>NC_058371.1:75474396-76104396 GCF_018350175.1 Felis catus | reverse complement strand
AACATTAAAAAAAAAAAAGGAGGTATGGAAAGGACCCTAATAAGTGGTTTTAAAAATTAATAGGAGGGGCGCCTGGGTGGCACAGTCGGTTAAGCGTCCAACTTCAGCCAGGTCACGATCTCACGGTCCGTGAGTTCGAGCCCCGCGTCAGGCTCTGGGCTGATGGCTCAGAGCCTGGAGCCTGTTTCCGATTCTGTGTCTCCCTCTCTCTCTGCCCCTCCCCCGTTCATGCTCTGTCTCTCTCTGTCCCAAAAATAAATAAACGCTGAAAAAAAAAATAAAAAAAAAAAATTAATAGGAAATGGGGGGGCTATATGGTGCGTGAATCATATCTCATTAAAGCTATTTTTAAAAAATGGACAGGGAGGGGCCCTTGGGTGGCTCAGTCAGTTAAGCATCTGACTTTGGCTTAGGTCATGACCTCATGGCTCATGAGTTCAAGCCCCCATCAGACTGCGCTGACAACTCAGAGCCTGGAGCCTGCTTCAGATCCTGTGAGTGTGAGTGTGTGAGTGTGTGAGTGTGTGTGTGTGTGTGTGTGTGTGTGTGTGTGTGTGTGTGTGTGTGTGTCTATCCCTCCCCTGCTAGTACTCTCTTGAAAAAAATGAATAAATATCAAAAAAAAATTTTTTGTTAATCGACAGGAAATTGTTCTCCTTTTAAACAGAAAGTCTGTAATGTATTCAGGACTCTTTAAGATATTGTACATAATTCTTATGACTGTATTTCAAAAAAAGGCTCAAACTAACTACATACATTTTGTTCCAAATGCTTTTAAAGCACAGGGTGCCTGGGTGGCTCAGTCGGTTAAGCATCCAACTCTTGATTTCAGCTCAGGTCACGATCTCACACTTCATGGATTCCTTTCATCAGGCTCTGTGCTGACAGTGTGGATCCTGCTTGGGATTCTCTCTCTCTCTCTCTCTCTCTCTCTCTCTCTCTCTCTTTCTCCCCCTCTCTCTCTGTTCCCCCACTTGTGCTCTCTCTCTCTCCCTCAAAATAAAGAACTTAAAAAAAATTTTTTTAAATGCTAAAACACAAAATGTAAAGTTTAACCCAATAAATCACATAGCACCTGGTACACATTACTGAAGGAAAAAAAAAAAATCAATAAACATTTGTATTCACAGAACTAAAATGTCAAGTACTTACTGTTAACAAATTTAGTCAATGATACTACAAATGACCCAGTGGGTCAAAAGTAAATAGGGACATCTTTACACTTTGTTTTAGAGGGGGGCTCAGCAGCATTTCTGCTTTAAAATCGATTTTAATTTCTAGAATACTTTATTCCTTGGAATATCTGATTTAATATGCTCCAACTTTCACTTTCACATCTTAAGGAATTTAACTAAGGTGGGGTTTGCTAAGGTCACATTTAACAAATAAAGCAGTACACTGAGGCTGCTAAAAATCCAATCCACAATTTTGTTCCCTAACAGTGGGGGGGGGGGAAGTTATATAGTTATTTCCCAGATCTTCTACTAATGTTAACAAATGAACTTCTTCAAGTAATCACACGTTTTTCTATATTTCACTAAATTGTAAAGTCACCCACAAAATATGGGGACATTATGGAAAAAGAATTCAAAATAATAAAATGTGCAAGTTGTATTTTGATGTTATTTCAACAGTGGTTATTTTATCTTTTCAGATACTTGACTTCATTCTGAAGCTATAATATCCTCCCCACCATGTGTGACCATGTATAGTTTATTTACATCCTAGAAACCAGCTACTTGAGAATTTTATTAAACATATTCTGGGTTGCCTGGGTGGCTCAGTCGGTTCAGTGTCCAACTTTGGAGCAGGTCAGGATCTCGTAGTTCATGAGTTCGAGCTCTGCGTCAGACTCTGTGCTGACAGCTCAGAGCCTGGAGCCTGCTTTGGATTCTGTGTCTCCTTCTCTCTGCCCCCTCCCCACTCGCACTCTGTCTCTCTTTCTCTCTCAAAAATAAACATTAAAAAATTTTTAAACAAGACATATTTTTTCAAGGGGTCCTTGGGTGGCTCAATCAGTTAAGCATCCAACTCTTGATTTCTGCTTAGATCATGTTCCCACAGTTGTGGGATCAAGCCCTACATTAGTCTCTGTGCTGAGCATACAGCCTATTTGAGAAATTCTCTCTCCCTCCCTCCTTCTGCCCATCTCCCCTGTTCTCTCTCTCCCAAAGGTAAAAAAAATAATTAAAAAAACCATATTCGTCCTTCAGGAAGGGGAGGATGGGGAAGGAGGAGTCACTCAAAATAACAAGAGGTTAGATTAATTATATTTCCTACTACCAACAGTTAAGAGAAAGTGTTCACTATCCTAAGAATAAAAAAGATTAAAATATTTAATTGGAAGTTACAATTGGCTTTCACGATAATCACCAAATTCTCTGACCCAAATTCTCTCCATGGCCTCTTCTACGTAAGCATTCGCTTCCCCTCTCCATGTGGTTGGAATAAAGTGACTGGAGTCTAGTCCTGTAGCACGTTTGCCACTCTCATGACACCTAGCCCACACTACCTTCTACCATAATTAACTATGAACACCCAGGAGTGAAAAGAGTAAGATAGGATGAGGGCCTAGGGCTCCAAAATGCTAAAAGCTTCTGATTTTAGTGCAAACTAGTGAGAAGAGGACAGATTCTAGATGCAGTTGAGTAGAAGTGAAATAATACTTAGACTGGATTTGGATATGATATGATAGATTGGATGTAGATGGTAAGAATGAGAGAATGGTAACTGGGATAGAAGGATGGGAAAGATAAGGATTTGAAAAGAGAAATCAAGAATGACTCCTAGGTTACTGGCCTCAGAATAGTCATACTATTAAAAGAAATGAGGATGGCTGGAGGAAGAACAGATTTCAGAGCTATCTAATCCAGTGGTAGACTGAACTCCTCCAAGGATGTCAATGTTGTAATCCCCAGAACCTGTGACTACTGTTACCTTATCTGGTAGAAGACACTCTGCCTACATAATTAAGTTAAACATCTTGTGATGGAGAGATTATCCTAGATTATCTGGGTGAGACCAATATAATCACAAATCTTACTGTAAAGGAATGCAGGAGAGTCAGAGTCTGAGGTACTTACTGACTATGCAGAAGACACAAGGGCTGAACCAGAAGAGACAGAGGAGCAAAGATGCTGGCTGCTGGATTTGAGGATTGAGCAAAGGACTACGAGCCAAGGAATACAGTCAGCCTCTACAAGTTAAAAAAGGCAAAGATACAATTCTCTCCTTGAGCCTGCAGATAGAACACAGCCCTACTGACACCTTGATTTGAGCCCACTGAAACGGATTTCAGACTTCTGACCTCCAGAACTGTGGGACAATAGATTGCTGTTGTTTGAAGCCACTGAAGTCATACAAATTTGTTACAGCAGAACACATTCACATTAGATTTGAGATGCCTATTAGATACCCAAGTAAGTAAAGATGCTGAGCAGGCAGTCTGGAGCTCAGAGAGGGCAAGTCTAGAGAAATAAATTCACAAGAATCTGTTTGAAGTATTATGGACCTCTTTTTTGCCCACAGCACTCTAATCCTGCACCCCAAAGAAAGTGCCCATGCACACACATATTTTTTCATATAATTTCAAGACATTCATGGATCCCTATATTCATTCATAGAACCTACTGAATATTGTAAGTAACCACAAGGCAGCATATCCTAACCCTGATAAGACTGTTCCCCTGCTAAGGAGGAGGAAATCAAGTAACTTCATTTATTTTTTTAAATTTATTTTTAATTAAAAAAAATTTTTTTAACGTTTTATTTATTTTTGAGACAGGGAGAGACAGAGCATGAACAGGGGAGGGTCAGAGAGAGGGAGACACAGAATCCAAAACAGGCTCCAGGCTCTGAGCTGTCTGTCAGCACAGAGCCCGACGCAGGGCTCGAACTCACAGACCACGAGATCATGACCTGAGCCAAAGTCGGCCGCTTAACCGACTGAGCCACCCAAGCGCCCCAAGTAACTTCATTTAAAAAAATATATTAGGGGCACCTGGGTGGCTCAGTCAGTTGAACATCCAACTTCAGGTCAGGTCACGATCTCATGGCTCGTGAGCTCAAGCCTCATGTTGGGCTCTAGGCTGACAGCTCAGAGCCTGTAGTCTGCTTTATATTCTGTGTCTCCATCTCTCTCTGTCCCTCCCCTGCTCATGCTCACTTTCTCCCTCTCAAATATAAGTAAACGTTTTTATTTTAAAAATCTTAAAAATTTTTCCCAGTTCCGCTTATTAAAAAAAGTAAAAATGTTACAGAAATATCTAACATAGAAAGTTCAAACCCCTATGTAACTACTGTGTTCATCACTACCAGCTTCTACGCTCTTCATGCTTAAGGATGTGGTCAAGATGCCTCTGACTCCTTTTTAACTGTTTATACAGATGTACAGTTGTGTTTTCTTTAACCTTGCCTTTAAAAAAAAAAAAAATCAAGCCTGCTTTTTAAAATTAGCTTATGATAAGAGAAAGCTATGGTTACATCTGCAAAGTGTCAGAGTTGAGAGACATTTGATTTATTTTATTAATAATTCCATATAACTAGGCTAGGTAAAAAGAAGGGTAATGGTTGATCAAAGAAATTTTGTGTCAATGAATTTTTTAAATAATGAAAACATTTGGCCTTAAAAACTAAAATGAGTAGATCATCTTCAAAGGCGAGTATCTGGATGTTAGGAGAAATCTCCTATTCCCTTATGAGTTCAATGAAGCTATTTTTATTTCTGAAACACAGACCTAACATGAAAGACCTCAAGTAGAAAGTATTTTTAAAACTGCCTTTTTTTTTCACATTCTTTTTGTCCAGAAGCTGCTGAGTTGGTATCGCAAGGAAAAATATGTTAGCTCACTAAACGAGGTCCAATAAGTGACTAGTTCCAAATGGGCACATTTTAAACTTCTAAAAGCAGGTTACAGAGAAAGCAATATAAAACCAATGTCAGCCTACCTTTCTTTGAAGCTCATCAGGCCTAACCAAGCTCCTCCAAGAAGGAACAACCCATTAAGCATCAGGATAGGAGCACCCTGCTGTTGGATCATGCTCAAAACTGGACATAGTCAGCTTTGCACAATATTTTTTAAGTGTTTGTATCTCTACAAGTGGAAAAACATCTACCAAAAACTGTGTGTATTCATAAAATAGGCTCTAGAAAAATCTCTCCAGAAGAAAGACTATATTTTTCCAGCCACGACAATAAGCTAAGCATAACAGGATAGGTCTGGGAATTCCCAGGAAAAAAAAAGTACAAGGCCACATTAAGAAATTTGAGCTTTAAGGGAAGGATACAATGCACATGACATTGAGAGATTTTAACGCAGGAGAATAACATGATCAGTTTGCATTTTAGAAAAATCACTTTGAAAGATGTGCAGAGAATGCATTACAGAAAAGCAAATCTGGAGGTAGAAAGGCTACATGCAAGGCTGTTGTGAATGGTAAGAGACATCTGGACTAGGATGGTAGCAATGAGGATGGGGAACAGGATCAAGAGCTACATAGAAAACATATTTAATAGAATTTGGTAACTAATTACATATAAGTAATCACAGTGAGGGAGGAGGTTAAGAACTTTATTCAGGTTTCAGGGGAAGAAATATAGGTTAAAGACCTCAAGAGTCTGAAAAAAAAAAAAAAAAAAAAAAAAAAAAAAAAAAAAAAAAGAAGAAGAAAGAAAAAAACCAAACAGACACATTACATTCTTAACAGTGAGCATTTATTTAATAAGCAAATTGAATTACAATATATTCCAAAAGCTCAATGCGCCAATTTCTAGTTACAAAAGTTCATGAAAAATAACACACAAAGAATCTTAAAACCAAGTTTTTGCCATAGTTCCAATTTATTCACACTAGCGAACCTTTTAAGAAGGCTGTGGTAGACGATGTTGTTGCCAATGACTCACTGCTCTCCCTGAGGGATTATCCACCCACTCAAGGTACCAGGTGACTTGCAGGGCCTCCTGCAGAAAGACTCCACTTCCCTGCCCACTAACACTGTTGGCCAAAGAAATGTGAGTAGAAGTAATATAAGCTACTTCTGAATAGAAGTTTTAAAAGGTGGCACATGATTTGTCCATTGTTCTTTTTCCCAGTTAAGAGATTGCTCCTTCAGCCAGAATCCCAGAATGAAGAAGACAAGGAAGGCTGGGCTACAGCTCACCAGTTGAATATAACTTATATAAGATATTGAGCTCTAGAGGTTGTTGGTAACCCCAGCATTAAAAACAAAACATGACAGATTTATGACAGATATAGGTGTCTAACAAATAACAATATATGATCTGTTTGTTTTCCCTTTTCCAGTTGAAGTTTTCTGGTGATCTGCTAAGAAGCAATCTGATGGCTAAAAAAACAAAAAACAAAAAAAGTCTTTTAAACGGGAAGGAAATGTGACAGTCTGTTGCAGCAAACTTTTTCCATAAAGGGCTAGACAGCAAATATTTTAGGCTCAAGGGCCACACTGACTGTTACAACTATTCAATTCCATAGATACAGAACAAAAGCAGGCACAGACAATATGTAAATGAATGAGCATGGCTGTGTTACAATAAAACTTTATTTACAAAAACAGTGAGTCAGATTTGCTTCACAGGAGCATAGTTTCAAGATCACTGGACTAATTCCTTCCTATTATCAATGAGAAATTTGAGACCCAGAAAATTAAATCAAGGTCGTACAACTGGTTAGTGGCAAGTTGAGCATCAGAATGTAGATCTCACGAGTCTAGTCCTCTAGAAAAGGTTCTTTTGGGTCACAAGATGGAGATGAGACACACAGGAAAATATAAGTCCGCCTAGGGTAGGTTTTGATTATATCAAATAGCTTTCAACAGTTTGGTTATAAAGAAGGATTTGCTTTTCAAGTGATTATGGCTTTCATAAAAAAAAAAAATGAAAATTCTAAGATTGAATAGGTGAACAAATGATGAATTAGCCAGTGTTTGAAAAATTATCTTCACAGGAAACACAATTATATACCTCCTTCCTGCTATCATGTTCTCACTTTATCAATCATTTCATCAACAGGACAGCATTTGCTATGATTATTGCAGTAACTCATTTTAAGGCTATTTTTTTAAGTATAATAGGAACAACAAATACACTAGACTGGCAGACAATGATTTCACGTCGTATTTTAAATTTATTTCTTAAAGTAATACTCACTGGAAGAAACTCAAACAATACAGAAATATATAAAGTGACACACTCTATGCCCTCCTCAATTCCACTCCCCAGAATATTAACACATGACTGATTTATAGCAATCATGACACTGCAATAAAGCTACTTTCCCATTTTTTTAAGAAAATTTTTTAACATTTATTTATTATTGAGAGACAGAGAGAGACAGCATGAGCATGGGACGGGCAGAGAGAGAAGGAGACACAGAATCCAAAGCAGGCTCCAGGCTCTGAGCATAGCACAGAGCCCGATGTGGGGCTCAAACTCACAAACTGGGAGATCGTGATCTGAGCTGAAGTCGGATGCTTAACCGACTGAGCCACCCAGGCGCCCCAACTACTTTCCCTTTTAACAACAAAGAGAATATGGAGTTCCCCTGGCCAAATATCCTTTAGAAATCATGGTTTAAAAAGCAACAGAGAGACTAAAGGTTGTCTATGGCCTGGAAGAGCATGCTACCTATGCAAGGTTTAAAATGGAGGATCTTGGGGCCACCAGCATGGCTCAGTCAGTTAAGCATCTGACTCTTGATTTCAGTTCAGGTCATGATCTCATGGTTTGTGGGGTCAAGCCTGGCATCAGGTGCTGTGCGAACAGCACAGGAGCCTGCTTGGGATTCCCCTGCCCTGCTCTTTCTCTCTCAAAATAAATAAACATTTAAAAAAATTAAATAGAGGGTTGTGACCCCCCATTACTGTAACCAAATGAGGCTCCTGAAATACTTTGATAACGCTACAGTAGGATATATAGACACTTCAAAATGAGTAAGAATATCCGTACCTTCTAATTTGGTATTTAGTGGGAAAACTTGGGCTAACTTGCTCATAAAAACACTGACAATCTCAGATTTTGTTTAAATCCAAATTTGAGTAACATCAATGAAAATGGCAGAGTCAAGACCTCCCTCCAAAAGTCTGTCCTCTGTAAAATCAATAAAAAACTGGCAGAAACTAGCAGAACCAACCCTTCTGGAAACCAACCAAAAGCTTGCAGTAACCTCTTATTGCACTTAAGTCCAATGAAACACTTAAAAACTAGCTGAATTTTAGTTACAGTAATAAGCTTTGTAGCATTTTAATCTACTGTCACCCTACCCCCATTCTCCAGCTTAGTGGTAGCCTTGAAAATAATAGCTTGCCTTCCTAGTACCAGGGGAGGAAAAAAAAAAAAGAGTAGAACAGACTTCATTCAGCAAAGAGATGTAATACAGTTGACCCTTCAACAATGTGGGGGCTAAGGATGCCGACCCCCACGCAGTCAAAAATCCACATGGGGGCGCCTGGGTAGCTCAGCAAAGCATCTGACTTCAGGTCAGGTCATGATCTCAGTCCGTGATTTTGAGCCGCACATCAGGCTCTGCACTGACAGTTGAGCCTGGATCCTGCTACAGATTCTGTGTGCCTCTCTCTTTCAGACCCTCCCTGCCTCTCAAAAATAAATACACATTAAAAAAAAAAAAAATCCACAAAGAACTTTTGACTCCCCTGAAACTTAACTACTAAAAGCCTACTGTTGACCAGAAGCCTTATGACATAAACAGTCTATTAACATATATTGTATTATATACTGTATTCTTTTTTTTTTTTTTATGTTTATTTTTGAGAGAGAGCAAGTGGGAGAGGGGCAGAGAAGAAGAGGAAGAAAGAATCCCAAGCAGCTCCACCCTGTCTGCGCAGAGCCGGACGTGAGGCTCGAACTCACTAACTGGGAGACCATGACCTGAACAGAAATCAAGTCAGACTTTTAACCGACTGAGCCACCCAGGTGCCTCTATGCTGTATTCTTATAATAAAGTAAGCTAAAGAAAATGTTATTAAGAAAATAGAGAAAATACTTTTATAGTACTATACTGATCAGAAAAAAATCTGTGTACAAGTAGAACCACACCTGTGTTGCTCAAGGGTCAACTGCAATTTGTTTTGACATGTTGGGTGACTGCCTTTGAAGACTTGCACAAAAGACTTGCCTTTACCTTGCTTAACTCAGAACTCTCTTCAAAGTGCTAAAAAGTGGCTAGCTGGAGGAATTTGTTTTAAATATTTACAGGTAAATACATACATTAGTTGCGGCTGCAGGAGACTACTGATAACAGTTGGGGAAACAACATACTAACCAAAGATGTTGGGAGGAAAGCCCGGAGAATGAAATGCTTTGGGGATGAGGGCTTTGAAAAGATCCTGCGTACTCCTGGGGATCTAGAAGGCCATGTGCATTCCCAGGGTGGGCGCATGCTCAGGAAAGATGTGAGAAGGCCCTAAACTCTTCTCTCTGGCTGATCCCCAGCTCTGCACATGCAGGAAATGAAAGCTAAACAAAGTTGTACACTAACTGCATGGCTGAGTGTTGAAAATGTGCTGTCATACACACAAAGAGCCCATGGAAAGGACTGGGAGATGTGGGGGAGAGGAGGGATCTAGACATTTAACGAAACTATCTAATCGGTGACCAATAAGGTAATGAAACTGAGACTTCAGTGCCACACATCACAAAGAATACATACTTCACAAAATTAGTTCAGAAAAGTCAGTAAACAAACAACATCCGAAATAAGCATCAATAATAAACACTGGGGTGGGAAAAGAATCTGATTTCCAGAGTTGCTACACTGCAATATTCAAAATGTCCAATTTTCAGGGCGCCTGGTTGGCTCAGTGGGTTGTGCGTCCGACTTCGGCTCAGGTCAGGATCTTGCTGTCCGTGGGTTTGAGCTCCACGTTGGGCTCTGTGCTGACAGCTCAGAGCCTGGACCCTGTTTCGGATTCTGTGTCTCCCTTTCTGTCCCTCTCCAGCTTGCACTCTGTCTCTCTCTCTTTCAAAAGTGAATAAATGCTTTAAAATTTTTTTTAAATAAATAAAAATGTCCAATTTTCAACAAAAAATTACAAGGGATGCAAAGAAACAAGAAAGCATGGCCCACACACTGGGGAAAAAAGCAATCAATATAAATGGTTCTTGTAGAAGCACAGACACTGAACTTCCTAGACCAACACTTCAGCTATTTTCAATACATTCACAGAGCTGAAGACACTGTTAATAGAATGGAAAAAGAAAAGCTGCAGACCAGGAGAAATATTTTCAAATTTCATATCCAACAAAAGATATGAATACAAAATATATGAAGAACTCTTAAAAACTCCACACTATGGAAACAACCAACCTAATTTTAAAATGTGCAAAGATTAGAACATTTTCCCAAAGATGATATATAAGCAATTAGCCACATGAAAAGATGCTCAACATCATTATCCATTAAGGAAATGCACATTAAAGCCACAATAAAATATCACTACACATCTATCAGAATAGCTAAAACAAGAAAAACCTGACAATACCAAGTGCTGATGAGGATGTGGAGCAAATGGAACTCTCATACATATGGTGATGATGCAAATTGGCATAGCACCACTCTCGAAAACAGTTTGGCAGTTTCTTACAAACTTAACATACACTTACCATATGACCTAGCAAACTGATACCTAGCTACTTAAACCAGAGAAATAAAAACTTTTATTTGTACAAAGACCTATATGTGAATATTTATAAGCAGCTTATTCATAATCTCCAAAAACCAAAAAGAACCTAAATATCCCTCATCAGGTAAATGGATAAACTGTGGTACATTCCTAGAATTCTACTCAGCAGTAAAATGGAAGAAACTATCGATACAATGTAACAATATGAATGAATCTCTATAACATTGTGTGGAGTGAAAGAAGCCAGTCCTAAATGTCAGATACTTTATGATTCCATTGATACCATATTCTGGAAAAGAGACAAAGAATACATCAGTGGTTGCCAAGGGTTAGGAGTGTAGGGAAGGTTTAACTACGAGGAGCAACACAGGAATTTCAAGGTGATCAAAGTGTTCTGTATCCTGACTGGTGGTAGGCACAAGAATCTATACATGTACTAAAACTCATAGAAGGATGCATCAAAAAAGAAGTCAATGTTACTGTATATACACTTTTTAAAAAATTTTAATGTTTATTTATTTTTGAGAAACAGAGAGAGACAGAGCACGAGTGGGGGAGGAGCAGAGAGCGAGAGAGACACAGAATCCGAAGCAGGCTCCAGGCTCCAGGCTGTCAGCACAGACCCCAACATGGGGCTCGAACTCACAAACCGTGAGATCATGACCTGTGCCAAAGTCAGACATTTAACCGACTGAGGTACCCACGTGCCCCGATAAAATTTTAATTTTTTTTCAACGTTTATTTATTTTTTGGGACAGAGAGAGACAGAGCATGAACGGGGGAGAGGCAGAGAGAGAGGGAGACACAGAATCGGAAGCAGGCTCCAGGCTCCGAGCCATCAGCCCAGAGCCCGACGCGGGGCTCGAACTCACGGACCGCGAGATCGTGACCTGGCTGAAGTCGGACGCCTAACCGACTGCGCCTCCCAGGCGCCCCGCCCCGATAAAATTTTAAATTAAAGGAGAAAAAAGACTGCAGGGGTTCAAAGCCTAGTTCCACTTAATTTCTTTGCCTCATTTTTCTCATTTTAAAAACAGAATCTGGGGTACCTGGATGGCTCAGTAGGTTACGACTCTTGGTTTTGGCTTGGGTCACGATCTCATGGTTCGTGAGCTCAAGCCCTGACTCTTGGGATTCTCTCTCTCCCTCTCTCTGCCCCTGCCCCTCCCACCATGGTGCTCTTTCCATCTCAAAATAATAAACAAACAAACAACAACAAACAAAAAAACCCCAGAATCTGCCTTTGTGTTTATTAGGAGGATTGCCATGAGTTCCTGACACATAATAAGCACTAAACAAGTGACTGATAAATGTTTTGCTCAAACATGCTAGAAAGTTGGTACTTTTAAAAAACCTACTACAGTACTAAGAAATCTAGTTTTCAATTAAAAGAGCAAAGAATTAAAGAATATTGGAATTAAAACCCTTAATTCCTCATTATCACTAAACATTCTTTGGAAACCTATGAGGTGATTAGTACCAAATTCCATTCTGCAATGTGTGAACCTATGTAAAACCTCTGAACATGAGTGGCTCTATTTTAGGGACTAAAACCTCATCCTGTTCTTTGAAACAGTAACTACACTAGACTATTGAACTGAGCAAAAAAAGCATATGACTGAGCACAAGACTATTACACCTATATTCTTTTTTTAATTGTTTTAATGTTTATTTATTATTTTGAGAGAGAGACAGACAGACAGAGCATGAGTGGGGGAGGGGCAGAGAGAGACAGAAACACAGAATCCAAAGCAGGCTCCAGGCTCTGAGCTGTCAGCACAGAGCCGGATACAGGCCTCAAACTCACAACCATGAGATCATGACCTGAGTCGAAGTTGGATGCTTAACCTGAGCCACCCAGGTGGCCCACACCTATACTCTTGATAAAAAAAAAAAAAAAAAAAAAAGGCACTGCAGAAAATATTTTCCTAATAACTGTACTCAGAATATTAATTAACTGCTATGTGCCCAGGAAACTAATTGTAAAATGTAATTATACCTTCCAATAATAATTTTTGGAAAACAATTTGTGTTAAGTTTCCCAACATTTCCCCAAATTGGTAATAAAGACCCCTGGCTTTCACTCCTCTTACTTTGGGTTGCTATCCAAACCTGTGCTCCCTGAACTGCAATTCTTAAACCCCAGATAAACGCTTTTGTTTTATTTCAGCGCTTCCTCTCTTGTCGGTGAACCCAAGTTTACAGAACCCTTGTGCTCAAGGAGCTACGGAAAAGTTTGTTCCAAGTACTACGTTAAGTACTCATCATTCTATTTAACACTAACAGCAAAATGCTCTCATGAAGGCTTAGTACTAAAGGTTCATTATCACTGCCCCTCTCATAGAGAGGTTGTCAAATCACTACCTCCTTTTCACAAGTTGGGGAACGTTCGCAACGCTGGACTTGACGCTTGCTTTGATGCCCTACATCCCATTTGTCTGTTGCCTGGTCGGTCAATCCTTCCTCAAAGATCTTTAACATCCTCCACAGCATTCCCCACGTACACGGGGTTTGGAACTTAAGAAGCAGCAGCTGCTGCAAGTAACAGCGACCCCGATCTTCCCAGTGTTGCCCTCCTTACCTGAAAATTAGCCTCCTTTTCTTGGTCAAGCATCCAAATCTATGTTTGAACTTTAAAAGCGGGTTCAATCGGGACCCAAGATGGCGGCGCCGTCTGCCGGAAGCAGCCGCTCGGCCAGAGAACCCACAACCCCCTGCGGAGGCCCTGCCACGCCCACCCACCGTGCCCGGGAGTTCAAGACCCCTCGGAGGCCTAGGAGACCCAGAAGGGAGGCCATTCGGAAGGACTCCCAGCTCTGGACTTGACATCCATTTGCTTCCTTTTCAGCCCAAAGCCTGGTACCAGCCTTACTGATGATACCAAAGCTCTTAAACCAGAAAGGAAACAGGAAAACGTGAAGATCTTTAGCGTCAGGGCCTACGGTCTCTTCTCAACAGGGTAGGCCATGGACAGAGTAGGAATTTACTTTCCATCATTGGGTATAAAAGGATTTGCTCAAAATGAAATGTAATTAAATAATAAACGCATTAAATCATTTCCTAAGAGTTCAATTCTATTCTATTTTGCAGCTACGTATTGAATATATGTGCCAGTCACTGTTCTGAGTTATGAGGCCATAACAATGAAAAAACGTTAAGTCTCTCCCCTCGTGGAACTCATTACTAGAAGTCAGAGCATTCAGGTCATACATGGAGTCTGCCAATTTTACCCTCTTCATTCTAATAAACCTCTTAACATCCCCCAGATCCAAAGGCCTGATAGAAGCAGCTGCAGGTGATTCTCAACTCTCCTCTGCAGGTACTCCAGGCCCTACCGTATATACCCCTCAAGTTCCTAGGATAAGGGATCGGGGATGGGTCCAAAAAGGTAGCTATCTATAGTTTGCCCTGCGCCTCTGAAGTAATGTGGCCTGAGAACCCTGCCCACAAGGGTGCAGGACAGTGGCTGGCCAACTTACTTAAAGCCTCTTTCTTGGAGAGGCTGACTGTAAGAAAAACAAGAGACAGCCAGTTATTCAGTAACTTCAGAAACCATGGAAGTAGACAGAAGTAAACTATGTCACAAAAATGGTGGTGTCACTGACATACGAGTAACAGTTATCCCAACTCACAAAGAAATGTTCTCTGGAGTAGCTGTTTACTATCCGTTTCCCAGAGCTACTCTTATTCACAAAGGACTGCTGAAGCTATTTCCTTGGTCTTCCAACTAACTTACCTATGTATCCTTATAATAAGCCGTCATCAGCTGTGTTTAGCCAAACAGACCTCTATTTCTTGCACTCTAAGAAACATAACTATCACATATATTGCTTTCCCGTTACTTCAACGATAGTGTCTTACAACATTCTTTATGTGCAGCCTCGTTATTCTACAAGATAACACAGGATTAAATAAAATCCCTATATAAAATGCATGGTGGATTCTGTTTGACTACAAGTCATCACAACATGAATTACGTATGAGGAAAACATGTAACAATTCAAGTTACAAGAAATCACACTGAAACCACTCAACATCACATTCTTTAATAGGACGCTAAGCCAGTGAGTCTCACCTTCAAAACTTCAAAACTCCCAACTATTCCAGAAGGAATTAATCAGGAAATCTGACAATGGGGTCAGGTGCATATGTCTTTTTTAAAGCTCTCCACCTGATTCTGATGCCCAGACAGTGTTAAGAGCCCCAGCACTGAGGTGCAGAGGTAACTGTGGGCATTGTTACTCAAAATGTGGTCCAGGGACCAACAGCAGCAGCAGCATCACCTGGAGTTAGAAATGCAGAAATCTCAGGCTCCATCCCAAACCTATTAAATTAGGCATCACATTTGTTAAGATCTCCAGGGGACTTGTAGGCATATGGTATATTAAAGTTTGAGAAGCACCATTGCTACCGAAATGTGAAAAATACTCCATACCATGTTACAAAGTTGAATATCTCAAGAAATTTTCTAAGAAGAAACAGGAATAGAACAGTACAGGAGGTGAAATGTTTCTGATACTAGGCATTTCATGTTATTAAGCATCTAATTAAGAGTAATATTCAAATGCAATTCTTATTCCAAATGAATTCTACTACCAAACCACACCCTCCACTGGCAATAGTTGTACTTCAACAGCGTAACACAAATGTACTTTACAATCCCAGATAGCTCCAGTTATCTCCACTCTGTGGGGTGCGGGGAGTTCTTGTGGGGAAATAAAGAAACAAGGGGGGTAGTGACAAAAAAGGGATCATTTACATGGGTGGCCCCATGCTGGAGGCCTTCCAGTTTTTTGTGAACACCCCTGTAATAGTTTCAAAGAACTATCTGGAAATGATGATTTTTATTGCTAGAAAAATTCTCCCCATGTTATGCAAACATTTCCTTCTGCGCCCCTTGTTCTTGGCTAGCTCTCAGAGCAAAAGCATTTAGTTACCTTCCAGTATACTGATTCCTTGATTAATGCATCTTCAGGAAACAATGCTCCAGTACAATAAAAGCAGCCATATCAAACACAAATGAACTCTGCATCCTAAGCGGCAGCCCTGGCACAAAATATAGGGCTCATCAGTAATGCAATTGTTAAGCTACTGATAGGTATCAGAGTAGGGACAAAATCACCTCCCTTCGCAGCTTCCATTTATTTATTCCCTGAGAAATATTCAAACCTGGCAATAAGCAAAATGACAACATTAGAAAATTGCTTTCAGATTCTATAGGCTTCCTATAGAATGTCCTAGAAAGACCATGACCCTCTTTAAGAACTATACATCACACAAGACAACTTGGAAGTTCAGAAACACGTTCCCTATAATAAACTTATAAAGTAGTTAGAGAATGAATAATTCCCATTCAAAAGATGCAAAAGGAGGGGGGTGGCTCTAAGTGATCTACCCAAGGTCACATTATAATAAAGAACAAAACAGCAACAAGAATCTAGGTACCCTAAGGTAACTTCCTATTATTAAAATGCGTTAAGCCTCGTGGTAAGAAGAGAAAATAAAATCAAGTTAGAATTTTCATCGGTCAGGAATTGCATTCAGCTACTAGTTGTACAGGCCTAAGATAATAGTGGCTTTAACCAGACAGTTTATGTTTTCTCAAATAAAGGAGGAGGCAGGCGATCAAAAAGCACATATGATGACTCTGTTATCACTAAGAACTAAGATTCCATTGATGTTTCTGCTCCACCATTCTCAGTGCATGACTTCCATCGTCAAGGTAACCTCATGGCCTGGGATGGCTGCTGTGAGCTACACCTCCTTATTCCTGGTAGGAGAGGGAAGGAAGGGCAAAAAAGGATATTCTGTACAGCCAAGTCCCCTTGAAAGCACTTTCCTAGAAACCCCAATAGACTTTTACTTGCGTTTCATTAGTAGGCTGGGAGAAGTTTCCTAGGTGGGCACATTGCCACATTTGGCAATACAGGGTTCCACTGACTAAAGAAGAAAGGGATGAATACTGGGTAGGCAACTAGGAGTCTCCGCCATTTCCTAGCTGTGTGACCTTGAGTAGATTATTTACCCCTTCTAGGTCTCATGTTCCTCATGTTTAAAAATGATGGAAATCGTCACACCTACCTCATAGGACTGACACAAGGACTAAATGTAGAACAACTACAATACTACCTGGTACCCACTGCACAATAAATATTAACTATTATCTAATTATCCTAGTCCAGTGCTTTTCCAAATTCCTCTCCTACTCTAACTTCCTCTCAATTTCCAAAATTGGAACACAATTCCTATTAGTCCTATGTGCCTGCTGATACGCTAGTATAAATGAGTTTTATAGGACACCTCAATCAGACATACGTATTTAAAAAAATTTTTTTAAGTTTATTCATTTTTGAGAGAGAGACAGAGTGTGAGTGGGGGAGGGGCAGAGAGAGAGGGAGACACAATCTGAAGCAGGCTCCAGGCTCTGAGCTGTCAGCACAGAGCCTGATGCGGGGCTCAAATTCATGAACTGCGAGATCATGACCTCAGCCAAAGTTAGATGCTTAGCTGACTGAGCCAGCAGGTACTCTAGATATAGGTCTTTTTTTTTTTTTTTAATGTTTATTTATTTTTGAGAGAGACAGAGCGCAAGCAGGGGGAGGGGCAGAGAGACAGAATCTGAAGCAGGTTCTGCACTGTCAGCACAGAGCCTGACATACGGCTCGAATTCACAAATGGTGAGATCATGACTTGAGCCAAAGTCAGACACTCAACCAACTGAGCCACCCAAGCTCCCCTAGACATGTCTTTTTAAAAATTTTTTTATTTAATTTAATTTTTTGAGAGAAAGAGCACGAGGGAGGGGGAGGGGGCAGAGGGGAAGACAGAGAGAGAAAGAGAGAGAGAAAGAGAGAGAGAGAGGAGAGAGAGAAAGAGAGAGAGAGAGAGAGACAGAGACAGAGAGGGAGACAGAGAGAGAGAGAGAGAGAGAGAGAGAGAGAGAGAGAGAGAGAGAGAGAATATGAACCTCAAGCAGGCTCCATGCTCAGCACGGAGCCCAAAACGGGCTCAATCCCACAACCATGGGATCATAACCTGAGCCAAAATCAAGAGTCGGACACTCAACCAACTGAGTCACCCAGGGGCCCCATTTGCCCTTCCTTTCTAATTATGAAATGAAATTACGTGCTTGACATCAGCACACACCAGATATTCTGGACAGAATTAGGGAATAGGAATTGAGCTTACATTCGCCCCAAAGGCAGGGTCTAAAGACAATCCCAATGCAGATATTTACAGAGCCTCAAGGAACGAAGGAGACATTACAACAGGAATGGTATCTCCCACGCAGAGGAATTCCAAAAAAATTATGTAGTATTCTGCTCTCTAGAAGGTGGAGCATAACTCCTTCCTCCTTATGTGTGGGCTGTGCATAGTCATTTCCTTCACTTCTTACAGTATGGAAAGAGATGGGGGTGGGGGTGGGTTGAGTAACCCTGAAGTAGAGAAACCTGGCAAATACAAACTCAGCTAAATGATCAAGGTCAACATCAACAGTGATAAATGATGCTAATACTATGTACACTTAGTATGTGATAAAAATGTGGCAAACACTCATACCTCCCAAACATCCGTAACTCCAGTCTAAACATGAGGAAAACATCAGACAAATTGTAAGAGGGATATCCTCCAAAATATGTGACCAGTACTCCTGAACACTGTCAAGGCCATCAAAAACAAAGAAAATCTTTGAAACTATCAGAGCCCGAGGGAGCCTGAAGAGTTACAACAACCACATGTAATATGGCATTTTAGATGGGATCCTGTAAAACAAGAAGGAATTAGGTAAACACTAAGGGAATCTGAATAAAATATGGATCCTAGTTAATAACATATCAACATTGGTTAAGATGTGAGATGTTAATAGGGGAAACTGGATGTGGGTGTATGGGAACTCTGTACTATCTTCACAATTTTTCAATAAATCTAAAACTATTCTAAAACACAAAATATATGAAAAAAAAGATAAGATGGTCTACAGCCTGTACCCTTCCCCAGTCTCCTCCATATACCCATTCCCACCCCAAAGGCAAGCTTAAAGCTCCTCAAGATGAGGTCTACAGTTAATGAGGGATAGGAACTGGTTTCCACCTCCTTGTAAACAAGAAGACAGGCCTCCTTCCTGACTTTTATCAGGCTATCTCCACTTCCTCTCCAACTTTAATTCCTCTCTATGCTCTGAAACTACTAAACATGTATTTTCATCTGGTACTTAATTGATAACATTCCCATCATACCTATGTTCAGTGCTATAAATTCCCTAGAACATATTTCACGTCTTCCCTTCCACTGATGAAGTAGAACATCATCATTTTAACAGTGGAGCTCCTATCTTGAGCCGGCAGGACAATTTAAACTACTATAACTGGTCTCCCCAAGTGAGGCAATGTTTTGAGCTTTGCATTTTTGGCTCCTCCCTCATCAAAAGAGCAATTCACAAGGAACCCAGAGAAACCTCCACAAGATCTTATCTTGCACATCGGCAAACTTCTATACACCAAGTCAGAAGCTATTTTTCCTTCTCATCTCCTAAAATCATAAAATGTTAAAAGTGGAAGCCTCATCCTTTCAATTAATAAAGCAAAAACCAAGGCCCAGAGAGACGCTATAAACTGCTAGAGGCTAAAGCTAATCGAGAGAGACTTGATTAAAACCCAAGTGTTCAGGGGATTAGTTTCAAAGTACCATTGAATGCAAAGCAGAAATGATCTAAGGGAAAACAGCATGTTGCCCCCAAAATATAATGTGCCAATGAAATTAGAAGCACTGGATGAATAGTGTCAAAACTGAAAAAATAAATAAATAAAGAGATGCACCCTGATTAAAAATAGGATAGGGCGCCTGGGCGGCTCAACCGGTTAAGCGTCTAACTTCGGCTCAGGTCATAATCTCACGGTTAGTGAGTTGGAACCCCGCATCAGGCTCTTTGCTCATAGCTCACAATCTGGACCTATTTCAGATTCTGTGTCTCTCTGCCTGTATCTCTCCCTCCCTCTCTCTCTCTGCCCCTCCCCTGCTTGTGCTGTCTCTCTCTCCCTCTCTCTCTCTCTCAAAAATAAACGTTAAAAAAAAAAAATGAAGAAGAAAAAAAAGCATATAAGATCACCAACTTACCTCTGATTTGCTGAAATCACTGTGTAAAAGTCACTACAAGCCATGTTAAAATAAGTCTGTATGGGGCAAGGAAAGCCAAATGAGGAACTAGGCTCAATCTTGTAAAATTGGTATATTTCTAAAAGATGAATGAACCCCAAAGCAAAGCAACATAATCATTAGGTTATGAAATGGTGAAGATGCAGATTTACCTCCCTTTTCTCCACCAGCCCGAAACCCCATAACTTCTCCCAAATAAAGAAAAATGCGGACACAGCTATGTGTCAGTATTTTACCAGTAATAACAAAAGTATACATAAATAAACGCTAATAACTTTATAGGTATTTACTATGTGTGTACCCACATTTTAAGGGTATTATGTATGGTAACTCATTTAATCCTCAAATCCTATGCAATAGGTTTTATTAATATTCCCAATTTACAAATAAAGAATGAAAGCACAGAGAGGTTAGGTAACTTGTCCAAGGTCACAGTGAGAGGTAAACTAAAAAATTAACCATAATAGTTTAGTTCTTTTGCTAAACTCCACTTGGTAGTCACCATGCACTACTTTATGTTCTTATTTATCTTCATTAAAGTGTATTAGCCTAGAAGACATGGATAAATTCCTAGAAACCTAAAACTTCCCAAAACTGAAGGAAGAAATAGAAATTCAAACAGAAAATTTGAATAGACTGATTACTAGCAATGAAATTAAATCAGTAATCAAAAAACTCCCAACAAACAAAAGTCCAGGACCAGATGGCTTCCCAAGAGAATTCTACCAAACATTTAAAGAGGAGTTAATTGGGGCGCCTGGGTGGCGCAGTCGGTTAAGCATCCGACTTCAGCCAGGTCACGATCTCGCGGTCCGTGAGTTCGAGCCCCGCGTCGGGCTCTGGGCTGATGGCTCAGAGCCTGGAGCCTGTTTCTGATTCTGTGTCTCCCTCTCTCTCTGCCCCTCCCCCGTTCATGCTCTGTCTCTCTCTGTCCCAAAAATAAATAAACGTTGAAAAAAAAAATTTTTTTTTAAAGAGGAGTTAACACCTATTCTTCTCAAACTATCCCAAAAAACAGAAGAGGAAGGAAAACCTCCAGATTCATTCTGTGAGACCAACATTACATTACCCTGATACCAAAATCAGACAAAGACACTACAAAAAAAAAAAAAAAAAGAAGAAAAAGAACTACAAGCCAATATCGCTAATGAACATAGATGTAAAAATCCTCAACAAAATATTAGCAAACCAAATCTAACAATAAATTTAAAAATATCATTCACCATGATCAGGTGGGATTTATTCCTGGGATGCAAGGGTGGTTCAATATTCACAAATCAATCAATATGATACATCAAGAGAAAAGATAAAAATCACATAATCATTGGCGTGCCTGGGTGGCTCAGTCGGTTAAGTGGCCAACTTCGGCTCAGGTCATGAT
Organism: Felis catus; assembly: GCF_018350175.1. Taxonomy (NCBI): domain Eukaryota; kingdom Metazoa; phylum Chordata; class Mammalia; order Carnivora; family Felidae; genus Felis; species Felis catus. Next base: position 76,083,209 of record NC_058371.1, on the reverse strand, counting down.
CTCGCGGTCCATGAGTTCGAGCCCCGCGTCAGGCTCTGTGCTGACAGCTCAGAGCCTGGAGCCTGTTCCAGATTCTGTGTCTCCCTCTCTGACCCTCCCCCGTTCATGCTCTGTCTCTTTCGGTCTCAAAAATAAATAAAACATTAAAAAAAATTTTTTAATCATATTATCAATAGATGCAGAAAAAACATTCTACAAAGTACAACATCCATTCTTGATAAAAACCCTCAACAAAGTAGGGATAGAGGGAATATACCTCAACATAATAAAGCCCATATTATGAAAAATCCACAGCTAACATCATACTCAATGGGGAAAAACAGAGCTTTTTCCCTAGTATCAGGAACAAGATAAGGATGTCCACTCTCCACTTTTATTCAACATAGTGCTAGAAGTCCAAGCCACAGCAATCAGACAAGAAGAAATAAGGCTTCCAAATTGGTAAGGAAGAAATAAAACTATTTGCAAATGACATAATGCTATACATATAGAAAACCCTAAAGACTCCACCCAAAAACAACTAGAACTGATAAATGAATTCAGTAAGGTTGCAAGTTACAAAATCAACATACAGAAAGGGCACCTGGTGGTGCTCAGTCGGTTAAGTATCCGACTTCGGCTCAGGTCATGATCTCCTGGTTCGATTCCTGAGCTTGAGCCCCGCATCTGGCTCTGTCCTGATAGCTCACAGCCTGGAGCCTGCTTCAATTGTGTGTTTCCCTCTCTCTCTGCCCCTCCGTCACTCATGTGCACATGCACACTCTCTCTCAAAAAATGAACATTAAAAAAAAAAATCAATATACAGGAATCTGTTGCATTTCTGCACACTAATAATGAAATAGAAGAAAGAGAAATTAAGAAAACATTCCTATTAACAATTACACCAAAAATAATAAAATATCTAGGAATAAACTTAAACAAAAGAGGTGAAGAACCTGTACTCTAAAAACTATAAAACACTGATGAAAGAAATTGAAGATGACACAAACAAATGGAAAGTTATTCCATGCTCACAGACTGGAAGAACAAACATTGTTAAAATTTCCATAGGACCCAAAGCAATCTACAGAATTTTAATGCAATCCCTATCAAAATACCAAGAGCATTTTTCACAGAACTAAAACAAATAATCCTAAAATTTGTATGGATACACCAAAAACCCAAATAACCAAAGCAATCTTGAAAAAGAAAAATGAGGGGCACCTGGGTGTCTCAGTCAGTTAAGGGTCTGACTTTTGGTATCGGTTCAGGTCATGATCTCACACTTCATGAGATCGAGCCCCACATCGAGCCCGCTTGGGATTCTCTCTTCTTCTCTCTCTTTCCCTTCCCCACTTGTACTCTTTCTCTCTCAAAATAAATACATTAACTTAAAAAGGAAAAGAAAAGGAAAAGGAAAACAAAACTGGAGGTACCACAATCCCAGATTTCAAGATACACTCCAAAGCTATAGTAATCAAAACAGTATGGTACTGGCACAAAAAAAGACATATGGCTCAATGGAACAGAATAGAGAGCTCAAGTATAAATCCATGATTATATGGTCAATTAATCTACAACAAAAGAGGGAATATGCAGTCTGTTCAACAAATGGTCTTGGGAAAACTGGACAGCTATATGCAAAAGAGTGAAACTAGACCACTTTCTTATACACAAAAATTAACTCAAAATGTATTAAAGACCTAAATGTGAGATCTGAAATCATAAAAATCCTAGAAGAGAGCACAGGCAGTAATTTCTCCAACAATGGCTACAGCATCATTTTTTTAGATATGCCTCCTAAATAAGGGAAACAAAAGCAAAAAAAATAAAACACAAAAAACAAACCCCAAAACTACTGGGACTACAACAAAATAAAAAGTTTCTGCACAGCAGAAGAAACAACAAAATTAAAAGGCAACCCACTGAATGGAAGAAGATATTTGCAAATGACACATCTGACAAAGGGTTAGGATTCAAAATATATAAAGAATTTACACAACTCAACACCAAAAACACAAATAACCCAATTAAAAATGGGCAGAAGACATGAACCAGACATTCTCCAAAGAAGACATACAGATGGCCAACAGACATTTGAAAAGATGCTCAACATCACTAAATATCAGGGAAATGCAAATCTAAACCACAATGAGCGATCACCTCACACCTGTCAGAATGACTAAAATCAACAGCACAAGATTGTTGTGTTGGTGAGGATGTGCACTGTTGGTGGGAATGCAAACTGGTGGAGTCACTGTGGAAAACAGTCTGGAAGTTCCTTAAAAAATTAAAAATTGAACCATAATATTCAGTAATTCCACTACAGGGTATTTACCCAAAGAATATCAAAACACTAATTTGAAAAGATAAATGCACCCCTATGTTTATTACAGCACTAGTTACAAAAGCCGAATTATGGAAGCAACCATCAAGTGCCCATTGATAGACGAATGGATAAGAAGATGTGGTATATAAACACAATAGAATTTTGTGTCATAAAAAAAGAAAGAAATCTTGCCATTTGCAACGAGATGGGTAGATCTAGAGACTATAATGCTAAGGGATATAAGTCAAAGAAAGACATATACCTAGGATTTCACTCGTGTGGAATTTAAGAAACAAAACACAGGAACAAAGAAGAGACAGACAAACAAAACAGACTTAAATATAGAGAACAAAATACAGAGAACAAACTGGTGGTTACCACAGGGGAGATGGGTGGAGGGCAATGAAACAGGCGAAGGGGATTAAGAGTACACTTATCTTGATGAGCATGGAGTAATGTATAGAATTGCTGAATCACTATATTGTACCCCTGAAACTAATATAACACTACATTAATTATGCTGGAATTTTCAAAAAATAAAGTATCAGCTTTACCTTCCCCAATTCTATGACACGTCCTTTTAAAGCAGGGAGCCTATTTTATAAATATGTTTGTATTCCATGTATTTTCTACACCGTTTTGCACATATTATACTGATGGTGATAACTACACAGGTCTTCTCAAAGAACTTGGTGAATACAGGATTTTTTTTTGTTTAATTTTTTGAGAGAGAGAGAGAGAGAGAGAAAGCATGCACGCGAGCCGGGGAGAGGGGCAGAGGGAAAGAGAAAGAATCTTTTTTTTTTTTTTTTTTTGAAAGAATCTAAAGCAGGGTGCACATTCAGTGTGGAGCCCAATGCGGGGCTTGATCTCACAACCCTGGGATCAAGACTTGAGCCAAAATCAAGAGTCCTATGCTCAACAGACTGAGCCACCCAGGCACCCCGTGAATGCAGAATTTTTAAACAACATGTAAATGTAGCCAGTTTCCGTGGGACTTAAAATAAATTTAATTTTCTTTTTTAATATTTATTCTTGAGAGAGAGAGAGAGAGAGCAGGAGCAGGGTAGAGAGATGGGGGGGAGACACAGAATCTGAAGCAGGCTCCATGCTCCCAGCTGTCAGCACAGAGCCCAACCAGGGCTCGAACTCACGAACTTCGAGATCATGACCTGACCTGAAGTCAGAGGCTTAACCAACTGAGCCACTGAGGCGCCTCAGTTTCCCTTTTTTTTTTTTAAAGGTTTATTTATTTATTTATTTATTTTTGAGAGAGACAGCAAGAGTGAGTGAGGGAGAGGCAGAGAGAAAAGGAGACAGAGGATCCCAAGTGGGCTCTGTGCTGACAGTAGCAAGCCCGACTTGGGGCTTGAACTCACGAACTTTGGGATCATGACCTAAGCCAAAACGGGAGGCTTAACTGAGTCACCCAGATGCCCCAATCCTGCCAGAGTTTACCATAAAGACATCAACATACGGAAAGAATAAATATATTTAGTATTTATTAAACCCTACTAAATTCCTACCACTCTTCCTGGTGATTAGGGGAGGTCAACGAATTTTGCATTCTCTGCCCTTTTGAGAAACAATATAAAAATGCTGGAGGTCAGCCGGAGGGTCTCAGACCCATTTGAGAGTCTGAAGAAAGCTGTAAGACTTTTAGGAAATGCAGGAGATCAGGAGAATATCTTCATGACCTTGGGGTAGAGAAAGCATTCTTAACCAAGGGTGACAGAGAGGGAAGAAGGCCACTAACAGTTAAGAGAAAGATTCATAAAAACATCTGCATTAAAATTAAGAATTTCCACATCAAAAGAAAGTATAATGAAAACTTTAAAAATAAGCTGCAGAGTGGAAGAAGACATTTGCAACACATGCAACAAACAAAAGTTGAGATTCCTTGAGTCAGAACTCCAACAAATCAATAAAAATGACAGACAAAACCAGGATATATTTATGCAGTGAAAATAAACTACAAGTGCACATAACAATATGAATAAATCTCACAAACAGTATTGAGTGAAAAGAGTGTAACACTAAAGAATACATATCGGATGGTTCCACTCATATGCAGGTTTTTTTTTTTCAATGTTTCTTTATTTTTTGAGAGAGACAGAGCACAAGCAGGGAAGGGGCAGAGAAAGAGGGAGACACAGAATCCAAAGCAGGCTCCAGGCTGAGCTGTCAGCACAGAGCCCGACCCGGGGCTTGAACTCACAAACCCAGGAAATCATGACCTGAGCGGAAGTCGGAGCCACCCAGGTGCCCCATTAGTCATATGAAGTTTTAAAATAAGTAAACCAACATTGTATAGAAATACATATGTGTATGTATATGCATACAGGTAAGACCATACAGAAAAGCAAGGAAACAATAATCGCAAAAGTCAAAATTTAAGTTCGTTCCCTCAAGGGGAAGGAAGGGACCAGGACCAGGAGGGATCGGATCTGCTTCTAAGGAGCTGACAATATTCTATTTCTTGACTTGGGCACAGGTTACAGGAGTTTCACTTTATAATTTACGGGTTTTATATGCTCTTCTGAATGTACATTGCAAAAGTAAATAAACACACCTTCACAACCACACCTAAGTTTAGCAGGGAAAGAAGGAGTTCACAGACTCCCTAAGTCCATAAACCCCAAATGTATGGTGTCAAGTTATGTGAGATCAAAGAAAAAATCTAGATTGTAAAATGGTGGGGGAGGGAGGAAGTCTGAGAACTGGAGAGGTGAAAGATTAGAAAGACAGATGTTAAGCAGAAGAAACATTAAACTTCTGGGTCAGTTCACACTCTCACTTGGATAGAGAACAACATCTAGCACAACTGTAACTAACAAATGCCCAAGCTTGGTAAGGAATGCGATGGTGTCTGAAAAACACAGTTAACTAATGAGGGGAAAGAGGAGGACAGCCTCTAAAGAAATGTGAACTACTAAATAATGTATCCGGAAAAAAGAAGACCAAATGTTGCAAGTTTAACCCTCTGCCCACTCTATAATCTGTCCTTCACCCCTTAATGGAGTCAAGGCATATTACGTGGTTAGAAACTGCAAACACCAATTTCTGAGTGAAAGCGTAGCAAAGTATTACCACAGAATCTAGAAAAGCTTCTGCCAGCCTTGAAATAAATACGCATATTGCAACTAAATGATGAACACATATCTGGAGCATATCTAGTCTGACCTCCAACATCCTTTACAGCTCTTCACAATACAGTCCATTTTGAGACAAAGTGAAGCGTTTTGGTGAAGGAAGTAGTAGGAATCGAAGGCAGCCTATGCTGTTTAAATCAGCAATTCAACAGAGGTACATCTTTGTAAAGTTTTTTCATTGTATTCTCGCAAGAAATATTAATTCATATCCAGCAATTACCCATTATTTCATTAGTCTGGATTATACTAAACAAAACTATCAATTATTTTCAAAACAACTGGTATTCATGCATAAAATCAAATGCCTTATTTTGATGGAAAATCCTAGTGATGGGCATAAAGAATTATTTTTAAGGTTCCAAGCTCCTACCAAGAGCATCAAATTGACAATTTATGTTCCATCAGATTCTCTCCTTTCACCCCTTCTATCCCTCATTGTTTCCTCAGAGACCTGTTATCTTCTAATTCTCCAACTTTCAGGCTAAGGGAGCCACACAGAAAAGCTTCCCCATGACTTGGTGGAATGTTTACTAGGTTCCAATTTCCAAAGAGGCTTTAATGAATCGTTCTCATCTGAATCCTTCTCACTTCTCTATCTCCCTCTTGTTGTCAGCTCCCTAGGATTGTTGTCACTCTAGTTTGTAGATACATGGCTTATCCAGTTGAAACCAAAGGCCAAAGAACTTCCTCTCCACTATGTTTGACTGAAAAACTGCCCCAGGAAGAGGGAAGGGGTGTGGATCCACACTTATTCACTCCACCACTTAAGTTCCAAACTATCGATCCGAGCCGCCTTCGTGCACCCAAAAAACATTTTAAAAACCCACAAAAGTAACTATAGACTCAGCAGTGAGTCTCAGTCCAAATGAACTGCCTTTTGGCAGGCTACCTCCTGGACTGGTTGGGGGCTCACCTAAAAACTCAAAAGCAAGTGCTATAGAGATTATGGTGAGCTCGGGCGGTGGGGGGTAGGGAATAATCAAAGGTTCGAAGTTCAGGAGACAGGAAACCAGCCCTGACTATCAGCACGTGGTTCAACCAGGTAGCCGCAGCGCAGGCAAACCCGACGGGAGGGGTGTCGTCCCCCGAGACTGCCAGACCCAGAGAATTCTTCGCCGGCTTCTGACTCATCTAGAGATAATAATCACCCGGGCCCAAATCAGGAGCTCCTGATTTACTGCGTACGAAACACCTGTAGTTTCGGCGCCGGGACCACTAGCAGGTAGAGAGACCAGTTTGAATTTCCTCGGGCTCGGCCCGCAAGTGAGGATGAGGATGGAAAAGCCACACTACTCTCCCTGCGTCTCGCCGCGCAGTTAAAGGAGCCCGCCCCAACCGGGAGGGTGAGGGAGCCACCGCAGTCCCGGGCAGGACCCGCGCGGCCCCGGGGCGCCCGTCCCCCCCCCTACTCCGCGCCCCCTCGCGCTCCCCGCGCCCCTCACCTGCGGCCGAGTGGCCGGACAGCGCACGGCCCCGGGCGCGGCGCGGGCCCCCGAGCTCGCGGCGCTCGCGCAGCTCTTCCTCCTCGTCCTCCCGCCGCCGGCCCTCAGCCATGGACGAGGCGCGGAGACGCAGCCCCGGAACGGCGAGCGAGCCGTGGGCCTTGGTGCTGGGTCCGCGAGCACCCGGCGCTGCACGCCAGCGCCCTCGGGCCCCGGGGGAGGCGGCGGCGGCGGCTACCACCTCTGCGGACTCCACCTGCAGCCCGCGGGGGAGCGGCCGAGCTCCAGCCGGTTTCCCCGCCTCCTCGCGGCGCACCGGCGGCCTCCTTCTCCCAGCTTTCTCTCTCCCACTCTCTTCCCCCTTCCTCCTTCCCTTCCCCGCCCCGCAGAGTTGGAGCCGGGATGGGGCGGGTTGTGGCCGGGCCTCGCCTCCTCGGGGAGGGGTTACCGCCTCTGGGACCGCCCCATAGCCACACGCTGGAACCGCCTGCTCGACCAAAACAAACGTGTAGAAAATACATAAATAGGATAGGAAGGGGAAAAGAGGAGGTGGCGTGGCCTCTTCCTGCCCTTTCACAACATCCCGGTGTCAACAGGAAACCCATTTGCTAGACACTTAAACAAAGTAGGGGGAGGGGGAGGGGGACGAGGGGGACGAGGGGGACGAGGGGGACGAGGGGGACGAGGGGGACGAGGGGGACGAGGGGGAGGCGAAGGAGGAGGAGGAAGAAGAAGAAGAACAACAACAACAACAGCAACAACAGCAACAACAACAACAACAGAAGAACCTTCCCGGGGCTGGACGTGGAGAGACCGGTCCGCTGGGAGCCCTGAACTCGGGAACAAGTTTTGCTTGAGCAAACTCTCAAGCCTATGAGCTGCACGCTTTTTTCTTTTCCTCTCTTTTCACCTTTTTAAATGGAGCCTCTCCAGAACACAGAGGATTTTTAGGGCAGTGAAATGATTCTGTATGATATTGTAATGGTGAATACATATCAATATATTTGTCCAAACTCATACGTGTGCAACACCCAGTGAATCCCGATGTAAACCGTGGACTTTGGGTGATTATGATGTGTCAGTGTAGGTTCCTCAATTTTAACAAATGGATCTCTGGGGATGTTGATGATGAGGGAGGCTGTGCCTAGGGGAGTGAAATCTCAGTCTTCAGCTCAATTTTGCTATAAACCTAAAACTGCTCTAAAATATAGAGCCTAATTTAAAAAGAGATTTTTTTTTTAATCCCAGCCTCACTGGATTCTAGTTATCTTAGAGTTGGGAAGTGACCACAATCCCTGGAAGAAAATGGCTTTAAGAGCCATGTACCTGACTATTTGTTGGGAGGTGATTTGGTGAGGTGTCAGGAGCACTGGTGCTGGAGTCAGAAACTAATTTGAAGCACTTAGCTGCCAGACTTACCCCTGTGAACGTTTTTCAAAGATGAAAAGAACTGTGTAAGAAACGTATTGTGTGTATCTCTGTATAGTACACATCTTAGGTTCAGGACTTGCACGTACACACATTTTCAAAGAGAGGGGCAGATCCTGGAATCTCAGAAAAAGAAACCCAAGCGACAAGCAGGTACGTTGCCTCGACATGAACTGGTAGGAAACTCCCTGGTGGAATAAACAGGGCTTTATCTCCAGCCTCTTGCTCTATTTCTGAGAGATTGTGAGAGTTTGTGATGTTCAGCATGTGAGAGAGAAAAAGAAAGGGAGAAAAGGGTCACTGAAAATAGAATTGCTTGTCATAGCTGAGCGCTGTCTCTTTGCCTTTTCAATAGTAGTTGTTGCTGCCTGAGAAAATCTTTCTGCTTTTAGGCTGATAAGAACCACAATCGATTTCGTGGAATTGAGGTCAAATCCACAAGTAAAAATTTTATTATTCCATAAGCAGTTAAATAAGTAGACACCTTGAGAATTTGAAATTAAACTAGGAAAAAAAAAATTTCTGGGCCTGTCGGGTTGTTGTCAGTGTTTGGGTTCACTTTAAGTGAAAGCCTGCTTCTCACTTACCTTCAAGGATTAAGAATCACTTGGAGGCCCCTACTCTGACAACAATACAGCTTCACTAAGCTGTTGGGAGTCAGTCTCTGATGTGACTCAGATTCTTAGTTTGAAAAGGCCTGAATGTGTTCTGGATCTCCCATCCAATCAGACCCTCAGGAACCCACATCCTTCTTTCAGAGTGCACTTGACATCCAGCAAACATTTGTGAGAGCCAGCGTGTGCCAAATACCACACTAAGTGCTCTGGGGAGACTCAAAAGAGAGAAAGAAATATTTACTTTCAGGCCCTATGGTAAGTTTTTTCATACAGGTGTTGTCATTTTATTTATTTTTATTTTTTAACATAAAATTTACTCTCTTAACCATTTTTTTTAATGTTTATTTATTTTTGAGAGAGACAGGGTGTGCATGGGGGAGGGGCAGAGAGAGAGGGAGACACAGAATCTGAAGCAGGCTCCAGGCGCTGAGCCATCAGCACAGAGCCTCACGCGGGGCTAGAACTCACAAGCTGTGAGATCATGACCTGAGCCGGAAATCGGCCACCCAACCGACTGAGCCACCCAGCTACCCCTTAACCATTTTTTTAGAATAGGCTCCATGCTCAACATGGGGCCAAACTCATGACCCTGAGATGGAGAAATCACATGCTCCACCAACTGAACCAGCCAAGCACCCCGGTTTTCTCATTTTAAATGAACAAAACATATTCCCTATTCCCCAATGACAGATAAAGATTCATCCAGTTGACTACAAAACAAGACAAAATTTGGTAAATTCTATAGTAAAGATATGATCTGAGATAAGGGTGCCAAGGTAATTCAACAGAAAAGAATTCTATTACAACGGAAAGGAAATATATTCTTATATTCAGAATATATAAAGAACTAGGGGTACCTAGGTAGCTCAGTCAGTTAAGCATCTGACTTCAGCTCAGGTCATGATCTTGGGGTTCATGGGTTCAAGCCCTGCATCAGGCTCTGTGCTGACAGCTCAGAGCCTGGAGCCTGCTTCGATTCTGTGTCTCCCTCTCTCTGTCCCTCCCCCATTCACACCTCCCTCCCTCCCTCTCTCTCTCTCTCTCTCTCTCTCTCAAAAATAAATAAACATTTTAAAAAAAGAATATATAAAAACTTACAACTCAAACAGTTTTTTAAAATTAGCTCAATTTAAAGATGGATATACTCCAAAGAAGATACACAAATGGCCAATAAGAACATGAAAGATGTTCAACGTCAATAGTAATTAGGGAATTGTAAGTCAAAATCTTGATGAAACATTACTTCACACCTCCTAGGATGGCTAAGATAAAAATATAGATAATAATAAGTGTTGATAAGAATGTGGAGATATTACAACCCTCATACATAGGTGGCAGGAATGTAAAATGGTGCAGCCACTTTCAAAAACAAATTGGCAGTTCCTCAAAAAGTTAAACATAGAGTTACCTTTTTTTTTAATGTTTATTTACCTTTGAGAGAGAGAGAGAGAGAAAAAAAATGTGTGTGCGCTCGTGCACGTGAGGGAGGAGCAGAGAGAGGGAGACAGAGGCTCTGTGCCGACAGCAGACAGCCCAATGTGGAGCTTGAACTCACAAACCACGAGATTATGACCTGAGCCAAAATCAGATGCGTAACCGACTGAGCTGCCCAGGTGCCCCTAGGGCTACCACTTAATGCAGCAATTCTACTTGTAGGTATATGCCCCAAAGAAATGAAAACACATCCATACAAAATATTGTTCATGAATGCTCATAGTGGCGTTCTTCATAATAGCCCAAAAGTGAATACAACTAAATGTTCATCAATTAGTGAATGGACAAAGAAAATGTGGAATACCCATACAATGCAATATTATTTAGCCATAAAAATGAATGAAGTACTGCTACATGCTACAACATGGATGAACCTCGAAAACATTGTGCTAGGTTAAAGAAGACAGACACAAAAGACTGCTGTGATGTATTATTCTGTTTACATGAAATGTCCACAGTAGGTTAAGCCATAGAGACAGAAAATAGATCAGAGCTGCGAGGGCAGAGGAGAAAGGGGAGTTGCAGCTAATAGGTACAGGATTTCTTTTTGAGGTCAGGATAATACCATAAAATCAGATAGTGGCAATGGTTGCACAACTCTGTGAATGTACTAAGGGATAAATTTTATGATATGTAAATTTTATGTCAATAAGGCTGTTATTTAAATGTCTATGTATAAATATAAATATATATATATCACCATAAAAGCACAGAAAATAAGGACCAGTGAGAGCACTGCACTCTGAAGTCATCATTTTAAAGTAGAGAAACCAGATGGGAGTTACAAGTAATAACAATTTAATCATATAAAAGAAAACCAAAGGCGTGGCCAGCTAGCAACTAAATAAACATGCCGAAACATTCTACTCACCCAAGTGACACAAGAGCCAAACCCATAGAGGGAAAATGTTAAGAAACTTGGAATGCAAATTTACAGACTTAAGAGAACACGATTCACCATCAAAGCTTTAAGGTATTAAATTTTTTTTTTTTGTAAAAGGTATTGAAAAAGAGCCCCGATTATAAAGGAAATGTTCTTTCCTTCTCACTTTAGATATATAGCCTATAACAAAACGGTGTATTGAATAGAATGCTACCAAAAAGTAAGAATATACTATATCAATACATATGTAGCACAGTGCTTGGCCAATAGAAGACATAATAAATATTTGTTTAATGACTGAATGAATAGAATTCCTTTTCATAACTCATTTTTCCTGCTGAATCACCAGAAGGCATGAGTCTCAAGGCCTTTAACTTAAATAAAAAGTAAGTATTTGGAATTTAAAATTTATAGCGGAAGACCTCAAAAAAGAAAAAGCAAGGATGGACAGAGGTATATAGTATCTTCAAAGTTTGTTTCTTAAAATATCCGAACCAACTATGACAGAATTTTAAGATTCATTAAAGTATGATGGTGATTTAATGAGTGTTAACTGGGGGTGCCTGGGTGGCTCAGTCAGTTGAGTGAACGACTCATGATCTCACGGTCCGTGAGTTCGAGCCCCACGTCGGGATCTGTGCTGACAGCTCAGAGCCTGGAGCCTGTTTCAGATTCTGTGTCTCCCTCTCTCTGACCCTCCCCCATTCATGCTCTGTCTCTCTCTGTCTCAAAAATAAATAAACGTTAAAAAAAAAAAATTTAGTGAGTGTTAACCGTATTCTCCACATTTTCTGTCTGCTTTTCATTATATTAAAAGAATTAAAAAGCAAAGTGTAGTAAACTGCGGTAGCTATAGCTTCTGTTTTCTAGTGCATTCTCCTAGTGATAGATAGCTTGTGGAAATGGCCCCATTTCTTTATGTGTCCCTCTTCCTATACTTTACAATGTGACTTTGTATCCCCTTCAGCAAGATGTGGTTCCCTACCCAATGAAGTTGGGCCGGCTTTCAGATATGCTCTGGCCAAAAGAATATGGCAAAAATGACAGTGTGTGACTTCCACGTCCTCAAGAGGCCCTGCTTGCTTCAGCTTGCTCTCTCGAGAGCCTTTTACCACCATGTGAGCAAGCTGAGGTGAGAGGACCAGGGAACAAGATGCTATGTGAGGGAAAGACCAGTTGTCCCAGTGGAAGCCACCTCGACCAGCCCATAGCCAACAACCCCCAAAGCTGAGACAGAAGCCAATTGCAACCGGCAGAGCTGCCTATCTGTGCACCAGCTGACTGCAGACACATAAGTGACCTCAGACCAAAACTTGCCCGGCTGGCCTGTAGCCTCATAAGCAGTAAGACATGCTTAATGTTTCACGTTGCTGAGGTTTGGTGGTGGTTTGTCATGCAGCATGTGCTGGTTTGGGATCCTCTGCAATCAGTCACTGAAATAGAATTAGAGGTGCAAGAAATTTATTTGAGAGGAACATCTGTGAAAAGGAGAAGGGAGACAGAAATACTGAACAAGGGGAACCACTACACAGACCTAACAAAGCCTCTGCTGGTCCAGGCATGTAAATGAATAGGCCCTTGCTCAGTCACTAGCTAAGGCTGCTTGGAAGCTGAGGCAGACACTGAAGAAGCTACCAACCAGAGGCTGTCAGCTTACCACTTCTTCATACGTGGGCAGCAAGAGCTTTCTGGAAGGGAGCAGCACCTCTCTGTGTCTGCCATGGTTCAGTCCTTGTCCCATGCAAATCTACTTCTCCATCCACATGCAGGAGTAGCTCAGGTTAACCATCGTCACTGCACTTCGTCTTAGGGCCTGCACTAGCTGTCCTAGCCTCTCTTCTCCACTATCCATTCTAGATCCCTCTTTCCCTCGGCTACCACCTCTGCTGGTCTTGGTGGCTTACCAACCTTTCATGATCAGGTTGTCTTAGCCCCTAGGAATCATATCCTTCTCAGTCTGGGGTTGTTTCACTTGTCTGTTCACAATTACAGTTGACCAAAGGAGAACCAAAAAGATGACCAAGTGGGTCATCTGAGTTCCGAACATAAGCCTCTCTGTTCCCATTATGTAAATTCAGCCTTACCTCCCTCTGTTGATCGGAGTTCATTCTCCCTGCCACAGTGGTCACTATTCTCACCTGCTGGCCTCTGGCCACAAGGGGCTCAAAGTGCCCAGATGATAGTCATAGTTTGTAATTCAATTGGACCCTTGTTGTAGCCTCTGGTGAAAGCATGCCTCTAATGACAACCAGTACCTCTAATCCTATAGAGCCCAAGAAGCATAACTCAGTAGATTATTGGGAGTGATGGTAAGTGAGGCCACTCCTGTTCCCACCCCCTCATTTCCAGACCCACATATTCTTCTGATTGGAGACATAGCACCACCAAAAGAAAGATCTCTGATATAATGTGTATACTGTATTTTTATGGGTTAATCCCCTCTTCATAGGGTACAGCCTCCAACTTTGCACTTCAGCTATGGCTTTCTTCACGGGAATACATGTACATATACCTCTATACGTACATACACACATGCATACATATATATACATATATACACACATGCATACATGTATATATACACACATACATATACATATGTGTGTGTAAGTATGTATGAAACTAGTGTAAGAAACTAGAGTGAGAAGAGTACTTTTTTTTTAAAAAAAAAAAAGTACTATTGCATCCATCAAAAACAAATCCATAAAGCATGTGGGCATAAAATCCAAATCTCTCAAAGTCACATTCATGGAACAAGCGATTATTATTAGTCCCTCTCTTCAAATAAAAATGAAGCCTATATTGCAAAATCAAGACCAGGGCTCTCAGGAGCTGTAGCTTCAGGTTCAAAACATAATAAAATACATGAAAGTGTCAAAAATGAGAGTTCATTTCCTGACAGAAGGACATTTTTATTCAAATTCTTGACACATCTGAAAAAGAGAAATGTTAGTGCTTTGTATACAGTGACCTAGAGTTTCTAATAGCCTTCGGCCAAGTGAAATTGTAATCCTTTTCCTTCACCACTTCATTGTCTTTATTCCTGTCTACATTTTAACTTCTCAAAAATTTCTTCTTTCCTTCCTCCCTCCTTTCTTTCAGTTTGTCCATATCTTTCACTTTATTTTTCCTTGGCAATTTCTTTTGTTTTCTTAATTGTTGTGTGCCTCAGTTTCTTCCTCTGTAAAATAGGGACAATAATAATGGCTATCTCACAAGAGCCTTGCGAGGATTAAAGTGAGTTAATATATTAGTTTGTTGAGGCTGCCATAATAAACTACCATAAACTGAGTGGCTTAGACAACAGAAATTTATTGTCTCACTGTTCTGGAGTCTAGAAGTCCAAGATGAATGTGTTGGGAGGGCTAAACCCTGTCTGAAGGTTCTAGGGAACTATCTATTCCAGGCATCTCCCCATGCTTCATGTAGTTCCTTGGCTTGTGGCTGTGTAACTCCAGTCTTTACATGGTGGTCTCCCTGTGTACATTGGACACATATCTCTGTGTCCAATTTTCACCTTTTTTTTTGTTTATTTATTTATTTTTGAGGGAGAGAGAGACAGAGAGAGAGAGAGAGAGAGAGAGAGAGAGAGAGAGAGACAGAGCATGAGCAAGGGAGGGGCAGAGAGAGAAAGGGAGACATAGAATCCGAAGCAGGCTCCAGGCTCCAACTTGTCAGCACAGAGCCTGACGCAGGGCTCGAACTCACAAACCACAAGATCATGACCTGAGCTGAAGTCAGACGCTTAACCAACTGAGCCACCCAGGAGCCCCTGAACTTCACCTTTTTATAAGGACACCAGTCTTATTGGATTAGAGGCTCACCCTATACCAGTATGACCTCATCTTAAATAATTATATCTGTAGCTACTCTGTGAGCAAATAAGGTCACATTCTGGAGGTAGTGGGACTTTAACACAGGAATTAGGTGGAGGTGAGTGACACAATTCAACTCATGATACATATGTAAAGAACTTAGAACAGTTCTGGAACATAAAAGGCACAATGTAAATATTTGCTATTTATTGAGTGCATACTATGTGTGGAGCACTGTGCTGGGTACTGAGAATGTGACAGTAAAACAGACACTGGTCTATTCCTCAAGGAGCTTGTGATTTAATAAGATCCAAGGCAGAGATGACATAGGGTGATTATCATCCCAGTTTGTTTATACATGGCTGTGGACTGGGGAATGATAGGTGGTTCTTGGGACCTAGAACTTTCAGTGCAAATATCAGCAAAGTCCAGGGCAAATCAGGCCAAGTCATTTACCCTGGAAGTGGGCAAGATAGGAGGATATATGATATAAGAGAGAACAGAGGAGAAGCACAGTGGCAGGAACTGCTTGTTTCCTCCAATATCTGTTATCTCCTTAGTGTTTGGTCATCAACAATAAAGACTACGTTGTCCAGTGTTCCATGACACCAGGCATGGCCATGTGACTAAATTCTGGCCAATGGGAAATGGTGTGTGCCAAGTCAGAGAAATGTTTTAAAGAAAAGAGGCACACCATTGTTCACCTCTTCTGTGGGTTAGAATTTGAGTATAATGGCTGAAACTGGAGCAGCCATCTTTAACCACAAGATGGACGCCAAATATTAACAAACTAGGAGCCTGAACCCCTGGTAATTACAGAGAAGGCATACCTATTAGATCTCAAATATCTAGAATTCATTTATGTGAGAAATAACCTTCTACTTAAAAAAAAATGTTTATTTTTTGAGAGAGAGAGAGAGCTCATGAACAGGGAAGGGGCAGAGGTAGAGGGAGACAGAGGATCTGACACAGGCTCCACACTGACTGCAGAGAGCCCAATGTGGGACTTGAATTCGTGAACTCTGAGATCATGACCTGAGCTAAAGTTGGATGCTCAACCAACTGAGCCATCCAGGTGCCCCAACTTCTACTTTTTAATGCTAAGATTATTTTGGATTTTCTGGCACACAGTTAATATAATTCAATACATTACAGATATTAACCTTTGTCTTAAACAGTCATGAGAGGAGGTATGGGGGAAAGAAAGTGTTCTGCACAAAAAAAAGGTCATATTTCATATCTGATAAAGGGTTAGTATCCAAAAATCTATAAAGAATTTAGCAAACTCAACACCCAAAAAACAAATAATCCAGTTAAGAAATGGGCAGAAGACATGAATAGGCATTTTTCCAAAGATGATATCCAGGTGACTAACAGATACGTAAAAAGATGCTCAACATCACTCATCATCAGGGAAATACAAATCAAAACTACAATGAAATATCATGTGACCTTGCCTGAAATAATCTACTCTTTTTCTCCTTCTGCGTATAAAAGCCTCCCATTTTGTAAAGCTCCTTGGAGCTCCTTTCTATTTGCTACATGGAATGTTGTCCAATTCATGAATCAATGAATCATCGAAATAGGTCTGTCAAATCTTTAAATTCATACAATTGAATTTTTTTAAAACAGATTTGGTGGCAGAGATGAAATCCAAAGTGAACTGGTAGCATTCAGAGACTATGAGAAACACAGGAATGGTACTACAGATCCTTCTGAGTTCTGTCTTTCTCTCCGTTTCTGATAGCCATGAGTAAGTTCCTCTCAGTTCTGAGCTCTATTGTTTTTGCATCAAGATCCTGATCTAATTGGCTTTCTGGTCAGTTCCACTTTGGGAGCTGCTGGTAGTTCAGGGTGCAATTATCATGTAATTGATGGAAACCCTCAGCCCTTGATTCTCTCCTAAGATCCAGGTGGGAACTGCTGGTAGGAGTTCATGGTTACCCGTTTATGTGGAGCCCCCCATCCACAGCGCCCATTTGTTGAGGTATGCTCGTTCAATCCTTCCTCTGTTCTAACTTCCAAGGTGGGAAGGTCCTTCTATCAGCAAGAATGCATTAACATCTCTTGGTTATTACCACCATATTAAGGTGCACATGTTTGTCTTGTTTTGTGTAGATAAAGGCTATTGCTAGTGGGAATCTTAGAAGCAGTCACAATATTGGCAGGCACAGATCAAGTACTTAAAAGCTGTGAGAGTACTTGCCACCTAACTGGAAGACTCCTGTGTTAGGATAAGTTGGTCACGGAATGCCTTAGGTTGACACTGGATTATCCACTAGCCTCAAGAAAATTTACATACAATGAGGTACACTGTAAAACATCACACAGCTTCTAGCCC
The DNA here is from genome assembly GCF_018350175.1 of Felis catus. Taxonomy (NCBI): domain Eukaryota; kingdom Metazoa; phylum Chordata; class Mammalia; order Carnivora; family Felidae; genus Felis; species Felis catus. The sequence goes on along the minus strand of NC_058371.1, from coordinate 76,065,729 downwards.
AGTGCCATAACCTTATTAGGTGTTATATCCAAGACAGCCAAAGGCATAGATAGATAGATCCTTAAAGTCCAAAGAATCAAGTATACCACCTTCCAGCATACCTGCTTATTTTGTCTAAGAACTATATAGTCCCAAAAGCTATAAATATCTACAAAAATGGCAAAATCTTACTAAAAACAGTACAGATTGCAATGCCCATTATGGGGGATGTTCTAGTTAGACAAGATCATTCATTTAAGAAATGCAGTTGAGGGTGCCTGGTTGCTCAGTTGATCTCATAGTTTGTGAAATTGAGCTCTGTATCGACTCTGCACTGAAGTGTGGAGGCTACTTGGGATTTTCTCTTTCTCTCTCTCTTTCTGCCCTTCCCCACTCATGCCTGTGCATGCACATGCTCTCTCTCTTTCTCTCTCTCTCAAAATCAACATTAAAAAAAAAAAGGAAGTTCAGTTGAAAGCATGTGTTCCCAAATTAAACAAAGAGAATGGAATACCAATTTTAATCAGTATACAGAAGCTTCTAAAAGCTTCAGAATTCCAAAATAGCTTCATTAAAAGATTTGTTACAAAAGGCTAATGAAAAATTAAAAACACGAGAGGTACCTAAAACAATAATAAGACCTATGTGATTCCTACTGCATTCCTTTATCCTTCTTTACCTGAGTACTCATGCTTTATTAACTCTTTGTCTGAATTGACTTTCCACTCTGAAGAGACTATTAAACAGCTACCTTTAATAATAAAACTACTCAAGGTTATAGGAGATCCTCCTCAGATATCTTTTATTCCTTGGTCAAATACCAAACTAAGGGCCATAGTTAAAAAATTTCCTAAGCCCGGGGAGGATCTCCAAATGTTTTCTGAGGAATTTAGAGTCATTATTAGGGCCTATGAAACTGGGCTTCCTGATCTTTATTAGCTTCTGCATATGCTAGTAGGACCTGGGGGAGCCAAGAAATGGATGTGGGAAGCAGGATGGTGTAAACCCAAGGATGATATCTGAGATCCTTGACCTTCAAGACAGTCTCCTAACGGACCAGAAGAAGCTCATAAAATAAGAACCAATCTTTAAAAGTCATTCCTAGAGTCTTCCCTGCCCACATTGATCTGTCTATTATTTAAACATGCAAACAAAAGAAGATGAATCTGTGGCAGACTTTAAAACCCATCTGGAAGCTCTCCTCCTGTGGCATTCCAGGTTCCATGCAATAAATGAGGTCATCTGCTCTAGCTGTTCTGTTTGTAAATGGATTATCTCCTGAGATTAGTGGATTGATAAAAAAGCAGAAAATAGGATGGGAGGCTACCAGTTTGAGTGAACTCATGACACAGCTGAGCACTTTGAAAGGACTTTGGAACAAGACTGTAGGCCAAAGTCCACTAAGCTATGGGCCTTACAGATAGAACAGACCCAAAACCATCCACCTAAAAACACTTGGGTCCCCCTCATTGCACACATCTAAGGGTCTACCATCAAAATGATGGCCTAAGGGTCAGTGCTTCATTTGCAATCAACTGGGACACTGGGGAAAAGTCTCAAAGAGTCTTACACAAATTCTTCAACATAACTTGAATGAAGTAGCTCTGTAGTCAGAAGCTCATAATCAGAAACTGATTTAAGTTGCAACCCAAATCTTTGAGGCGTTAAAAGCAACTGTCCTTACAAATCTTTACAAAACTAACACAAAACAAAACAAAAAAAACCACCTTGTTTCAAGTTCTTTTATACCTAGTGAGTTTTGTGTTGATTCATGGCAGTAATTCTAAAATGAAAGTTGTAGGTCTCTGTATCTCTCTCTCTCTCTCTCTCTATATATATATATATGTGTGTGTGTGTCTATCTATCTATCTATCTATCTATCTATCTATCTATATGTATCTATCTATATATACATGTATCTATCTATCTATCTATACATATATACTGTAGATGTATGGTAATTTTATACCTCTGGATGGTATTACCAAAATTAATTTACAAAAGAGCTCTATTTAGTTGGCTTAAAGGTAAGTGCTTATATAGATTAAATTCTCAGAAATATAATAGAAACTAACCCAAGTGAATTTCAAGTTCATGTGATCTGGGGAAATATTCAATATTAAAGCTAACTTAAAGTTTATTGATTTCATTAAAATAGACATGTCTTCAGAGTTATCAACATTAAAAATAATGCAGACATACAACTTTTATTCTACCTATGCTTGCTAAAGGTCAAATGAGTTCAGGTTATCTCCTATAAAATTTGTCAATACGAAAAACAGCTTGGGATGGTAAATGATATTGTCTAATGTCTCATTAAGTTTTTAGTAGGATAAAAAGTTTTTAAGTGAATTTTTAAAATAGTTTTCCCAAATTTTTTTGGTAACTTGAAGCCTTAAGTTTTGCTAAGTTAAGTTAAATGATGAATTAAGTTAAATTTATTGAATATCTAGATCATTGTATGTATTTCCAAATATGATAAAATACTAAAGCATTTATTAGTGAACATCAGTTTATCTATTTTTTGCTTCCTTTCACAGAAGAACTGAAGATATTTGTGTCTATTAGTAAACATGTATTGTGCTCCACCAAAAAACTTACTATGAAAAACTATATGTTCCTAGAAATTATAAAAGGTGTTTATAAATTAAGGCCAAAAATAAATAAATACATAAATAAATAAATAACAGATTTGCAAAGCCACAAAATGTTAACATGAAAGAAAATTCACAATTGTTTACTTCTTTATTTTCACTAGAAATTAAGGTGTTTTTTTTTAATTTTTTTTTAACGTTTATTTATTTTGGAGACAGAGAGAGACAGAGCATGAATGGGGGAGGGTCAGAGAGAGGGGGAGACACAGAATCCAAAACAGGCTCCAGGCTCTGAGCTGTCAGCACAGAGCCTGATGTGGGGCTCGAACTCAGGGACCGTGAGATCATGACCTGAGCTGAAGTCAGCCACTTAACCGACTGAGCCACCCAGGTGCCCCTAGAAATTAAGGTTTTTAAGGATTAATATTCTAATATGAGTGACTAAAACCACTAGAAATAAGGGAAATATCTCTGTATGCAAGGAAAGTAGGATGTGTGTTTCAGTAAAAGAAAGTATAAGGTATGGAAATGCATTTTTGTTGAGAGAAAAGAAAATAATTTTGTCCTAAAGAGAGGCTGGTTATTTCAGAATGGGAAAGAAGAAAACATAGGACAAAATTTTACAAAGTTCATGGAAAAAAGAATTTTGAGAACAGAATTTCATGTGTAGCCAAGCTGGAAAAGATTGCATAGTTTGTTACAAGGATTTTAAAAATAAGGTATAATAGCAATAGTGTACTTCTATAAAACTAAATCTTCATATTCTTTCATCTGCTAAAAGAACAAGTTTTCTTAGATTATTTGTCTGCTCTTAATAAGAAATTACGCAACTATTTGACCTTCTGTATTTGCCAATGAAGTCTTTAATTGTCAAAATGGTTAAATGGGTAATAAATATTGTTTAACAGTGACCTATGATCCTATTTGAACTTTTTGATATTTTTGACAATCTTCCCAACATCAAGTTCTAAATGAAATCATTTTGACTTTGAACTAACTTTGGAGTTTTTTAGTGGATACCTGGAACATCTAAAATGATTTGCTCTCTCCCCTTATAAAAAGGAAGATGTTAAACTATTTAGACATATTTCACATGTTAACTTATGTGGGAAGCATTGTCAAATAAGAAGCAATACTAAGCATTCTTTTTGTTGTATTTATATAGGTCTATAGTACTGTTCTGTATAGAAATTGTTTGTGTGACTTGTCATGCATTTCTGCCCAGAGTTGCACGTATACAATCATGGGGGCCTTAGTTGGCTTGTAGTCTGTTTCTGGTCTCAGGATAGAACTGGCCCTTTTATTCCTGATGCCAAGAGGGATTAATGTGCTTCACGGACTTTATCCAGATCAGGCTGGCCCCCTGGAATGGACCAGGGAGGGAAGAGGAATATACAGATACCCAGGCTCCTAAGATTGTGAGATATGGTAAGAGAAACAGGGAAAAAAAAACTTTCTTGGAACTGCACAAACTTAATGACTCAATGACTCACCATAAATCACACCCAGGTAGTATATATATTGCCCTCAGAAGAATAGCTAGCTGGAAGTCTCACCTGAGGGGAGGACACTCCACAAGGACCCTCAATCGGGACTCCAACCAGGCTGTTCACCGTGGGGTTTCCACAGCCAGAAGGTTGCATGTTGTAAGAACCTAATTTGATGTATTAAGCCCTCTTTGTTCTTCTCTCTACTTCTCTCCCTCTTTATGTTTACTATAATTGTTTAATTCCGTATGTTCTCTTTCCCTTATAATTAATAAAGTCTTCCACCATGAAACCAGAAGTACGTCTATTGTGAATTACTATTATTTAGAACAGTCGTAAGTGTTCCAAAAATTGCATGAAACTCCTGGAAATCCGATATGTCCTAGTAATATGTTATTGATCATAGTTCCAGTTATTATTATAAAATATTATGTGTTACAAAAATAAGCAAATTTCCTTGTCAACTCCGTTATAATGAACTCTCATCAGATATTCAATAATGGATATTTTAAAGTCTTTTGTCTTTTACAGAGAATTATTGTTTTACTCTGATATTTTGCAAAAGTACCAAGTGCTTTGTCTTCAAGAAGATTCATGGAAAGGACTCTGGCAAACACAGATTTCTGATAACTTTACCATCATAAAGCTGAACTGAATAAGAATTTCCAGAACTAATAACAAAACAAAACAAAACACTGGATTCAAGCAGAACAAGAATAAATAATGTGGAATTGAGTGAACTGAGGAGTATGACTATAGTTTTTATGACTTATTGTTTGAAAGAGCTCTGGTTCTTTAAATGTTTTGTTTTTCCAGATTTAAGGAAACTTTAAGTTATCCCTGACAGCAATTTGGTAAAGTGTACTATTGTAAACAAAGGTGAAACATTTATTTTTTTCTCTATATCTGATCCCTCCTGAATTCAGAAACTCTTCAGTATTATTTTTGTGGCAAAATTATTATTTATTTACATAAATTTGATAAGAATTTATTGTCCTTATAAAGGAACACAATTGGAAATATTAGCTATATTTCCTAAGCTTTAATTGGAATGTCATATTTGAGATAGATGTGCATAGATTCAGATGTGGCCAGACAGATTTAAGGAACTAAAGCTGACTTTACAGAGCCAATAAAACCCCTTGGAAAAACAGACCCGGTGCCCTGCTTACAAAGTTCCAACAAAGCAGACTTAAAAAGTGCTCATAGGGGCACCTGGGTGGCTCAGTCAGTTAAGCCTCTAACTTGGCTTCAGCTAAGGTCATGATCTCACAGTTCATGGGTTCAAGCCCTGAGTAGGGTTCTGCCTTGGCAGTGTGGAGCCTGCTTGGGTTTCTTTCTCTCTCTCTCTCTGCCCCTCCCCAGCACTCTCTCTCTCTCTCTTTCTTTCTCTCTCTCTCTCTCTCTCTCTCTCTCTCACACACACACACACACACCAAATAAATAAAGAAATAAATTAACTTTAAAAATAATAAAAAGGTAAAAAGTGCTTCTATGAGGCCGTGGTGCTGGGAGCTCGGCAGGTGTGGGGCCGACACTTGCAGTCTGGTGGCCACACAGCCCTAAGCACACTGTGCCTTGGCAGAAGCAGCAGCATCAGCAGCAGTAGAGCCACCCCCACCATCACAGCCCCTGTGCTGGTGCAGTCACCCTCATGACCTCTGTTCTTCCTCCCTTCACCTGCACCATGGCTGATCAGCTGACAGAAGAAAAGATTGCTGAGCTCAAGGAAGCTTTCTTCTTATTTGACAAAGATGGTGGTGGCGCTGTCACAACAAGGAAATTTGGAACTGTCGTGAGGTCACTGGGTCAGAACCCAACAGAAGACGAATTGCAGGATATGATCAACAAGGTAGATGCGGACAATGTTGGCACCATTGAGTTCCCAGAGTTTTTGACTATGACAGCTAGAAAAATGAAAGAATCAGATAGTAAAGAAGAAATTCGGAAGGCATTCTGAGTCTTTGACAAGGATATCAATGGTCGCATCAGTGCGGCAGAACTATGTCATGTCATGACAAACTTAGGAGAAAAACTAACAGATGAAGAAGTAGGTGAAATGATCAGGGAAGCAGATATTGATGGAGATGGACAAGTCAACTATGAAGAATTTGTGTAGGCAGTGCCTGGGTGGCTCAGTCGGTTAAGCGTCCGACTTTGGCTCAGGTCACAATCTCACAGCTCATGAGTTCGAGCCCCTAGTTGGGCTCTGTGCTGACAGCTCAGAGCTTACAACCTGCTTTGGATTCTATGTCTTCCTCCCTGTCTGCCCCTCCCCAACTCTCACTCTGTCTCTCTCTCTCTCTCTCTGTCTCTCAAAAATAAATAAACATTAAAAAAAATTTTTTAGAAGAAAAGAAGTAGCTATCATTGGTGTTCATTCTGCCCAAGAAACTCGATTAAGACTTCATATTTTAACTAAACATGAAACCCTTTCTTCTTCCCTTTCTTTCTTTTACTCTGGCACTGGCCTGGAAAGATAACACCATCATCTGATTCCCCCAGGCCACATCTTTCAGACTATTGGAGGATTTGTCATCAAGAATTCCAATCTGTCCATGATGCTAGTGATTCCCTCATACATTTCCTTGTCTCTGGTTAAGAACCCTAAACCCAGGGAAACTTGTGTCCAGGTTCTAGGCAAAGAAAGGGACACAGAGCAACCAGAATAAAACTGCCTGTGTGGTCTATAGACCCTTAAAATTTTATTGGCCTCCATGACTGTCACCTTTCCAGGCCTGACTCAGAGGAGGCATTCATGATTCAAGATTTGCTTCCTTTGTCAGGGCCCACTTCCCTGGTTAGTAGTGAGTACAAATGAGGCTATGATCAGGAATTTCTCCTTAACTCTCAAAAATATTGCAGAATCTGCTGCTAGAACAGTAGTTGCCCAGCAAAAAATCCTTTGACTCTCTGGCCAAAGCTGTTCTTGATAATAGGATAAGCCTTAATTATCTTTAGGTTGAGCAAAGAAGTATCTGTGCTATAGCCAACATCACCTGCCAACACCTGGATTAACACTTCTGAGGATGTTGAAACTCAATTACATAAGGTCACTGAGCAAACCACTTGGCTTAAATAAGTGTTTCCTTCAATGAATTCTTTCTTTGACTTCTTTGATTTTTTGGGGTCGTGGCTTTGAAGTGTACTCCAGACATTGGGAATTATCCTGCTTATAATAATCATAGAAATCTCCCTAATGCATTGTTTTCTCTTGAGAGCTCTAAATTTATGTTTGCAGCCACTAACCACCAACCAAATGATCTCCCTAAGACTGGAACATCAGAAAAGGAACAAAGAGAATGACCAACTTAAAAATTGTGAAGCAGAGAGGCACCTGGGTGGCTCAGTCGGTTGAGCGTCCGACTTCGGCTCAGGTCATGATCTCATGGTTTGTGAGTTTGAGCCCCGCGTCGGGCTCTGTGCTGACAGCTGGGAACGTGGAACCTGCTCCGGATTCTGTATCTCATTCTCTCTCTGCCCGGGCACTCCCCCACTTGTGCTCTGTCTCTCTCTGTCTCTCAAAAATAAATACATGTAAAAAAATTTTTTTGGGGTGGCGCCTGGGTGGCTCAGTCGGTTAAGCGGCCGACATCGGCTCAGGTCATGATCTCGCGGTCCGTGAGTTCGAGCCCCGCCTTGGGCTGTGTGCTGACAGCTCAGAGCCTGGAGCTTGTTTCCGATTCTGTGTCTCCCTCTCTCTCTGACCCTCCCCTGTTCATGCTCTGTCTCTCCCTGTCTCAAAAATAAATAAAACGTTAAAAAAAATTTAAAAAAAATTTTTTTAAATTGTGAACCAGAAGGCATTGCTTATGAATATCACAACGATTCAGCAAAAACATTGCAACCTGTGAATACCACATAGAGGATCAACAAAGACTGAAAACTTTTGAGTGATAGCTAGGAGTCGTGTTAATCCCTTAAATTTTGATCACATCTCTCAGTTAAGCTGAGAGTTTGATCAAAAGGGGGTAATTGTTAAAAAGGACCAGCAATCCCCAAATTGAGTCACTGTGCTAAGCCCTGTGTCAGCAAATCAAACCTGATGAACCTCTCCCAAGACTGTAATCTTAACCAGCCAGTCTGGAATTTCCTGGTCGGTACTAGTAAGGTAATCCACCTGATAGACTTTTTGGCCCCTAAAGGAAGTTGACCTTACTTGAAATAATCCATTCTCTTTCTCCTTCTGCCTATAAAAGCTTTCTGTTTTGTACTGCTCCTCGGAGCTCCTTTTTATTTGTTAGATGGGATGCTACCTGATTCACGGATCATTGAATAAAGTCAATATGATCTTTAAATTTTTTAATGTTTATTTTTGAAAGAGAGAGAAGGGGGGGGGAAGGGCAGATAGAGAGGGAGACACGGAATCCAAAGCAGGCTCCAGGCTCTGAGCTGTCAGTACAGAGCCTGATGCAGGGCTCAAACCCATGAACTGTGAGATCATGACCTGAGCTGAAGTCAGACGCTTAACCAACTGAGCCACCAGGTGCCCCTTTATCCTCATTTTATAGATAAGGCAGCTAAGTCACATGAAGGTTATAGAAGACATAAGGTACATGATACATGGTGATGTGGGAAACAAAGGCAAAAGAAAAAATTAAATTTCCTTACAACTTACAGCCCACTGACAAGTCCTTGAGACAGGCAGAGCAACCTTCCTCTACGAGTTCAACTGCCTTGATGTTAATACTTTGCTAAGTGCAGACAGGAACCTTATCTTTTTTTTTCCTTTATGATTTTATCATTTTAAGAATGTTATATAAATGACTTTTTTTCCACTTTTCTGTGGTTTGCTGGAACGTATTTTTAAAACTCTATTTTTATTTATCTCTAGTGTTTGTGAGTGTATCTCTTTGTATAGCTATTTCATTGGTTGCTCCCACTATTACATTATAATATATACATAATTTATCAGTCTACTGGTGTTACATTTTACTAATTAATTTACTGATTACATTTACTAATTGATTAATTACCAGTTCAAATTGTAGATATTTTATCTCCCCTTACCCTCCCTGCTTATAATGTAATCACTGCAGATATTTTCTCCAGGTACATGAGAAACACAATAGTGTTAAAACTTTTTTTTTAAATCTTACTTATTTTTGAGAGACTGAGAGACAGAGCACAAGCAGGAGCAAACAGAGAAAGAGGGAGACACAGAATCCGAAGCAGGCTTCTGGCTCTGAGCTGTCAGCACAGAGCCTGATGCGGGGCTTGAACTCACGAACAGTGAGATCATGACCTGAGCCTTAGTCAAATGCCCAACTGACTGAGCCACCCAGGCGCCCCTAGTGTTAAAACTTCTGATTTAACCATCAAACATGATTTGGAAAACTCAAGAGGCGAAGGAAAGTCTATTGCATTTACCTCTATTATTGCTCTTTCTGTTCTTTCTTTCTGATGATGATCTAAGAGTCCTATTTTTTTTTTTAATGTTTCCAAAAAAACCCCACAAAACTCATTTCCTTTCTGCTTAGAGAACTTCCTTTAGCCATTCTAAAGGTAAGTCCGCTGGTGACATATTCTATTACTTTTCCTTCATCTGTGAAAAAGCATGTGTTTTCCCTTCATTCATGAAGTATATTTCTGCTGGATATAGAATTTGGGTTGGTAGTTATTTTCATTTAGCACCTGAAAAATATTATGCCACTTCCTTCTGACATGTATGCTTTCTGATGAGAAATCCACCGTCATTAGACTTGTTTCCCTCTCTAGGTAACCAATTTATTGATCTTTCTGTCCTTTCAAGATTTTCTTTGGCTTCAATTTTCAGGGATTTGACTGTGCTGTATCTTGGTGTGGATACCTTTGAATTTATCATATTTGGGATCATTTAATTTCTTGAATCTGTAGGTTTATATCTTTTGCCAGTTTGGGGGAATTTTCAGCCATTATTACTTTAAATGCTTTTTCAGCCCCATTCTCTTTCTCTTCTCCTTCTGTGATGGTCTGAATGTTAGATCTTTCATAATAGTCCCACAGGTATCTGACAGTCTGTTCACTTTTTTTTTTTTTGAGCTTTATAATTACTTTCATTCTACATTTTTTTAATGTTTATTTTTGAGGGAGAGAGAGAGAGTGAGAGAGGGAGAGAGAGAGAGCATGAGCAAGGGAGGGGCAGAAAGAGAGGGAGATACAGAATCTGAAGCAGGCTCCAGACTCTGGGCTTCAGCACAGACCCCAATGCCAGGGCTGGAACTCAGGATCTGTGAGATCATGACCTGGGCCAAAGTCAGCCGCTTAACTGACTGAGCCACCCAGGTGCCCCATTATCCTACATTGTTATTGTAATTACTGTGTTTGTGTGAGACCATTTAGAAGGCAACCTTATCTTTATATTAACCCAATCTCCAGGATCTTGTAAGTCTTCCTTAACATATAAAATTTCCTTTGGAAACTTCCTTCATCTCTACCCTTCCCCCCCAAATATATGTTAGTAATCATCCTCCAAGTGTATGGCCCACTGATATAATCTGAAGAGCCTCATGACTGAGGTTTTATTAGACAGTAATAAATGACCTTTTCCTACTAACAGCTAGCCTCCTCAAAGTCCTGGAAACCTTGCTTCCAAAATTCCTTAGAGGATTACACTATCCCTAACCCCCTCCCAACTTGAAAGTTCATAATCAGTCACTTGTCACAACCTCAGGACAGCTCTTTCTGCCCATAGGTACTGTTCCCATTCTTTAATAAAATCACCTTTTGCATCGAAGATGTTTCAATAATTCTTCTTTGGCCAATGGCTCTAAACCCACCTCACAAGGTACATGGATGTCCAACTAGAATTCTGAAAGAGGAAAGAAAAAACAATTGACAAAAGGCAACTTTTGAAAGGATAAGGACTGAATATTATCCAGAATTAATAAAAATCATGAATCTTCAGATTAATGAAGTACGTCAAATCCCAAGTAGATCTCTAAAGCAATGCTAATACAAAAAATAATAACTAACATTTATTGAGTACTTATCAGTTAGACTATTCTAAATGAATTATATAAATTATTATATCATTAACCTTCAGAGCACAGCAACCTTATGAGATAATCCCTGCCATTATCCTCAGTTTGCTGATAAGAAAACTGAGACAGAGAGGTGAAGTAGCCCTCCTAAGATCACAGCCTGCAAATAGTGAAGCCAGGATTGAAACTCAGACTATTTGATTCCAAAGAATGTACATTTCACACCAAGAAAGGAAATGGTTTTTTTTAATGATTATTTATTTATTTTGAGAGAGACAGAGAGCTCCCAAGTGTGCAAGTGGGGAAGGGACAGAGAGAGAGGGAAAGAGAGAATCAGACTCTCTGAGAGAATCAGAGAGAGAGAGAACAGATTCTGTGCTGAGCATGGTGGGGCTCGGGGCTCAATCTCACAACGATGAGATCATGACCTGAGCTGATATCAAGGGTTGGATACTTAACTGACTGAGCCACCCAGGTGCCCCAAGAAAAGAAAATGTTTTAATATTATTTATGCCCTACATCTTAACATTACATCTGAACAATCTTACATCTTAATAGCCTATGCCCTTGCTAAAAAGTGTGGTCCATGGACTAGTGGCATCAGTATTGTATGACACCATGTTTAAATATAGAATATCAGTTGCATTCTAGACTACTGAATCAGAATCCATTTTTTAATAAGATCCCCAGGTGATTCACACACAAAGTTTGAAAAGCACTATTCTATGCACTCCCAAGCCCAATCTTTTTGCAATACAGTAATAAAAATGGCTAACTTTAACCCTTTGATGCAACTGGTTGTAGTTTTCTGGTATTATACTGCAAACTCCCCCTGAGCAGAGACTGTGTCTGCTTTGCCTATGACTACATTCTGAGTGCCTGATACCAAGTTGGGACATAGTACATTTTTGATAACCACTTTGGTTCAATAAGTAAATAAATATTGGCCAAAAATAGGTAGAATTTTTTTATGGGAACAAGAAAATATGGTATTAAAATGACCTCTGTTTTCTTTCATCTAAGTTACATTTTAAAAATATATCATTGGGTGCCTGGGTGGGTCAGTCAGTTAAGTATCTGACTCTTGATTTCAGCTCAGGTCATGACCTCATGGTTCGTGAGATCAAGCCCTATGTCCAGCTCTGCACTGATGATGTGGAGACTGCTTGGGATTCTCTCCCTCCCTCTCTCTCTGCCCCTCCCCTACTCCATGCTCTTTCTCTTTCTCTCAAAATAAATAAGCTTAAAAAAAAAAAACCTTTTTTTAAATATCAGACTTGGGGTACCTGGGAGGCTCAGTTGGTTAAGCATCTGATTCTTGATTTTGGCTCAAGTTATGATCCCAGGGTTGTGGGATTGAGCACTAAGTCAGGGTCCACGTTGAGCTTGGAACCTGCTTAAGACTCTCTCTCTCTCTCTCTCTCTCTCTCTCTCTCCCTCTGACCCTCTCCCCTGCTCTCTCTCTCTTTCTCTCTAAAATAAATAAAAATATAAATATAAAAATATATCAGATTAGTAGATATTGGTAATGTTCTTGAATTGTTCTGAATTGAATTCAATGCTATTTCTTCTGCTATATTAAAATCAATGCTAAATATATATTATTAAAATAATTAGGTAGAAATTAATTTTCTTTTTTAATAGTTCGACAAGTGTCTGATATGGGATAGCTGAAAAGTACAAATAGTGTTTTGTGCTTTTCTCCCCCCGGAAAAGTACAAATAGCATTCAGCCCTCAGTATTCAGCATTCAGTTTAATGTATGTGATGATTTCAACAATACAATAGAAATCAAAGGTAAATTTTTAAATTTCTACTTCTCAAGTAAAGAAGCCACACAACAACAAAAAAAGTAATGCCACCACATGTAAGCATTCCAACCATCTAGAGAAGAAAGCAGATGGGTCTTCTGTAAAGTCTTGGACTCAGTCAATTTCATTCCTAAAGTTTCTCTTCAAATTGGTGTTTATTTGCAAACATGTTATGTGTGGAATCTTGAGTTACTGTGCTTCCCTCTAATTCTGCTTTTGGAAGACAAACATTTTTGCTTTTCTTTGCTTATGTTGCATCTCCATAGCAATTGTCAGAACTCTTCCTCACCCACCACGTTGACCTCAGCAAGACCAAAAATGTCTTACACAGAGCTTGTCTTATTTTGTTCCCTCCAAAGGGAATGTTCCACTTCAGCAGTTCTTAGAGCTAAATATCATAAGCAAATTAGTGGGACTGACATATTTTATGAAATTCAGTACTTGGAAACCCTACATACCTAACTGTGACTAGTGTTTACTGCCCACTGACCCCACCCCACCCTCTGCACTTCCAGTCACTCTCAGTTTGTCACTGTCCCCAACATACCCTTCTTGTTTATGTTTCTACCTCAGGAGACATGCTGTTACTTCTGCCCAGACTACTTAGAAAGCAAAAGGGTAGAAAGAACATGGGCTTTGGGCAAACCTTGATTCATTTTTTCATTCTGTGATTTTGAGCAAGTTCATTAACTACTCTGAACTATTTATAGATCAGAAAAATAAGAAATAACAATATAGAGGGGTTAAGGCTGTTATAAGAACTAAGTGAAATAACAGTAATATTAATTAACAGTTAATGAACACCTTATGTGGCATTATTGTGCCAAGTGCCTATATTATTTGAATTAATTTTTAAAATTTTTTTTTTCTTCAACGTTTTTATTTATTTTTGGGACAGAGAGAGACAGAGCATGAACAGGGGAGGGGCAGAGAGAGAGGGAGACACAGAATCGGAAACAGGCTCCAGGCTCCGAGCCATCAGCCCAGAGCCTGACGCGGGGCTCGAACTCACAGGCTGCGAGATCATGACCTGGCTGAAGTCGGACGCTTAACCGACTGCGCCACCCAGGCGCCCCTGAATTAATTTTTTAAAAATGTATATTTATTTTGAAAGAGAGAGAGAGAGAGCATGCACATGTGCATGAGCAGCGGAGGGGCAGAGAGAGAGAGAGGGAGAGAGAATTCTCAAGCAGGCTCCATGCTGTCAACATGGAGCCTGACACTGGGCTTAAACCCATGAACAATGAGATCATGACCTGAGCTGAAATCAAGAGTCAGATGCTTAACTGACTGAGCCCCTTGAATTAATTTTTATATCAGTAGGAAACTTATCCTTTCAGTAGTTCTTTCTGTATTGTGAAATGATGAGTTTTTTAAATGTACCTGTCTTATACACTAAGCCATTAGTTCCTCAAGGACTAGGACATTATCTTCTTATTGCTCTCGGAATCAAGCAAACATTGTGTCTGATACAAAGCAGGAACCTGGTGAATGTCTACTTCATGGGTTGATAGTATGGCATTGTTGACATCCCAGCTATTTTTGCACTGTCACCTATACTCTCCAAGTCTCAGGTGTTCATCTACTAAAAATCATACCTTGCAGGATTATTTTGAAGAGTAAAAATGATAATGTGCCACCAGAAGACACGGAGGAAACTTAAGTGCATATGGCTAAGCAAAAGTAGCCAATCTGAGAAGGCTGTATACTCTATGATTCCAACTGTATGACATTCTAGAAAGGGCAAAATTGTGGATACAGTAAAAAGATCACTTCCAGAGAGGGGTTCCAGAGAGGCAGGGAGGGAAGATAATTGGATGGAGAATAGTGGATTTTTAAGAGTGAATTTATTACATATGATACAAAAGTAATCCATTGTCAAAACCTATGGGGTGTATAACACAAAATGTGAACCCTAGTGTACTGTGGACTTTATCTAATAATATTCTATCAATTTTGGTTCATCACTTTTAACAAAAGTACCACATTAATGCAAGATGTTAATTATATGAGAAACTAGGTTGGGGAATGAGGGGGTATATGGGAACTCTGTACTTGCTGTCTGATTTTCCTGTAAACCTAAAGTTCTCTAAAATAATTAAGTCTATTAATTATTTTTTAAATAGAAAATAAAATAATAATATGAACATAATGATATTTCAATATATGATAAGCTTTTTAAGAATTACATTCAGCCAGGGCACTTGGAGAGTCAGCTAAGCATCTGACTCTTGATTTGGGCTCAGGTCATGATTTCATGGTTTGTGAGATGGAGCCTCACATTGGTCTTTGAGTGGCAGCATGGAACCTGCTTGGGAGTTTCTCTCTCCCCCTCTCTCTGCCCCTCCTCTGTTCTCCCTCTCTCTCCCAAAATAAATACATAAGCTTAAAAAAAAAAAAAAGAATTACATTCAACCGATAGTTATTGAATGCTTGCTTTGTACTAGGCACAGTGCCGGGCGCTGGAGTTATTTACAGGGAAGACCTTGTCCCTGTCTTCAAGGGATTTAAATCTAATGAAAGGCACAGAGAGACAAAGAGATACTTTTCAATACAAGGTGACATGCATAGATATGCACAGAGGAAGCACATCTCACCCAGTCCAGAGGAGAGGTGGCTAGGGCAGGGAAGTCTTACTGCAGGAAGTTACCCCCGAACTGAGCCTTGAAAATAAGCAGATATTAACCAGATAAGGAAGAGGGGAAAGTGTAAGAAGAAACTTCCAGGCATGATCAAAAGAGAGAGGTGTAAACACAGTGTTCAGGGAATTATACGTAGTTGAACATTACTGTGGGTAAGAGACAAAAGGCTGTAGGAGCCACAGGTGAAGATGACAAGGTAGGGAGAGGTGAAATTAAAAAGAGCCTTTATATGCCATGCTGAGGGATCCATTGCTGGGGCAATAGGGATCCCTAGAAAGATTTTAAGCATCAGAGAGACCTGGTAGCCAGGAGGAAGATTGAGAAGGGTCAGTCTTTTGGACTCGGCTCCCTCTTCTTATCATGTCCTTAGTCCCTGTGCGGCACTGCTCCTACCACATAGGCGGTTTGTTTTTCTGGAAAGGGTCTAGGTGCTGACAGCAGGTGAAGATTTGAAAGTGAAGATTTTGGCAGCCAAATGGAGATGATGTGGGGCATGAAAGGAAAGCAAAGAAGATGGAGGCGCGCCTGGGTGGCTGAGTTGGTTGAGCATCCACCTTCAGCTCAGGTCATGATCTCACGGTCTGTGAGTTGGAGCCTCGCATGGGGCTCTGTGCTGCTGACAGATCGGAGCCTGGAGCCTGCTTCGGATTCTGTGTCTCTTTCCCTTTCTGCTCCACCTCTGCTCACACTCTGTTTCCCTCTCAAAAATAAAGATTAAAAAAAAAAAAAAGCAAAGGAGATGGATATTTTATCAGGCGGCTCATGGCCCATTAAGGCTGCTTTTCTATGACACAGATTCTTTCCACTTCGATCTACTACTCATTGGCTTGATCTTCAGAATATCATCTCCAAAATCCCAGGAGAGGAAGTAATTGAAATATTTAAGGAATACTACTATCATTCTTTTTTTTCTCAGATATTTTATCAACCACTGTAAGTGATTAATATAAAAACTGAGCAAGGGGCTGGCTAAGTTGGAGGAGCATGTGACTCTTGATTTCGGGGTTGTGAGTTCAAACTCCACTCTGCGTGTAGAGATTACTTAAGTAAATAAAAACTGAAAACTGAATAAAAACAAAAACTGAGCAGTAATCAAAAACCCAGATGTGTAAGAAAAAAGTATGAAGGCACTATTAGATGATCTCAAAGAAGATAAACTGAACACAGTTTCTAGCCCATAGTTTGGCTTCAGCTTCCATGAAAATGTATAAAGGGCATTTCTGGAGAAATCAGTGGGCAAGGTCATGAGCAAGACCTGGGAAACATAGAACTTAATAAAAATTGGGACTACTGGTAGGTGGCTAGGTACAGGACATGTGGCAAGACTATGGTGGGGGTTGGGGATGGGGCAGGGGGTTGCTCTTTATTTTTTGCCTCTAAGTTCACCAAAGGTCATCCCAGTTCTGGAGTAGGTCAAAGCAGAAAACTTCTGTGGGGTTTAATGGGTTCCTCGGCTTATCTGGGTGGTAGGTCATGGTGGGGTAGGGGGACAGGTGGGCAGGAGAACAGAAATTCCATCAAAACATGGATAAGGCAAAGAAAATGCAAATAACAACCTGGATCAGGCTCATTTAGGCATTCCATTCTCAGATTTTAAAAAGTAGTACAATGGCAGTTGACATCTTAATGATAACCTCTCTCAAGGCTTCTTCTCTCTTGAGTTATAACGCTCCAATTTGTTGTTCTCTATATCTGGTATATAAGCTAATACACCCCCATCTTGAAGTCTCACTTTACCTATTTCCTTACTTGGATATTCTTTTCCTATAATCCATACCTTCTTCTTTCTTCGTTTACACTTTCTTTTTTTTGATTTAACATGTCCTCCCTCCCTTAACTTCTTGAGAAAGCATGCATGGAAGCTAAGGTTTTTGAGAATTTATATGTATTCTACCTTTATTCTTTGTTTGTTTGTTTGTTTTTGCAAGTTTGTTTGTTTTGCAAGAGCAATTTGTTAAAGCAAAAGTACACTCTCAAGGTGGGAGAGAGGGCAGGTTCCACAAGGTGGAACCATCCTCTTTATTCTTTTTTTTTTTTCTTCTTCAAATTTTTATTTGAATTCTAGTTAATTAACATATAGTGTAATATTGTTTTCAGGAGCAGAAATCAGTGATTCATCACTTACATATAACACCTAGTGCTCTGGTGTTGTGTGGAAACCAGTTTGACAATAAATTTCATAAAAAAAAAACAACAACAAAAAAAACCCCTGGTGCTCAACATGACAAGTGCCCCCTTAATACCCATCACCTATTTAGCCCATCCCCCTACCCACCTCCTTCCATCAGCGGTCAGTTTGTTCTCTATAGTTAAGAGTCTCTTATGGTTTGTTTCCCTCTCTCTCTCTCTCTCTCCCTCCCCCCCCATATGTTCTTTTCCTTTCCTTTCCTTTCCTTTCCTTTCCTTTCCTTTCCTTTCCTTTTTTCTTTTCTTTTCTTTTCTTTTCTTTTCTTTTCTTTTCTTTTCTTTTCTTTTCTTTTCTTTTCTTTTCTTAAGTAGGCTTCACACTCAGTGTGGAGCCCAGTGCAGGACCTGAATTCATGACCCTGAGATCAAGACCTGAGCTGAGATCAAGAGTTGGACACTTACCTTACTGAGTCACCTAGGCAATCCTATTTTGTTTTGTAAATTCCACATATGAGTGAAATCATAGAGTATTTGTCTTTCTCTGACTTATTTTGCTTAGCATAATACACTCGAGTTCCATTCATGTAGTTGCAAATGGCAAGACTTCATTCCTTTTGATGCCTGAGTAATATTCCATTGTTTATATATACCACATTTTTTTTATCCATTCATCAGTCCATAGACATTTCGGTTCTTTGCATAGTTTAGCTGTTGTTGATTATGCTGCTATAAACATCAGGGTACATGTGCTCCTTTGAATCTATATTTTTTTTATCCTTTGTGTAAATACCTAGTAGTGCAATTGCTGGATAATAAGGTAGTTCTATTTTCAACTTTTTGAAGAAACTCCATACTGTTTTCCAGAGTGGCTGCACCACTTTGCATTCCAACCAATAGTGTAAGAGGGTTCCCCTTTCTCTGCATCCTCACAAACACTTATTTCTTGTGTGATTAATTTTAGCCATTCTGACAGGTGTGAGGTGATATTTCATTATTATTTTGATTTGCATTTCCCTGATGATGAGTGATGTTGAGCATTTTTTCATGTATCTGTTAGCCATCTGGATGTCTTTTTTTGGAAAAATGTGTATTCATGTTTTCTGCCCACTTCTTAACTGGATTGTTTGTTTATTGGGTGTTGAGTTTGCTAAGTTCTTTATAGATTTTGGATACTAGCCCTTTATCAGATATATCATTTGCTAATATCTTCTCCTATTCATAGGTTGCCTTTTAGCTTTGTTGTTTGTTTACTTTGCTGTGCAGAAGCTTTTTATTTTGATGAAGTCTCAATAGTTCATGTTTGCTTTTGTTATTCTTGCCTCTGGTGACATGTCTAGTAAGAAGTTGCTCTGGCCAAGGTAAAAGAGGTTGCTGCCTGTCTTCTTCTCTAGGATTCTGATGGTTTCCTGTCCTGCCTCTTTATTCTTGATGGACAGTTTGTCTGGGTATAGAATTCGAAGTATAGTAATTCGAAGTATAGAATTCGAAGTATATACTTCCTTCAGAATTTGGAAGCATTGCTCCATTGTCCTCAGAGTTCAGGGTTCAGTGTTGTTGTTCAGAAGTCTGATGCCACTCTGATTCCTTCTCCTTTGCACATGGTTTTCCTGTTTAAAAGTTTGGAGAATTTTGTCTTTGTGTTTGGTGTTCTAAAATTTCATGATGATATTGTTGGTATGGGTCTGTTGCCATTCATTGAACTGGGTACTTGGTGGACTCCTTCAATCTGGCAATTTAGGTCCTTTGCTTATCTTTTACATTACAGGATTTCCTCCTATATTTGGTAATTCTGACTGCCAGCTCATATTTAAGGGTGGGAGAGTGAAAAGCTGATCAGAAGTTCTGTGCATTGGGGAAGAACTGTTGACCATGAATGGTTGCTGAAAGGTGATAGAGTAACCTCTTTTTTGGGAAATTCCACCCCTACCCCATCCCACTCCATATCACTATCTTTAAGGATTTTTTTTTCAACGTTTATTTATTTTTGGGACAGAGAGAGACAGAGCACGAACGGGGGAGGGGCAGAGAGAGAGGGAGACACAGAATCGGAAACAGGCTCCAGGCTCTGAGCCATCAGCCCAGAGCCCGACGCGGGGCTCGAACTCACGGACCGCGAGATCGTGACCTGGCTGAAGTCGGACGCTTAACCGACTGCGCCACCCAGGCGCCCAAGGATTTTTTTTTTCACTTGGGCTAGTCATGTTCCTTAGAGAGTCTTCTCCCATCTTATGTCTGAAAGGTAAGTCTTGATTTCTAGCAAATGAGGAATTGGGAGAGGATGTGAGCATTTAGTATGCCTGCACTAATTGATCCCTGTTTACTCACTAGAATCCCTAGCCCCTTCAGCCCTGGATAAGAAATGTATACACCTTCACTTCAGTTAGGGTAGGGAAAGTGACTGAAATCCAGTTGAAAAGAGAGGAGAGGATATAAAAGTGGTGTTACTTCTCAAGTAGCTTCCAACCTCCAAGTGAGACAAAGAAACTAAAGGGACCCCATGAAAAACTACTTTTTTCCCCTCCTTTTCTCACTTTTATTTTTGCTGAACCCACACCTCCCCCTTACACATGCCTTATAGAACAGATAATATGTCCTCCTAAGGTCAAGGATTTTATGATTTCTTTGGAGTCTTCTAGCACAATAGGTAACATCTAAGGAGTGACTAGGTGGGGTCATCATCAATATGTTTTCCAAGACTACTGACTTATTAAGACCCCAGTTCCATGGCATAAATGACTTATGGAGGACACCTAAACATTCATCTTTTTACTTGGATTACTGAGAAGACCCTTGCACCAAAGCACCATCCTCAATAAAAACCCTAGACTTCAACTAAAGACAAGATTCAATCTTCTTTCTTTTCCAAGTCTCCCAGATGCTCTGTCTATATCTGCACTCTCTCTGTGCTTCAGTGGTTTCTTTTTAAACTTTTAAAAAATATGTTTTTAAGCAACGGGGGGGGGGGGCTGGAACTACAACCCCAAGATCAAGAGTCACATGCTCTACTGACTGAGCCAGCCAGATCGACCTTCAGTAAATTCTACTATCTGTTCTCATTTAATTTCTATCCTGCATGGAGCCAAGGACTCTCTGGCTGGTCCTGTAGGACCCCTTCTGGATCCTTGGACCTGGCCAGCCTGCATCACAGCCATTTCCCTTATTTTAACCCTCCTACATCTTCACTCCATATCCAGAGGATTTTGTAATGCCACTAACTTAGCATTTGGTTTTCTCAGGTCTTCCAAGCCCTTTATCACTGCTTTCTAGCCTCCAAAAATCTGTTGCTAATGCTTCTTCTCCTTCTTTCCTCATCCTTGTGAGTTTTAGTAGAGTTCTGGAGGGAGTTAGATAAGATACATTTGTTCAATCTATCATTTCTACCTGGAATTGACTGTCAAACATTCTTAAAAAACTAAGATTCATATGTCTAATAAATATTGAGTGCCTACAATATTTGGGGCACTTTGATAAATGCTGGAGATGAGCTATGATTTATCTTCCATCGTGATGATTGATGATCTAAGGTAATGGTTTGAAAAGAAAAGGTCCCTTTCCTTGCCCTGAAGTCAGAATTTTATTTTATGGGGATTACTCTATGCTTGGGTTACTTGGGCAGCTTCATAACTGATTCTGATTTGAAGCCACCTGTAGAAGCCTTGGATCATTTCTGATGTCACCCACTCATTCCCCCACCCTAGCTGTTTCTGAGTGTAGGATAATTGCACTAATACCTAATTCCAAGACTGTATGTGGTGTCAGGGCTGATTTGCCTTAAAGACCAAAGTTCACCTGAATACTGCCCGGGCAAAGATCAAGTGCCTCAGGTGCTGATTGAAGGAAGGGTGTGCGGTTGTCTTAACAGAATCTTTACATGCCCCGATTGTGTCTCTGTTCCTGGTGGCAGTTTATTCTAGATCTTTTCTTCAAAGTTTGGCAATAAGCTTTTTAAAATATATATATATTCTTTTTTTTTTTTTTTTTGAGAGAGCGAGAGATAGTTCAAGCAGGGGAGGGGCAGAGGGAAAGGGAGAAAATCTTTTTTTTTAAAGTTCATTTATTTATTTTGAGAGACAGTGTGTATGTGGGAGGGGCAGAGAGAGAGAGAGAGAGAGAGAGAGAGAGAGAATCCTAAACAGGATCCATGCTGTCACTACAGAGCCCAATGAAGGGCTCCCACTCACAAACCCTGAGATCATGACCTGAGCTGAAACCAAGAGTTGGATGCTTAACCGACTGATCCACTCAGGTGTCCCTACAATAAGCTTTGATAATCACAATGGTAGAAGGAGGCCAATAGGGAGGTATGACACTTACTGAGTGTCTACTACGTGCAGGCAGTGGCGTTGGCACTTCACATTTAGTAATGCACTTAATTTAATATTATTCCATAATAAATCAATGAGCATGGCACAATTCCCCTGGAACAAAGCAAATAATGCAAGCATTTGTCCTTCTCTTTTCAATCTCCTTCTCACTCAAACCTCATACTCCTCCTGTTCTACATTTCTGTGTTCCATTTTACAAAATCACTTGAAGCCAAATAGACATATTGACACAAATCACATGCATATGAAGGTGTGCTCCTGGGATACGTTGATAACCTTAGTCCACTTAGGTTTTCTATTTCCCGGAGATGAACTGCATACATCTAGCAGCCCAGCCCAGCTGCTTTGATGGCAGGTTGGGGCCCCTGTGGAACAGGAAGAGGTCCCATCAGAACCAAGCCCCTTGAGCTTGACAGGTAGCTGCTGTTTTTGCCTGACATGCCAGTGTCTACAGATGAAAAGATTTTGAGAAAGCTTTTAGTCGCCAATCTTTGTCCTGACATTGGAAAGATGCATAGCCTAGTTTGAATGGAATTTGATTTTTTTTTATTATTTGATATTTCTGGCCCTGGTTACTGATTACAGTCTGGGATGAATTGGAAAAAACAGAAAATGATCTCTGCTTATTACTGATATCTTCTATTGACAAGGAACTGAAAGATCTCTGCAATTCTTAGTCTTGTGCCTTGCGTTAGGAAAAAATCACACATTTAGGACAGCTGTAAGTACTAATGATATTAACAAAAACATCTTAGTTTTGCATAGCACATTCTGGTTACAAGCATTGTTACATATACTAGTTCCTTAAGTAACCTTGAATTCGGTTTTCTTTGATTTATTACTGTGTGATTCATAGATTACTTTGTAAAAGTATTAATGACTAATACAATAAACATGTTTTATCAATTAGCAATTTCCTAATCTCAGTTTAAAGGTATAGTTTATATTGAAAATCTGCCCCCCCCCATTCTCCCTCTTCCTGACATAATAACACCTGAAAAAATCTGCAGAACAAAGAACAGTGTCAAACAAGCTATTTGGACCTTAAAAGCAGTACCTGAAAACAGAATCAAAATCTCAGTGAGGGAAGAGATACCGAAGAGATACACCAGATTTAACCTCTGTGTATTCCTGTCGTACATTCAAATATCCTCCCCCAGAGGAGGGCTTGTTCTCTCAGGAAACATTTTGCATTTCCTAGATAGTAGATAGCTCCTGGGGCTGGAGGCAATTTACTGCAGGTGGTGGGAGAATTGGAGGCAGTGGATGAGTTGGAAAAGGAGGAGAGAAGGTTGAGAAATGGGAACTGCCTTAGGGAGAGAAGACAAAAGAGTTAATTTTTTCTATAGACACTGACCCTGATCACCAGCCTAGCATAGTCGGTATTGTGGGGTACACAGAAGGAAAAAAATAGACCCCACACTTAAGGAGCATACATCCAAGTGCAGGAGGAAGAGCTTTTCACATGAAGCAGTTAAATGTAGGGTGTGCCAGTAAGTCACCCTTTGAACTCTGAGAAGTTGACTGATAAAATAAGGGCAAATATGATGACACTGGACATAAGTACTTTAAAGGGACCAAACAACTAGTAGCCAGGTGTGATTTGTCTAGAGCAGAATTGGGGATTTCACTTAATTAAGCAAGGAATTTATTAACCAATTGTAATTGATTGCAAGTTAAGACCCAAAAAGTAAGTCTGAATGGGTCTTGGGCTCCAAATCCCAATCTAAAGAGAGACCCAAATTCAGCGTGCAGAGAAATTCTCAGTTGGGGAGAGGGCCTCATAGGGGCCTGGAAGTTCCATACCCAGGACTGCCTGCTACCCTTTGCTGTGAGTCCATCCTGAACAACAACCCTGGGCATGATACTTGAAGGAATATCTCCTCTGTGAAGCTCCTCTGAACATGGTCCCCCATCTGCCAGGTAGATGTTACCAGGTAGAGTTAACCACTCTTCCTCCTGTTGTTACCAAAAACTAGGTTTACTTCTTGGTAGGTCAATCCAAATACACAGCCCAGCCAGAGAATGGGAAAAGGAAGGGTTTTACTTGGAACAGTAAAGGAAAACACCAGGGATCCTTCCTGATGAGGGAGCATAAGACAAGCTGATAGGCTGCAAACACCCCCAAGCTCCTCAAGGTGGGGTATGTGTGATATTCCTCGGGCACTCCTGGCTGCCCAAGAACAAAGGAAAGGGGAAAAACAAATGGTTAACTGATAGAGATCACAGTCATGCAGGACATGAGTCTCCATCAGTTTACAAATATCTTAGTAAATTACAAAAAAAAAAAAAAAAAGCAATCTTATCAATAGCCTAGTCTCCAGAAACCTATAGACTCTGTTTTCCTGGAGCCCCAACATCACCCCTCCATAGTGATATGAGGAACAAAGGTAGAAGGAAATGGCAGGTAAAAACAAATTTCCTTATAACATGCAGCGCATTGACAAATACTTGAGGCTGGCAGACTAAAACTTTCTCCAGGAACTGCTTACTGTCTTAATGTTAATGTTTTGCTAGAGGGAGAAACAATTTTAGCCTGACAATAGCTGGGCCTCTGGAAGCCTGTGTGTCTTCTTTAGCATATGAAAATCTCATTGGAAACTTCCCTTGGAATTTATAACCAGTCTTTCCACAGGGCTCAGGGCAGTTTTCCTGCCCACAGGTCTTGTCCCCATGCTTTAATATAAGCACCTTTTTGCACCTAAGACATCTTCAAAAATTCTTTCTTGGCTGTTGGCCCCAGACCCCACAAACACCCTACTTTCACCCCAAAAGCCTTATCACTTCCCAAAACAGTGTCTCCCCAAGAATAAAAGAGGGAAGTTTTAAGTTAAGGGTGCATATTTATTCATTAAGGGGCTTGTGCAATGGGGAATACAGCATGGAATTGGGTCAAAAGTTCTCTGAAGTTGACTTAGTCCAGGTCAAATTCACCAGGCTGGTAAGGGTCAGCATCGTCAATTCTCTGGCTCCTGTTGGTGTGGTATCTGGGTGCACAAAGGCACGTAGATACTGCAAAGATAACTCAAGAGTGTGCATCGGGTCAGGCTTTAGTTTTAAGTATGAGTAGGTTATCCCCTGGCCTGATAGTAGCTGATTGTTCTTCCATTCTTTCACAAGATGACTGGGGACCTAAAATGACTTTTCTTATGTCAAGGAAGCTATGTGTGTCTTTGTTTTTCTGGGAACCCTTAACTCTTTCTACTTACAAAATCCCCCCGCTTGGGGCGCCTGGGTGGCTCAGTCGGTTAAGCGTCTGACTTCAGCTTAGGTCATGATCTCACAGTCCGGTCCGTGAGTTCAAGCCCCGCATCGGGCTCTGTGCTGACTGCTCAGAGCCTGGAGCCTGTTTCGGATTCTGTGTTTCCCTCTCTCTCTGACCCTCCCCCATTCATGCTCTGTCTCTCTTTGTCTCAAAAATAAATAAATGTTTAAAAAAAATTTTTTTTAAATCCCCCCCTTGAGATATTTTGTTCCTCATTCTTGAGGGGTCATGGATGGAGGTCAGCCTTCTGTAATTACTTCCTGCTGAGAATGGGTCTTGTGGTGTCCCTAGTTAGAGGAGTGACAGTCTCCTGCTGATAAAGCTAGATAAGTTTTTATTATCCCCTGGGGTGCTCTTTAAGGGTTGTTTGAAGAACAATTTGAGGTTGAATTTGTTATAATCACAAAGTGACAAAGTTTACTAGGAGGTTGGAGATGCAGGGGTCAAACAATAACAATACATTATTCCCAGTACTTCAGGGTAAGTACATTTGACTCTCCTTGGAATTTAACTCTCCTGTGTTAACTGGATTTTCTGAAGGGGAGCTTGAAATCTGATGCCAGTTCACACTTGTAGTCTGTTTGGTCCCCTTCTTTGTTGCCCAAGACAGGTTCTGCTGTCTTTTCTACTGTGGAACGGTAGATCCAAGGTGTCATCCCTTGCAATGTAAATGAAGAGCTGGTGGTTAACGACACTAAATAAGGTCCATTCTGATATGGAAAACAAGGGCAGAAGGAAATGGCAGATAAAATTAAGTTTCCTTATAACCTGCAGCCCATTGGCAAATACTTGAGGCAGACGGTCCTCCAGGAACTCCCTACTGTCTTTTTGTTGTTGTTTACTTACTTTTGAGAGAGATACAGAGTGCAAGTGGGAGAGGGGCAGAAAGAGAGACAGAGACAGAGAGACAGAATCTGAAGAGATTACAGGCTCTGAGCTGGCAGCACAGAGCCTGATGTGGGGCTGGAACTCACGAACTGAGAGATCATAACCTGAGCCAAAGTTGGACACTTAACCAATTGAGCTATCCAGGGACCCCAAGGATCTCCCTACTGTCTTATTGTTAATGCTTGACAAGAGAGAAAAACAACCTTAGCTTGACAATACCTAGGCCTCCAGTACACTGTGAGTCTTCTTTCGCATATGAAAATCCCATTGGAATCTTCCCCTTGTCTTTACCTCCCCCAACTCCTTAGTATATAGCCAGTCTCACCTCAGGGGCTCAGGGCAGCTCTTCCTGCCCACTGGGCCTGTCCCCGTGCTTTAATAAAATCATCTTTTGGTACCAAAGACATTTTCAAGAATTCTTTCTTGGCTGTCGGCTCCAGACCCCACTAACCCCATCATCACCCCGAAACCCTCATCAATTCCATAAGTGCTGTGTTTGATCCGAGGGGGTTCCTATTTCTGTGTCTTTAGATACAACTAGTCTTCTGGTTCATAACGATGACTTTTTATTTCTGTGGGGTCAGGAAGGCTTAGGTTGGCATAGTGGCTCAGTCCAGTCACAGCTTTCCCTAGTTGTATCATATGTTTTATAGTGTTTTCTATAATGTCTAGTTCAGGTGGGGCCCCACCCATCCCTTTAGGAATGGCTTCCCAGATATACATCATTCCAAAGGGGTGGAGTTTTAACTTTCCTTTAGGGGCTGCCCTAATGCGGGTTAGAGCTACAGGTAGCAGCTTTAGCCATTATTCCTATGATTCTTGGCATAGTTTGGCCAATTTTTTTTTAAGTTATTTTATTTTATTTTGTCAATGTCTTTTTAAAGGTCTAGTTAGCTTGCTCTATTTTTCCTGAAGACTGGGGCCTCCAGGCAGCATGCAGTTTCCATTTGATACCTAAGGAGTAAGTAACTTTAACCATCACTTTGGAGGTAAAGGCTGGTTCATTGTCACTTTGAAGTGTTTGGGATAGCCCCAAACTAGGAATAATATTCTATGGAAGGGCTTTAACTACTTCTCTTGGTTTGTTTGTTTGTTTGTTTTTCTGTCTTGCAATGGAAAGTTTTTAATGCAGCCAGTACAAGTGTCAACTAGGACCAAGAGATTCTTGAAGCCATCTGATACCGGGGGCATCACAGTAAAATCTATTTGTCAATTTTACCCTAGTTGGGAAACCTCAGGTTAAACAGCTCTTTTTAGTGCTGGGGCAGAAGGCCTGGTATTAGCATTGTTTTTTGGAAATATGCACATTGGCTCATGACTTTTTCAATTAGATGTCTTAAGCTGGGTGTGCTAATTATTCTCATCAGCCGGTTGTGCATCGTCTCTTCCTTGATGAATGGAGTCATAGGTGCTTTAACAATTGCCCATCCCAGACTTAGAGGTACCCATATTTTTCTGACTTTATTGATTAGCCAAGATTTTAAGATTGAGGTCCCCTTGTAGCCATTTGTAGTCTCTTGTAAGTCCTCGGGGATGTAGTCTGGTCTAAGTCTACATAGGGAAACTAAGAAATAAGTGGTAATTCTAAGGCTTCCTTCTCCCTAGCTGGGCTTTTGGCAGCTGTGTCTATCTGGCTATTGTCTTTGGCCTCTTCATATTCTCCCTTTTGGTATCCCTTGTGATGAATCACAGTTATTTCCTTGGGTTTGTGGATGGCTTCTAAGAGCCAGGGAATCTCTTTGCTATGTTTGGTCTCTTTATTAGCAGCTGAGAGTAGACCTTGCTCTTTCCAGATAGCCCCATGAGTGTGTATTACCGAGAAGGCATACTTTGAATCAATGTATGTAGTAAGTCTTTCCTTCCCCTAGCTCTAAGGCTTGGGTCAGGGCTATTAGCTCAGCCTTCTGAGGTGAAATTCCCAGGGACAGGCTTTTGACTTCTATCTGTTTATGCAGGGAGACCAAAGCATATCCAGCCTTATGTTTGACTCTCTCCATAAATCTGCTTCCACCCCACTTCATTAGCATTAGGCAAAAGTTCACTTTTTAGGTCTTTTCTACTGGAATATACCACATCAATGGTTTCATTACAGTTAGTGGACAGGTGGCCCCTGGGAAGATGACAGCAAAGTGGCAGGATTCAAAGCTTGCTGTTATTTGATAAGCCGGCCTGGGGTATCTAACAACAGCGCTTGGAATTGGCCTAGTTTGCCATCTGTTAGCCGATTATGGCCTTTGGTAGTCAGAATTGGTCTTACTTGATAAGGGGTCCATACTGTGAAAGCCTGCCTCACAGTAAGGTTTTTGTTTTTTGCTTTTTGTTTTTTTTGCCCCTTTATGAATAAGCAAGTAGTCACCACTGCCTGTAGACATGGTGGCCTCTGTTTTTGACAAGTATGTTATGATTCTCCTCATAGGTCCCAACATTTGGATGAGGACTCCTAAGTCTCATCCCTGCTTCTCATGGATGTATCATTCAAATGGCTTTGGGAGGTCAGGAATGCCCAAAGCAGAAGGGCTTTTACTTTTTGATGTCTTCATCATTTTGGCCATCCCACTCAAAAGGGTCTGTTTCCAGTCCCTGCAATTTTTCATGAAGGAGCTTTTCAATCAAACTGTTGGGAAAATGAATAAAGTTTTACACCATAAGATGGCCTACGGGACTAAAACAAGCTCTGGTCTCTGGCTTGGAGACCGCTCTTCCAGGTTCTTCTTGCCCTGTTTGCCGCGCATGTGCGTGAACCCCCCCAACCCCCATGAATATGGAGACTGACAACTATAAATTACCCTTCCCGCTTGCATTTGGCACTCAGATCTTTGGAGAAACGGTCTCCTCTGAGCCTTCCAGTGTTAAATAAATCTCCAAACCACCAAGATCTCCGAGTGCCGCTTGGTTTTTCTGCCAGCGTTCCAGCCTGGTTCCATAACAAAACCAAAATTGGAAATCCGTATCTGCCAAAATCCCACCATTCCCAAGAAACCCCTCAACTGCTTTCAAGTGTTGTTATATGGCTTGCTTTCTGTCCTCTGGGAGTCTCCTCTGTCCTTCAGGGATCAAGTATCCTAAGTGATGAGGTTTTTGGGGTGATTGTGAGGTTTGTGGGGTCCAGAGCCGATGACCAAGAAAGAATTCTTGAAGATGTCTTTGGTGCAAAAAGATGATTTTGTTAATGCAGGGGGACAGGACCCGTGGGCAGGAAGAGTTGCCCACGGACCATGAGGAGAGACTGGTTTTATACTATGGAGTTGGGGAGAGCAAAGTCCAGGGGAAGTTTCCAGTGAGATTTTCATATACCAAAGAAGACTCACAGGATACAGGAGATCTAGCTATTGTCATGCGAAGGTTGTTTTTCCTCTAGCAAACCGTTAGCATTAAGACAGTAGGAATCCTGGAGAAACGTTTTACTCTGTCAGCCTCAAGTATTTGTCAATGGGCTGCAGGTTATAAGGGAATTTAGTTCTATCTGCCATTTCCTTCTGCCTTTGTTTCCCACATCACTGTGGAGGGGTGGTGGAGACTTAGGTCCTGCAGGACTATGATCTCTATCAGTTAACCATTTGTTTTTTCCCTTTCCTTTGTTTTCAGGCAGTCAGGATTGGGGGGGGAGGGGGAGGGGGGAATATCACACATATCCCCCATGGGTGCGGGGTGGGGGGTTGCGGCCTGTCAGCTTGCCTTATGCTCCCTCATCACTGTCCTAGACATCTGGGCCTTTTTCTTTGAGACTTTATATCTCCTTTCTGCTAGGAAGTTTAGAACCTCTATTGTATTTTGATCTCAGTCTTCCTTTGCTGGGTCAGCTATAAGAATATTATCAACATTTGGGGGGACTGTTCCCTTTTCTAGGTGTAGTCTTCTGAAGTCTTGACTCAAAACTTCTCCAAAGTAGTGGGAGAGCTTTTAAAACCCTGGGGAAGAACAGTCTAACAATATTGCTGCTTTTGATATGAGTGAAGATCTTCACATTCAAAAACAAATGGGTCTTTTGAGCCCTCATCTAAGGGTATGGAGAAAAAAGGCATTTTTAAGGTCCAGAATGCTATAAAACCTGCTATTGCTTGGGAGGTGAGTGAGTGAAGTATAGGGGGTGGGGGCCACAGGATAGATATCCTGTATAGCCTCATTTATTGCCCTAAGACCTTGGACAAATCAATATTCTTCTGTTCCTATTTTTTGTCTTGTTTTGTTTTGTTTTGTTTTGTTTTGTTTTATAGGTAATATTAGAATGTTACAGGGAGATTGGCAGGGTCCTATCCAGCCTTGGCTTATCTATCTATTTATTACAAGATCTATTTCCTTCTTTGCCTCCAGTCTAAGGGGGTATTATTTTACTTTCAGCAGGCAAAAGAAAATTTCCCTTGAATTACTTAAAACTTTTACAGGTTGAACATTCACAGCTCTGCCTACTTACCCTCCCACCTAAACTTCTGTCTTCACTTGATCAAGTTTGTAGGCAGGAACAGAAAGATCCCCATTTAAGAGTGCCAGAAGGGTAGCCTTCTATGATTTGCGCACATTTATCTCAACTCCACGTTGTTTTACATATATAGTGGTTCCCAACTTGACCAGCAGATCTTTCCCTAACAGAGGGATCAGGCATTCTAGAACACACAAGGAGTGCTTTAAAGTTTTTTGAATCTATTTCATAGGTCAGAGGCTCCAAAATTTTCCTTATATTTACCGTTCCTGACACCCCCTTGATGTTGCATTCTGTCTTGGAGAGGTGGCCCTGTTGGGTAGTCAACACTGGTACCACCAGTATCAGCAAAATTTCAATTGGTTCTTCCACTATGTGGGGGTCTTCGGAGGATATTGGGATGGTGCCTTGAGGAGCCAACTGGGGAGCCCCCAGGCCCTGTTAATGTTCTGCCTCGGTCACCAGGAATTGAAAGGAAGAGGGTTTAGCTTGAGCCTTTCTTGTCTAGGAATAGTCAGGGCATCTTCTCTTCCAGTGTTCCTTCTTTTAATAGTAAGCACATAGGTTAGGTTCCAGCTTTGCTGGCAGCTTGTGTATCCCATGTTGGGGATAGTGGGCACTCATCCACAGTGTCTTCTTATATTCTTCTCCTGGGTTACCTGGGCTGATCTGCAGTGCCACTGCCAACAGGGCACTCTGTTTCTTCATCTTCGTGTCTTTTTATTCTTCTGCCACACTCGGTTTTTGAAGACCCTAAAGGCCACCTCAACCAGTTGGGAGGTGGGGCTGTTAGGTCCTACTGCAATTTTTTGAAGCTTGCAGTGAATATCTGGAGTGGTGTGAGATATGAAATAGGTGTTTACTACTGTAGCTTTTCTTGGATCCTCAGAGTCCAGGGTGGTGTATTGCCTAAGGTATTTGCTAATTCTCCCCCAAAAGGCAGAGGGATTTTCATTCCTTCCTTGTTGTATGTTCCTTACCTTGCCTCAGTTAATTGGTCAAGTCACTGCAGTCTTTACACCTTTGAGGAGCAAGTACCTATAATGTTCCAGCTTCCCCCTCCCCTGCCCCCCAGCCTAGATATCTGAGTCCTAGCAAAGGTCAATGGTTGGCACTGGCTGCTTAGCTGGTCTCCAAATAGCACTGCCTGGCTGGATGGTGGGCTGCTTGTCTACTTCCTCCCTAGTTTTTTCTTCCTCTGTAATCAGAGTAGTTAATAGGCTTTGAATGTCTCCCTTAGAATGTCTAAGTGGGGTTATGGTTCATAAAAATAGTGCTCATCAGGTTAATAAACCCCTCCAGGGCTGTCCTGAGTCCTTGAGTATTTTGCTTCCACTTTTACAGGTTAGAAGTAGAGAAGGGTAGGAACATGCATAATGATCAAATTTCCTTCTGGGACCTGCCTTAGAGAGCATACATTCCTAGTGTGATAAGAATGACCACTCCTAATGGTGGGCTGAGCACTGGGGGCTCATCATTACGTTCTCCTTTTCCTAAGTAAGGTGGAGGTGGGTCAGAAGAGTAGTAAACAGGGGGTGAATCCAGCAGTGACTTGGAATCTTGAGGGAATGGACTTGCAGGTGGAACTGAGGGCCGGGGACCTGCTGCAAATCCCCAGGGCAAAGGGAGATCAAGAAGTCTTCAGGGAGTTCCCTCCAAATGAGAAGCATGGTCTGATTCCCTGGGTTAGATAGTTGAATATACTCAAGCCCATATTTTTTCTGCAGTACCTTATTTTAGCAGTGGGCCATTGTACATAATGGATCTCATCCCATTTTTCTTCCTTCTTATAAAACAGGTTTAATTGGAGTACAGTATTATAATTTAACAAGACATTTTCTGGCCATTTTTCCTGGTCTTCTAGCTGGTATCGTGGCCAGGAAGTATTACAAAAGAAAACAGGTTGGGTTTTTTTTTTGTCATTGGGATATACCCAAAAAGTTTTCAATGACTCAGGATCCTCCTTAATGGGTCATCTGAGGGACTTGATGTCTGATTCCCCGTGTCCTTAGATCTCTGTTAAGGATTTGTCTCTAACTACCAAGAGGTCTGCTTTAAGGGTTAGTAGAGACACAGATTTCGCTATTCTTAGCTCACTGAAAATTTCCTTCTCTAGAGAGCTGGTAAGTAAACTCTTTCAATTGGTAATTTAAAAGTGCACATTCAGGTTGTTCAAGTATACCAAACTGGCACATCTCTATAGACAATTTCCAGACAGACAATCTCCAGAATCTGACATTTATCTCCTTGAGGCCTTCAATGATCAGCTTCCAGGACTTGGGAAGACAGGGATGTCTTTCAATCCCTCAGATTCTCCAGGTGCACCAGACCAGATAGTTGCACAGACCCTGAGCCTTTCCTGTCCCCACTTAAGATAGAGGCAGAGCCCTAAGGTCAGTTTGTGGGATGATTGCCACTCATGTCTCTGAAGGAACTCTCCAAGCAGATAGCCACTGATCCTGCCCAGTGAGTCTTAGGGACACAGATCCGACACATCAGGCTCCAAGAGGGATTCTCTTATGTCCTTCCCCGCAGGTTCCCTAACAACATAGATGAGTTCACCCAGCTGAACTCTCACTGTCACTGCCCACTTGTTGCCTGAGGGAGGTGGAGGAACTCAAGGGGGTTAGCTGAGAGGTCCCATCTGGGTCACCAAATTTATTACTCAAAACTGGGTTCTCCTCTCTGTGGGCATTAAGCCAGAAGACACAACCAAGTCAAAGAATGGGGAAAAATTCTTTTTCCCATTGGGAAAAAAATGCTAGGGATCCTTCCCAAAGCAGTCTCCCCAACAACAAAATTGGGGAAGTTTTAAGCTAAGGGTATATATATATATATATATATATATATATATATATATATATATTCATTAAGGGGCTTGTACAATGGGGAATACAGCATGGGATTGGGGCAAAAGTCTTCTCAAGGTGACTTACTCCAGGTCAAAGTCACCAGGGCTGGCAAGAGTCAGCATCATAAATTCTCTGGCTCCTGTTGGTGTGGTAACTGGGTGTGCAAAGGCATGTGGATCCTGCAAAGATAACTCAAAGCACACTCAAAGTGTGCATCAGGTCAGTCTTCAGTTTTGAATATGACTTGGTTATCCCCTGGACTGATACTGGCTGTTTGTTCTTCCATTCTTTCACAAGATGGCTGGGGACCTAAAATGACTTTTCTTATGTCAAGAAAGCTATGTCTATCTTTGTTTTTTTTTGGGGGGGGGACCTCTAACTCTTTCTGCTTACACTCTGTCCCCATATTTATTGTGTACATACGTCTCTTATGGACGAACAGTACCACACAGTATTTACAATGCTCAAATTGCACCTATGTCTCCCTCACCATAGTGGAAGACAAGGAGCCATTCTTTGACATTTTTGTGTTCTCAGTGCCTCTGCCTGATGGGTGGCACTCAGTGGATGCTCTGTCAATATTCGAGTGGCAGGATGAGTGAGTGAATGAATTAGTGTATATGAATGAATAATAAATGACTGAATAAACGAAAGGATACATGCAGAGTTAATATGAGCAAAGACTTCAAGGCACCAGAGGAACAGGGAACAATGGCAAGAAGCATGAAGCATGTTTGGGAAACACCAAAATAAAAGGGCTAACAGAGTTAGGCCAGATAATGGAGGGCCATCAGTGGCAAGAAGCATTCTTTTGTTTATTCATTTTGTTCAACAAAAATTTGCTGCAAACTCTTTTAGGTAGTATGGAAAATGTAAAGCAAGTCTCTATCCCAGAGATTGCAGAATTGATGAAGAGAGGATCGTGTCCCAAGAGCTACCTTAAAAGGAAGACAGGACAAGAGTGGTCAGAGAGATATAACCAAGGAGCCTAGGATTTCAAGGATCAGTAAGTTGCTCCTGGTTGTGCTGATGGAAAAGCATCTGAGTTGGCCGTCAAGGGTAAGAGGAACAGCAGAAGGCATGACATCAGCAAGGAAGCAGAGATAGCACTGTGCGAGACACAGGGGCAGTGGGGGTGGCTTAGAATGACCCCCAAGGCTGAAGAGACGGGCATGAGACAAAAGATGAAGATTTAAGGAGAGGTTGGGTGAGGTTGTGCAGGGTATTTGTCAGGCTAAGGCAGTCCCAGTCTACCTGGGAGGAGTTGGAGGATGTGTGATGGCTTGCTGAATGTTAAGGTGGTGCTAATTACCACGAGTACAGGGAACTGTCAGCCCAGCCCTGGATAAAAAGCCGAGGCAAATCTTTTTGACAGGACTACCTGAGGTTTTGAAATTTTTTTACTCTATAATTAAGTGTCAAATGCTGAGATAGTCTCTGAGGTTTTTACATGGTATGTGGTACGTGCTGGAAGTCTGGTTTGTACAAGCACATCCTGAATGGTCCAGTTAATCACTATCTTGAGAATACAAAGATCCTGTCCTCTCTATATTTCCATCAATCAGAGTATGTAGAAAAAACATGTTGTTCAGCATTGGCCGTCAGGGGCTCCAGGCGTGGCCAAGCCAGAGCATCTCCTTGGTAACAAGGAGTGTCTGGTTGGCAGGTCTTGATCTCCTTGGAATGCTAGTCATGCAAGGAAGGAAAAGACTCCTGATAGTTGCTATAAGAGCAACTATAGGCTAGTTGCTCCACTATAAAAGCTTGCTGTGTGTAGATCCCAGCAGCAGATGCTTCATCCGGTCTGCCGCTCCTGGACTCCCTATATGTAAGTTCTCCAATAAACCTATGTCTTGCTTGCTATCTCCGGGTCATTTCTTTGGTCTCGTAGGGCCATTAGTCAGCATTGGTTTAGAGTCTGCCAGGGTGTGCCTACATAACTGGTGAGCCAGCCAGGAGGTCAGAGAAACTTGTGAGTGCCCAGATGTGAGAAAGGGAAGAAGGGAAATCTGTGCATGGGGGCTAGGGGGCTGGGGTACATCCTGAGTTGACCATCGACCTTTGTGTGGGCAGTAATGGCTCATGCAAGCCTCTTAAGTAAGTTCCCTAGACTTAAGGAAGAGGCATCTGAGGGAGAAATTCTGACTTGTTCATTGACGTCCATGTGGGGAGGGGTGGCCCATATGTCAGATATTTGTGGACCACTGCATGAGTACAGGGATGCCCTGAAAACACCCGCTGGTCTAATGCAGCTGGCAGAGGAACTGTGCACTGTGGCAAGGAAAGGAAGCACATGGTAGCCCTGTTGTGCTGTCCTCTACCATGGGTAGTCCAGCTGGCTACCAGTGCTTGACTGCAGGCTGAAGCTTGTGTCTGGAAGTTGAGATGAGCTGAGATTAGAAAAGGATTCGAAAATGTTCACAAGCCTGATGGCTTCGGGGCTGGTGGACAAGATGAGAGAACAGGATAAATGAGAGAACTTAGCGTCCTGTGCTGCAAAGCTAAGAGGTCACAAGATGCCATAGATTAAGATCCTGGCACTGTAACAAAGCCCAATTAGGATACTAAGAGGTGGAAACTCTAAAAAGTGATGAAAAACCCTAATACAAAGAAAACTTAAAAAAATTTTTTTTTAAATATTTATTTTTGAGAGAGAGAGAGAGAGAGAGAGAGAGAGAGCCAGAGCACAAGTAGGGGAGGGGAGAGACAGAGAGGGAGACACAGAATCTGAAGCAGGCCCTAAGCTCTGAGCTGTCAGCACACAACTCGATGTGGGGCTTGAAGTTGGACCTGGGCCAAAGTCAGAGGCTTAACCGACTCAGCCACCCAGGTGCTCCCCAAGGAAAAAATTTAAATGTAATTACTACCAACTCCTAGGAGATAACTCGCATTCTTTCTCTGACCCTTGAAGTTGTAAATCTTATCATGTCTTTAAGGTATAAATACTCCAGGTGATAACCAAAACACTGCCCATAGAGGTTGGAGGAAAAAAAGGAGAGGGAAGGCTCTTTAAAATATAGACTGCTACGATCACATGATATTATACATGGAAAATCCAATAGACTCCACCAAAAGTCTGCTAGAACTGATACAGGAATTCAGCAAAGTTGCAGGATACAAAATCAATGTACAGAAATCAGTTGCATTCTTATACAATAACAATGAAGCAACAGAAAGACAAATAAAGAAACTGATCCCATTCACAAGTGCACCAAGAAGCATAAAAAACCTAGGAATAAATCTAACCAAAGATGTAAAGGATCTGTATGCTGAAAACTATAGAAAGCTTATGAAGGAAATTGAAGAAGATTTAAAGAAATGGAAAGACATTCCCTGCTCATGGATTGGAAAAATAAATATTGTCAAAATGTCAATACTACCCAAAGCTATCTACACATTCAATGCAATCCCAATCAAAATTGCACCAGCATTCTTCTCGAAACTAGAACAAGCAATCCTAAAATTCATATGGAACCACAAAAGGCCCCGAATAGCCAAAGGAATTTTGAAGAAGAAGACCAAAGCAGGAGGCATCACAATCCCAGACATTAGCCTCTACTACAAAGCTGTCATCATCAAGACAGCATGGTATTGGCACAAAAACAGACACATAGACCAATGGAATAGAATAGAAACCCCAGAACTAGACCCACAAACGTATGGCCAACTCATCTTTGACAAAGCAGGAAAGAACATCCAATGGAAAAAAGACAGCCTCTTTAATAAATGGTGCTGGGAGAACTGGTCAGCAACATGCAGAAGGTTGAAACTAGACCACTTTCTCACACCATTCACAAAAATAAACTCAAAATGGATAAAGGACCTAAATGTGAGACAGGAAACCATCAAAACCTTAGAGGAGAAAGCAGGAAAAGACCTCTCTGACCTCAGCTGTAGCAATCTCTTACTCGACACATCCCCAAAGGCAAGGGAATTAAAAGCAAAAGTGAATTACTGGGACCTTATGAAGATAAAAAGCTCTGCACAGCAAAGGAAACAACCAACAAAACTAAAAGGCAACCAACGGAATGGGAAAAGATATTCGCAAATGACATATCGGACAAAGGGCTAGTATCCAAAATCTATAAAGAGCTCACCAAACTCCACATCCGAAAAACAAATAACCCAGTGAAGAAATGGGCAGAAAACATGAATAGACACTTCTCTAAAGAAGACATCCGGATGGCCAACAGGCACATGAAAAGATGTTCAGCGTCGCTCCTTATCAGGGAAATACAAATCAAAACCACACTCAGGTATCACCTCACGCCAGTCAGAGTGGCCAAAATGAACAAATCAGGAGACTATAGATGCTGGAGAGGATGTGGAGAAACGGGAACCCTCTTGCACTGTTGGTGGGAATGCAAATTGGTGCAGCCGCTCTGGAAAGCAGTGTGGAGGTTCCTCAGAAAATTAAAAATAGACCTACCCTATGACCCAGCAATAGCACTGCTAGGAATTTATCCAAGGGATACAGGAGGACTGATGCATAGGGCCACTTGTACCCCAATGTTCATAGCAGCACTCTCAACAATAGCCAAATTATGGAAAGAGCCTAAATGTCCATCAACTGATGAATGGATAAAGAAATTGTGGTTTATATACACAATGGAATATTACGTGGCAATGAGAAAAAAAATGAAATTTGGCCTTTTGTAGCAACGTGGATGGAACTGGAGAGTGTGATGCTAAGTGAAATAAGCCATACAGAGAAAGACAGATACCATATGGTTTCACTCTTATGTGGATCCTGAGAAACTTAACAGGAACCCATGGGGGAGGGGAAGGAAAAAAAAAAAAAGAGGTTAGAGTGGGAGAGAGCCAAAGCATAAGAGACTCTTAAAAACTGAGAACAAACTGAGGGTTGATGGGGGGTGAGAGGGAGGGGAGGGTGGGTGATGGGTATTGAGGAGGGCACCTTTTGGGATGAGCACTGGGTGTTGTATGGAAACCAATTTGTCAATAAATTTCATAAAAAAAAATAAAAATAAAAAATAAAATGTAAAAAATAAAAATAAAATATAGACTGCTAGAAGGCAACTCTGTATGTAGGCAAAGTAGGAGATGTGCAAAAAAAGTATGAAGAATGAGAATATTTTTGTTAATGTAAAATCAATAAATTAGTCCAGAAATGAGGCCAGTTGTTTAGAGAGGGAAAACTTAGGACAAAATCTAAATGAAAAAGAAATTAGAAGGTTCATGAAGGGGAATCTTTGGAACAGAATTTTATACATGATCAGGACTGACTAAACTTGAAATAAATGCATTGTAAAAGTACACTCGTGTAAGACTGGGATTTGGTTTTTCTCTCTATTAAAAGACAAACTTTTCTTGAATTGTGGGTCTGTGCTTGATTAGAAATTGTAAACAAAGTTTTTATTTTCTTTATCTACCCAGAAAAACAAAGTTTCTATGTTTTGCCTTTACCAGGTTTATAAGAAACTCTCAACAGACCTTTAGCCATGGATAGTTTTATGTCTTTTATTATTTATAGAGTTACTGTTTTACTCTGATGCCTTGGCAAAAAAGTGTTTTTACAAAAGTACTTCATTCTCCAGGACGCTCATGGAAAAGACTTTGACAAGTACAGGTTTTTGATAGCTAGGATCAAATTGCCTTCATGTAGGAGGGACAATGATAAACCTTTCAAGTGCTCCCCCAAGGCTACCTGTATAGGCCCACAATATGTCATGAGATGTTAGCTGGGGATCCTGTTCTTACCTACATCAGTGAGGTGGACCCATCGCATTGAGGATATAATGTTAACACGTGAAGTCTTGCCTCTGCTGCAGAGCATCTTTCAGGCTTTGCTGGAGCATCTGGAAGAGAGAGGATGGACAGACAGTCAACCCACAGAAAATTCAGGCCCCTGGCTTATCAGTCAAGCACTTGTGTGTGATATGGTTGGGTAAGATAAAAGTTGTTTCTTCAGTGGTCATTAGTCAAATACAGGCATACCACCCCAAAGCAGTTACAAATTTTCCTAAGTCTCTTGGGGTATTGGTGTCCTTTTATCCCTCACCTAGTTCAATTGCTTCAGCCCTTTATATATATTGGTAAAAAGGGAGACCAATGGGACTGGTCCTCAAAAGAGAGCAAAACATTTGAACAAGCCAAGATAGCTGTTAAACATATCCAAGCCTTAGATATTCTTGTCCAGGGATAGTCATGTGAATTGGAGGAAGCCACTTACCCAGAAGGGTTAGGATGGGCTTGTGGCAACAGCAAGGGCACAAGTGAGTACCATTAGGTTTCTGGTCACAATTATGGAAAGGAGTCAAGATGTGACTTGGTGTTTTAGAACAACAGCTGTGTGCTAATTACCATGCTTTATAGCAAGTAGAAGACATAAATAAAGGGATCCGAGTAACTCTTCGTGCTCAGTATCCCACAGCAGGATGGCTAAAGGATATATTCCAAAAGCCCAAGTCAGGCAGTGCCCAGACCCACAATGGCCGAATGCCCTGCCTACTTGCATCAACGCTGTACCTTGACAAACAGCCCCATGTAGTGAGAAGTAGTGAGTGTAGTGAGAAGCTACACTCCATTCTCCACCCAATAACTTATGTCAACTCTGAAGAGCAGCCATTAACTGACAGAGCAGAGCCATCACAGCTGCCATCCTTTGTGCCGAAAGGAGACAGACCAATCCCTGAGCATGCCTGGTATACTGATGGCTCAGCAAGGGGCCCACCTGTGCCTGGATCATCACTACCATCCAGTACTCAACAGGAAATATCTGGATAGACTCCAGCACTGGACATAGTAGTCAATGAGCCAAGCCTTGAGCAGCCTGAATGGTGACGCTCCCTGAGCCTGACCCCATGTTATATGCACAGATAGCTGGATAGTCTACAAAGAATCGACCATTGGCTTCTCCAATGGGAGGCACAGGACTGAGTGGTGGCAGGGCACCCACTCTGGGGCAATGGCATGTGGAAGGACATTCTCCAGCACATACGAGGTATGAACATCACTGCTTATCATGTAGATGCACACAACAGCACACATCCCACCTGGTAATCAACAGG
The DNA here is from genome assembly GCF_018350175.1 of Felis catus. NCBI lineage: Eukaryota > Metazoa > Chordata > Mammalia > Carnivora > Felidae > Felis > Felis catus. The sequence goes on along the minus strand of NC_058371.1, from coordinate 76,025,350 downwards.
CTCATGAGTTGGCCCACATCTGCCTCCTTGAAGATATGTCAACAGAAGATGTAACCACCTGGCTACATGAAAAGACAGGACATCTAGGACAATGGACCTTGTGAGCCATTGCCAAGAACTGGGGCTAACCTTGGCATACAGAGACATTGTAACCATCTACTAACAATGCTCAACCCATGACCAGCAATGACCAAGACTGTTGGAAGCTGAGCTATCCCAGCCTGATGGCAAGACCCTTGCTGTGGACGGATTGGGACTGCAAGGCGGCCCACCGACAGTGAAGCTTCTTGTACTCCCGCTTTTATGTAATTTGGCCCTAATAAAAGTACCTGGGGAATTGTCTGCTGGGGAATTGCCCTCGATAGGCCCCCTGGGAAAAGAACCATTGGGAAAGAAAATAGCTTCCTCAAGGAAATTGTGCGGCCCTACATTTGGCCCTTGCCATCCCCTATGGAGACCCCTCTGTTTGAAGGAAGGATAGCCTCATGTATTTCTCAGCCTAGGCAGGAACGAATGGATTTGAAAGCCCCACTCCGGCAACTAAGGAGTGTATCTATGGGCACAAGTTACTCCAACCCCTAGGCCCAGTTGGGCCCCAGGAGGCATTCCAGATGATGATTGAAACCTAGTCGGTCAAAGCACAGAATGGTTCATTAGTTCCTAGGTGCATTGTCTCTCTGAGAATGTATAAGGCGTGGGTTCCTAAGGCCCTTTTGGCCCCCTCCTGGCACCTCGGACCAAGGCAAACACTTTTGTTCCTCAAACCACAAATGGTTCGGGGAAACAACTAAGAGGTCATGTCCCTGTAACTGTTCCACTTGAGGTGTTGAGAGATAGATGACCTTTCATGAAAACAGCAAAGCAAATGCTTTATAGATTATAGATAAATGTAGCTAATAATGAAAATAATGTAAGAAATTAATCAATAAGCAAAGGGCAGGAGGGAATGTTATGAGAAAACAACCATGTTATTCCTTAAAGGGTGATTACACATAGGAACATTTTTAGAATTAGGAAATGCCAGAAAACACAGATGACGCATGCTATAAGGAAATTGCTAGCAAATATAACGCCACGTTTGCCACAATAAAGCGGCCAGTTCAACACACTGCTGTTGCCTGTGTCCATTTTTATTTTTGTTTTTTATTTTAGTTTTGTTTTATTTTCACCTTTTCGCCGACACCATTCATCCTTTGGGAACCCCTGGACCTGCTGGAGCTGGACTCTGGCACATGACATTTGCCAAGAGACACTGGACAGATAGCAAGGACGCAGCACCCTCTTCAGAGATGGCAGAGATGGCATCGGTCCCCTGTCCTTCCATGATGGCTGCTGTTATTCTTTGATACGTATTGACACTTACTCAGGACTCCTGCAAGCCCACCCCAGTAAGCATGCTAACCAGAAAGCCACTGTCCTTGGTCCAGAAGAGTCGTGTGCTGCCTGTGGGGTGCTCACTGACATTGACAGTGACCAAGGCTCCCACTTTACAGGACATGAAGTGCAAGAGTCGGCCAGCACTCAAGACACCTGTTGGCATTTGCATCTACCATGCAATCCCACTGCAGCTGGACTGACAGGACATGTGAGTGGACCATCAAAACAATTGTCACAAGAAACCATTCACTGGCCCACAGGACAAGCCACCTGTCAACAGCTCTAGGACATTAAATGAACAGGTACATTCCAATGGGTCCAGTGCCTGTACTGTACTCACTCAAGGACCTGATGTCACCCATAGAACAAAATAGACAGCAGGCAGGAAAGATGTTCTCTGCTGTAGGTAGGGGTACGAGGTAACCTTTTATTGTCTTTGCCACAAGATCCATCTACAGGGAAACATATAATTAAATGGCCCTGTAAATGGCAAACAAATCCATGCTGGTTTGGGTTTTTGACTCAATGTGGAATAGGAATAGAACAGGACCTAACCATCACCCCATTTTTTTACCCCTTTCTACTGAAGACAATGAAGGTACACAACCATGTACCTTTCATAAAAAAAGGACACTATCATAATCACCTTATGGAGCATTGTTATACCTCCATTGTCCTTTTCAGGTTTTCCCCACCATGTAACAGTGAGAGGGCCAAAAATTTTGCACTCTAAACCTGGAGCCAAACCACAGTCAGGGGTGGTGCAATCCCGGAACAACACTACCTCCTGCATTCTGTTAGACAACCATGACTTGCCTCTTCTGGTATGTACTAAATAGCTTATGTTTTGCTTTTAGATTCTGCATGGGAAACCTGTTCCCCCATTGGGTCCTGACCACAGCTTCTATACAGAATAAGACCAACTGTTGGCTGTGTACTGAATTCCTCCCATCAGCAACTGTAAGCCTCCTCTGGCAAATCTAAGTTGTCAACCTTAGCACTTAGAAATACTTCTACACTTGGTATAATGCCTCCTTGCCCACACCTGGACTGACACATTTCCCTGGGTGTTGGGCTCCCTCTCCTAGAAGACACAAAGAGAAAAAATTTCCAATTGATACACAAGCAGATAAATAAGACTCTTCCAGTAAAATATGCCATTTGGGATGGGCTGGGATGGTTAACTGCAACCCAGGTACAAATTATGGGAGTAGCCCCATCATGCATAGTGAGGGAAAATGGAACCATTAATGCTACAGGTCCTAATGTGGGATGGATAGTCACACAACAATGCAATCACGCTATACTCATTACTGCTGATACCTGGCTAGGTAGGCAAAAGGTGCCTTCTTCTCTCCATGAGGATGGCTATAGCATGTGGTACCCATGGCTGGCCCTACTTACTCTATAACTGAACTGATGCTGCATCTGGGGGCACACATACCTGCCATGCTTTATACTTATCTGCTTATAGAGGAAACCTATCAATTGGGAAGTGGTCAAGGCTTGACACAGAACCAATAGAACATCTTGGTTGTTCTATCCCCTGTCCATTTTCTCCCCTTTTGCAGCCAACATTGATGTAGAGTGGCAGGTAGAGGTCCTAGCCAAACACACAGTGCCACCTTTAATTCCACCTGTAAGACAATGACCTTCCTTACCAAAGAGAATTCCCAAATAAGACTGGAAGTTCTGCAGAGAGTGGCTCTTGATGCGTTAACCATAGCACAGGGAGGGACATGTGCTCTCATCAAGACAGAATGCCATGTGTATGTACCTGGCTATTCCCACAACGTTTCCCAAGCCAAAGCTAGTTTAAACACACACATTAAATGTATTGATTCCCTGACTACTGATCTTGTTAGTGCTTGGTTAAATCACTTGCCTTCATCCTGGTGAAATGTTTTCTATAGTTTCTGAGCTATCTGTGTTTTCCTATTATTTGGATATCGTGGTTTATATTGTTGCTGTGGGATTTGACTGCAATGCACCTTGGCATACTGGCTCTAGGGATATCTCAGAAGAGGTGCATGTAAAGAATGTACAGGCCATTCAGGGTATTCTGGTGTGGAGTAAATGGTATTCACTAGAAGGCTGGTTTGTACAAGCACACCCTAAATGCCCCCATTAATCACTACCTTGAGAATATAAAGATCCCATTCTTCCTCTATATTCCCATCAGGTAGGACATATAGAAAACACATGTTCAGTGTTTGAGGTCAGGGGCTTCAGAGGCAGCCAACCCATAGGGTCTCCTTGGTAATGAAGAATGTCTGGGGGTCTCTGCCTGGCTCAGTCAGTGGAGCATGTGACTCTTGATCTTGGGGTGTGAGTTCAAGCTCCACACTGGGTGTAGAGCTTACTTTAAAAATAAAAATAAAAAGGAGGCTCCTGGGTGGCTCAGTTGCTTAAGTGTCCAACTCTCAGTTTTGGCTCAGCTCATGATCTCATGGTTCATGAGTTTGAGCCCTTACATTGGGCTCTGCACTAGTAATGCAGAGCTGCTTGGGATTCTCTCTCTCTCTCTCTCTCTCTCTCTCTCTCTTTCTCTTCCCCTCCCCTGCTTGCTCTCTCTCTCTCTCTCTCTCAAAATTAATAAATAAATTAAAAAAAAAGCAAGTCTGGATGGCAGGCCTTAATCTACTTGGAATGCTGTCCATGCAAAGAGGGAAAAAGCTCCAGATAGTTGCTAGGTTAGTTGCTACATGATAAAAGCTTGCTACATATAGATCCCAGCAGCAAATATTTGTCTAGCTCCTGGACTCCCTATATGTAACTTTCTCCAATAAAGTTATGTCTCACTTGCTGTCTCTGGGTCATTTCTTTGGTCTTTCTGGCCCATCATCCATCCTTGGCTTAGTCTGTGGGGGTGTGGTCACATAGCTGGTAACTCATTCTTCGCATGCTACCCTTTCATTGCACCAGATACTGTTACTATCATTGCTTAGTGTTGCAGACCTCAGCTGAGACAGATAACCACAGACTGGGAACATGGTAGGTTCTTCCTCTACTAGTTATAATATACTTGATCATGGGGTTAGTGAAGTTGATAGCAAAAGTACTACGGAAACTTTCAGTTAATAGTGCCTTCAATTTATGAAGCCCCCAGTTACTTTTAGCCATGTATGGTTGTATTCAACTATGGGAAAATTTTGATTTTCTACAGTCGTGGTACAAAACCCAGGTGTATTTTTCAGGATTCTATTGGTTATAAATGATGAAATGCCAAAAGTAGCTTAGTCTTAGATTTATTGGATAGATACTGGGGTAGCTCACAGAGCTGGGAAAAAAAGGGGCAGAATCGATAGATTCTGAGAAGGTTCTAGATGAGAAAACACCAGGAGTCTATCTCCCCATCAAGACAACAATTGTGCTGGTAGAATCAATCTGTCTGATGTAAGTATTCTGGAACTCTGGAGTCTATTGAAGGCTTAGAGGCTTGGATGGTAAATTGTGGTCTTTAGCTCTCAGCACACTGACAGTTATCCATCTTCCACCTCCAGTCCCATGGCAGGCAGCTATGCATATGTTTTTGGAGAAGTTTGCACAAAGCTTGAGGGAGCCAGTTGGGCAAAAAGGACCCTTTCTCCAAACATCAGTGATCAGCTCTGATGGCTGATACTGCTTCTGATCTTAGACATGTAGACAAAGAGGCAGGTGGCCATTGTTGTTGTACCTCCCCTCATTTTTGCAAGCCCCTCTCCCTCCAACTGAAGTGACTTTTAAGGAAGTTACAGGGCTGGTGCCCTGCTCTCCCTTGTTTTTCTTTCTTTCTTTTTTTCTTCTTTAGGAGCTAGATACTAAAGACCAGAACATTCAAAACAACAGCCTATGTGAGAGAAATTTGGAAGTCAATGTACATGGCCAGCGAAGGGTGTAAACTCAGAAAAGACCTGAGAAGACTTTAAGTTTACACCTCAGGCTGATCTTTGGCACAGAGATAGACTACAGCAATAAAAAACAAAAAATAAAAGTCTCCAGCAAACCCCGGGGAAGAAAGAGAATCTGATTTCCAGAGTTAACACACTATCGATTCAAATGCCCAGTTTTCTTTTTTTTGTTTTGTTTTGTTTTTCCAAATGCCCAATTTTCAACAACACAAGAACCACAAAGCATACAAAACAGGAAAGTATGGCCCACTTAAAGGAAAAAAAAAATAACAGAAATTGTTCCTGAAAAAGACCTAATGGCAGATCCGTGAGACAAAGATTTTAATTTTTTTAAGTTTATTTATTTATTTTTGAGAAAAACAGAGACTATGTAAGCAGGGGAGGGGCAGAGAGAAAGGGAGAGAGAGAATACCAAGCAAGCTCCATGCTGTCATCACAGAGCTTGATGCAGGGCTTGAACTCATGAAACTGTGAGATCATGACCTGAGCCAAAACCAAGAGTTGGACACTTAACCAGTGGAGCCACCCAGGCATCCCAAGACAAAGATTTTAAAACAACTGTTGTAAAGATGCTCAAAGAACTAAAAAAAAGACATAGAGGGTTAAGAAAAAGATGTATGAGCAAAATGGGAATAAAATAGAAAACCTAAAAGGAAACCAAAATGAAAATTCTGGAATGGAAAAGTACAATAACTAAAATAAAAAATTCAGTAGAGGTGTTCAAAAGCAGATTTGAGCAGGCAGAAGAATCAGTGAACTTGAAGATAAGGCAATGGAAATTATCGTGTCTGAGGAACAGAAAGAAAAAAGATCGAGAAAAATGAATAAAGCGTGAGGACCTGTGGGACACCATCAAGCAGGCATTATGAGAGTCTCGGAAAGACAGAGGGGGAAGTCTTGAGAGAGAAAAAGGGGCAGAAAGAATATTTGAAGAAATAATAAATGAAAATTTCCCAAATTTGATGAAAGACATGAATATCAACATCTAAGAAACTCCATGAACTCCAAGATGAACCCAAAAAGACTCAGACCAAGACACATTATACCAAACTTTTCTAAGACAGAGATGAAGAAAATCTTGAAACCAGCAAGAGAAGCTGCTAGTCACATACAAGGGAACCTCAAAAAAATTATCTGCAGATAGTGTAGGTTGAAATGAAAGGACACTAGACATCAACTTGAAGCTGCCTGAAGAAATAAAGAGTTCTAAAGGTAAATATATGAGCGATTATAAAAGCTAGCATTGCTGTAATAATAATTTGTAATTCTACTTTTTGTTTTCTATATGATTTGAGAGGTTAACACATACAATAAAATTATTGGTCTAAACACTAGCATTATTATGATTCTAACTTCACATTTGTTTCTACATAATTAAAGGGACTAATGCATTTAAAAGAATTATTAGTTTATGTTTTGGGGCACACAGTGTGTAAAAATTTAATTTTGTGACATCAGCAGCAAAAAGGAGGGGATGGACCTGTAAAGTAGCGGATATTTTTTGAACGTTGTTGAAGTTAAGCTGACATAAATTCAAATTAGAGTGTTCTGACTTTAGGATGTTATATAACCCCCATGGTAACCACAAAGAAAACAGCTATGTATAGAATATACATAAAATGAAATAAAAAAAAATTGGAATATACTACTACAAAAAGTAAACTAAGCACAAAAGAAAAAAGTAATGTAGGAAATGAGAGACTAAAAAAAACAAACGATAAGACATATGAAAACAAAGAGCAGAATGACATAAGTCCCTTATCAATAATGATTTACATGTAAATGGGTTAATTTTTCTGATCAAAAGACAGAGATTGGGAAATTAATTAATTATCATCAGTAAAACCAACCAAAGAAACAAATAAGCAAACATACACATAATCAGCTATATTATTATTACTAGTCAGCCTTAAAAAAGAAGGGAATTCTGACATATGTACAACATGGATAAACCTTGAGGGGATTATGCTAAGTGAAATACGTCAGTCACAAAAAAGACAGTTACTGTCTATTTCCATTTACAAGAAGTATATGGAGTGGTCAAAAATCATAGAGACAGAAAGTAGAATGGTGTGTGTCCAAGTCTGGGAGGCAGAAAGTAATGGGGAGGTATTGTTTAACGGGTATAGACTTTCAGTTCTACAAGATGACAAGAGTTTGGGAGATGGATGGTAGTGATGATAGCACAACATTATGAATGTGTTTGTTTATTTTTAAATTTTATTTAAATCCAAGTTAGTTAACATATAGTGTAATAATGGTTTCAGGAGTAGAGTTTAGTGATTCCTCACTTACATGTAACACCCAGTGCCCATCCCAACAAGTGCCCTCCTTAATGCCCATCACCCATTCAGCCCATCCCCCCCACCCTAGACCCCTCCAGCAACCCCAGTTTGTTCTCTGTATTTAAGAGTTTCTTATGGTTTAAAAATGGTTAAGAGGGTTAATTTTATGTTATGGGTATTTTCCCACAATAGAAACAGTTTGGAAAAAAAAAAAAAAAAGGAATGATGTACTGACACATGCTACAACACAGAGGAACTTGAAAATGTTATGCCAAGTGAAATAGTCCAGTCACAAAAGGACTAATATTATATGATCCCACTTACACGAAGTACTGAAGTAGTCAAATTCATAGAGACAGAAAGCAGAATAGAGGCTCAGGGCCTAGATGGAGAGGGGGGAATTGGAAATTGTTTTAATGGGTACAGAGTTTCAGTTAGGGAAGATGAAGTTCTGGAGATGGACGGTGGTGATGGTTAAACAACAATGTGAATATACTTTACACCATTCAACTGTACAATTAAAAAACTTAATGATATGCACGTTTTACTCACATGCAAAAGTTTACCACCCTCTGAGCATGAGTCCACTAGGAGCTCCACACTAAGAGACTCAGGTCATCGTCTGCTCCCAAATTATGGGAGAGGGGGAGAGCCCCTGCTAGAGAATCTTATCCCTCTGAATGCCTGTTAAATACATCCAGTATCATCACAGGACAATCCCTGCCTTGGTTGGGGAGGCAGAGCAGAAAACAATTTTAAAACAGTATGAGAGAAAAGTAAGAATTTCTGGAAAAGGCAAAATCCACATAGACAGAAAACAAACTGGTGGGTGCCTGGGACTGGGTGAGGGTGAATGGGCAGTGAGTGTTGATGGGTATAGGGTGTCTTTTTGGAGTGATGAAAATGTTCTAAAGTTAGATACTGGTGAAGGCTGTACAATCTTATGAATATATTAATAATCACTGAACTGTATGCATTAAATGGGTGAATTTTGGGGCACTTGGGTGACTTGGTTGGTTAAGCATTGGACTTCAGCTCAGGTTATGATCTCACAGTTCACAGGTTTGAGCCCCATATAGGGCTCTGCGCTGAAGGTGGGGAGCCTCCTCGGGATTCTCTCTCTCTCCCTCTCTCTCTGCCCCTCCCCCACTTGCACTCTCTCTCAAAATAAATCAACTTAAATAAATGGGTGAATTTTATGGTATATGAATTATATCTCAGTAAAGCTATTATTAAAAAAAATTAAAACTAAAATAAAAAGAAAAGCTATAACCAGGCAACTCTGGATTCTTGGAGATTATAATGGCTCAAAGCTGCCAGGACTCTCTATTTACCCTTCTCTTCATTACCCTGTTGGTGGGGAACATGGCTTCTGACAGTTTCAGATTCACATCCTTCCTGCATGTGACCCAACAAGCAAGAGTGAGCTTCCTCCCCAAAGCTCCTGTAGAAAGTTCTAGGTGGGAGCTTCGAATGACTTTGTTCGATTCATGTGTGAAGCCTGGCCTACCGTTGAAATGGGGGGGTGAGCAACCTGGCAAGGGTTACATGGGTTTCCCTGGGGTCAGAGGGCCTGGGGCTGTTCCCAGAAAGCGTTGAATAGCACAGGACAAAGACAACAGCTGGCTATGTAAAGGCGAAAATTCTCATGTAGATTCTCATTTGATTTTGGCTAGAACTCTGAGGATTTCCTGATTTAAGCTCCAAAAGCTTACATTTACGATTGAGTTCCACTTTAATGCATATGAATTAACTCTGTCCTTACACTACAGTGCACCTTAATTATATCTTAATTACTTCTGGGTCACTGGCACACAGTCTAAGTCCTTCAAATTATTTAATTTAAAAGGGGTTAATTTTTACCTCTAATATCTGTTTATTCTGAAAGACATCAGTTTTCATGTCCTTAGCTCAGAAACAGAAATTTCAAAATCTAGAGGCAAGGCTTATGCTTTAACAGGCACCCTCATTAGATTTGTGAGTTTGTTCTTCTGGAGACAAGGGAGTGGCTTGGTCATGACTCATCAGCTGCTAAAATGTAGCAGTCCCTTCAGTGTCTGAAGCTGGAGTGGGAGCACTGGTGTCACTCCTGCTGGGTCAGGGCTGAAGAGGGATTGGGAGAAGGATTTAACTGTTCATTTATAAGCGTCCAACATTACTTAGATCCTGTTAGGGGTGGAATTATAGCCCTCCAAAATTCAAAAAAAATTTTTTAATGTTTATTTATTCTTGAGACAGAGACAGAGCGTGAACAGGGGAGGGGCAGAGAGAGAGGGAGACACAGAATCTGAAACAGGCTCCAGGCTCTGAGCTGTCAGCACAGAGCCCGTCGTGGGGCTCGAACCCACGAACTGTGAGATCATGACCTGAGCCAAAGTCGGACTCTTAACCAACTGAGCCACCCAGGCGCCCCATTTAAACAAATTTTTTTGTAATGTTTATTTATTCTTGAGACAGAGACAGAGCATGAACAGGGGAGGGGCAGAGAAAGAGGGAGACACAGAATCTGAAACAGGATATCTCTCCAAAATTCAAATGTTGAAGTTCTAACCCCCAGTACCTCAGAATGTGACCTTTTTCAGAGAAAGCATCTTTCTAGAGGTAATCAAGTTAAAATGAGATCATTAGAGTCGGTCCTAATACAGTATGACTGGTGTCCTTGGGAAAAGAGGAAATTTGGAGATAAACATTCACACCGGGAGAAAACCATGTGAAGTTGAAAGCAGAGATCAAGGTGCCACGGAACATGAAAGGTTCCCAACAAATTAGGAGAAACTAGGGGACAGATATGGAACAGATTTTTCCCCACAGTTCAGAGAGGGAACTGACCCTGCTGACACATTGATCTCAGACTTTCAGTCTCCAGGACTGGGAGACAATACAGTCGTTTTAGCCTCCCAGGCTGTTGTCCTTTGTCATGGTAGCCCTAGCAAGAGAATAGAGATCCTTCCTAAGGATGGTGTAAATTCAACTAACATCCTCAGGGGTGGAGAACACACCTTTCCCCTTGCCTCCTTGGTCTAGAAGCATACTTCTCTCTGCCTAGTTTAAGCTAAACATCTTTACCTTGGCCAGTCTTACTCCCCTCCTATCTCACCTTCCAATCTTAATCTCCTTCTGCCTACCCTGTGATCCCACCATTCCCAGCATCTTTGACATCTGTTCTGGATCCTCCCCTCTAACCAGTCCCCACAGTAACCCACCCTATGTCACATCTTTATAGATCAAAGTCTAATTTGGAAGTTATCCTATTCCTAGTGTGGGCTGAATGTAGATGTCCTACACACTCTCAGAAGGCCCCTACAGGAAGAGTTCCTTGAAGGAGCAGTGATGGGGTGACATTCCCAAAGCCACAGTGGGCAAGATTTAACCCCAAGAGAGGACTTCATGTCATAGTCACCATCACCCCATTGCAACAACCACAGAGGAGTCACCAAAGCAATCCCTCTGGGATTTTGGACAATTCATTTCTTCTCGTCCTGAATTTTGTTTCCTTATTTTAAAAAAATTTTTTTTTTCAACGTTTATTTATTTTTGGGACAGAGAGAGACAGAGCATGAACGGGGGAGGGGCAGAGAGAGAGGGAGACACAGAATTGGAAACAGGCTCCAGGCTCCGAGCCATCAGCCCAGAGCCCGACGCGGGATAGACCTCACGGACCGCGAGATCGTGACCTGGCTGAAGTCGGATGCTTAACCGACTGCGCCACCCAGGCGCCCCTTTTGTTTCCTTATTATGGGAGTAAAAACAAATGGTTAAAACATAAGACTTGAGGTTAGAAAGATCTGGGTTCTAGAGGTAACTCTGACATGTTCTGGTTGTATGACCTTGTGGAAACTCCTTAAGTTCTACGAGCTTCATTTGTAAAAGAAAAATAATAATTTCTATATCTGGGGTTGTTATGTGAATTAAATAAGATAATAATAACTATTGAAAGTTTTTGAAAGCTAGCATGTATGTACATGATACTATGCTACGTGAACTACCTCATTTAAAAATGTTTTCAAGGATCTAGGTGTATGGTAAAAACTTCCTGTCTGGCAGAATAGGAGAGGCAGGGAACCTACGGAAACATTTTTCTCTCTTATTCAGACGTTTTGAATAAAAGCCTAGTATATCAAATATACTTGATTAAAAAGTACAAATTACAGCAAAATTTAAAGGTCTATTCAATTTTTTAATACTCTAATTATGTTGTATTTTATATTTCTTGAAATAAAAATGAGTCTCAGTTGGAAATATTTCGGTTCTAATCAATTTTTATGTGGTTGCACTTTGTAGTGGATTGTGCATAGTACGTACAGTGCATCAAGGCCTTAATTCAAACAATTCACTCAACATTGCTCTGCACCATTGCTTCTCAGCCAGGGACAATTTTCCCCACTGGGGAACATTTGGCAATGTCTGGACACAGTTTTGGTTGTCAGGACATGACAGACTCTCACAACAAAGAATTATCAAGCCTGAAATGTTAAGAAAGATGAGGTTGAGATACCTTCCTCCCCCCTCCCCTGCCCTCTCCCTATATAATGTAGTTCTCTCTCTCTCTCTCTCTCTCTCTCTATATATATATATATATATATATCTACCAAGAGAGTTTTTTTAATGCAAATATATATATGACATGCAAATGTACAGTCATCAAAGAAACAGAGGGGAAGCGAGCTACATAGTAAAAGTGAGTTTTTCCAAAGAAAATGCTGTTGAGGAGGGGAGGTGGTGAGCTGGAACTATGTGTCTGAAGAGTCTGCCTGTCTGTGGAGGCTGGAGATGATCAGGACGTCGGGTTTCTGAGCAAGTCAGCCAACTTTCCAATTTATCTGCCAAAAGCATAGCCCATTTCTGCTTCAGCCGAGTGACCCATCTGTGAGTCTTGGCTACTGGAGACAAAAGTGTTGCTATCTCTTCGTGGAGCTGGGCACAACTGCAGAGCAGTGCACACTAGCATTTTTGTTAGGAGTTGGCAAGTTCACAATTAGCGCAATTGTTTCAGAAAGTGTGCGAGTGCACTATTGCTTCATGCCATTAATGTCTGCAGTGTGCTAAGAATAAAAGGATGGCTGGGGGAGGGGTACATAAGTTTTAATTATTCAAATACATGCAGAATTATACAGCCGTAAAGACTCCATTTCTGAGGCTCCTTCCTGCATCCACACAATGCATTGGATTCTACCAAGAACACAATGTAACTCCCTTGCTTTGAATTAGGAATTGAAAGGAGGTCCATTAATTCAGGCTACCAGGTGATCATTTGGTCATTCCTACTGTGGGCAAAAGAAAGAAAAGAAAAGAAAAAATCAGAAATGACACGACTGGACTGGTACAATTCTCTTGGTCTACTCCAGTACTTTTTTTTTTTTTTTTTTTAACATTGCATCAGCTCAGAGGCTGTCTCTCATTGTAAGTCCTATGGTTTGTGCAGCCATATTTATCAAATGCTATTATCATTTCTTTCTTTTCTTCTTTTTTTTTTTAGATAAAATAAATATTTGGGGCCCTATCATCCCAGTATTAAAAGACTCACTCTGTGACAGATTAAGCTCTTACATCTTCAGAGATGGATAATAATGTCAGGCCACCAAGGTGCTATTTTTTGTTGGGTTTCCAGGTCAAGCAGTGAATCGCAATGGGATGCTGTTCAGTGCCACGTGCAGTACCCAGCAAATAATTAACAAGCGACCACTGGTACTCAGCATGATGTCAAGTGCTATGAGATACATAAATATATGTTATAGATCTATAAATATGGAAGTAAATGTAAGTATATAAGTGAAAAATAATGTTATAGATCTATAAATATGGAAGTAAATGTAAGTATATAAGTGAAAAATAATATGTTATAGATCTATAAATATGGAAGTAAATGTAAGTATATAAGTGAAAAATATCAGATTTTTTTACTTTAGTGGGTCAGAGGTAGTATTTATGGTGAAGGGGGTACCTCAAAAGACTACACTCTAGCAGCCAGTTAATAGAGTTTCAGACTTCTAGGGTATTATAATCTATTTAGAGACAAATTACATTGATAGTAGAGAATTAATGATTGCTAAATAGTTTGGTCTTAAATATCAGTGCAGTATAAGTTTACAAAAGGAAAAACCAGACTGGTTTGAGTAAATGATTTACTCTATGAAGCAGTTAGAAATAAGATGGGCTGAATAATTCATATTACAGAAAACTAGTTAAGCTAAGGAGACTGAAGTTGATATCACACACACACGCACACATACACACACGCACACACACACACACACACACACACACTGAAACAAGTCCCACGAACAAGGGAATGACAATCAGTCAAGAGCCATGATATGTGCTGGGCACTGTGTCAGGTGCTGGGGGCACCAAGATGCCCATTGTATGATTCTTGCTTTGATGGAACTCACCAAAAAAGCATTTTAGGGAATTGATTTAGTTGCAGTCCATAGGACAGACAGGAATAGGGAGAGTCTAGAGTTAAAGAGACCAGCTACAAGGATTGGTAGGGAGACGATGAGGGCCTGGGCTGGTGTGGTGGTCCCAGGAGAGCATATAAAGGTGAGTCCGGTAGGCACTAATGTACTGGGAGCCTGGAAAACAGATCTGAAGCAGAGGGAAGCAATATGGAAGGCAGGGACATAGGAATAATGGCAGTGCCATCACCCGAAACAGGGCATTTGCAAAGGGAGCCAAATTGGAATAGCAGAAATTATGAATTTTGTGAAGATATTGAAAGTGAGGTAGTGTCAGCATGTACATGCTGAAATAAATAGTTGGAAGATGGAACTATGGACTGATGCAAGATAGATAAGAATGAATGAATTCTACAGGAACTGAAGAGAGAGACAGAGACAGAGACAGAGACAGAGGAGGTGGAGATCAGAGTCTTGGGTGTATCATTCTCAGAGTTAAGAGTTGGAAGGGAGGAAAGGAATCAAAAATAGTTGAAAAGGTCAAGAAGAAATAGGGAAATGTAGTGTCACTGACTCTAAGGGAGGAAAGAATTTGAAGGAGTGGGTTGCCAGGGTGGTTAAATGTCACCGAGAGGCCAAAGAGAATGAAAACTAAGATAAAGCCATTCATTGTATAAGATTGCACTCTATAACACAGGCTGTGGGTTTTTCATTTTAAAATTAAATAGAAATTATCAGATATTTATAAGCTCTGAAACAAAACATACATGTGAATGAATGATATCTAAGATTCAGTGACCCATCGGGCTGACATAACAGCACATTATAATCATATAGCAGTTTTGTTTTCCAAGTACCTTCAAATACATTATTTCAACTGATCTTTTACAACATTCCTGGGATGATTATAGCTTAAAAAGAGTCAAATTTCTTGTTTTTATCATTTACTTGCTCAATTACAGTTTGCATTTGTATAGCTATCAATACATATAACAATAAATAACCATCCAGGAACTTTGCTGGCAGAAAATGAAAGATGATGGTAATAATGATGATACCCATTAGTAATGATACCCAACATTTATGTGGCATAAAGAGATTTCACCCATGTTATTTCATTTTACCTTCAACAGTTCTGTGAAATAAGTCTTGTTATCTCCATTTTATTTGTGTGTGTAGCTTTTAAAGACTCATGCCAGAAACAAATACAGGTGTACTTGTCTTACTGTGCTTCGCTGTATTGTGCTTCGCAGATAGTGCATTTTTTATTTATTGAAGGTTTGTGGCACCATTTTTCCAACAGCATTTGCTAACTTTGTTTTAAAATTAAATAGAAATTATCAGATATTTGTCACATTTTGGCAATTCTTGCAATATTTCAAATGGTTTCCTCAGTATTACATTTGTCATGGTGGTCTGTAATCAGTGAGTTTTGATGTTACTATTGTGATTGTTGTGAGGTGTCACAAACCATGCTTGTGTACAATGGTGAACCTAATAAATGTGTGTGTTCTGACCACCCCACCAACTGGCAATCCTCCCATTTCCCTTCCTCTCCTCGGTCCTTCCTATTCCCTGACACACAATGATATTGAAATTAGGCCAATTAATCTTACAACATGGCCTCTCAGTGTTCAAGTGAAAAGGAGGAGTCATATATCTTTTACTTTCAGTCAAAAGCTAGAAATGAAGCTTAGTGAGAAAGGCCTTTTGAAGGCTGAGATGGACCGAAAGCTAGGCCTCTTGTGCCAACCAGTTAGCCAAGTTGTGTGCAAAGGAAAAGTTCTTGAGGGAGATAAAAAGAGGTACTCCAGTAATCACATGAATGATAAGAAAGTGAAACAGCCTCATTGCTGATGTCGAGAAAGTGTGAGTGGTCTGGACAGAAGATCAAATCAGCCACAACATTCCCTTAAGCCAAAGCCTAATCCAGAGCAAGGCTGTAAATCTCCTCAATCTTCACAGCTGAAGGCTCAGAGATGAGGAAGCTGCAGAAAGGTTGCTAGCAAAGCTAGCAGAGTTTGGTTCATGAGGCTTAAGGAAAGAAGCCATCTCCATAACATCAAAATGCAAGATGAAGCACCAAGTGCTGATGTAGAAGCTGCAGCAAGTTATTCAGAAGATCCAGCTAAGATAATTAATGAAGATGGCTACACTTAACAACGTATTTTCAACATAGATGAAACAGACTTCTATTGGAAAAAGATGCCATCTAAGATGTTCATAGCGAGAGAGGAGAAGTCAGTGCCTGGGTTCAAAGCTTCAAAGGACAGGCTGACTTTCTTGTAGGGGGCGAATGCAGCTGGTGACTTTAAGTTGAAGCCAGTGCTCATTTGCCATTCCTCATTCCTACAGCCCTTAAGAGTTATGGTAAATCTACTCTGCCTGTGCTCTATAAATGGAACAACAAAGTCTGGATGACAGCACATCTGTTTACAATATAGTTTACTGAATATTTTAAGCCCACTGTTGAGACCTACTGCTCAGAGAAGAAGATTCCTTTCAAAATATTACTGTTCACTGACGATGCACTTGTCACCCAAGAGTTCAGATGGAGAAGTACAAGATTAATATTGTTTTCATGCCTGCTAACACAACATCCATTCTGTGGCCCATGGATCAAGGAGTAGCTTTGACTTTCAAGTCTTATTATTTAAGGAATACATTCCAGAGTGCCTATGTGGCTCAATTGGTTAAGCGTTGGACTTTGGTTCAGGTCATGATCTCACAGTTCATGAGTTTTGTATGGCTCTCCGCTGTCTGCACGGAGACCTCTTCAGATCCTCTGTCTCCCTCTCTCTATGCTCCTCCCTCCCTCATGCTCTCTCTCTCTCTTTTTTCAGAAAAATAAATAAACATTAAAAAAAAAAAGAAATACATTCCATAAGGCTATAGCTGTCATAGACAGTAATTCCTTTGATGGATCTGAGCAATTTTCAATTGAAAATCTCCTGAAAGGATTTACCATTCTAGATGCTGTTAAGAACATTTGTAATTCATGGGAAGAGATCAGAATATCAACATACCACAGGAGCTTGGAAGAAGTTGATTCCAACCCTTGTGAATGGCTTTGAGGAGTTCAAGTGGAGGAAGTAACTCTGCATATGGTGGAAATGGCAAGAGAACTAGAATTAGAAGTGGAGCCTAAAGACAGAACTGAATTGCTGTAATCTCTTGGTAAAACTTTAACAGACAAGGAGTTGCTACTTATGTAGGAGCAAAGAAAGTGGTTTCTTGAGATGGAATCTACCCCTGGTGAAGATGCTGTGAAGATTGCTGAAATGACAACAAAGGATTTAGAACGTTACATAAACTTAGTTGATAGAGTAGCGGCAGGATTTGAGAGAATTGACTCCAATTTTGAAAGAAGTTCTCCTGTGGGTAAAATGCTAGCAAACAGCATCATATGCCCCAGAGATATCATTTATGAAGGTAAGAGTCAATCAATGTGACAAACTTCATTGTTGTGGTATTTTAAGAAATTGCCCCAGATACCCTGGCCTTCCCCAACCACCCCCTGGTCAGCAGCCATCAACACTGAAGCAAGCCCCTCCACCAGCAAAAAGATTATGACTCACTGAAAACTCAGATGATGGTTAGTATTTTTTAGCAATAAAGTATTTTTAAATTAAGGTATGTACATCATTTTTTAGACACTATGCTATTGCTCACTTAATAGACTGCACAATAGTATGAACATAACATGGGAAACTGAAAAATTCATTTGACTCGCCTTATTATGATATTCACTTTATTGCAGTGATCTGAAACTGAACACTCAGTATCTCCACAATATGCCTATACATTGAACAAGGCTAACCTAGACAATATAAATGTCATGCTTTTCATGTTTAATACACTTAAGCTCTGCTGAGAACAACGAAGGAAATCTTATCTAGAACAATGTAAAAAAAAACATATTAGGACATATCAAATGATGTATCTCCTTTCTATCAGTAGACAAAATATAAAGCTGCTTTACTTATTTAAAAGTCTCATAAATTTGTTGGTTCGAAATGTTTTGGTTGCAAATGACAAAACTCACCTCAAAGTCATCTAGGGGAAAAGTAGTGGCAAGGGATTTATTAGTTATTAGCTCAATAATTGAAAAGTCCAAGGATAGAAGTTCAGTCTAAAGGTTCAGCTGTGACTGAGTCCAAATTCAATTTAAGCTGAAAAAGAGCAGATTCAGAGCTTGGAGGGGGTGGTGCTGTGTGTGCATGTACTGTGTGTGTGTGCATGTGTATGTGTTGGAGGTGGGGGGGACTGGATGAAAATCAGTTCTACCCCAATTGCAAGAGCTTGGAGTAGGGAAGGGGTAGTTCTCCAAAGGAAAACCAATGTGCTCCTAGCAGCAGAAGAATGGATATTGGGCAGGCAAAACCGGAACATCTCTAAAATTACTTCTGTCTTCAAATAGTGTTTCACCAACTTACTTGAAATTCTCACCATTATTTCTCACTGTTTAAGACTTTGAGACTTAGGAGTGTGGTACAGATACTCTGAGGCAAAGGTTCTCAGCACTAGCTACACATGATTAGAATCATGGGGGTGTATTAAAGTATATACATCTGAGTCTAATCTTTCAAGCGAGGTCTAACACCTCATGCTTTGTCCATGAAGTAAGTGGTTGGAAGGAGTAATATACCATGCAAATTTAATAGCAGTAGATATCAGTTCTCCATCCCATACCTTTTCCTTCTCCCTTCTCTTCACCCAAGTTATCAGTGATGATCCTTGGAAAGAGTAGACATCCCATTAATATTGGCAGAATTGAATTTGGTGGAACTGAATGGAGAGGGCATACTGTGCTATCTATGTTTGTCATGTGTGTGCTCTAGCACCTTTTAGTCCAGTAGGGGAACGAAATGAGTTTACAGGAATTGCTGTTCAGAGCTGGGGGGGGGGGGGGGGAAGGGGGGCTTCAGGCACCAGTCAACAATCAGTCCCATCTTAGAGAATTGAAAGGACTCTACATTTTAAGAGAGATTTAGAAGTCAAGTAAAGAGAGGGGATTTGGGGTTTGCTTAGTATGTGTAAAGTCCAGTAAGCAAAAGGAAGCCTGGCCTATTGGGGGACTTGAGAGTAGTTCATTATGGCTAGAGGATAATGCCTGAGGGCAGGATGAACAGGGCTGAAGCTAGAGAAAAGAGCAGGGGACATAAGTGCTCAGTTTAT
This sequence comes from Felis catus, assembly GCF_018350175.1. Taxonomy (NCBI): domain Eukaryota; kingdom Metazoa; phylum Chordata; class Mammalia; order Carnivora; family Felidae; genus Felis; species Felis catus. Next base: position 76,006,225 of record NC_058371.1, on the reverse strand, counting down.
TTTTGTTCAAGTGCTCAGAGCTCAAAGGAAGCATTTATTACAGATCCAAATTCCACACATTCTATCATTTTGAGTTTGTAAATTTTCTATCTGTGAGTTGAAGAAAACAACTGCAGTTTTAAATTGGATTTAAAAAATGAGTTCATAAGTGAATGAATCCAAATAACCTCTTTAAAACCATTGCGATTTGGTGCAGTGCGGCAGCTCCGCCACAGGGGTGCAGTGCAGCTCAGCGTACAGTAGGAACGGAGACTTCTGAGCAACGGTCTGGGGGGCGGGGCTCCAGGAATCCCTCCCCAAAGCAACAAAAGTGGTTTTTCTTGAACTGGATGGAGCACATTTCCCCACTCCTACCCTTCCTAGCTTCCCTGACCATCCATCACCCTCTCCCTGGCAAAAAACAAAAAACAAAAAAACTCTATCATAAATAATGCGTGTAGAGCACAAAAATATTTGTAAATTGATGGTCCCTACAGTACTTGCTAATATGTCCCCATATCCCAGTAAACAGGGGGCTTGCCTTGTAAAAAAAAAAAAAAAAAAAAAAAAAAAAAAAAAAAAAAAAAAAAACCAACAACTTGGAAATAATCCAATGTCGGATAATAAGGGGCTGACTAAATGGCTTATGGTATAGTCATACAAATAAATACAATGCAGTCATTAACAGGTAGGAAAAATTACAATGAGAAAAAGTTAAGTGAAAAAAGCAAAATCCAAACAATATATAGTGAGATCCTAGTTTTAGTAAAGTGTTTATATAATACATATTAACATAGAATAAAACCCTGGAAGGTATCTGTGATAATCTCTTTATGGTAGAATTATTGTCGATTTTTATTTTCTTCTTTATAGTGTTTTATATCTTAGAAAATAATGAATATGAATACTTTTATATTTGGAAGAAAATTAATGAAATTCCAAAACAAATAAGTGAATATCTATTCCAACACATAGGAAAGGATGAGCAATTTCATAACTTTATTACAATTATGTGGGACTAGTTTGGCTCATGGGACTGATTCCATATGAACAGCATCTTCCACTGATACAGGCCAGGGACTGAGAAGCATACTCACAAGTCCTTGAAAGAACAATGAAACACAAGAACGTATTAGTAGTGATTATACTATTTGTTTATTTTCTTCTGAATACTTTCTGTGTCTTTAAAATTTTTTATAGAAAGCATGTACAGATTTCATTTAAAAATATAAAACAGGGGCACCTGGGTGACTCAGTCCATTGAGTGACCAACTCTTGATTTCAGCTCAGGTTATGACATCAAGGTTGTGGGATCAAGCCCTGTGAGGGCCTCTGTGCTGAGAGTAGAGTCTGCTTGAGATTCTGTCTCTCTCTCCCTCTCTCTCTCATTCCCCTTCTGACCCTCACCCTGGTTTGCATGCTTTCTCTCTCTAAAATAAAAAGAATACATAAATGAAAAGTAAAATAAATTTAAAAATATAAAACATAAAGGCAAATACAGACTGATTGCAAAATGGAAAGCAAACACAATGAATGAATGAGAAGGGAAAGTCTATCATATAGTCATTTAGAGAGTTCCTCCTTCTTAAGTTTGAAACAGGATTTAACTTGTCAAATGTAATTTGAGATACGCATTATTTTTTCATGCGAAACATTACTATTTTGATAAATATATCTTTCTAATCATAAAATTCAAAAATTTTTAAAATTGAAAACCTTTTTTTTAAAAAGAGGCATGCATTTGTTTTTGTGAAAAATAACTGATAATTTCTTCACTTAGAACTGTAAATATTTCGTTTAAAAAATTTTTTTAATGTTTTTTTTTTTTTAATTTATTTTTGAGACAGAGAGAGACAGAGCATGAGCAGGAGAGGGGCAGAGAGAGGGAGATACAGAATCTGAAGCAGGCCTCAGCTCCAAGCTGTCAGCACAGAGCCCGATGCAGGGCTCGAACTCACAGATTGTGAGATCATGACCTGAGCCGAAGTTGGATGCTTAACCAACTGAGCCACCAAGGCGCCCCAGAACTGTAAACATTTTGTCAGATATAGAAACAGCTCTTTTATTTACTTGTTTGTTTATTTATTTATTCTTTCTATAATTTATTTATTTTTTATAATTTACATTCAAATTAGTTAGTGCCTGGTACAACAAAGATTTCAGGAGTAGATTCCTTAAGCCCCTTATCCATTTAGCCCATCCCCCCTCCCACAACCCCTCCAGCAACTCTCTGTTTGTTCTCCATATTTAATAGTCTCTTATGTTTTGTCCCCCTCCCTATTTTTATATTATTGTTGTTCATCTGTTTTGTATCTTAAATTCCTCATATGAGTGAAGTTATACTTATACTGATATTTGTCTTTCTCTGACTGACTAATTTTGCTTAGCATTAATGCCCTCCTGTTCCATCCACGTAGTTGCATATGGCAAGATTTTATTCTTTTTTTTTTTTTATTTTTTTTCAACGTTTTTATTTATTTTTGGGACAGAGAGAGACAGAGCATGAAGGGGGGAGGGGCAGAGAGAGGGAGACACAGAATCGGAAACAGGCTCCAGGCTCCGAGCCATCAGCCCAGAGCCTGACGCGGGGCTCGAACTCACGGACCGCGAGATCATGACCTGGCTGAAGTCGGACGCTTAACCGACTGTGCCACCCAGTCGCCCCGATTTCATTCTTTTTGATTGCTGAGTAACACTCCATTGTATATATATACCACATCTTTATCCATTCATCCATCGATGGACATTTGCACTCTTTCCATACTTTGGCTATTGTTGATAGTGCTGCTATAAACGTTAGGGTGCATGTGCCCCTTCGAAACAGCACACCTGTATCCTTCGGATAAATACCTAGTGCAGTTGCTGGGTCATAGGGTAGTTCTATTTTTAATTTTTTGAGGAACCTCCATCCTGTTTTCCAGAGTGGCTGTACCAGCTTGCATTCCCACCAACAATGCAAAAGAGATCCTCTTTCTCCATATCCTCACCAACATCTATTGTTGCCTGAGTTGTTAATGTTAGCCATTCTGACAGGTGTGAGGTGGTATCTCATTGTGGTTTTGATTTGTATTTCTCGGATGATGAGTGATGTTGAGCACTTTTTCATGTGTCTGTTCACCATCTGGATGTCTTCTTTGGAGAAGTGTCTATTCATGCCTTTTTCCCATTTCTTCACTGGATTATTTATTATTTGTTGAGTTTGATAACTTCTCTACAGATTTCAGATACTAACCCTTTATCTGATATGTCATTTGCAAATATCTTCTCCCATTTAGTTGGTTGCCTTTTAGTTTTTCTGATTGTTTCCTTCGGTGTGCAGAAGGTTTTTATTTTGATGGGGTCCCAATAGTTCAAGAAACAGATATTTTAAGAGTCTCCTGCTCTCCTGACTGAGCTAGCCGGTCACTAAGAAACAGATATTTTAAAATAAAGCAGGAATCTATTTTTTTGTGACCTGCTAAATTCACATAATTATATATATCACAGTTTTCCCCATGTCATTAAATACATAATTTTTGACGGCTGGGATGTATACTTACTTTAACGTAAGTATATACCATAATTTATTCAAGTAGTCTCCTGTTGTCATATGCACTAAAACCTTGGTTTGTGATCATAATTTGTTCCAGAAACATGCCCATAATCCAAAGCACTAGTATATCAAAGCAAATTTCCACATAAGAAATAATGTAAATATAGATGATTTGTTCCCCAATCCAAAAATATTCATACAAAAATGATTACAATACTGTAATATAATACAAAATAATAAAATACCAAATATAGTGAAAAATAAACAAATTAACCTGCAATTACTTTTGGAAACCTTCATGGCTGGTGTGAGGGAGACGAGAGAGGAGGATTATTGTATAGGATGACTTTCACTATCACTAACAGAATCACTGCTATCTATTGGCTCAATGGAATCTTTTTCTTTTCATGTACCTTTAACAAGGAACCTATTCAATGGCACTTGCTTTTGCCTCCTTCTGAGGATTTCTCAGAAATGTGACACTGCATTGTCCTGAAACAAATTTATCATTCACACTGCTACAGCCTTATTCGGGTGGTGATTTCTACAAAATTTTGCACTGTTACCCACATTTTACACACCTCCCTAATCTCATTTGAAGTAAGGGAGTCCTCCTCCATCTCTCTACAGATGAGATGCAGACATAGACTACTTATAAAATCTTGCAATTTCGGCCATTCACTATCTTGTTAGTACTTCCTGATGATTTCCTCCCTAACTGCCATCGTAATCATCTCCTTCTTCTTACCACCTTTCTTTTCAACCTTTTTCTGTGCTGTATACGCTCACACCGATGTTGACTACAGTATTAATAAACTCTTGTCATATACTGTATTTAATGTAACTGGTCATAAGGCAGCAGAGAAAAGGGTCTATACCTGCAGGCTGCTTAACTTAGATGAAGCAAAGCATTCTTAAGCTTACTTTTGTATGGAAAAGCAAAGGATTGTCCATAGGTGCTTTGAAGTGACAAAAAATACACTAGTGCCAGTTTGAGCACCTTGCAATGTTCTGAAAAATCACTGACTTCTACCAGACACTGAGGCCTGAGACCAAGCATCAGAGCATGGGAGATGATCACCCACAATCCTGCAGCAAGAGAGAGAGAAGAACCATTAGCTCAGTTGTGATCATGTGGCATCCGGTGTCACAGACTACTTGTATTGCAAGACAATGCTCGTTTATCTAGTTAAAATTTATTAGAAATGTTTGCTCGTCTTGCGGAACACTCACAGAACAAGTTACTCGCAATCCAAGGTTTTCTGTTAATTTTCTAGTTTGTAGCCACAAAGAATAATGATGATTTTACTATCTTTGTTCTTCTGTGTCTTAGATTTTTTTTTTTATAGTAGAAATTGCTAAAACTGAATTGTTGAGTCAAAGACTTTAGTCATTTGCCAAATGATATATAGAACCAGTGCTTCAATTTACACTCCCCTCAGTTGTATCTATTTGGAATATTATAGTGTTATAACAAGTCTTAAAATCAGGTAGGGTTAGTTATCCAAATTTGTTCTTCTTTTTCAAGGTTGTTTTGGCTATTATGGATTTTTTGCATTTCCATGTGAATTTTAGTATCACTGTCAGTTTCAAGCAAAAAAAAAATCAGCTGGGATTTTGATTGAGATGGCACTGAATCTAGAAATCAATTTGGGGGGAATTGACACGATTTATTTATTTTTTTAATTTTTTTTTCAACGTTTATTTATTTTTGGGACAGAGAGAGACAGAGCATGAACGAGGGAGGGGCAGAGAGAGAGGGAAACAGGCTCCAGGCTCTGAGCCATCAGCCCAGAGCCTGACGCGGGGCTCGAACTCCCGGACCGCGAGATCGTGACCTGGCTGAAGTTGGACGCTTAACCGACTGCGCCACCCAGGCGCCCCAACACGATTTATTTAATTGTAAGTTTATTTAAGTTAGTTTTTAAAGTTAATAGACTTTTTAAAGCACTCTTAGCTTTGTAGGAAAATTGATGGGAAAGTACAGAGAATTCCCACATATCCTCTCCACCCCCCAGTTTCCCATATCATTTACATCATACAAATTACTGTGGTACATTTGTTATAATTGTGGAACCAATATTTATACATTATTATTAACTAAAGTCTATAGTTTATGGCTCATAGGAGCCATTCCTTGCGTTGCATATTCCATGGTTTTTAACAAATGTACAATGATATTATGCCCACCATTACAGTATCTTACAGATTGGTTTCATACTATTGCTTTTTTGTACATTGATCCTGTACCTGTACCCTACAACCTTGCTAAGCTCAATTATGTTAGTGACTTTTGTATACATTATATTGGATTTTACACATAGACAATAATTTTGTCTGAAAATAAGAACTATTTTACTTCTTCCTTTCCAGAACTTCTAGTACAACGTTGAAAAGAAGTGTTGATCCACGCCTGGCTCCTGATCTTAGGGGGTAATGCATTCAATCTGTCACAGTTAAGTATGATGTTAGCCGTAGATTTTTCATGGATATCATTTATGAGATTGAGGAAGTTCCCTAGCTTGCTGAGAAAACAGATGTCAGATTTTATCAAATGCATTCCTGCACCTACTTAGATGATCATATGATTTTTCTTTTTTAGTTTAAGATGGATGAATTACATTGATTCATTTTCTAATGCTAAGTAACTCTGCATTCCTGGGGTAAACCCCACTTGGTCATGATGTATTATCCTTTTTATATATTGTTGGATTTTGTTTAGAATTTTTTGAATCTATGTTTTTAATTTTTTTTTTTCAACGTTTATTTATTTTTGGGACAGAGAGAGGCAGAGCATGAATGGGGGAGGGGCAGAGAGAGAGGGAGACACAGAATCGGAAACAGGCTCCAGGCTCTGAGCCATCAGCCCAGAGCCCGACGCGGGGCTCGAACTCACGGACCGCGAGATCGTGACCTGGGTGAAGTTGGATGCTTAACCGACTGCGCCACCCAGGCGCCCCATTTTGAATCTATGTTAATGAGTGATATTGAACTATAGTTTTCTTGTCATGCGTTTGTTTGGTTTTGGCGTCAGGGGAATTCTGCCCAGATGGAATGAATCAGAAAGTATTTCCTTCTCTTAAAATTTCTGGAAAGTTTGTTTATAATTAATATTATTTCTTCCTTGATTGTTTTATAGCATTTACAAGTAAAGCATCTGGGCCTGGCGTTTTGTTTTTGGGAAGGTTCTTTACATATTCAATCTTGTTAATGAACATATAGGGTATTTAAGTTAATTCTTCCTGAGTGAGCTTTGGTAATTTGTGCCTTTCAAATAATTGTTTCCAAGACTCAGGTAGTTTCCTCACATACATGCACTCATCAGTACTCTGCTGAATACTGAAAGGGGCCCTCTGTATATCTCCAGGGTTGTGTCTCTGGGCAACTCTTTCTTCTCCAGTACTCTGTCCTGTGGATGCTCACCATTTTCGTTACCTTGGACTCCGGGCTCAGGGAGTTTGCTGGGCTGTGTCTGGATTCTGGCTCCCTGCCCTGGGGCCTGGAACCTCTCCCAAAGCAGTAAGCTGCAGCAATCACACGGCTTCCCTTGCTTGTTTCCCATTTTCCAGGGATCATTCTCCTTCGTTGTCCCATTGCCTTGAAAACTATTGCTAAATTTTGTCTTTTTCTTTTTTTGAGGGTGTTTTGGACCCTTTTTGGAGGCTCGAAAATTCTTACTACACATTTGGCACATGCTACATATCTTTGAACATCAATGAACTCAGGAAGAAATGTTTTGAAATCATTGTGAGAATTCCTGATAAGTCCTCATTACTTGCTCTGTGAAAACACTATACAATGTAAAGCTTTATACAGTTAAGTATTATTACTATGCTTTCTGCACTATAAAAAGCTTTGTATGTATTTTGGGCTTGCACTGTACCCCTGCTCTCACAAAAGATTTAGAAGCAACTGAATAATGAAACTTGGGAAAACAGTATCATGAAATGCTTAATTTGGTAACTTTACCAATTATATTTAATAAGTTAAAATTTCTAGCTTACTGATGAGTCATTACATATAAAGAGTTTGGATAGGACTATTTTAAAAATTTATATTGGGAAAGGCTTTTTCTTAAGATCTTGCCTTTACAAGCTCCAGAACTTTAGGAAATGTTTAAATGAGAGGAAAGTTACCAAAAAATTATAGTAATTAATGAACATTAGGGACAAAAGTGAAAATATCTATTCAGAGCTGCAAATGTAAAGCTGTTTCTCTTATTATGGTTTGAATTGAATATGCTCTAATGCACTAATGCACACTGAAATCTATCAAGTTTAATTATTTTCTAAATGATAAAATAATTATAAGTTTCCAAAAATGATGGCAGGAATCACAGTAAGTGCTCTTGGAGCACTGAATTCTATTCAGGCCCTCCCACCCCCCATAACTGGTAATACTTTAGGAACAGTTTAGCAAACCCTCTCTTAAAATCTTTTTCATCCACGGTAGGTTTTTTTTTTTTAATTTTTTTTTTTAACATTTATTTATTTTTGAGACAGAGAGAGACAGAGCATGAATGGGGGGGGGGCAGAGAGAGAAGGAGACACAGAATCGGAAACAGGCTCCAGGCTCTGAGCCATCAGCCCAGAGCCCGATGCGGGGCTCGAACTCACGGACTGAGAGATCGTGACCTGGCTGAAGTCGGACGCTTAACCGACTGCGCCCCCCACGGTAGGTATTTTTAAGGTATTGTATGACTGGAAAGAAGAATAAACATACAAGAGCTTGAAGATAGACATTAAGCCAATGGGAAGAATTTCCCTTTGCAGAGAAGTGCATTCCCTTATCCCTCCACTGTACAACAGAGTAACAACCAACCAACCAATCGACCAAAAAAAATCAACAACCAACTCTTTCAAGACCACCTCATTAGTATTCACAGGTAGCCATAAAGCTCTAAAGAATCATGAATTAACTGTGAATCCTTACTCAAGAAAAATTCTATCCTCTTAATGATGAAAGGGGAAATAAAACTAGCTTTTTGATAGGTCAAAAGTTAATGCAATTCATATTTTGAAAGGTAAGGTTGCAGGTTGTCATAAACAAAATCAACGAAATAAAGGAACCTGGATTCTGAATCAAACCTTCTTCTGTATTTTAAGTCACCCAGTTTTGATTCATATGGTTACCATGTCCTATCAAATACAGAAACCAGTGAGCAGGGTAAGTTGGACACCTGAGAGCTTTCTGGTTAAGCAGTTTTTGCAGGTTCTTTCACTGAAACTATCAGGAAATTTCTACTTGAGTTGAATAGAAGTACAATTTCTACTTGAGTTGAATAGAAGTACAAGACTGAAGTTCCTATTAAAAAAATGATTATTTACTATTGTATCAATTTGGAGACTGCTGGGTTCAATGAAAACAAGCAAGGTAAATTTCCCCCTTGGGAATGCATCATATCAGGCACAGAGTTCATCCTAATCTTCTCTGGCTTCCAAACAGATAAATTCTGCTGTAACCACAAGGATGTTGCTCAGTGTGAAATATTTCTTAGGAGGGAAGCTTTAATCCTTTCCTTTAAAAAAATCGTTTGTAATAGCTCTGACACATGCTACAATAAGGATGAATCTTGAAGACAGTATGCTAAGTGAAATAAGCCAGTCACCAAAAGACAACTCTTGTATGATTCCACTTACATGAGGTGCCTACAGTTGTCAAATTCATAGAGACAGAAAGTAGAATGGTGGTTGCCAGGGGCTAGGGAGAGGGGCATGGGGGGATGTTGTTGAACTAATATAGAGTTGAATTTTTCAAGATGAATAGAGTTGTGGAGATGAGTTGCACGACACTGTGAATGTGCTTAACGCTACTGATCGGTACACTTAAGAACGGTTAGGATGGCAAATCTAATGTTATGTGTATTTACCACAATTTAAAATAAAACAAACCAAGTAACCTATTGCCGACAATAATAATTCCCAGTATTTTTTTTTTTTAAACAAGGCACACACAGAAATGATCACTAGCACACTAGGGTAAATAAGTAAAGTTGTTTAAGGCCAGAGTTGACCAGTTGGGGTCTCTGGTCATCTTATGCTCCCTGTTTACCCGAAAGGCTTGAAAGGGTCACACTCTTGGCACTTCAGTCACCATTCACAGACCCCACGTTGGGAGTATCTGCTCATGTCCTTCAGTCTAGCCTCTAACACTCTTCACAGTGTGGCCTCTCTCTTCCTAGGGCTTTTTCATTACATGTAACTGAAATCCAACACAAACCTGTTTAAACAAAAAAGCAGGATATTGACCTATAGATCTAAGTAACTGATGAGAGGCAAGAATGCTTTGAGGGGTGCAAGCAATTTTTTTTGGACTTGTGCCCATATACGATTTGACTGTATCCTACTGGATGTCAGCTTCATTTTTCAGAAATGCTCTGAGTCTCTGATTTTCAATCAGAAGTAGAACTGCTTTACTAAGTGAGTAGCATCTCTAGTCTGAACAGTTTTGAAAGTGCCTCCTAATCCAGGAAGTTTTCTAGGGAAACAGTGTTCAACAGGTAGTCCCACTCTGCTTCTCAAACTTCAATGTGTTTACAGATTACCTGGGATTTTGTTAAAATGCAGTTTCTGATTGTTTAGGTTTGGGGTAGGCCCTACCTTTTGCATTTACAATAATCTCTTAAGTAACTTTGATGCTGCTGGTCCAAAAGCTACATTTTGAGTATCAGTGCACTAGGGGAATGTGCAGGAGCATTTTTGATGGTCACATAACCAGGAACACTAATGGCAATTTGTGATGGGGAACAGCGATATTAAACTTTCTGCAATGTGCTGGTCTATGTAATGAATTGTCCCACCCAAAATACCAATACCTCCCCCTTTAAACACCAGTGCTCTCAGGCCCAATATGATGCATGCCTAGTGTCATCCTAAATATTTTAGGATGAAAGTCACTGAACTTTTCATACCACATCAAAATAGAATATGACACTCAAGAAAAATTAAAACTACAGTGAATGTTTGGAGGCCACCATTGAGAGTTTTTTGAGGGGAGGTGGGGCTAAAAATACCATTAAAGTTTTAGTATCTATTTTTCATGTGCTTAGAGCAGAACTCAGCCTGATTCCAAATCCTGTTTTTAATCTTAAAAAAAGTGTTGAGAAGCCAGATTCTTGCTCCAAATTTCATATGAAGGCTCTTGCTCTGGTGATATAAATATAAATGCCTGTGTATATGGTTGGAGCAGGTGCTTTGAAGTATTTTAGATAAAATTGGGCTTCTGTGCCTGGTGGAAGCAAGCCAAATGCAGATTAGACTCCACCTTCACTGCACCCTTTTCTCTCGTTCCTGTATCGTTTTTTCGTTAGATGCTTGAATGCACCATTCATTATGCTAGGTTCTGAACATTAAGCTAGGATGGTATGGTCTGTTTCTGAGAGTATGTGCAATGTCTCAATTTCAGACAGCCTGAGTTCAAATCCTGACTCAGCCAGACACTAAGTTGTGTGACCCTGAAGCAAATTTCTAACTTAAGGAACTTTTTTTTAAAGTTTATTTATTTATTTTGAGAGAGAGAGAATGCAAGCGGGGGAAAAGAGAGAGAGGGAGAGAGAGAGAATCCCAAGCAGGCCCTGTACCACCAATACAGAGCCCAATGTGGGGTTCGAACCCATAAGTTGTGAGATCATGACCTGAGCCAAAGTTGGACACTTAACTGACTGAGCCATCTAGACACCCCTTAACTACTTAGATTCTCAGCTGCGAAGTTAGATAATACTGGCACCTACTTGGTGGGATTGCTATCAGTAAGTAACAGATGAAAAACATTTAGAATGCCAAGCATATAGTAAGCATTCAATAGATGTTCATTCCTGCTAAAATATTCATTTGAGTTTGTTACAGCATATATTTTATGATAAAGCAATGGGAAGACAAAGCATCATAGTAGAGAGGACATTGTTTTTCATAAGAAATGTGAAATGGTTCCCAGGATAAATTGGAGTGTTTCCATACAATTGAATACTAGCCAACAGTTTAGATCAGCAGTTCTCATTTTAGTGAGCATCTGAATCACTAGATTTGTTAAATAATAGATTGTTTGTTAAACAACAGGGTTTGTTAAACAATAGATTTCTGGGCTCCACCCCCTGAATTTCTGATTGGGTGAGATGCAAAGCCCTGGTATTTGCATTCTGACAAATTTCCATTTGATGCTCAGGCCACTAGCCAGGGATCACATTTTGAGGATCACTAGTTTAGGTGGGGGTTTTTAAACCTTGGCACTATTGATATTTTAGACCAGAAAATTCTTTCTTTCTTTTTTTTTTTTTTTAAGTTTATTTATTTATTTTTGAGAGGGAGAGAGAAGGCAGGAGCAGGGTGAGGGGCACAAAGAGGGAGACAGAGAATCCCAAGCAGTCTCTATGCTGTCTGCATGGAGCCCTGACATGGGGCTCCAAACCACAAACCAAGAGATTGAGATCTGAGCCAAGATCAAGACTCGGACACTTACCTGACTGAGCCACCCATGCACCTCAGAAAATTCTTTCTTGTGGGGAGCTGTCTTGTGCATTGTAGGGTATTTAGCAGCATCCCTGGCCTCTCCCTACTTGATGCTAGTAGCCCTTTCTTCTCCTTTCTCATTGTGACAACCAACAATGTCTCTGGATATTGCCAAATGTCTCTTGGGGAGGTAAAATGGCCTTCTGCTGAGAAGCACTGGTTTAGAAGAATGAATTAGTAACATGAAGCAATCTTAAAAATATAGTTCATCTTGAAAATGGCAGGCTGCAAAAAAAAGACATACAGATAATATCCGTTAATGTAAAATTTAGAAACACACAAAGCAATGAATTTCTATAGATACAAATGTATGTATTAAAATTATCAGAAAAGGGGTGCCTGAGTGGCTAAGTCAGTTGAGTCACTGACTCTTGACTTCGGCTCAGGTCATGATCTCATGGTTCGTGGGTTTGAGCCCCATGTCAGGACTTCACGCTGATAGCGCAGAGCCTTTTTGGGATTCTCTGTCTGCCTCCCTCTCTGCCCCTCCCCCCTCTTAAAATAAATAAATAAATAAACTTTAAAAAAGAAAATGAAATAAAAAAAATATATGAATTGGAAGGACACACAGCAAAATCATGAAAATAGTTGCTGATAGGGAGATAGAATACCCAGCACCAGTCCCATGGCCTTTCCTATCTGTAATGTTCGAGTGTAGTGTTTTATTATTCAAATATTTTAAAAATTCAGGAGCTCATTTGACAACCCAATCATTCTTGTTAATTGTGAGTAATAGACATGTGGAAATTTATTACAGTATTCTCTGTATTTCCCCATATTTAGGACATTTTTCCAAATGAAATAAAATAAAAATATTTGTGTTACTCATGTACTGATTGAAAGTGCTTGTTTTAGGGTCAGAAAAACTATAGTTCAAAATCTAATCCTGCCATTGATGAGATAATGACTTCTCTAAACCTCAGTTTCCCTATGTATAAAGTAGAGATGATCGGTACAATTTGTGTTATAAGCATTGACTGAAGTAATGCATTTACTATGTGAAGACAGGTCCTGCAAGAAGCGGGGGTAAAGATGCAAGGATTCCTTTTAGATTTTCCCCTGTGAGAGAAGATGGAGAAGGAGCTGGAAAGGGCAGGGAGAGCCATCAGACCATAATGCCAGTCTGACCATCAGTGGAGTAGAGAGAGAAGCAAGTTGGGTGGAAATGTCCCAGACTGCCATGCAAGCTACATAAGCTTTGGCAAAGCTGTTAGGGAGCCCTCAGACCACTAAGTTGCCTTTCAGAGGCGTTGAGTATCTCCAGGACTGGGCTTGCTTTGTACCTCTACCAATGCTTAGGCATTGGCTGGGAGCAGCCAATAGTTTCAGAAGCTTGGCCCAAATAGTTTCAGAGCCTAGCAGCCGAGGCCAATAGATTGATGCGGTTGGAGGTCTGAGAGGAGCATCTGGGCTGCCACAAGTGGGTAGCATTGTACTGAGTGCATGGTGAGCATTCAATAAATATTAGGTGCTAATAACAACAGAACCAATATTAAGTTATACTCTTTTGAGTTTGCCTTGTGCTCAGAACATAAATGAGCACCTTTTCCATAATTTATCCATTCATTAGTCAATGGACATTTTGGTTGCTTCCTCCTCTTGACTGTTGTGAATAATGTTGCTGCGAACATGGGTGTGCAAGCATCTTTTCCAGGTCCTGCTTGCCATTCTCTTGGGGATATATACCCACAAGTGGAATTGTGGGATCATGGCAATTCTATTTTTAAGTTTTTGAGGAAACACCACACTGCTTTCCATAGCAGCCGCAGCATTTTACATTCCCACCAACAATGCACAAGGATTTCAGTTTTTCCACATCCTTATGGACACTCTTCCTCTTCTTTCTTTCTTTCTTTCTTTCTTTCCTTTTTTTTTAATGATAGTCATCCTGGAGCACCTGGGTGGCTCAGGCAGTTAGGCATCCGACTTCAGCTCAGGTCATAATCTTGTGGTTTATGGGTTTGAGTCCCATGTCGGGCTCTGGACTGACAGTTGGAAGCCTGGAGCCTGCTTCAGATTCTGTGTCTCCCTCTCTCTCTGTCCCTCCCCTGCTCACACTCTGTCTCTAAAAAATAAACATTAAAATTTTCTTTAAATAATAGCCATCCTAATGAGTGTGAGGTGGTATCTCATCGTGGTTTTGATTTGCATTTCCCTAATGATGAGTGATGTTGAACACCTTTTCATGTGCTTGTTGGCCACTTGTATATTTTTGGAGAAATGTCTAATCAAGACCTCTGCTCATTTTTAAATTAGTTTATTTGTTTCTCTGATGTTGAGTTGTAGGAGTTTTTTTTGTATTCTGGATAGTAACCCCTTATCAGATATACAATTTGCAAATATTTCTTCCCATACCATAGATTGTGTTCTTTGATGTGCGGAATTTTTAAATTTTGATGTAGTCCAATTTATTTTCAACTTTATTGCCCATGCTTTTGATGTCATATCCGAGATATCATTGCCAAATCCACCGTCGTGAAGCTTTTCCCATATGCTTTCTTTTAAGAGTTTTATACTCAGTTCTTGTGTTTAGGTCTTTGATCCATTTTGAGTGAGTTTTTGTATAGCCACTAAAGATTTTTGAATAAATGGAGTGATGTGAAATGGTCATGAGCTAAGGATTTAGCTAGCAACCAGTGATAATCAATAGGTGCTACACTCATGTCCTTAGATTCTATGTCTACTTTAACCACACCAAATAGAATCCTTTCCATAAAAGGGCCTTGATCAACTTAAACAGTGGTTCTCAACCTTAAGTGCCCTAGAATTGCCTGGAGAAGCTCTAAATACTGATATCTGCTTTCCAGCCCCAGAGATTTTTGCTTAATTGTTCTGGGATACAACCTGGGCATTCACTGGTACTTAAAAAAGCTCCCTGGGTGATTCTAATATGAAACCAAGGATGAGAACTACTGTGCTAGAGAGATTTCCACTGTTGCAAAATTAAGCAACAGTTCACTGTGTGATGATCATTGTTTATTTGCTTTACTTACTGTAGTAAAAGAGCTTGCAGGTTTAACATAAGGGGAAAAGACAGATTTTCCAATATGTTTTTAACAATGTACTGCTTTCCTCAATATTTAGTGATATTAGAGAGAATCCAAATTCAAGGTTTGGTACATTTTTAAGAGTTCTTAAATGATCAACTGCCTATACTCTTATTTTTATAACTGAATCATACACCTTTTTGGTAAATAATGGCAATTGTTTTATCTTAATCACATCTATTCTAACTCCAGGAAACACATTCAAAAGGAAAAAAATACTTGCAAATGGAATATGCTAATGAACTGTAAACAAGCCTAGAATTAAAAAATGTAACTCTTTATATTGTAGAACTGAATATCCAGGCTATAGATAAGGCCCCTTATTTATTTTTTCTAAAGCTACTTAGCTTTGTAAAGTTCACTGTTTATCAATCATATTTTCACAAATTCTGAGAAACAATTAGAACCTGAAATTCATTGTCAAAGCCTGTGGACCACAGAGAATCCTGAAAGGGATTAAGGAGCAGTAGAGGATAAAGGGAGGGGTAAGAAGAACTGAGTGTTTTGTGTCGCAGAGTTAGGTCCCGATGACAGATAGAAAACAGCAAGCATAATATGCTTAGATCAGGAATTATTTTGATAACAGGGTGTCACAAATGCCCTTTTTAATGCCAAATCTTATAGCTTTCTTTTTGAAAAATCATAGACAAGCCGAGGATGGCCAAATCCCAAGGCTATCTAAAATTAGAGGAACTTAAATTAGGTATGATGAAGAGTTGCCTTTAAAATATCTTCCTGCTGTGTTTTACACCTGCAGTTCTCAAACTTTACTATGTATCAGAATCACCTGGTAGGCTTGTTAAACCATGAATCGCGGGGCCTTAACCCTGAGGTCTGATTGGTAGGTTTAGGGCAGGGGCGTGGGAGGAGGCAAAGCATCTCCATTTCTAACAAGTTCTCAGGTAATGCTGATGCTGATGACGGAGAAGGATGCACACTTGGTGAGCCACTGTTTTATGCTGGGCACAGGTGTCTCCTACCAGTCCTTATTCTTTTTTTTTTTTTTAGCACATCTTTCAAACTGATTTTTCTATTTCATGGAAAGAAAGACTGCTTTTTTGCAAAAATGCTTTTCTTGAACATGGTTTCAATCTGATACCTGCTTTTAGTCCTTGTGAGTAACCGCTAGGACTCACATATTTAGATATGTGACTGTATTCTACTGTGAATCACCATAATCCTTCATATTGATACATTTGATTTATAGATAATGATCCTTTTGGTAATTACAAATTTATAGTCCTGCCATCTTTCCAAGTTTTCGATGATAAGAGTTGCAAATTCAGTGGGATTTTACATGCAGAGGGCATGTGTGATAGTCT
The DNA here is from genome assembly GCF_018350175.1 of Felis catus. NCBI lineage: Eukaryota > Metazoa > Chordata > Mammalia > Carnivora > Felidae > Felis > Felis catus. Next base: position 75,989,841 of record NC_058371.1, on the reverse strand, counting down.
GACTATGTCCCTTCAAAATTCATGTGTTGAAACCTACCCCCCACAGCCATGGTGTTTTGAGTTGGTCCTTTGAGAGGTGATTAGGTCATGAGGGTGGAGCCCTGGTAAATGGGATTATTGCTCTTATAAAAGACCCCTGAGTGAGCGCCCAGCCTCTTCCACCAAGTGAGGCTGCAATGAGAAGTCTGCAACTCAGAAGAATGCCTTAGTGCCCTGATCTTGGACTTCTGGCCTTCAGAACTGTGAGAAAAAGATTTCTGTTATTAATAAGCCATCTAGTCTGTGACATTTTGTTAAAGCAGCCCAAATGGACAAAGATGAAAGCAGTTTTTATTAGGAAAACTTGTGAATTTCAATTATTCATACAATTTTATGAATAATCATGGTTCACTACAGCTACACTTTCTTGTTGGATTTTCCTTTCTAAAAGCTCCATATAGGGGCGCCTGGGTGGCGCAGTCGGTTAAGCGTCCGACTTCAGCCAGGTCACGATCTCGCAGTCCGTGAGTTCGAGCCCCGCATCAGGCTCTGGGCTGATGGCTCAGAGCCTGGAGCCTGTTTCTGATTCTGTGTCTCCCTCTCTCTCTGCCCCTCCCCCATTCATGCTCTGTTTCTCTCTGTCCCAAAAATAAACGTTGAAAAAAAAAATAATAAAAGCTCCATATAGCTGCTTAATTATAATCTCTCACTGCCTACTTACAGAAAGCTCTTGAAACTGGCTGTAAGTTTCCTAAGTATCTGTGAGTTTAGTGTGTAATGTTATTTTGTAGCCTAGGTCCGAAGATAAAGCATCCAGTATGGAGTGTATGTAACAGGCCATGAAGAGAATACAGTTTCTGAGAGATGTAAAACATAAATGGCAAGTGTTCATCAGGCTATAACAATAGATAAGCAGGGGAGAGGGACAGAGAGAGAGAGAAAATCTTAAGCAGGGTCCATGCTCCGCCCAGAACCAGATGCAGGCTTCATCCCATGATCATGACATGAGCCAAAGTCAAGAGTTGGATGTTCATCCAACTGAGCCACCCAGGCACCCCATCTCTCTTTAAGGAAGAGGTTTATCACTAACCAGTTAGAGTGGGTGACTCCTGTGAATAGAGGAGAAGAGAATCAGAAGTCATGAAAGCTTGATGAAAATGTTAAATAAAAAAAAAAGTGGACCAATTCATATCAGGAGCTAAAAACAAGAAACCGTAAAAAAAATTTTTTTTTAAATGTTTGTTTATTTTTGAGAGAGAGGGACAGAGCACGAGTGGGGCAGACAGAGAGAGGGAGACACAGAATCCAAAGCAGGCTCCAGGCTCCAGGCTCCGAGCTGTCAGCACAGAGACCAACGCAGGGTTGGAATCCACGAACTGCGAGATCATGACCTGAGTTGCGGTCGGATGCTTAACCAACTGAACCACTCAGGCTTCCCAATCTCTTTTTTTTTTTTTTTTAAGTTTATTTATTTTGAGATAGAACCAGGGGGGAAGGGGGGTGGGCAGAGGATCAAAGCAGGCTCTATGGTGACAGCAGAGTCCGATGTGGGGCTTGAACTCCTGAATCGTGAGATCATGATCTGAGCTAAAGTCAGATGCTTAACCGAGTGAGCCACCCAGGTGCCTCTATAAGTGTCTTTTAAATTGATAACCACTTAAATTTAGATGTATCCTAAAGGTCTACATCCCCCTACCCTATGTTTTATGTTTTTGAGGTCACATTTTACATCTTTTTATCTTGTGTATCCCTTAATTATTGTAGATACATTTTTACTATTTTTGTCTTTTAACCTTCATACCATCTTATATGTGATGATCTATGCAACTTTTACAGCATTATTCTGAATTTTACTACATATTTACCTTTATGAGTGGGTATTATACTTTCATATGTTTTCCTGTTACTAATTAGGACCCTTTTGTTTCAGCTTAAAGAATTCCCTTTAACATTTCTTAAAAGGCCAGTCTAGTGGTGATGAATTCCTTCAGTTTTTATTTCTGGAAAACCGTCTCTCTTTTAATTCTGAATGACAACATTACTGGGTTGAGTATTCTTGGTTGTCAGTTTTTTTCTTTCAGCCCTTTGAATATATTGTGTTGCTCTGTTTGGTCTACAAAGTTTCTGCTAAAAAATCTGCTGATAGTCTTATTGGGATTCCCTTGTATATGACACAAAGTGTTTTTCTCTTCTTTTAAGATTCTCTCCTTTAAAAAAAAAACTTTTGACATTCTTTAAAATAAGTTTCTTAAATTTTAATACCAGTATAGTCAACATACATGGTTATATTCATTTCAGGTGTACAATATAGTGATTCAACAATTCTATACATTACTCAGTGTTCTTCATAAGTGTAATCTTGAAATCCAATCCCCTGTGTCACCAATCCCCTCCACACTCCCTCTACCAACCACCCCTCTGGTAACCATCAGTTTGTTCTCTATCGAGGAAGAGTCTTCTTCTTGGTTTGTCTCTCTTCCCTCCCACCCCTTGTTTTCTTTCTTAAATTCCACATGTGAGTGAAATCATATGGTATTTGTGATTCTCTGAGTTATTTCACTTATATTCTGTAGCTCCATCCCTGTTGTTACAAATGGCAAGATTTCATTCTTTTTTAAGGCTGAATAATATTCCATTGTAAATATGTACACACTTTATCCATTTATCAATTGATGGACATGTGGACTGCTTCCATAATTTGGCTATTATAAATAATGCTTCAATAAACAGGGGTACATGTATCCCTTTGAATTAGCGTATTTGTTTTTTGAGGGTAAATACCCCATAGTGTAATTATTAAATTACATAGTGTATTAAAGAGTAGCTCTATTTTTAACTCTCTGAGGAACAACTATATTGTCTTCCAAAGTGGCTGCAGCAGGTTGCATTCCCACCAACAATGCAAGAGTCTTTCTTTTCCCCCATATCCTCACTGACACTTCTTACTCGTGTTGTTGATTTTAGCCATTCTGATAGGTGTGAGGTGATAATCTCATTGTAGTTCAATATGCATTTCCCTGATAAATGATGTTGACCATCTTTCCATGTGTCTGTTGGCCATCTGTATGTCTTCTTTGGAGAAATGTCTGTTCATGTCTTCCCATTTTTAATGAGATTATTTGTTTTTTGGCTATTGTAAAGTTCTTTATATATTTTGGATATTAACCCTTTATCAGATATGTCATTTTGCAAATATTTTCTCCCTGTCAATATGTTGACTTTAAGGATTGTTGATTGTTTGCTTTGCTGTGCAGAAACTTTTTATTTTGATATATTCCTAATAGTTTATTTTTGCTTTATTTCCCTTGTCTCAGGAGACCTCTAGAAAAATGTTGCTATGGTGTCAGAAAAATTACTGCTTGTACTGTTTTCAAGGATTTTTATGATTTCAGGTCTCACATTTAGACTTTTAATTCATTTTATTTTTGTGTATGGTTAAATAAAATGATCTAGTTTCATTATTTTGCATGATGCTGTCCAGTTTTCCCAGCACCATTTGTTGAAGAGATTGTCTTTTTCCCATTGGATAGTCTTGCCTCCTTTGTTGAAGTTTGATGGACTGTATAATCATGGGTTTATTTCTGAGTTTTCTATTCTGTTCCATTGATCTATGTGTCTGTTTTTATGCCAGTACCATACTGTCTTGATTACCATAGATCTGTAATATAACTTTAAGTCTGGAATTGTAATACCTCCAGTTTCTCTTTTTCAGGATTGCTGTGGCTATTTGGGGTCTTTTGTGGTTCCTTATACATTTTAGGGTTATTTGTTCTGGTTTTGTGAACAACACTCTTGGTATTTGGTAGAGATTGCATTCAATCTGTAGATTGCTTTTGGTGGTATGGACATTTTGACAATATTCTTCCAGCCCATGAGCATGGATTGTCTTTCCATTTCTTTGTCTCATTTTCAGTTTCTCTCACCAATGTTTTATAGTTTTCAGAGTACAGGTCTTTCACTTCTTTCATTCAGTTTGTTCCTAGGTATTATTTTTGGTGCAATTGTAAATGGGATTGTTAATTTCTCTTTCTGTTGCTTCATTATTAGTCTATAGAAATGCTATGGACTTCTGCAAATTGGTGTTTTGTCTTGGAACTTTACTATATTCATGTATCAGTTCTAGTAGTTTTTTATGGAGTCTTTAGGGTTTTCTCTGTACAGTATCATGTCATCTGCAAATAGTGGAGGTTTTGCTTCTTCCTTACCAATTTGAATGCCTTGTATTTCTTTTTGTTATCTAATCACTGTGGCTAGGACTTATACTTTGAATAAAAGTGGTGAGATTGGACATCCTTGTCTTGTGTCTGACCCTATGGAAAAAGCTCTCAGTTTTACCCCATAGACTATGATGTTAGCTGTGGGGTTTTCATATATGGCCTTTATTATGTTGAGGCATGTTCCCTCTAGACCTAGTTTGTTGAGACTTTTAATCATGAATGGATGTTGGGGAGCCTGGGTGGTTCAGTTGTTTAAACATCTGACTCGTGATTTCAGCTCAGGTCATGATTTCATGGTTTGTGAGATCAAATCCTGTGTTGGGCTCTGTGCTGACAGTTTGGAGCATCCTTGGGATTCTCTATCTCTCTCTGCCCCTTCCCTGCTCGCTCCCTCTCTTTCAAAACAAATAAGTTAACCTAAAAAAAAAAAAAAACCCTAATGGATGTTATGCTGTATGGAATGCTTTTTCTGCACCTATTGAAATGATCATATGGTTTTAATCCTCATTGATGTGACGTATCACATTGATTTGTGAATATTAAAAATTTATTTATTTATTTATTTTTTGAGAGAGGCAGACAGACAGAGGATGAGCAGGGGAGGGGCAGAGAGAGAGGAAGCACACAGAATCCAAAGTAGGCTCCAGGCTCTAAGCTGTCAGCATCCCAGAGCCCCATCCAGGGCTTGAACTCATGAACTGTGAGATCATGACCTCAGCCAAAGTCAGACGATTAACCCCCTGAGCCACCCAGGTGCCCTGATTTTTTTATGAATATTGAACCACTTTGCATCCTGGGAATAAATCCCACTTGAACATGGTGAGTGATTTTTAAAATTTTATTTATTTTTAAAATGTACTTCATTTTTTAATGTTTTTAAATGTATATTTTTGAGGAGGGGGGCAGAGAGAGAGGGAGAGAGAGGATGAGAGAGGATCCCAAGCAGGCTCTGTGAACCTGACGCGAGGCTCAAACTCATGAACCTCAAGATCATGACCAGAGCTGAAGTCGATGTTTAACTGACTGAGCCACCCAGGTGCCCCAGTTTTTTAAAAATGTATTGTTGGATTTAGTTTGCTAGTATATTTTGAGGATTTTTGCTTCCATGCTCATCAGAGACATTGGCCTGTAGTCCTTTTTTTTTTTTTTTTTTTTTTTTTTAGTGTTTTATCTGGTTTTGGTATCAGGAGATACTGGCCTCAGAATGAATTTGGAGGTATTTTTTCCTGTTCTGTTTTTGGGAATAGTTTGAGAAGAATAGCTATTAACTCTTCTTTAAGTGTTTGGTAGAATTTGCCTGTGAAGCCATCTGGCCCTGGACTTATATTTGTTGGAAGTTTTTTGATTACTGATTCAATTTCATTGCTGGTAATGGTTCTGATCAAAATTTCTAATCTTTCTTGCTTCAGTTTTGGTAGGTTCTCTGTTTCTAGGAATTTATCTGTTTCTTTTAGGTTGTCTTATTTGTTGACATATAATTTTTTATAATCTCTTATAATTGTGTTTTGGTCGTATTGGTTTTTATTTGTGATTGAGTCCTTTTTTTTATAATGAGTCTGGCTAGAGATTTATCAATTTTGTTATTTTCAAAGAATTTGCTCCTGATTTCATTAATCTGTTCTATTTTTTTAGTTTTTATATCATTTATTTCTGCTCTAATCTTTATTTCCTTCCTGGTTTGGATTTTGTTGTTTTTTTTTTCCTTCTTTTTTAAAATTTTCTTAGCTCCTTTATGTATAAAGATAGATTGTTTGAGATTTTTCTTGCTTCTTGAGGTAGGTCTATATTGTTATAAACTTCCCTCACAACAGCTTTTGTTGCATCTTAAAGATTTTGGACTGTTGTGTTTTCGTTTTCATTGGTTTCCATGTAATTTTTATTCCTTCTTTGGTTTCTTGGTTGACCCATTCATTGTTTAGTAGTATATTATTTAACCTTAATGTATTTGTGGTATTTCCAGATTTTTTTCTTGTGGTTGATTTCTAGTTTCATAGTGTTGTGGTCAGAAAAGGTGCATAGTATGACTTTGATCCTTTTTAATTTGCTGAGGCTTGTTTTGTCACCTAATATGTGATCTATTCTGGACAATGTTCCATGTGTGTTCTGCTGTTTTAGGATGGAATGTTCTGAATATATCTGTTAAATTTATCTGGTCCGGTCTGTCATTCAAAGCCATTGTTTCCTTGTTGATTTTCTGTTGGATGGTCTGTCCATTGATGTAAGTGGGGTGTTAAAGTCCCATACTATTACTGTATAACTATCAATTATTTCCTTTACATTTGTTATTTTTTTTTGTATTGGTGCTTCCATGCTGGGTGCATAAATATTTACAATTGTTATATTCTCTTGTTGGATTGTCCCTTTTATTATTATATAGTGCTCTTCATCTCTTATTACAGTGTTTGTTTTGAAATCCATTTTGTCTGATATATGTAGTGCTACCCCAGATTTCTTTTGACATGTATTTGAATGATAAATATTTCTCCATCCCCTCACTATCAATCTGCAGGTCTGAAATTAGTCTCTTGTAGGCAGCATGTAGATGGGTCTTGTTTTTTTATCCACTTGGTCACCCTATATCTTTTGATTGGAACATTTAGTCCATTTACATTCAAAGTAATTATTATTTTTTTAATGTTTATTAAAAATTTTTTTTAAATGTTTATTTTTGAGAGAGAGAGACACAGGGTGTGAATGGGAGAGGGTCAGAGAGAGAGGGAGACACAGGATCTGAAGCAGGCTCCAGGCTCTGAGCTGTCAGCATTGAGCCCAATGTGAGGCTTGAACTCATGAAGGGTGAGATCATGACCTGAGCTAAAGTTGGACACTCAACCGACTAAGCCACCCAGGCGCCCCAATGTTTATTTTTGAGAGAGAGAGTGAGCAAGCGAGCTCGAGTTGGGGAGGGGTAGAGATAGAAAAAGAGGGAGACAGAATTTGAAGCAGGCTCCAGGCTCTGAACTGTCAGCACAGAGCTTGATGCAGGGCTTGAACTCACCAACTGTGAGATCATGACCTGAGCCACCCAGGTGACCCCCAAAGTAATTATTGATATGTTACTTATTGCCATTTTGTGACTTGTTTTGTGGTTGTCTTGTAGTTTTTGTCTGATCCTTTCTTCTCTTTCATGTTTTGTTGGCTTTCTTGAGTAATATACTTGGATTCCTTTTTCCTTATTCTTTACATACATTACTGGTTTTTGATTTATTACAATTTGGTTTGTATATAACATCTTGTGCATATAGCAGTGTATATTAAGTTCACGATTGCTTAAATTTGAACCCATTCTTTACTCCTCTCCTAAAATATTCCCCCACATTTTAGGAATATGGTATCATATTTTATATGCTTTTATTTTATGAATCCCTTGGCTGATTTTTTACAGAAAGACTTAAACTGCTTTTGTGTTTTTTACCTTTCATACTCTCACTTATGGCATTTCCTTTTCACTCAAAGAGTCCCCTTTAATATGTCTTATAGGGCTGGTTTTGTTGTCATGGTCTCCTTTAATTTTTGTTTGTCTGAGAAACTCTTTATCATACCTTCTTTTCTGAATGATAGCCTTACTGGATAGAATATTCGTGGCTGTAGATTTTCCCCTTTCAGCATTTTGAATATATCACACCACTCCTTTCTGGCTGCAAAGTTTCTGCTGAAAAACTGCTGATAGATGTAGGGGGTGTCCCTTGTATATAACTGTCATCTTTTCTCTTGCTGCTTTAAAATTTTTTTCTTTATCACTACTCTTTGCCATTTAAGTTACTATGTGTATTGGTGTGGAGTTCCTTGGGTTGATTTTTGGTGTGTGTGTGTGTGGGGTGTCTCTGTACCTCCTGGGTTGGGATGTCTGTTTCCTTCCCCAGATTAGGGAAGTTTTCAGCTATTATTTCTTCAAATAAATTTTCTGCCCCCTCCCTTTTTTTTCTTCTGGGATTTCTATAATATGAATATTATCGCACTTGACAGAGTCACTGAGTTCCCTAAGACTATTCTCAATTTACATAATTTGTTTTCCTCTCATTTGGTCAGCTTGGTTACTTATGGTTACTCTTTCTTCTAGGTCATTAATTCTTTCCTCTGTTTCATCTAACCTGGTATTCTTTTTTTTTTTTTTAAGTTTGTTTTATTTATTTATTTAGAGTGAGAGTACAAGTAGGGAAGGGTCAGAGAGAGAGCACAGGAGAGAGAGGATCCCAAGCAGGTTTCTCACTGTGAGCATGGATCCCGATGTGGGGCTCGATCCCATGAACTGGGAATTTATGACCTGAGCCAAAAGCAAGAGTTGAACACTTAACTGACTGAGCTACCCAGATGCCCCCATAGCCTGGTATGTATACTATTGATTGAGTTTTTGTTTTATTTATTGTGTTCTTCATCTCTGGTTGTTAAGGGTCTCACTGTTCTCCACTCTTTTCTCAAGTCCAGTGAGTATCTTTGTAATCAATACTTAAAATTCTCTATCTGGCATATTACTTATATCCATTTCTTTTAGGTCTCTTCCTGTGGTTTGGTCCTATTCTTTCATTTGGGACATCTTTTTCTGACTCTTCATTTTGTCTAACTCTTTGTGTCTATTTCTCTGTGTTAGAAAAGTCAGATATGTCTCTTGTTGACAGTAATGGCCTTATGAAGAAGAGGTCCTATAATGCCCTGCAGTGCAGGGTCCCCTGTTCCCCAGGGCCTGGCCCTTCAGGAAGTGTCTTTTATGTGTGTTGTGTGTGTTCTGCTGTTGAGTCCTGGCTTCTTTTTCCTTCAGTCCAATTGTCTGCAGAGGCTCTATTTTCCTGTTTTGGGCAGCATTTGGTCCCTAGCAGGGGTTGGGCATGATTTAACAAGGTGTGCACTGGTCTGCTTCTAAAGGATATCTGACGCCACCACCAAAATGCTGGAACTGAGGTTCCATAAAACACCTGTTTGGGAGATGGGACATTGGTGGGGTTTATGCCTCTCTACTTGGGGAGAGGGTCTGCAGTGCCCTGCAGGTGTAACTGGGGAGGACAGTTCTGCTAAAGCATGTGTGGGGTGACTTGGCATAAGCAAGTTAGGTAGCAAGTGTTGGTATTGTGCTGGTCCCTGCAGGTGGCCTTATGTTTATACTGTGGGGTGCGATAGGGAAATGGCATATGCCAGTTCCTTTGTTCCTGGTGGGGTCTCCCTGTGATCCCTATCTTTCAAGGCCATACCCTGAGATGAGTAAATTACTCTCCCTCCTGTTAGTCCAGGCAGTTTTCAAACTGCTGGTTCTGTGCTATATCTGCATGAGCTTTTGGGCTCTGTCTTTAAGGATGGGAACTCGGCCTCCTAATGCCCTCCAGGCTCTCCCAGAATCAAACCGATGGATTTTAAGAATTTTGGGCTTTAAGTCTAACTGGTTGTAAGAACTCATGAAATTTGGCCCCTTTCGCTTTTATTTATATTTTTTAAGGAATATAAAATATTCCTTAAATATTCCTTAAAAATATAAATTTTTTAAGGAATATAAACATTTATTGACAACTATTTACCTGTATTTACAATAAAGTAAACAACATAGAGTTGGATAACATTCTGACTACAAAATTATAATTTTTCCTGGTTTCTGCTGAACCAGTAATTCAAATACTGAGAGGATCGAGCATGCATGTAAGGAATGAGTTGGGATCAAGAAAAAACATTCAGGTCAAGAATTTAGATTATAGAAGTTTGTCCACCCATTTATTCCAGCAGGTGTTAAATTGTCAACTTCTCTAATCATCTGATTATGATTAGGTTTCCATGAATGAAGTCTTATACATTCCATGAATAATGACCTTTCAGTGAATACAGCACAAGGATTCCAACTTCTTGAAAAGGAATGGTTCACTAGAAGGAAGCTTTAAATGTCCATTTAGCTAAGTTTTGCTTACCTAATTAAACCAGGATTTATCTAGATTTCTCATTTAGGTGGGCAGTTGTTGGTAGCAACAAAATTTTCCTTTCAGGGATCTTACAAATAAACTTGCATTTATAGAACTATAGATATGGATATGGATTCTGATATGGTTGCTTTTAAATTGTCCAACTTAAATTGTTTTCATGATAAGCAATTTTTTGTTTGTGGGGGAGGGGCAGAGAAGGAGGGAGAATCTTTTTCTTTTTCTTTTTAATTTAGATTTTAGTTAACATACAGTGCAGTATTGATTTCAGGAGTAGAATTCAGTGATTCATCACTGACATACAACACCTAGTGCTCATCACAAGTGCCCTCTTTAATACCCATCACCCATCTAGCCCATCCCTCTGACCCCCCTCCCTCCATCAACCCTTAGTTTGTTCTCTATTGTTAAGAGTTTCTTGTAGTTTGTTTTCCCCTCTTCTCTGCCCCCCATCCTCTTCCCATATGTTCACCTGTTTTGTTTCTTAAATTCCACATGAGTGAAATCATGTGGTGTATTTCTTTCTCTGATTGACTTATTTAGCTTAGTATTATATATTCTAGCTCCATCGACATCATGGCAAATGGCAAGATTTCATTCTTTTTGATTGCTGAATAATATTCCATTGGATATATATACACCACATTTTCTTTATCCATTCATCAGTCGATGGACATTTGGGCTGTCTCCGTAGTTTGGCTATTGTTGATAATGCTTGTTGATATCCCTTTGAATCAGTATTTCTGTATCTTTTGGGTAAGTACCTAGTAGTGCAATTGCTGGGTCATACAGTAGTTCTATTTTTAGTTTTTTGAGAAATCTCCATACTGTTTTACAGAGTGGCTGCACCCGTTTGCATTCCTACCAATAATGCAGGAAGGGTAGCCTTTCTTTGCATCTTTGCCAACTGTCTGTTGTTCCTTGTGTTAGTATTAGTCATTCTGACAGGTGTGATGTGATTTTGATTTTGATTTCCCTGACAATGACTAGTGTTGAGCATCTTTTCATGTGTCTGTTAGTGCTCTGGATGTTGTCTTTGGAAAAGTGTTCATATCTTCTGCCCATTTCTTAACTGGGTGGGGTTTTTTTTGGAGAGGGTGTCTTTATAGATTCTGGATACTAACGCTTTATCTGATAGGTCATTTGCAAATATCTTCTCCCATTCTGTAGGCTGGCTTTGAGTTTTGTTGATTGTTTCCTTCATTGTGCAGAAGCTTTTTTTTCTTGATGAAGTCCCAAGTTCATGTTTGCTTTTGTTTCCCTTGCCTTTGGCAACATGTCTAGTAAGAGGTTGCTCTGGCCAAGGTCAAAGAGGTTGTTGCTTGTGTTCTTTTCTCGGATTTGGATTGTCTTACATTTAGGTCTTTCATCCATTTTGAATTTATTTTTGTGTATGATACAAGAAAGTGGTCCAGGTCATTCTTCTGCATTTTGCCATCCACTTTTCCCAACATCATTTTTTTAAAAATATTTTAACGTTTATTTATTTTTGAGACAGAGAGAGACAGAGCATGAACGGGGGAGGGTCAGAGAGAGGGAGACACAGAATCCAAAACAGGCTCCAGGCTCTGAGCTGTCAGCACAGAGCCCGACGCGGGGCTTGAACTCACGGACCGTGAGATCATGACCTGAGCCAAAGCCGGCCGCTTAACTGACTAAGCCACCCAGGCGCCCCCCAACATCATTTTTCGAAGAGACTATCTTTTTTCCATTGGATATTCCTGCTTTGTTGAAGATGAGTTGACCATATAGTTGTGGGTCTGTTTCCGGGTTTTCTCTTCTGTTCTATTGATCTATGTGTCTGTTTTTGTGCCAGTACTACACTGTCTTGATGATTACAGCTTTGTAATATAGCTTGAAATTCAGAATCATGATGCTCCAGTTTTTCTTTTTCAGGACTGCTTTGGCTATTTGGGTTTTTTTTGTGGTTCTGTACAAATTTTAGGATTGCTTGTTCTAACTCTGTGAAGATGCTAGTGGTATTTTGATAGGAATTTCATTAAATGTGTAGATGGCTTTGGGTAGTATAGATATTTTAATAATGTTGCAATCCATGAGCATGGAATGATTTTCCATTTCTATGTGTCCTCTTCATTTTCTTTCATAAGTTTTCTATAGTTTTCAGAGTACAGATCTTTTACCTCTTTAGTTAGGTTCATTCCCAGGTATCTTATAGTTTTTGGTGCAATTGTAAATGTGATGATGGGATTGAATTTTTTTTTTCTTCTGCTTCATTACTTGTGTATAGAAATGCAACAGATGTTTACATGTTGATTTTTTATATACTGTGACTTTGCTGAATTCATGTATTAGTTCTAGCAATTTTTTGATGGAGTCTTTCAGATTTTCTGCATAGAGTATGATGTTATCTGCAATTAGTGAAAGTTGACTTTGGGGTACCTGGGTGGCTCAGTTGGTTAAGCAACCAACTTCAGCTTAGGTCACTATCTCACAGTTCATGGGTTCAAGCCCCAGATCAGGCTCTGTGCTGACAGCTCAGAGCCTGGAGCCTGCTTCAGATTTTGTGTCTCCCTCTTTCTCTGCCCCTCCCCCTTGCATGTTCTGTGTCTTTCTCAAAAATAAATAAACATTAAAAAATTTAAAAAGAGTGAAAGTTGACTTCTTCTTTGCTGGTTTCTATGCCCTTTATTTCTTTTTGTTTTCTGATTGCTGAGGCTAAGATTTCCGGTACTGTGTTAAATAGTAATGATGAGAGTGGGCATTCTTGTCTTGTTCCCTACCATAAAGGAAAGACTCTCAGTTTTTCTCCATTGAGGATGATATTAGCTGTTGGTCTTTCGTATGTGGCCTTTATGATGTTGAGGTATATTCCATCTATCTCTACTTTGTTGAGAGGGTTTTTATGAAGAAAGGATGCTGTATTTTGTCAAGTGCTTTCAAGTGCTTTTTCTGCATCTATTGACAGGATCATATGGTTCTTATCCTTTTGTTAATGTTGTGTATCACATTGATTGATTTGTGAATATTGAACCAGCCCTGCAGCCCAGGAATAAATCCCACTTGATCATGTTGAATAATTCTTTTAATGTACTGTTGAATTCGATTTGCTAGTATCTTGTTGAGAATTTTTGCATCCAGGTTCATCAGGGATATTGACCTGTAATTTTCCCCTTTAGAGGGGTCTTTGGTTTTGGAATCAAGGTAATGTTGGCTTCATAGAAGGAGTTTGGAAGCTTTTCTACCATTTCTATTTTTTGGAACAGCTTGAGAAGAATAGGCAGTAACTCTTTAAATGTCTGATAGAATTCCCCTGGGAAGCCATCTGGCCCAGATTCTTGTTTGTTGGGAATTTTTTGACTACTGATTCAATTTCTTTGCTGGTTATGGGTCTGTTAAAATTTTCTATTGCTTCCTGTTTCAGTTTTGATAGTTTGTGAGTTTCTAGGAATTTGCCCATTTCTTCCAGATCGCCCAGTTTGTTGACATATAATGTTTCATGTATTCTTTTGTAATTGTATTTCTGTGGTGTTGGTTGTGATCTCTCCTCTTACATTCATGATCTTTTCTATTTGGGTATTTGGGTTCTTTCTCTTTTCTTTTTGATATGTCTGGCTAGGGAATTATCAATTTTGTTTATTCTTTGAAAGAACCAGCTCTTAGTTTTGTTGATCTCTTTTGTTGTTGTTTGTTTGTTTTGTAATGTGTATTTCTGGTCTAATCTTTATTTCCCTTAAAAAATTTTTTTGATGTTTATTTTTGAGAGAGAGAGAGAGAGAGAGAGAGCGAGCATGTGAGCAAATGGGGGAAGGACAGAGAGAGACACACAGATTCTGAAACAGGCTCCAGACTCTGAGCTGTCAGCACAGAGCCCAATGTGGGGCTTGAACTCTCGTACCATGAGATCATGACCTGAGATGAAGTCAGATGTTTAAACTACTGAGCCACCCAAGCACCTCTATTATTTCTCTTCTTCTGCTCACTTTAGGCTTTATTTGCTCTTCCTTTTCTAGCTCCTTTACGTGTAAGGTTAGGTTGTATATTTGGCAACTTTCTTGCTTCTTGTTTTTTTTTTTTTATAATTTCTTTTTAAGTTTGTTTATTCTTGAGAGACAGAATGAATGGGGGAGGGGAAGAAAGAATTCCAAGTAGGCTCCATACTGTCAGCATGGAGCCCAATATGGGGCTTGAATTCACAAACCATTAATCATGACCTGAGCCAAAACCGAGAGTCAGATGCTTAATGACTGAGCCACTCAGGCTCCCCGGGACCTTTCTTGCTTCTTGAGACAGGTCTGAATTGCAATGTACTTTCCTCTTGGACTGCCTTTGCTGTATCCCAAAGGGTTTGGACTGTCGTGTTCTCAGTTTCATTTGCTTCCATGTATTTTTTTATTCTTCAATTTCCTGGTTAACCCATTCATTCTTCTGTAGGATGTTCTTTAACCTCCATGTATTTGAGGGCTTTCCAAATTTTTTCTTGTAGTTGATTTCAAGTTTCATAGCATTGTTATCTGAAAATATGCCTGGTATGTTCACAATCTTTTTGTACCTGTTGAGGGCTGTTTTGTGACCCAGTATGTGATCTATTCTGGAGAATGTTCCATGTGCCCTGGAGAAGAATATGTATTCTGCTTTAGGATGAAATGTTCTGAATATATCTGTTAAGTACATCTGGTCCAGTGTGTCATTCAAAACCATTGTTTACTTGTTGGTTTTCTGCTTAGATGATCTGTCCACTGTTGTAAGTGGGGTATGAAAGTCTCCTACTATTATGGTATTATTATCTAGGAGTTTCTTAATGTTTGTGATTAATTTATATATTTGGGTATTCCGTGTAGGGGGCATAAATATTTACGATTGTTAGCTCTTCTTGATGGATAGATCCCTTAATTATGATATAATGTCCTTCTTCATCTCTTATTACAGTCTTTGTTTTAAAATCTAGTTTGATAGAAGTATGGCTACTCCAGTTTTCTTTCCATGTCCATTAGCATGATAGATGGTTCTCCATCCCCACATGTTCAATTTACAGGTGTCCTTAATTCTAAAATGAGTGTCTTGTAGACAGAATAAAGATCTTTTTTTTTTTTTATTGGAGCATTTAGTCCATTTACATTCAGAGTGATTATTGAAAGATAAATTTAGTGCCATTGTGTTATCTGTAGATTTGGTGTTTCTTGTGATGCTCTTTCATCCTTTGTATCCTTTGCTGCTTTTTTTTTTTTCCCACTCCACTATTAGAGTCCCACTTAAAATTTCTTGCAGGGCTGGTTTAGTGGTCATGAATTCCTTTAGTTTTTGTTTGTCTGGGAAGCGCTTAAAATTTTTTTTAAAAAAACATTGATTCATTTTTGAGAGACAGAGACAGAACGTAAGCAGGGGAGGGCCAGAGAGAGAGGGAGATACAGAATCCAAAGGAGGCTCCAGGCTCTGAGCTGTCAGCCCAGAGCCTGATGTGGGGCTGGAACCCACAAACTGTGAGCTCATGACCTGAGCTGAAGTTGGATGCTCAACCGACTGAGCCAGTCAGGTGCCCCTGGGAAACTGCCAAAAAAAAATAATGTTTTTTAATGTTTATTTTTGAGAGAGACAGGGGGAGGGGCAGAGACAGAGGGAGACACAGAACTCAAAGAAGGCTCTAGGCTTGGATTCGGGGCTCAAACTCAAAAACTGTGAGATCATGATCTGACCTAAAGTCAGACACTTAACTGACTGAGCCACCCAGGTGCCTCTTGTCTGGGACTCTATCAGAGCGAGAGTGAATCTTAAGCAGGCTTCATACTTAGTGGGGATCCCATGACCCTGGTATCATGGCCTGAGCTGAAATCAAGGATTGTTGAATGCTTAACCAACTGAGACACCCAGGTGCCCCAAGTTTACATTACATTTAAATCTTCCAATTATAAAATTTGAAAGTTTAAGGCTTCAGGAAAAATTTCTATTTATGTGATTTCTTTCTTTTTTTTTTTTAATTTTTTTTCAACGTTTATTTATTTTTGGGACAGAGAGAGACAGAGCATGAACGGGGGAGGCGCAGAGAGAGAGGGAGACACAGAATCAGAAGCAGGCTCCAGGCTCTGAGCCATCAGCCCAGAGCCTGACGCGGGGCTCGAACTCAGGGACCGCAAGATCGTGACCCGGCTGAAGTCAGACGCTTAACCGACTGCGCCACCCAGGCACCCCGTTATGTGATTTATTTCTTATGTTGCTGAAAATGATGGCATCCCAGCAACACAGGCTCATCCATGGTTATAAAATGCTGTTGATGTTTTGATGAATGTAAAAAACAAAAAAAAACAACAAAAAAAAACCCAAAAAAACCAAGGGGGAGGAGGAGAAAAGAAAACCATTTACATACTTTTTTTTTTTCCTAATACAAATCAAATCAAATTATTTGATTTTGATAAACAGTTTCAAAACTCACAATCAACTGAACTTATATCTGATGGTCTAGTTTTGGAAATTCATGATTGCCTTGCTGCCTTGCTTATTTATTTATTTTTACTTATTTTATTTTTTTAATATGAAATTTATTGTCAAACTGGTTTCCATACAACACCCAGTGTTACATACGTATTTTAAGCATATGCATAAAAAGACCCCAAATAAACAAAAAACTCAGAATGGTCGATAGGCATATAGGAGTTGAACACATTGTGATTAATGACTATAAAGATTTCCCCCAACACGTAGAGAAAGTGTTCTCTAATGCGGGAGAATAATATACCATGTCTCAAATGCTCTTTTCTGATAAAGGAAGCAATTACAGAAAGCCTTTATTTGTTCAAAGTAACCAGTGCTATAGCTACAGAACCCACCCCCCCAACAATCCCCCAATACTACTTCAAAAGAAACATATCAAACTTGATTTTCATTAGAATGTTATTTTTTCACGAGTAAATTAAAAAATTAAGACCTAAATTTCCTCTATATTGTATATTATATATTATATATTAGATGAAGCAATGCAAACAATGAGCTTTATCTTCTAGACAAGAATGCCAAGTTAGTCTGTCTTCATAAAAAGCAGTTACAATTTGAGGACACTTCATATTTGCCTCTTTTGCCAACACCAAGTCTGCCTTTACTGAATTTTTTCATTTCATGAGAAACATTAATTCTCCACTGCTGTCTGTGGCACCAATTATTTGTCCAAGATCAAGACCTCTGGCAAACTTGGTTTATCAGTAGCCTATCTTTTCTTCTTTGACTTGCTCTCATCAGATTCACTGTCAAAGATTTTCTTTTTGTACCATCTTTTCCTCTACCAGCTTTTTGAGAGGTAAGAAATGCTTCAATTAACTCTGGACAATCTAAATTTTCCTTAGGTTCCCAAGTATTGCCAGTACCTGTAAATTCTTTCCATTTCAGTAAATGCTCCACCTTCCCATTCGCTACACATCAGTCCAGTACTTTTTCCACCACAAATTCTTCAGGCTCTGCCTCTTCGACTTTTTTACTCTTTTCATTCTATTTCTTTCCCATTTTTTTGCAATGTAGTTTTATTGGAGGCCACTTCTTATTGCAGACTTGAAGACCTATTATTCTGAGCTGCTCCAAGCCCTGGGTCTGTGGTGTCTCCTCCCTTCTTGCTTTAAGAGCCAAATGTCATAGGGATTTGTCTTTCATGTGTAGCACCCCCCCCCCCCACCCCGGGGAAAGTCTCCTTTTCATTCTTCACCATGCTACCGGCTCCCTTTCTACCACAGACAGTCAATGTCTGTTTCACTCCCAAATGGCATCTTCACCCTTCCTACTCTCTTTTAGTGTGGATTATTCTCTACCTTTAGTTGTGGAGTTTGTTTTCCCAGTCTTCATATTGTTGTTGTTGTTTTTTTTTAATGTTTGTTTATTTTGAGAGAGACAGAGTATGAGCAGGGGAGGGGCAGAGAGACAATCCCAAACAGGCTCCGTGATGTCAACATGGGGCTCAATCCCACAAACCGTGACATCATGACCTGAGCCAAAATTAAGAGTCAAAAGCTCAATTGACTGAGCCACCCAGTCCCCTTTGGGTTATTACACTGATGTGAATGTTACCTAGTTGTATCTGTGGGATGTAGTGAGCTTACGGTTCTTTTACTCTCCCATCTTCCTAGCCTCTCTCTATCTTGGGACATTTTAATTATAATGAGATATTTTGGGATCCATCTTTTTTGGAACTGTCTAGGCTTCCTGGATTGTAATGTCTGTTTCTTTTACTAGGTTAGGGAAGTTTTCATCAATTATTTTTCAACTATGTTTTCTGCCCTGTTTTGTCTCTCTTCTTCTGAGCCCCCTGTAATGCAAATGTTGGTCCACTTGATGTTGTCTCATGAATCCCTAAGGCAGCTTCCACTTTTTTTTTCTTTTTCCACTTTCTTTTTGCTGCTCCGATGGGGTGAGTTCCACTGCCTTTTCTTAAAGTTCACTGATCTTTTCTTTTGCTTCATCTAATTTGCTGTTGAATCCCTATATTTTCCAGTTCAGTTATTGATTTTTCAGCTCTGTGACTTCTTTTTGGTCATTCTATATTTTCTTTTCTTCTTTTTTCTTCTTATTTGAGAGAGAGAGAGAGAGAGAGAAAGAGAGAGAGTGAGAGAGAGAGAGAGTGAGAGTGAGGGAGAGAGAATCCCAAGCAGGCTCCACATTCAGTGCAGAGCATGACGTGGGGCTTGATCTCATGACCCTGGAATCATGACCTGAGCTGAAACCAAGAGCTGGATGTTCAACCAACTGAGTCATCCACACACCCCAGTAGTTCTATGTTTTCCATCTTTGTTAAAGTTCTCATTCTGTTTGTCCACTTTTCACCTATGTTCTATGAGATTTTTTCCTGACCATTATTTTGAATTCTCTATCAAGTAAATCACTTATCTGTTTCCTTAAGGACTTTTTTTTTTTGGTGTTTTATTTTGTTCTTCAATTTGGAACACATTTCTTTGTATCTTCATTTCGTTTGTTTGTTTGACTCTGTTGGTTTCTGTGTGTGTATTTGATAAAACAGCCACCTCTCCCAGCCTTGGAGGAGTGACCTTGTTTAGGAGATGAAACTTATTGTTCAACCCTGCCCTCGCTCTAGGCTCTCAAACCTTCATGATTACCCAGGCAGCCTATTTTATTGCTAGTGGATCCCAGTCATTGAGAGTATGCCGAAACTTGTCAGTTTCCCAAAGAATAGGATCCCAGTCAGTACATTTGTTCAGGTTGATTGGAAGCCAGACCCTCAGGATATAGCTTTTATTATTATTTTTTATTTTTATTTTTATTTTTTTGTTTACTCAGACAGCAGCTTTTAAAGTATGCAAACATAAGGGCACCTGAGTGGTTCAGTCGGTTAAGCATCCAATGCTCGATCTCAAGGACATGGGATTGAACTCTGTGCTACAGGCTTGGTCCTGGGTGTAGAGCCTGATTAAGATTCTCCCTCTCCCTCCCTGCCCTCCACTCATGCTCTCTCTCTCAAAAAAAAATATTTTTTAAAGTATACAACATACACAGTCCTATGGAACTGCAAGCATTAAGTCCCACTGGCTACTAGCGCCAGGTGATCTAGGTGTCCATTGGTGACAGCTACAAAAATTGGAGACCAGAGGAGGGTAATTATTCCTTTCCAGGAGATAATGGTGAGCTGGAGTGAGGCACAAGGAGAGTGCAGATAGGGCATGCCAGCCTCTGTTCCCAGAGAGTGCCCCAGTATGTTCCTTGATGTGTGTTAAGTTAGATGCCTGCCCTCCAGATGGGTGTTTAAGATAATTAAATAAGCATTGTTTACATAAAGTTTGGGCTCCTCTAAATTGGCTGCCTCTGCACTGGTCCCTGTAATGGGTAAGTTTGAGAGTGTGAGCTCTTTAAGAGGTGTTTCTCAGTTCTCTATAGCCTTGTTGGTCTTGTGGACATGTGCCCTATTGGTTTTCAAAGCTCGCGTGTTGCGGGGGTTCTCTTTCAGGTGCAGGTGTTGAACACTGATGTGACCAATGCAGGCTTAAAATCCTTACCTCCTCACGTAGAGGCTCCAGGTTTCGATTGCCCTCCTGATTTTGTGTCAGTGTGTCTGAGATGGTGTCAGCTACTCCTATCTGCTTTAATGTGTTTTTTTCCCCCCTCACTTGTCTGATACATAGGATTTGCTTAGCTAGTTTGTGTGTTTTGTTTTTTCAGAGGAAGTTGTTTCATGTGTAGCTGTTGATTCAGTTTATTCATGGAAAGAGGGGAGGTCAAGATTTTCCTACATTACCATCTTGATATAGAACGTTCAAGTACCATTCTATTAGACCTTTCTTACTTATTTATTTTTTAACATTTATTCATTTTTGAGAGACAGAGTGTTGAGTGGGGGAGGAGGACAGAGAAAGAGAGGGAGACACAGAATCCGAAGCCAGGCTCCAGGCTCTGAGCTGTCAGCACAGAGTCCAATGTGGGACTCACATCCGCGGACTGCAAGATCATGACCTGAGCTGAAGTCAGACGCTTAAGTGACTGAGCCACCCGGGTGCCCCAACTATTAGACATTTCTAGGTAGCTCCAGCTAAATTTACTTCCCTTTAAAAAAAAATTCCTATAACTCTAATCACGTTATACCATGCAGTTTATTTTCTTTTCTGGATTACAGTGGTAAGATAGTATTATGCTCATGTTTATGGCTCCCTATAGGACTAATAGAAGGTTTGGAATTTGGTAGGTTCTTTTTGTGTGTACAGTATTTAAGGGAAGGAAGGAAATAAATGCTTATGTACACACATACACACACACACACACACATGCCTGGTGTATTCCTTATCTTTAAGGTGTGTATATGTACTTACATAAATATATTTGCAAGAACGTTTCATGCATTAAGTCAAAGACTTCTGGTTCTAGCTAAGATAGTGAATTGAGCATGACAGCTGGCTCCTTCTCCTGCACAACAATTCTGGAGATGCCAGAAATTAGACATCTATAATCTAGAATCTAAGGAAAAAATTTTGACCTAATGATGGACATCAACCAAAAATTCATAATAAACATCATACTTAGAAAAATTTTAGGTGCTGTATTACTTAGGAGTGTGTTTCCTGTATGTAAAAGAAACCAAAATGGTGGTAAATGCACAAGGGATTGGTTTTTTCCTCATAGCAGGAAGTCCAGAGGTGGACAGTATAGCTCTGGTGTATGTTCTGACAAAGTTTCAGTGTTCTAGGCCTCTTCTAGCTTTCTTATTGCGTGATCATCATCTCACATATCCAGCTTTTCCCCCCTCATCCTCTCAAGGTGGCTTTTGCTTTTCTAGGTAATCATGATCCAGGCAGGAAGAAGCAGGTAGAGAGAGGGCAAAGAGATGTGGAACCTAGCCTGCCAGGCTTTCTAAAAGCTCACACAGGGACCTTGTATCACATTCCATTGGCTTGACTGTGATACACGACCACCTTTTAGTTGCAAGGGCAGCTGCAGTTTTGCCTCTGTAAACAAAATTGGTAGAAAGGAAAAAACTTGAAGGCTTGAAATCGGGTAGACAATTAATAGCATCTGCTTTGTATTCTGTTTAGGTTTGAGAACAACATCATGATCTCCACCATGACGACTGCCTTTCAAGTTAGAGTTGATGTCTTGGCCATTGCAAAGAGATAACAATAAATGTGAAATATAACTGTTAGTTCTGCTAAAATCTATAAAAACCACATCAAGCTTATTAAATAACTTATTAAACAATACTAGGCAGCTTACTGAGTCTGTAACATTGGCAACAGATACAGATTTAGAAGCCATATAACTGGGAACTGCATGTACACCAGTCATCCTGCAGGTCTGCTGTAGGGGAGACAGCGCTGTTCCCACTCTGTGTGGACACTGCAGCGAGCATTGCCAATGCTACCGGTGTGAGCACTGGGTACTAGTGAGAGAATCTCTCCCCCAAGCCGGTCTCTGTTTTCTATATCTTGCAGAATGATGCGTTGTGGTGGTTTCTCCTTTAGCTCATTAATGTCCCTTGCAAAATCTATGTTCTGTCTGTACAAGAGTCCAGAAAAAGCAAGTTTCTGCTCTTTCTTATGGGAGTTGGAGACTTAAATTTTTTTTTTTCAACATTTGTTTATTTTTGGGACAGAGAGAGACAGAGCATGAACGGGGGAGGGGCAGAGAGAGAGGGAGACACAGAATTGGAAGCAGGCTCCAGGCTCTGAGCCATCAGCCCAGAGCCCGACGCGGGGCTCGAACTCACAGGCCACGAGATCGTGACCTGGCTGAAGTCGGACGCTTAACCGACTGCACCACCCAGGCACCCTGGGAGTTGGAGACTTAAAAGGAGAGAAACCTCTTCTAATGCTAGGTGACTGGAAAGAATTGGTGAATGCATTACAACATGTCACTTTCAGATGTTGGTAATTTTTTTTTTTAATTTTTTTTCAACGTTTATTTATTTTTGCGACAGAGAGAGATAGAGCATGAATGGGGGAGGGGCAGAGAGAGAGGGAGACACAGAATCGGAAACAGGCTCCAGGCTCTGAGCCATCAGCCCAGAGCCCGACGCGGGGCTCCAACTCACGGACCGCGAGATCGTGACCTGGCTGAAGTCAGACGCTTAACTGACTGCGCCACCCAGGCACCCCTATTAAGGGATATTTTAAAAATACTTGAATAAATGAAGCAAAATATCCTGCTAAGAGATGGGATGGGTTAACATTTTGAAGATTAAATTACTCAAAATATACTCAAAAATATAAATTCAGTGTAATTAAAAAGAATCCCAGAAGGATTTTTGGAGGCATGTCAATAAAGTGATTCTAAAATGTATTTGGTGAATATCTAAAGACAATTTTGAAAAATAAGCCAAAGCTTTCGAAACAGTGTTCCAGGATCAAATCTTTAAGCCAAGAGGTCAGGGTAAAAAGTCAAGAAACACACGTGTGTATATAGGCAATTTGCCATAGAGAAATAAAATCAAAGAAACATTGGATTATTTAGTAAATGGTACTGAGAAAATTAGCTCACTGTAAGAAGAAAAATATCAGATCCTGATTTTATCTAAAAGTAAACTCCAAATGAATTATAAAAGATCGAGTATAAAAGTGAAGAAGAAAATATAGGAGACTATCAGGAAAGGAAAAGATTTCTTTAACAATTGTTCCTGGTTGGGTCCTCCAGAAAACAGACCCTAAAATAGAGATTTGCATTTAGGGAGATTATTGGACTATGATCTCAGGCTCAACACCTGTAGGGGAGTAAAGGAAGCAGGATCCTGCTAAGTGAGCAGTTGAACTGTGGTAGTCTCAGCCTGATCCTATGGAGAATTCCAGAGCTGGGACTGCCTTTCTGATTTGCAAAGAGTGGACCCAAACTTTGTTTCTTGCATAGACCAGTCACTGTCTCCAGGAAGTGGGCATGACTTTGGATGAGCTGGATAGTCAAGGACAATGCCAGAGTTTCCCACCTTTTCCTCTTGGCTATTGTGAATAATATTGCTATGAACATGGGTGTGCAAATATTTCTCCAAGATCCTGCTTTCAATTCTGTTGGTTTTATGTGAGAGGGGGGATTGCTGGGTCATGTGGTAAGTATATTTTTAACTTTTTGAAGAACTGTCCTAGTCTGTTCCATAGTGGCTGCACCAATTTACATTCCTACCAATAGTGCACAAGGGTTCCCTTTTCTCCACATATTCCCCAGCATTTATTTTCTGTGGGTTTTTTTTTTTTTTTTTTTTGGTAGTGGCCATTCTAATGTGTGTGAGGCTTTATCTTGTAGTTTTGATTTGCATTTTTGATACAACCTTTTTTAAAAAGTAAAATTTATTCTCTTATCATAAAGTAACATATTCATTGTAGAAAGCTGGGAAAATATAAAAAATTAGAATGAAGCAAATATCTCTTAGAATCCTGGTTCTTCAAGATAATCAGAGTTAATACTTCGGTTTGCGTTTTTTCAATCTTTTTTGTTTTTGTCCAGATTTACACATAGGTGATGCTAGCCCATACTAACCCTTTGGGCAATTCAGAAAAAGGCATCCTGTTCTCTAGGTGAATGCAATCTTGAACCAGGGTGTACAGCTTGATAAGCGGAGCACAGCTAGATTTCAGATCTTACTTGCTCCAAGGGCAGGCATCCTGTGCAGTGAACAACTTGCACAACCGTACGTTGTAGTTCTGAATGTACACAGGGGTTTTATTTTATAGCTTTTTTTTTAAAAAATGGAGATCATACTATGTGGTAGACTGACTATGTTTGGATAGAACATAATTTACTTTAGTTCATTCCTATTCGATAATTAAATTACTTCCAAAATTTTGGTAATATAAATTCATGCTGGTATGATAATACTTGTACTTAAATATCCACTTTTAGAATTACTTCCTCATTACAGATTCCTAAAAATTGCCTTGAAAACTAAATCTACTGAGTGCTTATCATGTGCTCTACACTGTGCTCAGGGAGCTACATAATCCTCATCACAAACTAGTGACATAGTTACAACGATGATCTCTTATTAGAGCAAAAACTGAGGCACAAGAAGAAATGAAGTTACTTACTTGATCCAGGTCACACAGCTGGAAAGCAGTAGAGCTGGGATTTGAACATACTCCTGTCGGCTGCATCTGCTCCAGAGCTTAGGCTATTAACATGCTACAGTGATTCATTTTATTTTCATTTTTTTAAAGTCTATTTTGAGAGAAGGCAGGGAGAGATTAAGAGGGAGAGGGGACAGAGAGAAGGAGAGACAGAACCGCAAGCAGTCTCTGCACCATCAGCACAGACCCCGATGTGGGGTTTGAACTCACGAACTGTGAGATCATGACCTGAACTGAGGTCAAGAGTCAGACCCTTAACCAACTGTACTACCCAGACGCCCCTACCCTGACTTTCTTTAAAGGAGAAGACAGGTGGATTTGAAGAGTTTTTATAATAAATAAGACATATCATCAGTGGAGTAGGTAGACCTTGACCACTCGATAATCTCCACAGGAGATGAGACCATTGAAAAGCAATTTTATTTTATTATTAATGTATTTGTTAGAATTTCTTGACAGAATGATTAATATTCTAACAAGATACACATTGTTCATTTCTAAGCTCTTCTTAAGAGAAGCAACTTTAGGAGACAATTTATATTTAGATTTAATCTGACTATAAATGATAATGTCTTTGTGTCTTTTTTAGATTAGATTCCAAGGTATCTGGGTCAATGAAGGGATCTTTTTGACATCCTCATCTCAAACTGCCCTCTTCCCTTTGCTGTACCTGAACTTCTGTTTTTGTTAAACAGAGCTGATAGCCTTTGTTCGCTTTCTCACAGAGATGTTAAGATACAGACTATAGTCCCATGAGCTCTGTGAAAGAAGAGTGTTTGCAAGTACTAATGAGATACTGCTCTCCTTTTTTCACATAATCATGGATTTTGATGTTTTAAATATTTTGAGGGAAATGTGTAAGGCAATTTGAAATACAATCACATTTTAAAGCAGGGACAAAGGAGGTAAGAAAAGGGAGTCTTGTGCAACTGCTGCATTAAAGAAATCTAATCTGAATACTTTGACTAATGTATATAACACAGCTAAGAAGGGTAAGAATAAATGAGATAATGAAAAATACAACTTAGAAAGGGTTGGCATTATATTACTAATCTGTGCATTCACAACAATGTACTTCTATCTTCCATGAAATCATTTTAACTTCTAAAGTAGTAGAGTTCAAATCAATGGCTGTTTACTAGATACATTATGTTAAAAATGCATTGTTTCAAACTAGAACTCTTTTATATAGTGCCAGTGGAAGTATAAATTGGTATAACCGGGGCGCCTGGGTGGCGCAGTCGGTTAAGCGTCCGACTTCAGCCAGGTCACGATCTCGCGGTCCGTGGGTTCGAGCCCCGCATCGGGCTCTGGGCTGATGGCTCAGAGCTTGGAGCCTGTTTCTGATTCTGTGTGTCTCTCTCTCTCGGCCCCTCCCCCGTTCACGCTCTGTCTCTCTCTGTCCCAAAAATAAATAAAAAATGTTGAAAAAAATTAAAAAAAATAATAAAATAAATTGGTATAACCATGTTGGAAAACTTTTGGCAATATTCACTAAATCTCATTATATATTCAGCAGCTCCACTCCCAAGAGAGCATGACACTTGCTTATGACAGAAAACGTGGAAATAGAGAAAGGAACAAAGAAAATAAATAGTCATCCTAATATAGAGATGACAATTAACATTTTTAAGGAGAATCCTCCTTAAAAATTTTTTTTAATGTTTATTTTTGAGAGAGAAAGAGCTTAAGCAGGGGATGGGCAGAGAGACAGGGAGACACAGAATCCAAAGCAGACTTTGTTGTCAGCACAGAGCCTGATGTAGGGCTCGAACTCACGAACCACGAGATTATGACCTGAACCAAAGTCCGTCACTCAACTGACGGAGGCACCAAGGCACCCCGGGAGAATACTATTTTACATTCTGTTTTGTGGTAGGCTTATTTTATTTTAACGTTTATTTATTTTGAGAGAGAGGCACAGAGAGAAGGAGAGAGACAGTCCCAAGCAGGCTCCACACTCAATGTGGTGCCGAAATCAAGAGTTGGACTCTCAATTGACTGAGCCACCCAGGTGCCCCATGGCTTATTCTGTTACTATAATATATTGTGAACATGTTTTCATCTAATAGATATTCATCCATATTTTAAAAAATCTGCCTATAATAACATAAATGGCTTTACCATAACCTAGTGCTTACCATAAATCTGTCTTGTTGGATACTTAGGATATTTCTTTTCACTATACTTAAATGACCCTGTGATGGACATTGTTATATGTAAAATTTTTTTTTTTTTTTAATGTTTATTTGAGTGGGGGGAGGGGCAGAGAGCGAAAGAATCTGAAGCAGTTTCCAGGCTCTGAACTGTCAGTCAGCACAGAGCCCAATGCAGGGCTTGAACTCACGAATTGTGAGATCATGACCTGGGCAGAAGTCAGATGCTTAACTGACTGAGTCACCCAGGTGCCACATTATATGTAAAGTTTTAGCAAATATTTGAATATTAGAATAAATTCCTGGAAGTAAAATTTCTAGCTTGAAAAGTATAAACATTTTCAATATTTAGATACACATTTCTAAAAATTACTATAGCTTCCTTTAGCATGATATGAAATTATCCAACATGCAACAATATTACTTTTTATAATTTTTCTAGTCTTGCCAAATTTATAAATAAAAAATAATTGTTTCTCATCCTAGCTTTAATTGATATGACTGGACTGTTAAAATACAGTGGTCATTTGTGTTTTTTTTAATTTTACTTTTTAGAATTCTCTTTTGAATATTTTTCTATTCTTACATCTTACTTGAAA
Organism: Felis catus; assembly: GCF_018350175.1. Lineage (NCBI taxonomy): Eukaryota > Metazoa > Chordata > Mammalia > Carnivora > Felidae > Felis > Felis catus. The sequence continues at coordinate 75,962,516 of NC_058371.1, read as the reverse complement.
TAATTTTTTATAAGGAGTAGTAACCAAAATTCTTTGCTTATTATATATATTGTATTTTTTTTGCTTTATTACAAACTTTTCATGTTTCAAATTCCTTTCCCAAACTATCAAACTCTGATAGTTTGTCTCCTTGAGGGACTGAACTCCAGAGAAACTACTATAACATAGATTTTATTAGACACTTTTCTTGGACTTCATTTCTTCTGTTTTTTTCCTCCATTGACTATGAGTTTCCATCTTTCTAAATTTTAGTATAATTGAAATACAATATCCTATTTCAGGTATACAACATAGCAATTTTATGTTTATATACATTGTTTATATACATGATCATCCTAATAGGTCTAGTTACCAGTTGTCACCGTAAAAAGTTAATACAATAATATTGACTGTATTTCCCCTGCTGTTCAATACTCTCCCATGACTTATTTATTTTATAACTGGATGTTTGTATTTCTTGATCCCTTTCACCCACTTTGTCCCCTACTCTGGCAATCAGTAGTCAGTTCTCTGCATCTATGAGTCTGATTTTATTTTTAAAATTCCACATATAAGTGAAATCATATAGTATTTGTCTTTCTTTGTTTGACTTATCTCAGATAGCACAACACTCTCAAGGTTCATCCTTGTCACAAAGGGCAAGATTTCATTCTTTTTTATGGCTGAGTAATATTCCATTGTTTTTGTATTTTTATTTCATGTTCTCTCTTTGTTTTCTTTTCCCTCTCCTTTTAGTAAGACTTATTTCCTCTGAAACAATGACTCTGTTTCATCCCCAGAGGGCAGAGTGGATATGTATGAAATTCATATTGTACACAGGAAACTTAACTGCTTGCCATCTATTAGGGACTGTGCTAGCCACTTCACTGGATTAATTCATGTTATCCTTAAAACAACCCTAATGAAGTAGGTATTTTTTTCATTTTATAAACTGAGGAAATTGAAGATTGTTCAAATTATGTGTCCTTTTTTTCCTGTCATCCCTTTGGCCTTCTTGATTTTTATCCCAACCTGCTCCTTTTGAAGTCGTCTTCTTTGCCCTGGCAGTCGCATCCTTTCAGCTGCTCAGGACAAACACCTCAGTCTTCTTTGCTTTCTTTCCGTCATACTTCACACTCAATCTGTGAGGGATTCCTGTCAGTTCATCACCTCCACCCGTATCTCCCTGGTCCAAGTCACTGCCCTCTTGCTCTTAGATGATTTCAGTAGCCTTTTAATTGGTTTCTGCTACCCACTACTGTCTCTACTCAATCTAGCAAAGTTATCCTATTAAAATGTGACGGAAGATGTCACTTTTCCACCCTAAGCTCTCCAATGGCTCCCAACTCAGAGTAAAAGCCTCACCTGAACTGTCTCACCCCAGTCTCTTCCCCTTCTTTACCTTCTTCGATCTGCCATGCTGGCCTCTTGGCCGTTCCTAGTGCACTCAGGCATAATTCTGCCTCAGGGCTTTTGTACTTGCTGTGCTTTCTGCCTTGAAAGTTGTCTGTCCAGATATCTTGCTCCTTTAGGCGTTTGCTCAAATATTACTTCCTACAGAGGTGTTGCTAGATGTTCTTATTTAAAAGAGCACCATGGCCAACAGACACGTGAAAAGATGCTCACCATCACTCATAATAAGGGAAATACAAATCAAAACCATGATGAGATACCACCTCACACCTGTCAGAATGGCTAAAATTAATAGCACAAGAAACAGGTTTTGGCGAGGATGAGAAGAGGAACCGTCTTGCACTGTTGGTGGGAATGCAAACTGGTGCAGCCACACTGGCAAACAGTATGGAGGTCCCTCAAAGAGTTAAAAATAGACCCTATGATCCAGCAATCACTACCAAGCATTACCCAAAGGATATAAAAATATAGATTCGAAGGGGGCACATACATCCTGGTGTTCATAGCATTATCAACAATAGCCAAATTATGGAAAAAGCCCAAATGTCCAACTGATGAATGGATAAGGATGTGTATACATGTACACACACACACACACACACACACACACACACACACACGAATATTACTCAGCCATCAAAAAAGAATGAAACCTTGCCATTTGCAACAATGTGGTTGGATCTAGAGTGTATTATGCTAATTGAAATAAATTAGTTCGAGAAAGACAAATACCATATGAAACAAGACAGATGAATATAGGCGAAGGGGAAAAAAAGAGGGTGGAGAACCATAAGAGACTCTTAACTATAGAGAATAAACCGAGGGTGCTGAGGGGAAGTGGGCAGGGGGGGATGGGCTGAATGGGTGATAGATATTACGGAAGGCACTTGTGTTGAGCACTGGGTGTTACATGTAAGTGATGAATCATTAAATTCTACTCCTGCAACCGGTATTACCCTATATGTTAACTAGAATTTAAACAAAATTTTGAAAAGCAAAAAAAACCTGTTCTTCCTCATGTCCCCTCCCTGCTTAATTTTTCTCCGTAGCATTTCTAATCATATGGCTGTCCATATGCCTCTCTCCCATCTGGAAGGTAAGCTCCATTAGGGCTAGAATTTTTAAGTTTTTTTGTTATCCCCTTTGACTCCAACACCTAGAAGAATGCCTAGCATGCAAAAAGCACTAATGATTTCCCCACATTCCAATTATTAGAGCAGGCCAAGGTGACCTGCTGGGTAGAACTTTCCCCTTTTTTCTCCCTTGTCCTTCCCCAGATTTTACTTGAGACCCTTGTCTACACTTGTTACAGGTGAAAAGGCTAGTGAATCCTGAAAGGACTCCCAGCAAGTGCAACCTGTGTTGGTGCTGCTTTCCATGAGCCACAGCAGTGGTCATAGACAGCCTTATAAGGAAGTGGGAAGTTCCTATCATCCCATTACCATGGTTGCAAGAGAGAACTTGAAACTAGATATACCTGATTTTGGTTTTCCCCGGATGCCATTCACTGAGAATGGAGGGAGGAGGATACTCCTCCAAAGGAGAATTTGGTGAGGTGCCAGCAGGATGCTGCTGAGGTGGAAAGTCCTCCACATCCACCTTTGTAAGTTGTGGTGTGGCCTGACCTGCTCAGGTTTTGGCTTACCTCAAGTTTCAGCCATGCCAACCACAGGGCTCTGAAAATGCCAAGAAGGCCTCTACCTAAAAATTTGATCCCTCCTCCTGGCTTTAAAGTCCAGAAAGCAGAGCATTGACTCTGCTGCCCAAGCACCCAGGGGGCGTGGGAGATGCAGGAATGGGGGAGGGAAGTCAGCGCCGCCTACTTTGGCAATGGGCACAGCCCCAAGTGTCTAAGGGCAAAGGAGAGGCTAGGCCCTACACCGTGGAGGTCTGGGCTCGGGCCAAAGACCACCACCAACTCCTCGCCCCGGGTGCTGGGGTAATGGATTCTGAACCTGCTGTGCCATTTTCTGGGGAGTCCTGAGTTGGGGATGGTTCCTTTTTTCTGTAGAACTGTCCACATTAAAAAGCCCTCATCTGGGGGTTGGGGGAGGATTGCTAGGGAACATGTGCCACGCACACATATACTCGCAAACAATTGCAACAATGCTGACTCACCTTAAAAACAAAAAGCAACACCTGCTCACTGCCCTCCGTTCCTCCAAAACCCTGACTCCTTAAGTCCGCCAAGAGTAAAACTCCCCCTGCTCACTTCAGTAGAATATGCCAGTAAAATAACAGGAGAACGCTTCCGTCATCGACTCAGCTCTCTTGGGACCTTGTTAGTATTAAAGTTCAAACCTCAGGGACAGAAAGAAAGGCTTCAGTGAAAGAAATTGGAGTGGGGAGAGGGCACCGCTGGCTGCCGTCAAACCTTTGGGGAGCAAGAAATCTAAAACGTCCGTGACATGCGGAGTTGTCTGACTTCCTCCACCCCGCAGGACCCAAGAAACCAGCCTTGTGGTCGGTTCATAAATATTGATTTATTTTTTCGTTGGTGGGGAGGTTTGAGAGCGGTTGTGTGTGAAGGGATGCAGTGCCGACAAAAGACGAGCCCCTAAAGGCGGGGTGGGGTGTACTCCACGTCGCCCGGGTTAAGTTTCGGTGGAAAGTTTCCTTCCGAGGCTCCTCCCCCTTCACCCTGGAAACCCGCGCAAGGCTGCCGCGCCGCGGAGCCCAAGCCCTGGCTCACCTGGCGGCCGCGCGTCCCAAGGGCAGGGGTGGGGGCGGGGCTGGCGGCGGCTGGGGCGGGGCCGGGCCCCGTGCTCCCCTGGGCTGCCGGGCAGGTTGGGCCCCGCCTTGCCCCGGCTCGCCCCGCCCCCCCCCCCCCCCCCCCCGCGCTCCCAGGAGCACAGAGTTGGGAGGGGGGAGTGGTGCAGAGCCCCGGATCCGCGCGGCTCAGCCGCCCGCTGACGCATGGTCGGAAAGTTGCGCTCAAACCTTCTCCCTTCTCCTACTTTCTTCCTAGGGCCGGGCTGTTGAGTTGGAGCCGGGCGGGGAGGAGCTGGCTCTCCGCCCCTCCTGGAGTCCGGCGCGGGTGGCGGCTCGGGGTCCGGTGTACCCTGGACGGCGGCACAAACTTTCCCGACAGTTTGGGGACACTTGTCCGGAGCGTCCCGCACTGTGTGGAAGGAGGAGCCGAGTCCGCGGGCAGGTACGTGGCACCCTGCTTGGAGCTTTGCCGCTTGAGGACTTCTTTTATTTTAGGGGGTTAAGGGAGTGGGGAGAGCAGACGCGTCCTTTCTCTGCATTCCGCCGACTGGGCTGGAGGAGCAGGTATTGGGTTGGGGGTTGCACTGGGAATACCCCAAACTAGATCGCTGCATCGGGCCGCAGCACTGCGAGGACGAGGTGGCTGCGAGAGCCGCGGGACCCGGCGTTACTTGGTGACTGACCCCGGGAGAGAGAGAGCCGGCTTATTTTGACGGAGAAAGATGTCATCAGGTCTCTCCACCTCTTTCCCTGGTCCCTGGGGCCAGAGAGCGGGGGTCCTACGGGAGGAAGGAGAGGCGAAGAGATCTGGGGCTCAGTTTTTCTCCCCAAGCCACCTCGCTTTCACGGGAGACCGAGGTGGCGTCCCTCTGAGGTTTGTAGCACTCTCCCGGTGTAAGGGCGGACTTGTTGGGTGGCTCTTGCTCAGTTTCGTAAGGTCTCTAATGAAACTGCGTTCAAATCATGGTGGTTGTTATTGATGTCGTGCCTGCATGCCTGTCCGTCTGTCTCCCGCCCCGACTCCAACAATGCTTCCTTGTTAACCCCGTTTCTGCTAGGGAATGAACTAGCTGCTGTTCTATTTCAAGCCTGGCCAGGGTGAGGTGTTGGTAGCAGCTATAGTCTTGTTTGTTTGGAACTTTGGGAATCACGTGACCTCTGTCTCACCTACCTGGATCCATCCCTTCTTAACAGACCCGGCTTCCACCATTCAGCAAGTGCTGCAGCCTCAGCCATCCAGTGACGGGGAGATATCCCCATTGGAGGAAGGATCCCCAAGCTGAGGAGTAGTAGTAGGCAGTGTCAACCGATTGGGCCCACACCCAGCCTTCTCGGGAAGGGCTGTGCTATCAAATTCATCTTGTTAGGAAGTCATCTGCTCTCTGCTAATAGCCATAGCAGCCTGATGAAATTATGTAGGTCATTGAAAAATAATTCCTGCTTAATCACCTTTATCCTGTTGATTAATGAGAGAAAAGATTTCCTTTCCTTAATGTACCATGCCTGTTTGACAGGGTCACCTGCCTGACCTCAAGTTTACTTGTAAACCTGGCACTGGACCTGATGTTGTCCCTGCCTCAAACCTAGCGTACCCCATAAGAAGTCTACATTTGGAGAACATTAGTGGTATCCTTTGGACAGATGTAATGCAGGAGATTCAGTCCATAAATTTTAATGCTGCATCTTGTCGGCTTTAGATAACTTTTCAGATAATTAAAAGCTGGTTTCTTTTAGCTCCAGTTAATCCCTTTCCATAGAACTCATAAGAATTATGCCCACAGCTGTCCTGAAACTGTTTGGGGTCTCCTTTTTCATTTGTCCTATAGCTTTAGGAACAGGACTAAACCGTGTGGGGTGGGTGAAAAGGGCAAAAGAAACCGAGCATCCCTGAACTAGATTCAGAGAGAGGTTTAGAGTGGTCTAATACTTTAGGCACAGCTAGCTTTCTTATTGTCTCTAAACAGAGACACTCTAGGTTGTATTGCTTTTAATGTAGGCCTTTGAAGACTAGAAATGAAAGGGTGGTTCGGAGTAATGCATCACTGGACAGTTCTGCATCATAATATCTCAAGTTTGGCTCAGAACACTTTCTCTCCGAAGTTCATTCTATCATAATAGGAAGCCAATAGATAATGTCTACAAGTCAAAAAGCAAATGTACAAACAAATTATTTCAAAATAGAGAGGTACATATTAGAAACAAGAGTTGCCTGAGGGGTGACTTTTGAAATTTTGTTCTCATATTACTTAAAATAAAATTTTGGTAAGGAAGCTTCCTCTCCAGGTGAATAGAAAACTAAATTGCCTTCTCAAATCCATGCTTAGGTATTTATTTTATATTCTGTGTACACGTGAGCCCTTTGAAGAACTGGACACTCAGATTCTGGCCTTGGAACACAATTGATATCTATTTCACTCTTATTTTCAGTGACTTCTAACTCTTAGCCTAAGTAGAGGAACAGTGCTCAAGAGTGACCAATAATGTCAGGGATTTCATTTATAGGGATCTGGTCTCTTAGTAAAGGCAAGAGCAGAAAGTAACATTTCTGTATGTTTTATGATTAGCTTTATAATTAGCAAAGTACTTTGACATGTACCATATTTGTGCTTTGTGATTTAACCATTTTGTAGTGGGTGCTATTATATTTAGATTATATAGGAGGGAAACAGTTAAGATTCAGAGAAAATAAGGAACTTCTAGGTATATCCTTCTATCAGCCTTTTAAAAGGAAAAGGTAAGCAGTTCAGCCAAATTTATTCAGGGTAACAGAGGAACTGCAATTCAGGACAGGCAATTGATGGTGAACTATAGGCAGGTTGGGAGAATAAAGGAGGAGAGTATCCTTTTATAGAGAAAAGGAGCAAGTTGGGAGGGCTTTTGAACAAGAGTTCTTTGGAAGAAAAATGAGATTTCCAAGCGGTAGTGGCTTCTCATTGGCTGCAGGTGAGGGCAGCTTGCTGTTGCTGGGCTGAGAGGAAATTTTTCTTCTGGATTGTGCAAGCTGTGACTACAAGTGGTACGTGTGTCAGAGCCCTCCCTTTTTGGCTTCCCAACTCCAATTTTGAGTCTGGTTTCCTTAACACATTTTTACATTTCCCCATTGTGATCAAAATATTTCTTTAAGAGCATCACTGATCAAGAGTTGGGTCATCTGTTCTTATTAGAAACATTTTTATTTCTTGATGTGAGGAAGAACCTTTCCTAGGGTCCTGTCCCATGTCAAGGAAAAGGGCCCAGATTGGAAACTGTTGAGGCCACATTTGAGTAACAAGGGTGAGTAGAAGAGAGAACTCTCAGGCATTTCCCATCTAAAGTCTATATCTTAGGTTGTAAGCATTGGAGATCATCTTGATGCATTGAGCCAGCATCACCTTATTGGGTATGTTATTTCTACCCAAAGGTTTGACAGGCACCAGGTACAAAGTTTGAAAATGATTATATAAAATAAGATGAGCAGAATAATGACTCCAGTTTGTGTAATAGTCCTAAACCAGGAGCCTAAACCTGAAGGTAACTAGCCAAAGAGATCAAAGGATCACAGATCATCAGGTGGAATTTGTTGTAGCGATGTACTTGTTCCCTAATTTTATGTATTTGGGTTTCTGGTTCTTTGGAAGAATTTATTCATGTGTGTTAGTTGCTTGCTATCACACAAATACCTCTGTATTTAGCAAGTGGGTAATCAAGGACGATGTGATGGTCCAAAACTACTTTAACCAATGAGTCAAATAATTGTGGTTGGACTGCTATTGTCTTAACAGAGGAATTGGCAAGTTTTCCCAACTCCAGAGAGAGATTTCTAATAATTTGTTCATTGGTGTGAATACCTACAATAGAGGCATCCAGAGTCCTGTATACCTCTGGGGAGTTCCTGGTGAATGCAGAGTTGAAGGTTTAGGGAGGAAGACCACAGGAAGGCTTCGGATTTATTGTGGATGTTCACAGAGACAGTTATTCTAGCAAGCATTGGCCTCCAACCCGCCAGCTGTCTAAACATTCATAGGCCCACTGAGAGGCTGGGTTGCCACAAAGATAAAACCAGGTGGTGCATATAAGATTCCTGCTAGGGTTTGATTATTAATAGGGCTCTTAATTGGGATTTTTCAGTTGGTCCTTTCAAGCTAAGGGTCAGTGGTGTTTGAGGAACAAGTAGGGAGAAACCATATTGTTCTGTGGACTTTGCTCTCAAAGGCCATATAGAGAGGAGGTTGTTTGGCTAGGGCAAGCAGACCTAAGGTAGTAGTGGGAATGGGAAACTGTATGGGTGGAATTGGTATGATTAGTTGCATTGAGAGTTATGGCAGGGGAGAGATCAAACCAAGGTACAGGAAAACGTGGTTGTAGAAATTTAACTTAGTGACAAATATCCATAGAGGTGCAGGTATAGTTAGTGGTTGTAGTGGAAATGAAGGAGAAGGTTGCTGTGAGGAAGACTACAAGGTCATGGCTGTCCTGGACAGATTGGGGTTTTGATGACAGGGTTTGTTCAACAGAATCTGAACTATCAGGAAGGTTTCCCCCTTTTTTGAGGGATTGGGAAACATGAAGGAGGGTGTTGTCCCTCCAGGATAGAGAAGGAGAAAACGGATAAGAAAAAGCAGAAAGAGTATTGGCCTGATGCCATCATCTTGGGGAAAGCTGTCTGCTCCAGCTGTTGTCTGCTTCAGTTCCTGGAAATCTCTAATTTGAGGCCACCAGTTGGTGTACAAGTCCAGTCAGGTTTTAGAGTTTTCTTTACATGGAACACATGGATCTAGGAGTCTACTCCTTGGATTTTGGCTGCACAGGGATTAGTCAGTAACACTTGATAAACGCCTTTTTCTAGTGTGGTTGAAGAGAGTCTTATTGGAGATATCTTTTCCAATAAACAAAATGCCAAGGTTGCAGGGTGTGATGTTTGGGTCTTCATCTCCTGGGAACACACTGTGAAAAGATTGCTCTACTTGAGCATGATTGTTTTCAAGAGATGTAATTAGACATTCGCAATATTGAACTGTATCTCCTTTTATTAGGTGCAGGTAAAAAGACGTGGAAGCTAGATTTACAGGGAACCCAGTAAATAACTCAAAGCATGAGAGTTTATGAGCTCCAAAGGGGGTGGATCTGAGATTTAGAAGAACCAACCAACCACCAAGGCATTTGGAGAGTTTCCACAAATTTTGCCAGTTGGGTTTTGATGATGCCTTTGGTTCACTTGACTAGTCCTGAGGAGTGAGGATGATAACTACAGTGAAAATGCTGTAGAACTGGCCAAACAGCACAGACTTGCCATAATATTTGATGAGTAAAAATGGGTTCCCTGGTAGCTGTGAAGCTCAAGAGGGATTCCCTGTGTATAGATGCTTTTCCAATAGGATTTTAGCTTCTGAAGAGGCAGTAGCTTGTCTACCTGGAAAAGCTTGACCCAGTGGGAAAACATGCAAATTATTACCAAAACATATTTATATCCGTAAGATGGAAGTAGCTGAATAAATCCATTTGCCAAACCTTGAATGGTCCATTAGGCAATTTAAAGTGCCCAGGAACTGTGCAGACGGGTTGCCCTGGATTTTATTTTGGGCAGGTGGGACGAGTAAAGTAGGCACTTTCTGAAGCCTTGTTAATATTTCCCTACCAGTATTGGTTCCTAAACATCTCATTTTATGTATCAACTGATAGTTTAATGCATGTACAGTTGTCAGTAGTGGGAGTTTCAGAATTTCTGGTAGGGCTATTTTTTTATTTGACCCAAACCAGAGGTTTCTCTTCTTATACCAGCAACCATCCGATTGCCAATACTGTTTTTTCCTTTCTAGTGCTGATCATTGGGTGTCTCTAGTCAGTTTCTCCACATTATCATCTGAGGATGAGTTCCTTTGGACCACGACAGAAGTTTGACTTTGGAACTTTGGAGGGCAGCCTATTTTGCAGAAATGTCAGCAAGGTGATTTCCTTTAGCTTTCCAAAAGTCAAGCTTAGAATGTTCTAGAATCTTAGTAATAGCCAAAGCAGCAGATAATAGTATAGCATCCAATAATTTCTGGAAAAAAATGTCTGCTTTTAATTTTGTCTCTGAAGGAAGCCACATTGTTGTCATAACATTTCAAAGTCATGAGCCACTCCAAAGGTTTATCTACTCTCTGTGTAAACGTTGGCAGTTTTGCCATTGATTAGGATACAGGCCCCAGTGTGAATGGTTTGGTTTGTTGGGCCAAAGTAGCCAAAGTTAAAGGTGCTGCTTTAGTTCCTTCAAAAGGAGTTGATATTGCATACTCAGCATGATATTTACCATCTTCATTTTGCACATAAGAACCATCAGTGAACCATGAGTAGTCAGTGTTACTCAAAGAGTTTTCTATAAGTCATCACAGGGAGTCAGAGGGTGATCTGTTGGTATTGAGCAGTTATGGGGGGTTTCGTCAGAGTAGGAGGGGAAAAATAGTAGCAGGGCTAAGGTTTTTACAGTGATTTATTACAGTGATGAATTATTACAGTGACTTATTAAGTGAGACAGCCTACTGAAAGATGCTATGATGAGAGTTAAGAACTTGAAACTGCATGTGGCACAAACATGGTTAAAGGAGATCCTATGACTATTTCCTTAGTGGTCTTTGTAAGAGGGCAGTAGAAGACATAAGTGTGAGGCATGGGGTATCCACAGGCTGCAGGATCTAGTTGTTGGCTGTAATATCCAATGGATCAATGGCAATCTCCATGCTTTCGGGTGAGTGCTTCAAGGGCATTCCCTTCTTTCTCATATACAGGAAGGGAGTTGACAATTGGGGTGTCCAAGGACAGGTGTTTTTTGTTCTTTTGTTTTTTTTAACTTTTAGGATTTGAAAAGTCATGTTATCTGAATCTTTCAGATGTTAGATTCAGATTTAGTAGTTTTTGACAAAGTGTATAAATCTTGGGCCATAAGGGGAAAGTTTGGGATCCAGTTGCTACAATAACCTGCCAGTCCAAGAAAACCTCGCAATTCATGTTTGATTTTGGGCTTGCCAACACCTGTTGTTGCTTGTGTTGTTAATTTTAGCCATTCTGGCAGGTGTGAGGTGGTATCTCCTCGTGGTTTTGATTTGTATTTCCCTAATGCTGAGTAATGTCGAGCATCTTTTCATGTGTCTGTTAGCCATCTGGATGTCTTCTTCAGAAAAGTGTCTATTCTTGTCTTCTGCCCATTTCTTAACTGGGTTGTTTGTTTTTTGGGTGTTGAGTTTGCTAAGTTCTTTATAGCTTTTGGATACTAACTCTTTATCAGATATGTCATTTGCAAATATCTTCTCCCATTCTGTAGGCGGCCTTTTAGTTTTGCTGATTATTCCTTCATTGTGCAGAAGCTTTTTATCTTGATAAAGTTGCAGTAGTTCATGTTTACTTTTGTGTCCCTTGCCTCTGGCAACATGTCTGGTAAGAAGTTGCTCTGGCCAAGGTCAAAGAGGTTGCTGCCTGTGTTCTCTTCTAGGATTTGGATGGTTTCCTGTCTCATTTTAGGTCTTTCATCCATTTTGAATTTATTTTTGTATATGGTGTAAGAAAGTGGTCCAGTTTTATTCTTCTACATGTTTCTATCCAGTTTTCCCAGCACCGTTTGTTGAAGAGACTGTCTTTTTTCCATTGGATATTCTTTCTTGCTTTGTTGAAGGTTCGTTGACCATAGAAATGTCAACCTTTTAAAAGAAAAAAGGTAAACTGTTCAGCCAGCAAAAATTGAGCTTATTTGGGAAAGTGGAAAAATTACAGTTGGGGTACCATAGGCAAACAAAGGAGAGTGTTTCTTTATAGAGGTAAGGAGGAAGTTTAGAGGGATTTGTTTTGAACAAAAGTTTATTGGAGGAAAATGAGAATTCTAAGTGGTGGTGGCTTCTCATTGGCTGTAGGCGCAGCTTGCTGTTGCTGGGCTGAGAGGAAACCTTTCTTCTTTTTTCCTGGACTACGCAAGCTGTGACCACAAGTGGTATGCGTCTCAGAGACCTCTCTTCGAGGGTTCCCAACTCCAGTTTTGAGTTAGGTTTCCTTAGCACATTTTCACACTCTGCTGCTATACATCGTGGACTCAAACCCGAATCCAGGATTTTTAATACAGAGGCCAAGCTTTTAATTTTTTGCCTGCTACATTTTGTGAAGTGTTTGGATGTGAAATGAAAGCTTATTTATTAACCAAAATGTGACCTCACTGGGGACAGGATGATATGTAAATATGTACACACATATATGTGTATGTAATTTTTATATCGTTTGCATCTCAACAGTGTGGCTATACCTGGGGAAGTGGGGTGGGTGAATAAATGCCCCAATAGATTGAGAAAAGAACTTTTTATAATGTCTCAAACTGAAAAAAAAAAAAAAAAAAAAACCTGGGAAATTCTAATTTAAATGTGTGATTTACAAATGTGGAATTAATTACCAGAAGAAATATCTTGCAGAGTTGAAGGAGCTTCTTCTGGGGAATGGAATTCAGGGGTGGAGAAGAGACACACAGGAGTCTGCTGTTTTTGGCTATGTTACTTTACAACTTTGTATCATATATGCTATGATGTGTACAGGTATATTATTAAAAAAAATCCTTTGGCGAGAATAGCATAGCGGTCTGTTTTCAGAATTTTAGAACTGAAAGGACTATAGCGACTCTTTATGGCCAGTTTTTTCATTTTGCAGGTGAGCAGATTGAGGTATGGGAGTTTAAATGTTTGTCAGGGTCCCATGACTGTAGAGACAAACCTCTCCTAGCACAAGTTCATACCGTCCCCAGGCAGTGGAACATTTCCCCATGTTTGTTTCTCCACAATTACCTTTCTAGGCAATTCTCTTTTCCACTTTGATCTAGTTTTTTTGCAATGTTTAAATAGGTTATGGAACTGTGGATTCAAGAGTAGTTATCTCTTAACCCCTCATATTTCCATTATGAAAAAGCTTCAAGTATCTTTAGAGTCTGCAGACTCTGTACCTTTACTTGTGAATTCTGTATTAACTTGTAGTTAGAATTAGAGACACTGAATGCAGTTTGTCTGCAACTGTTTAGGAAGTGACAGCATTGCTCGGTTGAATTTGATAAGTACTGGAATTTGGGCTCAACTTCTATCCTGAGAAGCTGTGACTAACAGGAGATGCTAGCTAAGGAGGTGTTTCCAGTATCTGTGTGTGTGGCTTAAATTTGAAGTTCTGAGAAGGATATAACTTTTCTAAAAGGGAGGTAGAGACAGATGTTATTTTAGAGCAATTATAGAAAAGTGGTTTTGTTTTGTTTTGTTTTTTGTTTTTTGGCATTGTTTGTTTTTTAGAGAGGGCACGCACAAACGGGGGAGAGGGGCAAAAGGGAGAGAGAGAGAGAATCTCAAGCAGGCTCCATGTTTACTGCGGAACCTGATGTGGGGCTCCATCTCACAATCCTGGGGTCATGACCTGAGTTGAAATCAAGAGTTGGTCGCTCAACTGACTGAGCCACCCAGGCGCCCCTAGAAAAGTTTTTAACATCCTATGTTTTCTCTTTATCCTAAATTTTTCTCCTACTTCCCTTTGAAGTATATCACTAACTTAAAATAAAACTTTATTCTTTCTGATTATACACATAGTACATATTATTCAACAATCAAATATTATGGAAATATGTCATGTTTAAATTTGAAGTGCACTGTAATCTAATGTTCTGGCGAAACTGCTATAAATAGGTACATGTTTTTCCTCCAAACTTATCTCCATATTAAAATATTATTGTGGTTGTTACCGAGTACATGGGTAATACTAAACAACTTTCAACTTGGTTTTTATTTTAGCTTAATATATATAACTTAAAAGTATTTCCATGCCCCTACATACAGAGCATTTCGGCTGTGTAATAGCACATCACAGGTTATTTAAACTGTTTCCTGTTGTTGGAAATTTGGGTGGTTTCCCATTTTTCTATATTAAGAACAGCATTTTAGAGAATATCCCCTAAAGTACACTTGTGTGAATGTTTTCTATAGCGAAGTTTTGTGAAAGTCAAAGACATGAAAATATTAAATTTCTCTAATTTATACTTCCTGTAATAGTGTCCCTCCATGTAAAATTATGTTAACACCATAATTTTACATGGAGGGACACTATTACTTTTTTCTTAATGTGTAAGACTGAAGATAGAAATGATTCATATGTGATCAGACACTGAAATAGGAGGTCATAGTAGCAAAGGCTCTGAGCTTTTAGGTGGGTCTTGCCTCATTTGCTCACATTGCAAGTTCCTTTTGGTTTTAATGTTTTCCCCAAGAGAAGATAGTAATTGATAACAGCTATAAAAATACTCTGCAGTTGTTGGACGAGCTGCTAATTAGTTTTAATGGAGCATAGTTTTTTTTTTTTTTTTCTTTTCCCTAAACATTTTCCGAAGAACGTTATTCTAGGACATGCCTTTAAGGAGTTCAGCGAATCCACTAGGTGGTGCAGAACACAGAATGAGTGTATCTTAGCTCTTCTTATATTGTTAAAGTTTACTTCTGATGAAATACTGGTAATGGGTTAATTTTAAGACCTTTAGGTTTATAGAAAGTGCCAGGAATGGATTTCACTTTTCTGTGTGTGAAAAATGTGAAAAATGATACTTTGATAAATGTGATAAATGTTACTTTGATAAATTTCATGACTCAGGGTCACTGAAGCAAGCACATCTCAGGGATTCCTGTGGCAAAGTGTTTATTGACTATCTGAGAGAGTCGATTAATAGTTTCACTGAGTTCAAGCTTTGTTCATAGCTATTAGATTAGAGGATTAGATTTCATGCCTCAAAATGAGTGTCTTCTGTTTGGTTTGTGTTCATGGAACTTGTACTTGGGATTCATTCATTTTAGTATTTTCTTTGTAATATATCAAAACGAGTATAGAAAACGTATATAAATGTGTGTACACACATATGTATACATGCATGTATTGATGTGTAAGTGTATTTTAACAGTGTCTTAACTAGCTCTGTTAGCGTGAATATTTGGTGCATCTTCAACATGAAGATGACGTCTGTCCATCTTTGTTTTATTAGGGGAAATGTTTCTTGACATTTTTTTATATGAAACATTTTCTTTTTTCTTCAAGTTTATTTATGTATTTTTGAGAAAGAGAGAGAGGAGCGAGCAAGCAGGGGAGGGGCAGAGAGTGAGGAAGAGAGAGGATCCCATGGCTGACAGTGCAGAACCTGCCATGGGGCTTGACCTCATGGACCGTGAGATCATGACCTGAGTGGAAATCAAGAGTCGGACACTTAACTGACTGAGCCACCCAGGTGCTCTTATATGAAAAAAATTTTTTAATAGAACTATTTCTTAAGACATGGGGGTACTTTATAGTTGGCATATGCTCTTATTTTGATCTTTTTGGGAAGATGCAACCTGTCTAATGTATTCTTGATTATTGTCTATTCTGTAACATGAAGTCAGTTTTTTAAGTTGAGTATTTAAAATCTCTCCTATTTGTGTATATATTCAAAATGTTGACATTTTGCTTATTTTAAGCAAGATGTAGTCATTTAAATGCGTGTGAAAAATCTGACAGCGGGACTGTTGTTGCCCTCGATTTGCTTCAGGAAACACTATTTACCTGAGTTGTATTAAATGCTTAATGGTTAATGCAAATTTCTTATCAGCTTGATTAAGTTTCACCTTCTCTGCATTTCCTCCTGGTACTTCTCCAATGTGTTACTGTTTAAGACCTTGCATGTCCTATTTGAAAAGCAGACACTGGAGTTGCTACAGAAGAACCCACTTGCAACTTGAGTTTGGGTGTGTGGGGTCCGCTTGTGTTGCTGCCTCCCGTTCTTTTCCCCTTAAAGTAATCCTACCTTTTGAACATGTTTTAGAGTTAGTCTGTCACTGAGGAGTGGTCATTCCTTCACAGTGAATCACAAAACGAGTAGGTCTGATTAGGCTTCCTGACTCGAGCCTGACTGACTCAACCTGCTGTCCTCTGAGCTTCTCCGTATAGGCATGTCAGGGGCAAACTCTCAACTTGGCTCTCTTCCCCATGTGGATAATTTATAAATCTGCATCCTCTCGCTGACCTTTGGAATCTTAGGCTTGCTTCTCCAATTCCTGCTGGACAGGTCTACGTTTGGATCCAGATATCAAATTAAACTATAGGGTAGCACTTATGAGTAAGTGCATCTTAATCACCTAGCAGAGTACCTTATATCAAATAGAACCCTATACATGTTTGTTGTTTGTTGATGATCTACCTACTTCTTATTGTCACATGGTCAATTATAATATATTTTTTAAATGTTTATTTTAAAAATAA
The DNA here is from genome assembly GCF_018350175.1 of Felis catus. NCBI lineage: Eukaryota > Metazoa > Chordata > Mammalia > Carnivora > Felidae > Felis > Felis catus. Next base: position 75,946,175 of record NC_058371.1, on the reverse strand, counting down.
CATGAGAGTGTGCGCGCGCGAGAGTGTCTGAGCAGGGAAGTGGCAGGGAGGGGAGAGAGAGAATCCCAAGCAGGTTCCATGCAGAGCCTGTATGTGGGGCTAGAATCCACGAACCATGAGATCCTGACCTGAGCTGAAATCAAGAGTTGGACACTTAGCCACCCAGGTGTCCACAATTATATTTTTAAATTTTGTTTCTGTTTCTGTTTTTTCTTTCTCTAATCCATTTTCATGCTAAAGTCAGTCTGATTTTATAAAGTGTATCTTTGCCCGTGTCACGGATCATGGTCCTTGTTTCCTACTGGTAATGACTCAACTCAAAGTGGGGTGATAAATTTATGTGCCAACTTGACTGGGCCACAGGATGTCCAGATACTTAGTTAAACAGTATTCTGTGTATGTCTGTGAGAGTATTTTTGGATGAGATTTAACATTTGAATTGTTAGACTGAGTAAAGCAGATTGCCTTTGTTGTGGGTGGGCCTCATTCAATCTGTTGAAGACCTGAATTGGACAAAAAGCTGAATAAAGAAAAATTCACACTCTTTGCCTGACTGTTTTTGATCTAGGCCATCCATCTCTACCTTTAGACTGAAACTTGAACTTGAACTGTATTATTGGCTCTCCTGCTTCTCTGACTTGCTAACTGTAGACTGTGGGACTTTTCAGCCTTCATAATTGCTTGAGCCAATTCCTTATAATAAATCTCTCTCTCTGTCTGTGGGGTGTGTGTGTGTGTGTGTGTGTGTGTGTGTGTAAAATCTTCTATTGGTTCTGTTTCTCTGGAGAATCCTGAGTGATACACAAGGCATCCATCTATGACCTGGTTGCCATGCTGGTCTGTTCTCATTCTGGAGCAGATGCTACCTATGCCTTTTCATCCAACTCTGCTGGGAGTAACCCTTCCTTTTTCTAGTTATTTCAGTGATGCACATTCTTCAAAGCCCAGTTCAGAGCTTGTGTCCTCCACTAAGTCTTTCTTGGCTATCTTTTGCTGTAGCAGTTTCTTGGCATGTGAATCTCTGGAATGAAATTTTACAAGCTGAGTCATTTGATGCCTTGCAGTGTCATCTTGTATACATTTGACCTTCTTCCCAACTAGATTATAAATTCCTTTAGGAATTTAAGAATCCTTTAGGAATTCCATCCCTATCCTTCCAAATCCTCCATTGTTCTTGATGTTAACTTTTACTTATAGGTGGCCAGAGAATGTCTACTGATTTTTTTTTTTAAAGCACCAAGATCTACCTAGGGAAGGGAAGGCAAATCATGCTTCCTTGCCCACCCTCCGTATTGAACCCAATAAGAAATGTCTAATTCATTTGCCACAAGACCCCAAAGTCTTTATCAATGCCATGCTCCAGGGAGACTCTGCAAGTTGTTTGGGGTTGTTACCAGAAATGAAACCTATATATCATCCTTGAACTAGATCCAACTTTGCCTGAGAAGAAAATTGAGTCCTAAAGTCTTGTTGAAATGAGCCCATTCCTGAGGCACTGCTTTGCCTGGTTTACTTTTACTGTCCTCTGCTTTGCTCGTTTCTCTCGTAATTCCCTTTGCTCTGCTTCTGGCTGAGTCTTTTTGTATCTTCTTCCGTAAATACGCTATATAGCACATTTTTGTCAATAATTTTGAACAAGGGTGAAGGAAAAGAAATAATAAAATGAGCTATATGTTCCTAGGGAATTTAGATTTGTCAAATTTTATGCAAATTTTATTCAAGCAGAGTATGATTTTCCTCATTTTCCCACAACCGAACGTAGTTTTTGAGGAACTCCGACTTCATTCTGCTCTGTTCTTCAGCTCATCTTTTTTTTTTTTTTTTTAAAGATTTTATTTATTTTTTAAGTAATCTCCACATCCAACATGGGGCTTGAACTCACGATCCTGAGATCAAGAGTCACATGCTGTACTGACGGTCTGCTCATCTTTTAAGCTCAAAATACTGGAAACACTTTCTACTTTCCATCTTCCTTACCCTGCTCTTTTGCATTTATCTTCTAACATATTATAATTTACTTATTTATTATGTGTACTGTTTATTGACTCTCTCCCTTAGTAAGAATATAGAGCTCCAAAAAGGACAGCAATCTTTGACCATATTAGTATTGGCTGTCTTTGGCTGTATATCCCAAGACACAGACTCGTGCTTGACCAAATTCAGTAAGAATTTGTTGAACTGAGTGGGAGTTTGCTAACTTGGAGGTCTTCACTCCCTACCATTTGTTGCTTAGCTTTTCTTTTGTATTCTTTTGCATTCTCTGAAAGAGAATGGTTACTAAAGATCACTTCTATCCAGACCAGGTTAGTTCTTTCAAACCATATAACTACCAGTTCCCCAGATCTGTGCATTTGTAATAATAGCCATATCACAACAGAAGTTTATAGTCCCTTGGCTGTTCATGGTTTACAAAGCACTTTCATCTATATGATCTCATTTCAGATACTCTTAAGCCTGTGACAGCTTTCCATTCTTTAGGGGCTTTTACCAAAGTATGCAAGTCAGCAAGTGAGACAGTATGTCTTGTCTCACCAGGGGATGCATTCTTCAGTATGTGCTAGGCATACCTCCCCTTGACTGTGTTGTTCCAAAATTACATGTGCCTCTTCAATGTCCTCTGGCCTTTTAGGAACAATCATTCTGTTCCCCAGAACTGTGCCTATATGGTGTCAGGTCCTCAAGGAAAGTGATAAAAATGAGAAAGTGATAAAAAAAACACTTTGTTGTGATAAAAATGAGAAAGGGTAAAAAAAAAAAAAAAAGAAACAGACAACCGTCAATATACATTTATGGGACTCTTTTCAATGGAAGATACTTGGCTGGATGCCGAAAAACTATTGCCTCAAAGTTCATTTGCTAGCAAGAGCTACACGTGGACTTGGCTAGCAGGAATTGGAGGCACAAGCATGAAATTGAGAAAGTTGGCCCAAAGGATGCAGATACTGTAGAGGTGAGAACTGGTGGTGATTAGATTCTCCACCAGTAAGTTGCTTTTACTGTCCTGGCCTCTCTCCTTTTTAGCCGTGAAGATGAAACCATTTTCTTCCTAAAGGCCTTCTGTTCCTGCCTCCAAGCCATGGGAGCGCTCGATAACTATTAGTGTCTAATGATGACACAGGAATATTCCTCTGAGCAATTGGAGAGCTGTAGGCGTGTCACATGTTGACAGGTGCTCACAAATCTCTTTTTGCTGTTTTGAAATATCACTGCCAGGGGAGTTGTATACAACTTGTTCTGACAGAGTAGTCTTAAATATTCATTCCTTTTACCTATTACTTTAAGAGAAATGCCAGCATTTAGTCTTCAGGCTGCCAGTAGCAATCTTGGTGAAATTGTATTATAACTTTTTCAAGATACTTATTTTCATATAGTTCATTTATTTATACATCAATACATTAATGTTATTTTTAATGATGGAGGAAAATACACTTTGAGGTTAGTGGAAACTCAGGGGTTACATGGAAGTCTCTGATCATTTATACTTTCTGGTAAGTTAAGTAGCAAGGAATTATATTGTGGGAAGCAGGATGGCAGTTTAAATACACATCGGGTTCAAGTCCCTACCCTGCCATTTGTAAATGTGTGACTTTGGACAAGTTACTTTCCTTGGATGAATCTTAGCTTCCTTATCATCAAGTGGAGATAATAATGCTCTTATTTCTGTGAGCGTTAAATAAAATAACAGATGTGAAGTGCTTAACATGGAAGTAAAAATCAGTGCATGGCAATCGTTATTTATATACTGAGGTCTATTAGCCCCATTCTAGGGACTGTTTGGGGGAGGTCAAGAAGTGTGTAAAATATATGTCTGGAAAATATATGTGGCAACAGATATGTAATTGACACATAAAATTATTAGGATAGTATGTGATGAAAGTAGGTACGACAAATGAAGGTAGTGGTGACTGTGGTCAAAGTCTTCAAGAATCATGGTAGGGATCATATTAGGATTTCTTTGGTCATAAATTATAGAAATTAAACTGTACAGAAGGAGAACTTATTGGCTCGCATGGCCAAAATATAGGGCAGGTGAGGTGAGTGTGAGGGAAGCCCAAACCAAAAACTCCTGTATCACCAAAACTGTCTCTTTCTCTCCCTCTTTTTTTTTAATGTTTATTTTTGGGAGAGAGAGAGACCGAGTGTGAGCAGGGAAGGGGCAGGAAGAGAAGGAGACACAAATCCAAAGCAGGCTCTAGGCTCTGAGCTGTCAGCACAGAGCCCAACGCGGGGCTCTGACTCACAAACCTTGAGATCATGACCTGAGCTGAAGTCAGACGCTTAACCCACTGGGCCACCCAGGCGCCCCAAGACTCTCTGTCTCTTGTCTCTCCTTCTCTCTAGGTCATTTGCTTCCACGTGGCTGGGGCATGGCTGCCAGCAAGCCAAAAAATCACTCAGAGGGGGCTTGGCCTTCTTTCCTTAGTCCAAATCTCTGAATCCTAGGAATGGCTCTGGTTGACCTCTTTTGGGTGACATCTTTGTCCTTATGGCCAGTGGCACCGATTGTCTGGTTATTGGCAGCCCCATTTAGAAATACCTATTTGGGGTGAGGAAGAGGAACAGTTTCCTAAAAGAAGGATTGTGCTTTTCTCAGAAGAGAGGAGCCGTGTTGGACAGCAAGAGCAGGAGGTGTTTTGACTCCTGGAGGGGAAAAGGCCAGCTTTAGTAGTTTGCAAAGAGAGAGGCAGTTGTGAAGAACACTAAACCAAAGGCACAGTGTAGAATGAGAAGGTGGTTTGTATTAGTGAAATAGGATCCAGTAGACCCCGACTGAATGGTTTGGAGTGGTTAGTTGAGGAGTTTAGAATGATCTGATAGGGCATAAATCCCAAGAACTGACATCAAATTGACATGTTGTGTTGGATTCTGGCTTTTATTTATTTTTTTAGAGAGAGAGAGAGAGAGAGAGAGGGAGAAAAGGCACAGAGGGAGAGAGAGAATCTTAACCAGGCTCTAGGCTCAGCGTGGAGCCTGACATAGGGCTTGATCTCATGACTTTGGGATTATGATCTGAGCAGAAATCAGGAAGAGCCGGATGCTCAACTGACTGAGCCACCCAGTTACCCCAATCCTGGCTTTTATTTAAAAATAGGTTTTATATTGTAGACCAAGTATTTGAATTGGTAATTTGAGAACTAACTTCAATGCAATTGGAAAGTTACACTCATTGAGTATAGACAAGGTGGTCTTTGTAGTCTCTTTGTTGTGTTCATCCTGGCACTCCCTTAAAAATTAGATGTTATCAAGCATTTATAGTACCTTTCCTGTTTAAAAACAAAAAGCCAAACAGCTGTATTTCAGAGTAACAAAATAGTTTGGAAAAAATCTTGTTTTTAGAAGAATTCTAGCTAACAAATGTGGAAGGAATGATATAAAGAAAATATAACCATTTTGTTACCCCAATGAAATAATAGATATTAGGAATGGTCACCAGTGACTAGGGGTCAGAGGCTGATGGCAGACTTTATAATTGATGGATTAGGCTAATAATCCCTGAACCCACTGATCAATCTTAATGTTACAAAAAGAGAAAGAAGTAGATACTACAGGCCTCCTAATTTGATGGGATAGGAAGTATACAAGGTTGTCTGTGAGGTTTCTTGTTAAAAGAAAATGTCATGTAATTCAGATCAAACTTTTATGCCTAACTACTAGTTTATAAGAAGCACAGGAAAAAGAGGATGATGTTAAACAATACCACGGAGAGGTAACCAGCCAAATCCAGAATGTAGAAGTTCCTGTAGGACAGATTACTCCATTAGTGTAATTAAATAAATGACAAGGAAAACAGAGGGAAGAGAAGCTATCATTAGGGGACTTGAGATATGTGTCCATTATGTTTGGATCTTGATTTGGATAAATTAATTACAAAGCTATAAATTATACAAAGTTAGATAATCTGGACAATTTAAACTCCAGACAGTGGATAAATTAAAGGATTTAGAGGAATAATAGTGGAATTATTGCTATTATTTTTTAAACATGTGTAGACCTTTTTTTTTTTTAAAGGTTTATTTTTGACAGTGAGTGGGCAGGGGCAAAGAGAGAGAGTGGGGAGAGAGAGAGAGAATCCCAAGCAGGCTCCCTGCTGTCAGCACAGAGCCTGATGTGGGACTTGAACCCGCGAAGCATGAGATCGTGATCTGAGCTAAAATCGGGTTGGTTGCTCAACCGACTGAGCCACCCAGGCGACCCAATAGTGGTATTATTTTAAAAATAATTTAAAAATTATTTTAAGGATGCATACTACATTTTTTTTCAGATTATATAGTATTGTGTTAGTTTCCTTTGACTGCCTTAACAAATTACCACTGACTAGGTGGATTAAACAACAGGAATTTATTCTCTCATAATTGTGGAGGTCAGAATTCTAAACTCAAGGTGTTGGCAGGCCATGTTCCCCTGTGAGGTTTCTAGAGGAGACTTCCTGTGTCTTCCAGCTTCTGCTAGCTGTCCTTGGCTTGTGGCGGCATCTCTCTGCTTAATCTCCTGTCATCTTCTTGTGTACATCTGTATCTAATCTCCTTCTGCCTCTAATGAGAACACATGTGATTGCATTTAGAGCCTCCTCATGTAAATGAAGGTAAATTCCTTTTTAAAATCCTAAATTATAGTCACATCTTTTGCTAGATAAGGTAGTATTCACAGCTTCTGGGGATTAGGAAGTGATGTATCTTTGGGGGCCATTTATTTTGTTTACCTTCCATACGGGTATATGAGATTTGCTTTCACTTTTCAAACAACTCAGCAAAGGCAAGGAGCAAAGTGAAAGATTATAACCTGCTGAATTATGACTGGCCATAAATTGTTAATTTTTGAGATGAGTCTCGGCAGTTAAGTGTACTGTTCTCTCTACTTTGTTTGTGTTTGAATATTTCTGTAGTGAAAGGTAAAAACAAACGAGAAAGGTTGACTCTCAGAGCAGGATTTCTTAGTTTCTCTGAGAATCTGGACAGTATGCTACATTGACTCCTGATAAATACAAATCTCAATTTTTTTTCCTGCTAATGAAAATTAGGTATGAGATTTCTAACATCCTTCAACTTTTCACTAGCTTTTTAGACATTTCTTTATGTTTCTCAAGAGAGATAGAGGGCAAATGAAAATCTGTTTACTTGGACTCAGAAATTGTAAGCTATAAGATGACCTGAGGCTTAGCTAAGGGAAGTCCTTTTTCTCTTCTGTACTAAAATCTTGGTGATCACATGAGAAGTGTCACAGTTGTTGGTGAAGACTCTCAGGCAGAGTAACTTATTGTATCATTACATCTTTGTCAAGCAGATGAAATTATGAAAGATAATCTGTTCTGCATTATTTTAGAACCCATCTTTCAACTGTGTTTTCATGTGATCATAAAATGTCCCAGTGACCCACAAGTTGGCATGTAGAGCACATTCCCTGGCATAGCTCTGTAGTAATTAATATTTTTCTATGAATTACTCTTTTAGGTAATACTGCAGTGTTATAAATCTTGAGAAATCTAGTCTGTTTTACTCTGTTTTTCCTCACCCCCCCCCAGCCCCCCCACCTCCAAATAGTGAAATTTTTCATGATTGCTCCTTCTCACCCCTGTGCTGGAAAGATTTCAAGTTATATATTTAAATTGTTTTAAATATTTATTTTTCAGAGAGAGAGAGAGAGAGAGAGAGAGCGCGAGAGAGTGCGCGTGCGCGCGCGGGGGAGGGGCAGAGAGAGGGGCCACAGAATCCGAAGCAGGCTCCAGGCTCTAAGCTGTCAGCACAGAGCCTGACGTGAGGCTTGAACCCACGAATCGAATCGTGAGATCATGACCTGAGGCGAAGTCAGATGCTTAACCGACTGAGCCACCCAGGCACCCCTCAAGTTATACATTTAAAATAACCACACGATGGTGTAGAGCACAGCATTTCTCAGAGCTATTGTGGTATGTCAGAAATACGATTATTTCTCAAAACACTGCAGTATGCCCAATTCAGCCTTAAGTGTATGTGCTATAAATGATAATGACTGTCAGGATACTGTTTTAGACTATTCAAATGACTTTACATATACTTGTGTATGTTAAGGTTTTTTTTTTTTTTAAGTTAAGAAAACAGAAATTCACATGTAGCATCTCTGATAAAATAATGCCTGAGTCGTGACTTTAGTTGCCAAAAGCAGCATATTTAAAAGTGCATTTAGTCTTCAGAAGTCAGTTTATTGACATTCCATGATTTTAAATTCTTTCCTCGGTGTTTTTCATATTCAGTTTTTTCCTTCCCAAGGTAAAAGCTGCATTTTGAAGAGTTGGTATAAACTCTAGTTGCAAAATCTCAAAATTAGACTGTCTTTTTTTAGCTCATTGAATTAGAATTTAGCTGGTACATTTGTTTTGATATACGAGACTCCTAAAACCCAGTTCTTTCTTTTGTGTTCATTCTGAGCTGTAGTACAAATTGGTCTGTATAGTCAGACAAAATGACATATGGCCAAAATTAGACTTTTGTGGTGGTATATGTGTATAGTCTATAAGGCTGACTATATTTTGAGCTTCTTATATTGCTATGACATTGTCTTCAGGCTTATAGGAAAGCAACGTTTCTTTGGAGGGTATGGACTGGAGATGGCATGTTGTAACGTAGATATAAAAATGACTTTTCCATGTGAATAAAGTCGTTGGTGGATGAATAGATTTAAATCCTTGCAAGCCTCTTGGGCATTCTAGTTGCTTACTAAATGGTTTATTATAAAACTTGCTGGTGATTATTAAATTTCTCAGCCATTCCATCTTTTAAGGGTTGTAAAATCACCCAATTTATGTACCCTGCAATAAAGGAGAAGTGATTTATGGAAATAATCAAGATAGTGGTTTACATTTCACTTGATAAAGTATCACGATAATCTGTTCTGCATTTTTTAGTGTATGCTTGTGTGCAAGGAAGAAATATTTACTCAGTAATATTCTTTATGAAATAGATTCTTTTATTACCCAGGTGTAGCATAATTTTTCAGGAGCACATATTTTTACATAAAATGAGATGCTTCTTAAATTTTGTTTTTTTCTTTGCTACTTTTTCTTCTTCATTTAAAAGAAGCTAAAATATGATTTAGAAGGCTGATTGAGAAAGTATCCTGGCATTTGCATGATGCTTTTTGGTTTGCAAATAATTAACAAATAAGGAACTCTTGGGTAAAACCAAAGCATGATCTTTGAGTAAACCACAAATGGAGAATACCATCCAATCCTTTACTGAGTTGACATCCTTGGTATCTCTCAAGCCCTTTCATTTTTCTTATCTGTATTAACTTTACCCTCTCTTCTAGATTATTACAGTAGGTTCTTGCCTGGTCTTCCTGCTTCCACCCTATCCACTCCTCACTTGGCTCCTCATTCCAGCCTCAGTGATTTGTAAACAATGCAGATTTCATGGTGGTGTTTTCCTCGCTCACCTTCCCTCCCATTTTAGGAGGCTTGGGGCTTCTCATCACTCTGAAGGTAAATAAAGATCCTCTGTGTGCCTGTCTCTGAGGGGTCCAGCCTGACTACCTTGCCAGCCTGTCTCACACCCGTTACTCATTAGCTCACAATACTTTAGCACCACTGTCTTTCCTTCAGTTCTTAAGGCGCCCACACTCTTTTAAAAAGCCTCAGAATCTTTGCACATGCTGTTCATGACTCCGAACATTCCTCCTCACCCCTACCATGTCTGTATCTCTCCCTGTCAGTCCCCTTTGCTTAATTAGTTAAGTCCTGTTTATCTTTTGCTCAAACCTTGTTTCTCAGGGAAGCCTTTTTATACTAGTTGGGTCTCACTGTTGCAGGCTTTTATATCACCATGAATCTCCCCCCTCCCCCACTTCCCCATTCCATTGGGCTTACTGGTGATAAATTATGTACTTGTATAAATTGTCTTCATAAGGGAAAGTAGTGGGCCTGTTTTTGCCCTAGGACTTAGTACCTAGCACATAACAGGTGCACTGTAAATACTTGTTGAATGAAAGAAAAACATGAGAAAATGGAATCAGGCATAGCTGTTACCTAACTGATTAAGTGCATGTAATCACTTTTGCCAGTACCAAAGACACTGTAATAAGTGAAGTGTGCCCTTCAGAGGGGTCATCCGGGGAGGTTGCCTGCTTATTCTGCTGCTGTTGTTAGAAAGGAATTCTGGAACATATAAGAATTGTTTTCGGAAGACGTTTACAGGCTGCTTAATAAAAGCACTTACTTTTGGGGCACCTGAGTGGCTCAGTTAAGTGTCCAACTCTTGTTTTTGGCTCAGGTCATGATCCTATGGTTCTTGAGTTCGAGCCCTGAGTTGCACACTGCACTGACACTGTGGAGCCTGCTTGGGATTCTCTCTCTTTCTCTCTTTCTTTGCCTCTCCTCTGCTCTGGCTCAAAAATAAATGAGTAAACTTAAAAAAAAATTAAAAAAAAAAAGGACTTACCTTTTGATTAAAAATATCCAGCTTGATGATTCTAAAAGTACTTCCACCTACAGATACCAATTCCACTTTCAAGGAACCAAATTTGCCACAGTTAAAAATTTCAAAAGAATGCTGTAAACATAAGGCAGCCTTAAAAGAGTTGTTCCTAAAATATGTTGACCATTGGTGGGCATTTTTGTAATCAGCATGTAGTCTTTGAAGAGGCTAATATTCCTGTGGATGTGTGGGTTCTGCTATGTTTCTGTTAAAATCTTTCATGAAGTCACCCTTCATGTTGAAAGGATGTTTCACGTTTGTTTCTGGCCGTGAGGGAGAGGGATGCATTTTACTTTCTTAAGTCATTCGCTTCATCTTGACGCTTTTCATCCTCCACGGGCAAAATGAGTCTTGCAAAATTTGTTTTTTCCTGGAAAGGAATGTAATAAGGGATTGAGTTAACCATTATAAAGTGCTTTAAATTTCTTAGATGTTGAGTTCTGTGTCTTGCAGAAGTCTCCGTTGGTATGAAAGATCACAGAACTGGGACCATATTCTTCCATTGGAAAGTATCCAGGAGTCTGGCCAAGTTCTATTCAAGGTTATTTATTCAGTAGTTTTGTTGACTTAGTCACCAGCACTTAACCTCTTTTTTGCTAAGGATTGCCCCTTTACCTCCTGATTTTGCAAAGAAGTTGTATGTATTCCCTTTCTCCAATAGCTTAAGTCGGCATTGATCCTGAGCAGAAATAACTGAATTGAAATTAACCCACATATGTGTCTTAAAAAATATTTTTTTAACATTTATTTATTATTGAGAGACAGAGCATGAGCAGGAGAGGGCAGAGAGAGAGAGAAAGGGAGACATAGAATCCTTAGCATGCTCCAGGCTCTGAGTTGTCATCACAGAGCTCGATTCAGGGCTCGAACTCACAAACTGAGAGATCATGACCTGAGCTGAAGTTGGACACTTAACTGAGCCACCGAGGTGCCCCTGTGTCTGTACCTTTTAAAATTTTTTTTTTCCAACGTTTATTTATTTTTGGGACAGAGAAAGACAGAGCATGAACGGGGGAGGGGCAGAGAGAGAGGGAGACACAGAATCGGAAACAGGCTCCAGGCTCCGAGCCATCAGCCCAGAGCCTGACGCGGGGCTTGAACTCCCGGACCGCGAGATCGTGACCTGGCTGAAGTCGGACGCTTAACCGACTGCGCCACTCAGGCGCCCCTGTGTCTGTACCTTTTAATCTGTGGGAACTCTTTTGGATACACCGAACTGGTAACTGCAGCTATTGAAGTTCGTCTTCAAGCAGGACATTTGTCACAGCTCCATTCAGGTGACCATCAGCACTGTATTTTTCCCTTGCTCACCTTTGAGAAAATGCACTCATCTCTTCCTGATGTAGATGGTTTTAGAATAGTAGACAGCTCTGTAAGCCAACAGTTGAGTGACAAGTTTTAGTAACAAAAGTTCCATTGACCTTTGATTCTCAAGTGTTTTTGCTTATACCTGAACAACAGGGATTTGACTTTCTTTAGCGTTTTGTTTGGTTTACAACTTGCCAGTTAAAGGCTTACATTTTCACACTGCTTCAGTGCGGATAGTATTTACTTATGCAAATGTATTTTTTGTGCCTCCTTTTCCAAATACATTTTCTGAGCTAAGCAATAATACCAAGATTTGTGAGAGAACTTTTTGATTTTGGTCTTTTAAACGGTGGTTCTATGCTCAATGTCTTTCCTGGCAGGTCACTGCTTCTTGTTAAATAAAGCTCTTAGAAAAAGACCTTTCAGTGTTTGTGCATAAGACTCACTGTGTTTTCTGTCTGTGAATCTCAGTGATTGCTCTCTGTGACTGAGTCATAACCACATACGTGAATCAGTGACATTCATTCATCTGTGTGAGCCCTGGCCAACCATTCTCTGCCTCTAATGGAATTATTGTCCCCCCACAGGGATTTGAATGCTGTCGAATGCATTTTGACTGAGACATACTTAACTTTAGCATTAAGCCCTCTATTATTATCAGTTTTTGTGAATCATCCAGTCTTAAGCCGGGGTCATGTTATTATATAATGTATTTGATGGGTACAATTCTTACGCTTATCACTTACCTGATTGTTGTGCTGTTTTCTGTGTGTTACAGGAAAGAGAACTGATTTTCTGTGTAAGGTAGTGGCATCTTGGGACATTATTTTGCTGTAGCTCTGGGAAGTCTTAGGAATGATGGCAGTAATGTGCTCAGGTTACCTGTGCTCATTGGACGAACCCTGAAACACTGTGAGGTCATGAAAAATTAATGGAGAACTAATACCTACTATTAAAAAATTTTTAAATGTTTTTATTTTATTTTTGAGAGAGAGAGACTAAGTGCAAGTGGGGGAGGGGAGACACAGACTCCAAAGCAGGCTCCAGGCTCTGAGCTGTCAGCACAGAGCCTGACCTGGGGCTCCAACTCATGGACTGTGAGATCATGACCTGAGCTGAAGTTGGACGTTTAAGCGACTGAGCCACCCAGGTGTTGTAATACTTATTATTTCAAATAATGATCTACTCAAGTTCAGGCAACATATGTTAAAATGTTCTAACATGAGTTGAACAATTTAACGCCGGTAAAGAAGGTGTAATGAAGGATTTTAGGGCTGACTGTTCGTTCATTTAGCTGTGAAGTAAATAGGCTGCTTTGCATGACACGTTTCCTGATCCTCTTTCAAAGAGGAAGCTGAAACCAGGAGAGGTTAAATAGTGTTCTCAACGTCGTGTAGGTGATCAGTGCCAGAGCTGGGATCTGAACCCAGACCTCTAGGACAGCACAGCTGGTGATCCTAACCTCCCGCTGGGCTGCCTTTTCTCCGGGAGGAAGACGTCATGTGGCATGAGAAAAAATAGACTCCTTTTACTGACAAGATGAGATGAAATCAGATTGAAAAGATAAATTAATAAATTACTTGGGCTTTTATTGAACCAGCAATTCAATTTAGTAGAAGTTTATCGAGGGTGTAGCATGTGCAAAGCACTGTGCTGGGAGCTGGAGAGGATATCAAGATCACCAACTGTTAGAGCCTGTAAAACATATACAAAAATAACTTACACATGACAGAATTCATTGACTCCGCAGACGTTAATTTGGCACCTGTGGTGTGCCAGGACAGGGCTAGAAACTAAGAATCATTCATCTGTTTATCAATCATATGAAGCGTTTGATCACCTCCTATGTGCCAGGCACTGTTCTAGGTGTTGGGAATATAGCTGTGAACAAAGCAGACAAGGTCTGTATTCTCCCTGAGTGTACGTTCCAGTGGGAAGGAGACAGACCATACCTAAGCGTGTCAAGACCTGCAGAGAAAGAAAATAGGGTGGCGTGCAGAGAGTTGCTGGGTGGCTACGCTAGATTGCAAAGATAAGTAAGGTTTGATACTCTCCCTGGAGGAGACACACATGTAGACCGCCTGCTACAGAGTGAGTCAGTGTGTGCAGTGACTGATGTGTGGACAACGTGCTGTGGGTGACTCCCACTCTGAAGGTCTTGCATATCCTCATGAGAGCTGAGGGATTACTACAGGCAGTGTGCTGACAGGACCAGATGTGTGTTTAGGGTGGTAGTTGTGGAGCAGACTCAAGCATAGGCTAGACAGGGAAGACACTAATGATAGGACGTGATAATTACTGTGAGGAATGACAGCCCTAGACAGACGCAGGGGGGAAGGAGAGAGGAGGAAGTGTTACTTTCCACAGAGAGAATTAGGGAAGGCTTTCTGAGGGAGGTGACCTTTAAGCTTAGTCTTTAAACATGCAGAGGTGAGGGGTGCCTGGGTGGCTCAGTCAGTTAAGCATCCGACTTCAGCTCAGGTCATGATGTCACGGTCCATGAATTCAAGCCCTGCGTCGGGCTCTGTGCTGACAGCACAGAGCCTGGAGACTGCTTCGGATTCTGTGTCTCCCTCTCTCTCTGCCCCTCCCCTGCTCCTGCTCTGTCTCTCTCTCTCTATAAAAACTTAAAAAAAATTTTTTTAAACACACAGAGGTGAAGGGAAGGGCATCTCATGGGTATATTACCATGAACAAAAATGGAGAGATCCAGCTTATTTAGGGAGTGGCTAGACTTACTGGCTGGCTGGGGCATAGGCTGTGTGGGAGAGAGATAAGTCATTAGGCCTGATATGCCGGATTGCTTCAGGTAAGCAGAGGGAACCCGCTGGAGGCTTTTTTAGTGGATGGTCATAATCACAGCCTTAGAAATATTATTCTTGCAGTAGTGTAACCCCTAAATTGGAATGGGGAGAGAGAAGTGACTGAGCAATAATTCAGGGCCCTGAGATAATGGTGATGTGACCTGGTAGGGGGCTCCTGGGACTCGTTTAGAGACAATGGGGCAGTTGTGCCACTAGGAATGGTAAGGTAGACTGCTGATCAGATGTGGGAAGTTGAGGAGGAGGAGGAGAAGAGTTGATTTCAAGAATGTAAGATGCCTGAGGGGATAAGATTTCTATACAAACAAGGAATGGTAGAAGGAAAATCTGTTTGAGAAACATTACTTAGAGGAGTTTGGGATTTGTAGAGTTAATTTGCTAGTGGGGACCTTGAGGTAACAGTATTAGATAAGTAAGTGAAAATAAATAGGATTTTAGCTCTGGGTTAGAACATGTAGGCTGGGGTGATAATTAAGCAGCTCCAGTTGTAGGATAGATGACATTGGGCCAGGGACTGACTAGTTCAAAGAGAGAAAGGAGGTGAGGATGGAAACTCAGAAACATGATAGTTTTGGCTGTTTATTTTTATTTTCGCTCTTGTACTTTAGTGCTAATAATCTCTTAGTCAAACTACCTTGTTCGACTCCAGCCTGTACTTCCAGCTCAGTCCTCTGTGTTGCTTGAAAAATTGTGCACCTGGGCCATTTTATCTTGACTCCATTGTAGAATTCAGTTATAATCAGGGACAACATAAAAGGCCCCAGCTTTGTGACCTCCTTTGTTGTTGAGATTCTATTGGGACATTTTTACATCCCATCTTTCAGTGTCTCCAAGAGCATTTTATTTCATAGTAAATAATAGTAAACATCTTTGCTTCCTTAGAGGATTGCAAATTTTTGTTCCTCATAGACAATCCTATAACTGGTCACATTTACCTTTTTACTTCAGCTGTTAGGAAGCACAAAATCAAAGTCTCTGCTCAACTGTATTAACTATGTAGGAGCTTACAGTCTCCATACTTAAGTTCTATTCCAATATCTCTTCTCCCAGCCACAGTCTTTATTTTCTTCTCTAATTTATGGTTTCCTTTGGCCTCATTTTTAGTTTTTTCCCCTTAATACATGCATTTCTCATATGTCACCTCAAATTCTTTGTGGAATGAGATGAGGGCAAAATAATGCTCGTATGCTGTTAACTATTTGGATGAGATGTACTTAGAATGTGATAGATCAGTATGTAAATAGAAGGACTCAAACTATTTTAAATTTATATGTTCTTTATTCTCTGTGAACCTGTCTTCATTGATAATTTTTAGACACATGATACGTAATCAGACTGCAGAACTAAATGAAAAATTAGGCAACAGTGAGAGCCAAGTTCATGAGTAAATATTTGCATGTTGACCCTACCCTCTCTGCCTCTTCTTGATCGGTTATTCATTTTCAGGTATATGAATTTTTGCAATAAGAATTGGGATTTTTTTGTCAGTCATTTATAAATTTTAATATTTGGTCCATGTGGAATCTCAGAGTTGTTAATAATGGCTGGGGACTAATCACTGGAATTTGAACTAATGTGGTCTAGTAATGCTTTTATTTCTAGTCAATTCATGCAGACTCCACTGCAGAAGACTGTGTAATGTTTGTGGATTGTTCACCCAAGCAATGAATAGATCACTGGTTAGGTAAAAAGAATTGACCTCTTACCACCAATCATTCCTGGATTCTGTTATCTAAGAATGATCTTTTCCATTCTATAAAAGGAGACTTTTGCTTTCAGTGGCCAGATCAGGAACTAGATGCCTTTTTAACACAAATCTGTTAGTAAAAATAGCCAAGTATCTGTTATTATTGGATTTACTCTCCAGTAGAAACTTTCCTCTTATTTTAAAGTTGAAAAAGTGTTATCCTTTCCTCGAACTACTTTGTTAATTCTTGTAAAGTGGGAAGATACAAACTTCTGCTGATGTAAATTTAAGTGGTAAAATAAACCTTTGTAGAATCAAATGATGTCAAATGAGATATTTTTGGAAACTTTGTTTTAAAAATCATATTTCTAAATGTAACTAGACTTCTGTTTGTTTCAGACTGATGACCTACTTTCCTTTTTAAAGAAAATTTATTGTTTAAATTCAGGTTAGTTAACATACACTGTAGTATTGGTTTAAGGAGTAGAACTCAGTGGTTCATCACTTGCATATAACAGCCAGTGCTCATACCGAAAAGTGCCCTTTTCAATGCCCACCACCCATTTAAACCATCCTCCTCCCTGCTCCAGAGACCCTGTTTGTTCTCTATATTTAAGAGTCTCTTAATGGTTTGTCTCCCTCTCTGTTTTTATTTCAGTTTTCTTTCCCTGCCCCTGTGTTCATCTGTTTTGTTTCTCAAATTCCACCTGTGAGTGAAATCATATGGTATTTGTCTTTTCCTGACTGACTTACTTCGCTTAGCCTAATACCCTAGCTCCACCCACTCGTTGCAAATGGCAAGATTTCATTCTTTTTGATTGCTGTGTAATATTCCTGTGTGTGTGTGTGTGTGTGTGTGTGTGTGTGTGTGTACCTACATATACCACATCTTCTTTATCCATTCATCAGTCGATGGACATTTGGGCTCTCTTCATAGTTTGGCTATTGTTAATAGTGCTGCTATAAACATTGGGGTGCATGTGCCCCTTTGAATCAGCATTTTTGTATCCTTTGGATAAATATCTAGTAGTATAGTTGCTGGATCATAGGGTAGTTCTATTTTTAGCTTTTTTATTAAAAAAATTTTTTTTTAATGTTTATTTTTGAGACAGAAACCGAGCATGAGCAGGGAAGGAGCAGAGAGAGAGGGAGACACAGAATGTGAAGCAGGCTCCAGGCTCCGAGCTGTCAGCACAGAGCCCAACGCGGGGCTTGAACTCATGGACTGTGAGATCATGACCTGAGCCGAAGTCAGACGCCCAACCAACTGAGCCACCCAGGCGCCCCTGTTTTTAGCTTTTTGAGGAACTCCACACTGTTTTCCAGAGTGGTGCGGTAGTTTGCATTCCTACTAACAGTGCAAGAGGGCTCCCCTTTCTCCATATCCTCACCAACACCTGTTGTTTCTTGTGTTGTTAATTTTAGCCCTTCTGACAGGTGTGAGGTAGTATCTCATTGTGGTTTGGATTTGTATTTCCCTGATGATGAGTGATGTTAAGCATCTTTTCATGTGTCTGTTAGTCATCTGGATGTGTTCTTTGGAAACGTGTCTATTCACGTCTCCTGCCCATTTCTTAACTGGGTTGTTTGTTTTTTTGGGTGTTGAGTTTGGATACTAATCCTTTATCAGATATGTCATCTGCAGATATCTTCTGCCATTCCGTCAGTTGCCTTTTAGTTTTTGTGATTGTTACTTTCATTGTGCAGAAGCTTTTTATCTTGATGAAGTCCCAATAGCTCATGTTTGCTTTTGTTTCCCTTGCCTCCAGAGATGTGTCTAGTAAGAAGCTGCTGTGGCCAAGGACAAAAAGGTTGTTGCCTGTGTTCTCCTCTAGGATTTGGATGTTCTGTCTCACATTTAGGTCTTTCATCCATTTTGAATTTATTTTTGTGTGTGGTTTAAGAAAGTGGTCTAGGGGCGCCTGGGTGGTGCAGTCGGTTAAGCGTCCAACTTCAGCCAGGTCACGATCTCTCAGTCCGTGAGTTCGAGCCCCGCGTCGGGCTCTGGGCTGATGGCTCAGAGCCTGGAGCCTGTTTCCGATTCTGTGTCTCCCTCCCTCTCTGCCCCTCCCCCGTTCATGCTCTGTCTCTGTCCCAAAAATAAATAAACGTTGGAAAAAAAAAATTAAAAAAAAAAAAAAAAAAAAAGAAAGTGGTCTAGTTTCATTCTCCTGCACATCGCTGTCCAGTTTTTCCAGTGCTACTTGTTGAAGAGATTGTCTTTTTTCCATTGGATATTCTTTCCTGCTTTGTCAAAGATTATTTGGCAGTAAAGTTATGTGTCCATTTCTGGGTTTTCTATGTGTTCCACTGATCTGAGTGTCTGTTTTTGTGCCAGTACCATACTGTCTTGATGATTGCAGCTTTGTAATATAGCTTTAAGTCCGGAATTGTGATGTCTCCGGCTTTGGTTTTCTTTTCTCAACATTGCTTTGGCTATTTGGGGTATTTTTGGTTCCATACAAATTTTAAGATTGCTTGTTCTAGCTGTGTGAAGAATGCTGCTGTTATGATAGGGATTGCATTGAATGTGTAGATTGCTTTGGGTAGTATAGACATTTGAACAATATTTGTTCTCCCAATTCATGAGCATGGAATGTTTTTCCATTTCTTTGTGGCTTCTTCAGTTTCTTTCATAAGCTTTCTATAGTTTTTCAGTGTACAGATCTTTTACCTCTTTGGTTAGGTTTATTCCTAGGTATCTTATGGTTTTTAAAGGGGATCGATCTCTTGATTTCTCTTTTTGCTGCTTCATTATTGGTGTATACAAAAGCAGTGGATTTCTGTACCATTTCTGTTTATATCCTGTGACTTTGCTGAATTCACATAACTGTTCTAGCAGTGTTTTGGTGGAGTCTTTCGGGTTTTTCACGTAGAGAATCATGTGATGACCTACTTTCTGTTTACATGAAGTATCAATTGTTGACATCGAAATATCTTTGTGATTAGATTTGTATAAGGAAACATGAATTTAGTTGCATAACACAGTGGCATTTACTTATTTAGACCTCCTCTTACTCTATAAGAAGAAATGCAGTTGTTCTAAATGTGGTGATTAATGCTTCAGTATCTTCTCTGAGTGCTACAGGTATGGAGTTTGCGGTCATAGTAGAGCTGAGGACTGCTCTTCTGCCTCATGTCCGTGTTGAATTTCTTGGTTTTCATTAGAGCTTTTCAGCCCTACTCGCACTTATTATTGTTTATTGTAAATATATATATATGTGTATATATATATATACATATATATATGTATACATATATATATGTACATATATATGTATATATGTATATATATATATATACACACATATATACATATATATATGTATGTCCTTATGGTTTTTATTACTTTCAGTAGAATCTCCTGTCAGGAACTGTGGTTGAATTTCTTTCTGATCTCAGTATCAAAAAATAGTTCTTTCTCTGAGCAACTAGTTTATTTTTACCCTGTGGACACTGAATATTATAACCGATCATGTTTCCCTCTACATGTTGGCTGCAGCACAGCTTAGAGTCCCTGCCCACCTCCTTTTCTTCCTCCTCCTCCTCCTCCTTAAATGTCTAGAACACCTCTCTTCTCCCTGTCATTCTACCTTGGTGGTATAGTCATTGGTACACTTATCTTTTCCTACTAGTTTAAAAGCTGTTTGGAGACAAGAATTCTATACTTTTCTTTATATTCTTTACATTGTTATCACAGGGCCTTGCACACATTTGGCACTCAAATAGTGGCTGACTTGAGCATTAGTAGGTCATTCAAAAATAGCTGCTTGTTGGGCCCTCCATGGTGATAAGAATAAGGAGAAAGAAAGAGGCAGTATGCCAGAGAAGGTTTTGGAATGTGCTGAGGGTCAGAGGAATTATATGTTTGAAAATATAACACAATGAAATGTGATGCTCCTCAGGATGAGAAAAGAATGTTGAATATTGGAACCAACATATGCTATTTTCCTCACTGTGTCATATCTAAATATACTGCTGCATCAAATTGGGACCCTGGCATCTCCCAACTTAGCTCCGATAAGAAAAATCAGTTTTCTCCTCTTACAGAAAAAAGATAAGGGGTTAGTTAGGAGAGGAGCAGTCTAATCAGTGTGGGTTTAGAAGCTGCTTTCAGATCTGTGCACATATATACTATAGTTATTATACCTGCTGTGAAATGCAGATTACGTCACCTCTAGAAGAGTTGTAATAAAATGGTTGTGAGCTGAAACCAGTGATCCATGTATTCAACTATTATTCTATATGATTAAATTCTAGTACAACTAATGAATGTGGAGTGAATTCTAATCGTATGTGGCACATAGTCAAAGCTCTTATACAGGAAGGTCCATTGAAATGAAAATGAATCTGGTTAACTGAAAGCAAAAGATCATCAACTTTATTTATTTTGAAAGAAAAGGAATCCATTTTAATTGTATAGGAATTTTTAAAGACACATCTACATCTGTGCAACTTGGTAGAAAACAGATTTTTTTTTTTTACCTATGACATTTCAGTGAACAGACTTCTTTTTAAAAAAAATTTTTTTTAATGTTGATTTTTGAGAGAGCGAGAACAAAAGTGAAAGAGAGAGAGAGAGAGAGAGAGAGAGAGAGAGAGAGAGAGAGAGAGAGAGAGAAAGCAGGGGAGTGACAGAGACAGAGAGGAAGACACAGAATCTAAAGCAGGCTCCAGGCTCTGAGCTGTCAGCACAGAGCCCATTGCGGGGCTGGAGCCCACGAACCATGGGATCATGACCTGACCCAAAGTTGAAGCTTTAACTGACAGAGCCACCCAGGTGCCCCTCAGTGAACAGACTTCTTAAACTTTTTTTTATTCTTTTTTTTTTTTTGAGCAAATGAGTAACTTTCATCGTATAAACGGCTTTATAGTTTTCAGTACCAAGGTTATGTTTTCACAAAAGCTCAAATTGACTAATCAGTTAAAAATGAAAATATAATTCTGATATAATATGATGTAGGCTATTATTGAAATATGTTGAATTTATTCAATTTTTTAAAATTTACATTCAAGTTAGTTAACATATAGGGTAGTATTGGTTTCAGGAGTAGAATCCAGTGAATCATCACTTACATATAACACCCAGTGCTCATCCCCACAAGTGCCCTCCTTAATGCCCCTCACCCCTTTAGCCCTTCTCCCCACCTAACACCCCACCAGCAACCCTTAGTTTGTTCTCTATAGTTAAGACTCTCTTATGGTTTGTCTCCCTCTCTTTTTGTATTATTTTTGCTTCCCTTCCCCTAGGTTCATCTGTTGTGTTTCTTAAATGCTACATATGAGTGAAATCATGTGATACTTGTCTTTCTCTGACTTATTTCACTTAGCATAATACATTCTAGTTCCATCCACATTGTCACAAATGGTAAGATTTGATTATTTTATAATTAAATTTTTATAAATTTTATAAATAAAATCTGTATTGGTATGTTGAGAAGGGGCAATCTTTGTTTTTTTGTTTTTAATTTAAAAATGTTGTATTTTATCAGTTATCCCCCATTATCATATGTTATTGGTAAACTCATGATTCTAGCAGTAAAACTTTAAATACCAGATGCTTAGAAAAATTCTAACCAGAAGGGTGCCTGGGTGGCTCAGTTGGTTGAATGTCTGACTCTTGATTTCGGCTCAGGTCATGATCCGAGGGTCGTGGGATGGAGCCTTGCATAGAGCCTGCTTGGGATTCTCTCCTTCTCCCCCTGCCCCTCTTCCTCTGCCTCACTCCCCAGCTTGCATGCATGCTCTCTCTCTCTTTTTCTCTAAAATAAAAAGAAAAGAAAGAAAAGGAAAGAAAAATTCTAACCAGAGAAATCTTTTTAATTGTTTTTCTCTCCCTTACTCTCCTCAGAAAACTAACATGTAAGATTTGTCCAATTAACAAAAACATGAACCCCTGCTTTACCAGAGTTTCATTAAAAAAAAAAAATTGCTTAGGGTCTGGAAAGAGTATCTTTGAAATAGTATGTGGTTGGAAACATACCTCAAGGACTTGTTATTGAATCAGTGACTACCAGTTATTTAGCATGATACCGATTATATTATATAGTTTCAATTTTTTTTCTAAATCATGTCTTCCTCAGACAAAGCTTAAATAGCTGCATTTTTGACATGCAAATATGTTCTAATTCTGAGCAACTAGTTTATATTATATAGTTTCAATTTTTTTTTTTTTCTAAATCATGTCTTCCTCAGACAAAGCTTAAATAGCTGCATTTTTGACATGCAAATATGTTCTAATTCTGCTAGGGCCAAATGAAAACTCTAGACCTTAGTATCCTAATTAATGATAAAGATTATGCTCCATGCGGCTATGCATAAATAAGTAGAAGGGTGTGACGTGGCATTAAAGCAAGGACTCTGGAGTCTGACTGCCTCATAAGATTGTTCTGAGGATTAAATGAGTTATTATTCATGACCAGTAGTTAGAGGAGTGTCCGGCACAAAGTAAGTGCTATCTAAGTGCTTTCTGTTTTTATTATTGGCATTATATGGCAAAACCATGTATTTATGTAATTAAAAAATATTTTTCATTGCCTCCAATAGAGTTTGAAGCTCTTTTAAAGTGACCAAAAGGGCTACTGTTGTTAAAAGTTACAAAAAAGGGTAGAGAGTTCTGGAACTCCTCTTCTCCCAGTCATCTTTCTCTCTAAGATGACCTTACCTAAATTCTGGAGGCCTGTATGTCCTCGACTGGAAGATGACAGTTCCATGGTGGTGGGTCTCTGATACCTCTTCAGGCCCACAACAATCCTGTGATCCTTTGATCCTACCCTCTGTTTCAAAGAGAAGCTTGAGGCTATTTATGTCAATATCCTTGATCTGGAATGGTACAGCTTTAGAAGTGGAAGGCATTTTAGCCAAATAGTCTACTCCTTGGGGAACTCATCCGTTCTTAGGTTCAACTAGTGTTTTTTTTTTTTTTTCTTTGTAGATTAGTACCAACCTTTGTTTTTCCCTTTATATTGTTCTTGCAAAGCACTTTGTACATACTGTATAATGTATTTACTGTGTTTATTGTTTGTCTCTATCGTCCTGCTTGAATGTAAGCTTCACAAAGGCAGGGATCTTTTATGTTTTTTTGTTCAAGTGTCTGGCACATTGTAGGTGCCATGTAGGGGCTTGATAAATATTGTTGGGCAAATGAATGAATCTTCAGTTGCCTAGTGGACATGTCTATTAATACATCACTTTTGATTCTCTTCTAAAGCAACTCCCTTTCGTGCCTTTCTTATTTCCACCAATGACACTGCTTTCATGTCACCAAGAGCAAAGTCCTAGAGGGGTTGGCAACCACACCTTAGAGCAATTTTTTCCAGGAGATTTAGACAGTCACTGGCATCAAAACTCTTGGAACAGAAATAGTACGTTTTCACACAGGGTAGATGGGCCTGAATCTTCTCAAACAGAACCTTTTTTTTTTTTTTTTTAAATAGTTATTTATTTTGAGAGAGACAGAGACTGTGGGGGGGGGGGGCAGGCACAGAGAGAGAGGGAAATAGAGAGAATCCCAAGCAGGCTTCGCTCTGCCGGTGCACAGCTCCCACTCTGGGCTCCAACTCAGGAACAGCGAGCTTGTGGCCTGAAACCAAGAGTCGGTAGCTTGACCAACTGAGCTACCTAGGCGCCCCTCTCTTCTTTATAATAAACTGTTTTGAGGGAAGGGGCTAATAGCGTAATGAACTTGTTGTGAGGGAATGAATCACAAATCATAGCTAAAGCAAAACCTGCTAAGCTGTGGTGCAAAATTGCCTTAATGGAAGTGTATTTACTAGCCTGTGATGAAGTTCTCTAGGGTTTTAGAAAGTGCTAAGATCAAGTTCTTCCTACTTTCTTTGGAGGGGGCATTAAAGTGTCCTTTTTGCAAATCAAATGATGCTGGGGCATCTAGGTGGCTCAGTTGGTTGAGCGTCTGACTTCAGCTCAGGTCATATCTCATGGTTTGTGAGTTCGAGTCTCACTTCTGGGCTCTGCTGTCAGCGCAGAGCCCACTTCGGATCCTCTGTCCACCTCTCTCTCTGCCCCTCCCTCACGCGTGTGTATACACTTGTGCGCACGCACTCTCTCACTCAAAAATAAACATTTCAAAAAAAAAAAAATCAGGGGCACTGGGTGGCTCACTCAGTTAAGTGTCCAGCTTTAGCTCAGGTCATGATTTTGTGGGTCGTGAGTTCGAGCCGGCGTGGGGCCCTGCGCTGAACGCTCAGAGCTTGGAGCCTGCTTGGGATTCTGTGTCTCCCTTTCTCTCTGCCCCTCCCCCACTCACGCTCTGTCTCTCAAAAATGAATAAATGTTAAAAAAAAAAAACTCAAATGAGAGTAATAATATCTAGTCATAGTAACAGCTTTTACTTAGATAAAATTACTTACATAGTAATTACCTTTACTTAGAAAAAAGAAAATTGGCGGTTTTATTGGTGGAATGTGTGTGTGCCTGTGTGTGTGTACCTGTATATATATGTATAGTTCTACTGGTTTCTGCAATCAGAAGGTCTAGGGAAGACTAGGCTTGGTGGCTGCTAACCACGCAAGCCTGTGGACACACGCTCTATCCCTTCACCTTCAGCTGTGGCCGTGTTGCCCTTGCTCAGTTGTACAGTATTTGTCTCTCACTGTTTTAGATTGGCTTCAGATTCTTAACGCTGTGGTTTGACTCTGGTTACCCAGGGAATGCATGAAAGTTACCTTCCAAATAGGCAGAAGGGTTCTGTTCCATTTTCTGAACTTCAAAGAATATTTTTTTTCTTGTTCAGTGCGGGTTAATCTAGACAATGGCATTCCATGTCCTTTCTGAGTAAATCAGCTTTATTCATGTCATCAAAAGAGGGGTTTTGCCTGGCTTTCTAATTTTTCAGACTGATTGAAAAACTCTGCGAGGATACAAAAGACGTTAATTTGTTCATTTTCCTTCCAAATCTTGAACCATTTGTTCTCTTGTTCATATTGTAAGGCAAGTTAACCTTCTCCTCCTCTTCCCAATTGTTCCACAGTTTCGAGTTTTCATTGAATACACTGTATGTTTACTCTTGGATTTTGACATTTTAATTATTGGGAGTGTTTGATCACATATAATCTTAAAAATGTTCAGCAATACCACACAGCTCACATTATTGTGGGACGCTGACAGAATGACAGGCAGTGGGAGCCAATATTGTGTTGTGCACAGAGGATTGGTGAGCAGAAAGGCAGGGCGTTCCCATGGTGGAGCAGACATGATGTGGTATCTCTGGGTTACTGTGCAGTTCCAGACAAGAGATACCTGCTGTTTCACTCAGAGTTTTATTGGTTGCAGAGAACAGCAGCCCACTCAGTTCACTTAAATAAAAAACAAAAACAAAGCCAAAAAAAAAACCCAACCCTTGAAATGTAGGATTTAACAACCAATCTCAGTGGTACCAGTGGACCCGTTAGGGACTATGGCTTGGGAGAAAAAGTCAAGAATCATGGTCACATTGCCTCCTCTCTTGTTCTGCCTTTTTCTCTACTTCTCTATTCCCTTCTCTGTACCATGGGCCAACATATTTATACCTACTAGCACTGACATGACCTTTGGTTTTAGGCTCATGTTAGAGCCTGTATTTTTCCTAAGTCAGATTCTCAAAAGGGGCGCTTGGGTTGGCTTAGTTCTGCCAATGGATCTATTTCTCCTGGATCAGGTAGCCACCCTGGGTTCAGTGACCTATTGGGGTTGGGTCAGGGAAGACCGAACATCGTACAGATTGGGCAGCTTTTAGTTGGATACTGCATCTCCTGCATTGGTTCTTTGTTTCCAATCTTTTCTATTTTTCATTGTCTTTTCATTACACATTTTGAGAGATTTCCTTATTTTTATCTTGCAGTACTTTTATAGACTTCTCATTTTAGTAATCACATCATCAAAATTGTTTAAAAAGTTCTTGATTATTCTCCAATCATTTTATTTTCATTGTGTCTCCTTGTTTAATAGCTGTAGTATCTTCTTGGAATCTTTGAGTTGCATTAGAGTGATTTCCTTTAAAAGTGCTCTTCTCTTTTCCTGAATTAACTGTTTCTTCTCAGTGACAGGTTCCCCCGGCCCCCATGTTATTGATTCTCCTTGTAGGCTTGTTTGCTTTTTCGTAATTTTTGCTAATGTTTATTTATTTTTGATAGACAAGAGCATGGGCGGGGGAGGGGCAGAGAGAGAGGGAGACACAGAACTCAAAGCAGGCTCCAGGCTCTGAGCTCTCAGCACAGAGCCTGCTGCAGGGCTTGAACTCCTGAACCACGGGCGCATGACCTGAGCCAAAGTCCTTCGCTTACCCGATTGAGCCACCCAGGCACCCCTGCATTTTCATGATTAAAGAATGAAAGACTGGAAGAATCTAAAAAGATCTGTATGTAGAGTTTCTCCTCCACTAGCTGCACTGCACCCCTAAGTAACAATTCTAAATAGATTTGAGGGGAGGCGGGGCCAGGGGAGGCTGCGTTGTCACCTGGCATCTTTGCTTCTTCCCCAAATGCCGTAATGATGAGGATTTATTCTGAGAGAACAAAATTCACATCGGAAGCCTTCGTGCGGCATCTCTCACTCCCTACTGTCACAATTGGTTCTGTTCTTTTAAAGATGAACCCCAGATGTTTTGTCTGTCATTGTGTTTAGCTAAGCTGCCTGGAGGCTCTGTGAGAGGCTGAGGGAGGTGGGGTAGTAGTGCGTACTGTCATCGCGTCACCTCCTTATTTCCTGCTCTGTGTCCTCCTCCTCACTCTGTGATACCTGTTGTCTCTGAGCCCGGAGTCTCACTGGGATTCTGTGGAGCAGATTGTTTCCTTGGTGGTCCTTGGGTAGCTGCTTTCTCCTCATGCTCCATCTGTCAGCACATTCCCTTTTCCTGTTTTCTAGAATGTGTTGAAATCTCGGTCCATTTGAAGTTCTCTCTCAGCAAACTTTTTTTAATCTCCTGAAATTCTTGTGTTTTGTTTTTTTGAAGCTTTCACTTCATTAGGAATTCAGGAGAGGCACCCAGGCCGTCAACTATTTTGAAACTGAAATGTTACCAGGTTGTTATTTAAAAAAAAAAAAAAAAAAAAAAAAAATTTGCATTTGGTGTTTGGATTTTTTTTACTTTTTAAAAAGAGAGATATATCATATATACACACGTACATACAAAAGGGTATATATCAGTGTATGTATAATTTAAATAAAAATAATAAAATGAATACTGGTGCCTACTAGATAGCTTGAGAAATGGAATATTATATTTTTAATACATATGAAACTCTTCTTCCCCTCTGCCTCCTGTGGTAACTAACCATTATTCTTTAATTTTTAGCCATTCTCTTGCCCCCCCCCCCCTTTTTTTTTAAAGGACTTGCCCTGGGGTTGCCTGGGTGGCTCAGTTGGTTAAGTGTCTGACTTCAGCTCAGGTCATGATCTCACGGTATGTGGATTCCAACCCATGGATTCCAGCCCAGCGCTGGGCTCTGTGCTGACTGCTCAGACCCTGCAGCTTGCTTTGGATTCTGTGTCTCCCTTTCTCTCTTCCCCTCCCCGACTCACACCCTATCTCTTTTTCAAAAATAAATAAACATTAAAAAAAACCAAAAGGACTTGCCTTATGTGTATTTATCTCTAAGCAATATATTGTTTAATTTTAGCTGCTTTTACTCTTTCTAAAAATGGAATCCTGTAACATGTATTCTTCTCTACCTTGTCCTTTTACTCCAGATTATGTTTTTGAGACTCATTCATGTTTATTCACAAAGCTGTATTTTATTTGCTGTATAGAATTGCATCATAGGAATATGCCATATTCAATTATCTTTTCTGTTGGCGGAGGGACATTTGTGTTAACTTTTTGCAATCATGAGGAAGATCGGTATGAACATAGTTCCTATTGTATATGTGCTAGAGCTTTTCTTTTAAAAAAAATTTTTTTTTTAACGTTTATTTATTTTTGAGACAGAGAGAGACAGAGCATGAATGGGGGAGGGGCAGAGAGAGAGGGAGACACAGAATCAGAAACAGGCTCCAGGCTCTGAGCCATCAGCCCAGAGCCCGACGCGGGGCTGGAACCCACGGACCAAGGGATCGTGACCTGAGCTGAAGTCGGATGCTCAACCGACTGAGCCACCCAGGCGCCCCTAGAGCTTTTCTAATGTATAAACCTAGCAGTGGAATGGTTGGGTCATAGAGATTATACGTGTTACTAGGTGATGATGACTGTTTACCAGTGGTTGTATCAGGATGAAGGACATTGCCTGTGGCTGGACAACATTTGTGTGATTGGATTTGTAAAAAATTTTGCCTGTTTGGTAGATGTGAAATCCTGTCTTATTGTGTGTTTTAGAAATTGAGATGTAATTTATGTGTAGTATAATTTACATTCTCGTGACTTTAATTTTCTTTATTAATGAGGTTAGAGATATATTTTCATATGGCTATTAATCCTTCATGCTTTCTTCTGTGAAAGTTTGTCATTTTTTTCAGTTAGTTTTCTCTCTCTTTTTTTTTTTTAATGTTTGTCTATTTTGAGAGTGTGAGCAAGCATGAGCTGGGTGGGGGGGAGGGGGGAGAAAGAAAGGGAGAGAAAGACAGAATCCCAAGTAGGCTCTGCACTGTCAGTGCAGAGCCTGACACGGAGCTCTAACTCATGAACCATGAGATCATGACCTGGGCCGAAATTGGGAGTCGGGCACTTAACCGGCTGAGCCACCCAGGCGCCCTTTTCAGTTAGTCTTCTCTTAATGACTGGTGGGTGTTTCTTCTATAGCTTGAATATGTAGGTGAGGGTATGCATATCTGTATATCTAGAATATGTGATGGAATTTAGTTTTGGTAGGCAGACTTCATTGCACCAGGAGGAAGAGGAAGTGCTCATCTCCAATAGTTGATTTTCTGCTTATATGATTATGGTGTTCTCTCTTTCTCCTTCTGGTTGTGACTCTTCTTGGACAAAATTGAGAAGTAAGTTTTAGCACTTCGAACATTTTGCAGTTATTTTCCCTTCTCTCCTAATCTGCCTTTATTGTGAAAAAATTTTGGCTGACATTCAGTGACTCAGAACGTTTTCTCTGGAATGCATACTATTACAGTTGGAGGATGATGCCTGGGATGCTGGGTTCCAGCAGATCTGTTTCAGTGGTACCACACCGCAGGCTGGCCAGCACACGGCCAGAAGGGGATTTGGGTTGTGAATGCTGATCCAGGGCTTTAATGTGACAACTCTGGTATTTTTCTTGACTCTGCACTTAACACATTTCAGAAAATTTCTGAAATCGAATGGAAAAGTAAGTTGGCTTTATGTAAAATGATAGTAGTAATTACCACCCAGTCTTTTCTCCATTTAACAATGTACGCTGAGGTTAACTTTAGGGATGTTTTCTCTAAAGTGGTGATATTTCTATAAATAAAAACTTCATGAAATGGTTAAAACGGTAAATTTTATGAGTGTTTCACCATAGTGTTAATTAAAAAAAAAACCTAAGGCTAGAAAAAAGAAGTTTTGGAAAACTTAGGACATTAACAAAAATGCAAAGATGACCCCTTTTGAGTGCAGAGGGGTCTTTCAGAAGCTAATTCAGGGGTGCCTGAGTGGCTCAGTTGGTTAAGTGTCTGACTTCAGCTCAGGTCATGATCTTAAGGTTCGTGAGTTTGAGCCCCGCGTTAGGCTCTGTGCTGACTGCTCAGAGCCTGGAGCCTGCTTGGGATTCTGTGTCTCCCTCTCTCTCTGCTCCTCCCCTGCTCATGCTCTCTCTGTCTCTCAAAAATAAATAAATATTAAAAAAAATTTTTTTAAATTAAAAAAAACAGTTTAAAAGTTAATTGAAATTACCCATGTATGGTAACTAGCAATACCTCTCTTAAATAAGCTGCTTATTCTTTGTCATGGCTGTTCTTTTTAGAAGGTTTTTTTTTTTTTTTTTTTTTTTTTTTGAGCTTGTAAATTTTGGAATGAATTTTCAAGGATTGTCTTTTCGTTTGTCTTCTGTTGATGACACTAGCTGTCACTTTCCCCTTCGAGGCAGGCTTGCAGGCCTTCTTTCATTTCCTCCAATCACCAAACTTCTCCTTCCGCAGGGCCTTCCCACAGGCTGTTCTTTTCCCCATGTCTGCTCCAATTTATTTCATTATTATTTTTTAAAAATGTGGTAAAATATGCATGTTATTGGCTGAATTCCCTCCCCCTAAATTCATAGGTAAAAGCCGTAACCTCCAGTACCTCAGAATGTGACTGTATTGACAGGGTCTTTAAAGAGGTGATAGAGTTAAAATGAGATCATTAGGGTGGGCCCTAATCCAATATGACTGGTGCTCTGGTGAGAAGAGGAGAATTTCAACACAGACAGTTGCTGAAGGAAAGCCTTGTGAAGACAGAGGGAAAAGATGGCCACCAGCAAGCCAAGGAGAGAGGCCTCAGAAGACCCCAATCCTGCTGACACCTTGATCTTGCACTTTTAGCTTCCAGAAAATAAGTTTCTGTTGTTTAAGCCACCTTGTCTGTGGAACTTGGTTGTGGTAGCCCAAGCAAACTACTGTAATACGTAACACAAATTTTACCATTTTAACAAGATGTACAGTTCAGTGGCATTAAGTACGTTCACATTGTTGTGCGACCATCATCACCATCCGTTCCAGGACTTTTGTCGTCTTGCAGAACTGAGACTCTGTATCCCATTCTTTCCCCCATTCCCTAGCAGCCACCATGCTATAACGTATCTCTACTAATTTGACTGCTCTAGGTACCTCATATACAGGGAATCCTACAGTATTTATTTTCTTTTGTGACTGATTTATTTCACTGCACCTATCTCAAGGTTCATCCATGTTGTAGCATGTATCAGAATTATCTTCTTTTTAATGATAGAATATTCCATTGTACATATATACCACATTTTGTTAATTCATCCATTGATGGACATTTGGGTTGCTTTCTGCTTTTTGGCTGTTATGAATAATGCTACTCTGAACACTGATGTACAAATATCTCTTCAAGATCCTGCTTTCAGTTCTTTTGGGTATATAGCTAGAATTGGGTTTGCTGGATCATATAGTAATTCTGTTAATTAATACTTATTTTTTTGAGGAAGCTCCATATTGGTTTCCATAGCAGTTGTTCCATTTCACATTCCCTTCAGTAGTGCACAGGGCTCCAGTTTCTCCACATCCTCGCCAGCATTTGTTTATTTTGTTTTTTTTTTTTTCTTTTTTTGGACAGTAGAGATGGTATTACTAGGTGTCAAAGCTTTCAGGTATAATGCAGTGCCCTTTTGATTTTGTGGTAGGAAGGTAGTGATGAACTACGGCCTTTTAATTATCACTAGGTTAAATAAAAAGTTGACTCTCGAGGGCTGTGATAGGGCATCTATATGCCTCTTGATTCAGGCGTATAATCTTGGAGGCTCACCGGGAAGCATTGGTATTGTTGGTGTGGAAGACTGGCAGCCACTTTTTGTACTGTTTGGGCCAATAACTTTGCTGCTGTAGGTAACTTGGGATCTGCGTGTGTGATACAGGACCAGGTATGCCAAAATGCAGGCATTTCTCACTGCAAAGACTGTAAAATAACTCTTTTGCAGAACTAAAAAGGCTACTAAGTTTATTATTCTTCCCACCCTCAAACCCCCAGCAAATTTCCATTTTCCTAAGTCTTGACAGCTGTGTTTGTTTAAAACACTCAACACACCTAACAATTACAGTCCAGTGGAGAAAATGGGGCAAATCAGACCTCAGAAATCTCCAGCAGAGGTGGTTGTAGAACACAAACCCCAGAAATGCGCTGATGCTTCCTAAAGAGCATTTTTGAAATCACGGAGGGGTTATGTTTGACCATAAATGTTGCATTACAACTGCCTGAAAGATTAGAATCAAAGAGGTTGCGTTAGGAATTTCTTTTTATGTTTATTTTTGAGAGAGAGAGAGAGAGAGAGAGAGAGAGAGAGCACGTGTGTGAGTGGGGGGAAGGGCAGAGAGAGAGAGGGAGACACAGAATCCGAAGCAGGCTCCAGGCTCTGAGCTGTCAGCACAGAACCCAATGCGGGCTCGAACCCATGAACTGTGAGACCATGACCTGAGCCGAAGTCGGAAGCTTAACCAACTGAGCCACCCAGGTGCTCCAGAAATATTTATAAACACATCCTTTAGCTTTCGTTTGTGTGTAAAAATGGAAAATCTTAGTAGGGTTTATTTTTTTTGTTCACTTGTGTGGATTTCCCTTCACTCCAACAGCAATTCCTGGTGGCTCATGGTGGCAAAACAGAAATCATTCTTCCCTGTGGTTTGGGACACAGCCACCCAGCTTCATTGGGAGTTCAAATCCCAGTCAATTCACCGCCTCCCCTGCTTTGCCATCCTAAACTCCAGTTTGTATAGATGATTACTTGACTCTGAAGCAGCTCAGTTTAACAATTCCAAATTCACAGTGGCTTCCCCGTACCCAGTAAAATTAATTTTACACACCCAACTCCTGTTTTTCTTCACACATTGGTATACCCACTGGTTTGAGAATTCACAGTAAATATAATTAAAGCCATTGAAGCCAAAGAATATAAGGATGTTTCCTCTGTGATTAGCCCATCTTCAGCGTCACTGTAATAATAGCACTTTGTCTAAGATCCCTGAAAACCCTGCCAGTGCTTCACAGCCTTTGTAAACTGAGATCTCCACCGCCGTCACCAAAGGCAGGCAGGGTATCCCCCAGGAGGGATCAGCTCCTCTTGCCTTTTACTGTTTGCTGATTGGATTCTCTATGGGATAGTAAAGCTGGATTAGGAGTCTGCAGTTGACATCACATGCTTTTCTACGGGAATGATGCAGGAACTGGAGTGGATTTCGTTACTGTCTTGAGAGGTGGCACCCCCAGGTCTGTTCTCTTACTTTGGGCAGGGCTGACTCAGGGAGAAGCCACTTCTTCCTCCCGTGCTTGGTGTGTTTTCTGAAAGCCTTCCCATCAGTAGTCCTGATGTCGGTCATTGGGACCACATGTCAGTCTTTGTTATTACACAGAATACAGTGCTACCTCTAAAGGCAAAGAAGCAGAAGGCTGAGTTTACTTTACTATTAATTAATTGATTATTAACTGGTTATTTCATTTATGTTTAACAAATAGGTGTCAGAAGTCTGCTGTGTTGAGAGAGCTGCTAACCTCTGGAGAGGTCTATAAAATACATGTAAAATGCAGTTCCTATTGAAAGTAGCCAGGAGTAGAGGGTAGAAGTGTTGAGCGCTAGGGAACGCATCCAGCTGGCCGCAGAAAGGTACAGAGCATCGTGTGGTACAGAGCGTAAATGCTGTGGCATTCTGGGGGGGAGAGTTCGTCCTTAAACCTCTCAGAAGAGGAAGTGAAGGCAAAGGAGTCCTGGTGGAGAGCTGCTTTCCATATACTGACCCTTGACTCCTTAAGGGACTTGGCCCTTTAGGAAATATATCCTGAACCTCAATAGTAGTTAGGTATAGTATCCTTAAAATAGATAAATAAACACTTTTCATCTGATGATAAAAGGAATATATATATATATATATATATTTTTTTTTATAGAGCAGAAGACTTGGAAAACATATACCCAAAAGAAAAATTCCCTAGGATCGATTCCTCCAGAAATAAACCATGTTAACATTGTGGCAAATGCCCTTTTTTTTTCTTTCTTTGTAAATTACTTTAATTATGTTTACTTTGGATTCTCAGATCAGAGGGTGTGCACATTCCATAAAGAGTAAATATGAGTTGGATTCATACAAGATCACTGTATTGGTTGTTGTGATGGTAATTTTGACCTTGTCTGCCTTTTATTTTGTAGTTATTTTGAAAATTTTTGTAAACCTTGAAAGAAGCCCAAGTCCTTTTAGAGTTGAACAGCCTGGGGGTTAGGGAGTACCAACCGTCTGCATAGACAAGAATCCGTGTATAACTTTTGACTTTTCAAAAACTTAACTGCTAATAGCCTTGTTGACTGGAAGCCTTCCCAGTAGCAGTCAATGAACACATATTTTGTATATGTATTATATAATGTAGTCTTTTTTTAATTAATTTTTTTAAATGTTTATATATTTTTGAGAGAGAGAGAGAGAGAGCGAGTGAGGGAGGGGCAGAGAGAGGGAGATGCAGAATCTGAAGCAGGCTCCAGGCTCTGAGCTGTCAGCACAGAGCCCAACACGGGGTTCGAACTCACAAATTGCAAGATCATGACCTGAGCTGAAGTCGGATGCTTAGCCGACTGAGCCACCCAGGTGCCCCCCATTATATAATGTAGTCTTAAAGTAAGCTAGAAATAAGAAAATATTAAGAATATCATGAGAGAAAATACATTTATAGTACTGTAAAAAAGTCTGTATAAGTGGATTCATGCAGTTCAAAACCATGTTCAAGGGACAACTATATGTTGAAGTAAATGGTCATGTTTTTATTTTTATTCTTTTGGAAATGATCTTGTTTAATTTTTTTTTTTATTTTTATTTTTTAACGTTTATTTATTTTTGAGACAGAGCATGAACGGGGGAGGGTCAGAGAGAGGGAGACACAGAATCTGAAACAGGCTCCAGGCTCTGAGCAGTCAGCACAGAGCCCGACACGGGCCTCGAACCCACGGACCGCGAGATCGTGACCTGAGCCGAAGTCGGACGCTTAACCGACTGAGCCACACAGGTGCCCCGGGAATGATCTTGTTTTAAAGAGAATGTTTTCTTTCTTTTTTTTTTTTTAATATGAGATTCTTTTTTTTTTTTTTTTTAATTTTTTTTTTTTTAATGTTTATGTATTTTTTTTGAGACAGAGAGAGACAGAGCATGAACGGGGGAGGGTCAGAGAGAGACAGACACAGAATCTGAAACAGGCTCCAGGCTCCGAGCTGTCAGCACAGAGCCCGACGCGGGGCTCGAACTCACGGACCGTGAGATCATGATCTGAGCCGAAGTCAGACGCTTAACCGACTGAGCCACCCAGGCGCCCCGAGAATGTTTTCAATGGATAGCCTCTTGGGAATGATAGGAGATAGAGATTTTTTTAATAAAGAGAATTATGGTTATGTAATTTTATATCAATAAATCTCTAATATCTTTACAGTCTTATAGTGTTTAATTTTTTTGTACTTTTGACAGTGTATTTTTTCCAGAAATTATATGTATTATGAAGAAGGTTACTTACTATACTTTTTATCATTTATGGAAAATCTTTGTGGGCAAAGTTAGTAAGAAGAGAAAAATATTAAATGTCAGGCAGCTTAACTTTTTGATATGTACAAAGCTATAGGTGAATTTAAGACCTTGACTTCTGACAGGTGCATTTGGAACAAGAGATTGCCTGGATATAATGGCCTTCTGCATTTAGGAAAGAGTCTGGCTTTTGAAGTATGTTTTCTGATCAGCTGGTATTATTTTTGTCCATTTTGTTCCAGACCAGCAAAGCTAACAGTGGATTCTGTGTTTTAGAAGAACCTTGCAAATTCTCCATGTTTTGGAAGTTGTTACTGACCATAAAACTACAAAGTAGAATTTATTCCTTTTTTCCCACCTGTCACCTGTTTGCCTTTTGACTGATGGGAGAAGTCTTAACCTTTTTGGAAATGGTGGCTCCTTGCTATGGTTTTTAAAAAGGAATTGTTTTTAGTATAATGCCTAGCTACCCTAGCTCTAGAATGTTTTTGTTTTTTAAAAAAACCCCAAAACTCCTGTGTATCTCTGAGACCTTTAGTTTGGGGAGGTGTGGAGGGGGTGGGTAACATACATTTAGGGGCCAGATAGGTAGTATAATGAGATATAAGGTTTTAAGGGGGGAATAGTGAGGACTGTGACAGACTGGAGCATGCTTACCTCTCCAAAAGTAATAAATAAACAAAAGTGAAGTATATATGACAGCCAAACAAAGTTCAAATTTGGCCTGAAGCCTACCAGTTTATGCCAGTTATCCCTGTAGTAATAACGACAGTAGAGTACTAATATCATAACAAAAATATCTGACATCTACTCTGTGCCAGGCACATGCATTATCTCATTCTGTCTTCACGATAAAGGCAAATGCTATTATTATCCCCATTTTGGAGATAAAACTGAGACTTAGAGAGGTTTTTGCCCACGTCACAGAGATGGTAAGGAGCAGAGTCAAAGCCACTTTTGCCTGGCTCCGGATCTTGAGCTTTGTGAGGCTTTGATTTTAAGCCACAGAACTTTGGCTATATTGAGTAGGAAGGAAATTGTCAGTGGTTAAGCTACTCAGAGTTAAGCTACTGGCTTGCTTTGTGGTCTTAGAGGAAGCTGCCAGGCCCCGGAGAAGGGGCAGTGTTTGTTCTTGGTCCTAGAAGAGGAAGAAAGCAGGATCATGTCTGCTGCCGTGTGCGCAGACTCTAGAAAAGTCTTTACTAGGTGCCCGGGGACTTGATTACCTTGCTAGGGAATAAAGTAATAGTGGAGGTGGAGGAGATGGGGGTGGGGTTGGAATGTGTGCAGCATATAGGAGTGGAAAATCAGACGAAATGGAAGTTTGGTAGGAGCTTGTAATGTAGGTTTTGGCAGATGTGAGTAAGATCCCCTGGGATATTTGCACCGTTGGCTCAAATGTGTATGAGGGAATATCTAGAGCTGTAGGCTAAAAACTAAAACGTATGGGGTCTGAGATTTAATCCAGGGCTTCCTGTTACAGTACACTTGAAAACGAAAGGAGGCTTTTGCCTGGAGATGGGGGGCAGTGAGGATGGGGTGGGGCGGGGTGGGGGTGTGTGTAGGGGTGGGGACAGACTCCTTTGCACTGGTCTCCTGTTTGGTTATCTCACTAGGCCCCCACTCAAGCCTCAGAGTGGCTTTTCTGGGACACAGCAGATCTGAGTCAGGATCACTGGCATTTCCCGTGATATTTAGTCGAAAGAGAGTAATAAAGAAAGTCTCTTGACAAACCTTTGGTTGCTGAATTAAGGAGCACAATCAAAATATTCGGCTGTGAACGTAGCACCTTTAAACAAATAAGCCCCTGACTCTGCACATTGTAGCTCTCAAAGCCTCTCTGTCTAAGTGACTCTAACTCAAGGAAATGAAAAGTAAAGCCAAGCGATTTTCAACTGGCAGCATGTGAACATGAACCCTAGCAAACACAGCAGCCTCTGTGAGAGGCCTGTCTGGATAAACTCACAGAGCCCTAAAGAGAATTTAAAAATTACACACACACACACACACACACACACACACACACACACACACGAAAGGACTGTATCTTGACTTTTTTCCTCTGAAAAATAGGAATATACCACAAAAATATGTGAGAAAGTAGGATTTATTAATGGAGTTTGCTTCTTGCCGTGTGAAGACTTTTAAATAGATACTAAAGCAGGAAGAAGCAAACTTAGTTGCAAGAAACCTAATCCTGCTAGAAGGCCGGGGTGGGGGGTGGGGGGTGGGGGAGGGGGTGGGCAGCAAGGGTGGGAGCAAAAATAGATCCTGAGTGGGTCCAGGGAAACCCTTCTGTTGAATCACCTCCCTGGTTTAAAATGATTGTTTTCCTAGAAGCAACAAGAAAAACTGGTCCAGTTTGTTTTTAGAGTTGGAAGAAAATACTCACATAAGCAGCTCTTGTCTTTGCAGTGTTTCCATCTGGAATATCCTCTAAGAGTTTGGCCAGATCTCCAGTGATTTATGTTTAGTAAACAAGATTATCTTCTGCTTCCTATTGTGCAAGAGCAAATGGTTTGGGGTTTAGTTGCTGCTTTTCAGCCTCTTTTAATTGCTTGTTCAAGGTAATACTGCGTTAATCTCCATTATTTATCTCCAGTGTCAGGTTTAAGACCGTAGTTTCTGAAGCAAGAAACCAGAACAGTGGTTGAAGCTAGAATGGCTTAAGTATGGAGGCCCTTGTTGTGGAGCTGCCAAAATGATACAACCTTTTCTTAAGGTTGGTGGTGGTGGTATGAAGGTGAAGGCAGTGTCACATTCAGTTTTTGTGTTTTTTGGTTTTCTATTGTGGGACAGATGCTCTGTGTTTTCTTGGCAAATGAAATGAAGGGAATCTCAAGTCAACTATTTTGAATGCTTAGGATTTTTCATGTTTTAAGAATTTACTTTTTCCCCTGCTTTGGAAAACCATTTTTTTTTATTAAAAAATATTTTTTTAACGGTTATTTATTTTTGAGAGATAGAGACAGAGCACGAGTGAGGAAGGGGCAGAGAGAGAGGGAGACACTGAATCTGAAACAGGCTTCAGGTTCCCAGCTGTCAGCGTAGAGCCCAATGTGGGGCTCAAACTCAGAATAGGGAGATCAGGACCTGAGCTGAAGTTGGACGCTCAACCGACTGAGCCATCCAGGCGCCCCTACGGGAAACCATTTTTTTTTTTTTATTGAAATTGTGTATGCCTAGCAGTAGATGGCATTTCTTTTTGATGTGTGAAGATACGTTCTTGTGCAAATAAGAATACTGACACAGTGTTTTCAAATGTGTATGAAGACTTTAATGTATTAAATTTAAATTAAATAGTTTTTGTAGATCTTCTTCCAGTTATTAGGTCGAAATGTTTGTGTGAGAGAGCCTTTAAAATTTTGTTTTTAATGTTTATTTTTAAGAGAGAGAGAAAGACAGAGTGTGAGCTGGGGAGGGGCAGAGAGGGAGGGAGACAGAATCTGAAGCAGGCTTCAGGCTCCGAGCCGTCAGCACAGAGCCCGACGCGGGGCTCGAACCCACAAACCGTGAGATCATGACCTGAGCCGCAGTTGGACGCTTAACCTCATGAGCCACCCAGGTGCCTTGAGGTGTGAGCATTTTAGCAAAGAAGTGACCATTTTATTCTGCAAGACAGAAAAAGAAAACATTCAGTGCATAAAGTTTAGGAATATTGTGCATTACACATTTCACATTGGCTGCCGATAAAAAATAGTTACATCTAGTTAGTAAGTATTCTGCTATAGCACTCTCTCCCAACACCTCTTCCTAAATCTTGAATTGAAGGTCTCTCCCTAAACTGGTATCTTGATATTCTGAGTTTCCTATCTTTCACACAGTGCAAACCAAGCAAAATATACAATGTATAGATAGAGGTCGTTCTGTCTTTCAGATTTTATCAGCTATTTTGAATCTAATTCTTAAAACTGTTCATGATGCCTTGGCAGCAAGCCATGTGGTTGTCATTTTATCTCATTAGAGTTAAATCTAGTCCTGTCAAGAGCAGGTTTACTAGTCTTTTTTAATTGCCTGCTTAAAATTTCTCGGTTCCAAAATCAGCTGAAGAATTTAAGATGGTTATAGTATGGACCGAGGTCAAGTACAAGTTCTGAGCAGATCGGAAGTTCACTGTAGGGGGGAAATGCAGAGAGGAATGATTTCAGGCTGTCATGGAGGAGTGGCAGGTTGCTGAACATTTGTGTCCAAAAGAATGGAACAGGGCTTAAATTGTGTAGTTGTATGAAAATGTATATGTTTATTTGGCTAGTATAAACAGTTTTTTATGGGTGCATTTTTGCCCTTACATGTGCCACCTGTTCTTCTGGGGAACCAGAGGCTAAGTATCAGAGGATTAGAAGCTTGACCATAAACGTGAAGATGAGGTGGAATCTGGAGCGGACAAAGAGAGAGGGATGTGCAGTGAGCTAAACATATTGATAAGGTGGAGGGAAAACTGGTTAGAGAGGGAGCTTGCTCAGGGGCAACAGCAGCAGAATCTACGGTATGACAGAGAGAGGAGAAAGGGCTACAGAAAAGGTGAGGTGAAGAGGCTGGCGGTGAGTGCTTTGTTTCCTGAGAAGAC
Organism: Felis catus; assembly: GCF_018350175.1. Taxonomy (NCBI): domain Eukaryota; kingdom Metazoa; phylum Chordata; class Mammalia; order Carnivora; family Felidae; genus Felis; species Felis catus. Next base: position 75,906,242 of record NC_058371.1, on the reverse strand, counting down.
ATTTGTTGCCGACTGGAATAAAGTATACCTGCACCTGTGGGAATTGGGGAGGGCTGGCTTTCCGAGCGGTGGTCAGGCTTACTCTGTTGATGCTGCCCAGGAGACTCTGAGGTGTGGTGGGTGTGGCACTCATTCTTCCCATTGTGTGGGGGACAAGAGAAATGGAAAAAGATGTGGGGGACTGTATTAATTTCCAGGCCTATGTTTGGAGCCACATGAGTTTGTGTGACCTTGAAGGCAATGGAAAGCATGAGCAGTTGGGACTATATAATCAACTGGGTAGTCTAGTTGGCTCAAGGTAGAATAGCCTGATAGGCCCATCTCTTTTTCTTGAAATGTTTCTCACCTGGAGGACTTTGGGAATGGGATTTCTTTGTAACGTATGAGGGTAGGGCTGACCATGAAGAACTTTGGATATATGTCTTCAGAATTTTCTCTTGGTTCCTCCAGTTCTCTTCCTGGGGTATACCGTGGATTCACACTATTTCCTGACAGCCCCAATTTGCTGAACATATGTTACATATTCTGGATCTTTCTTGATTTTCTTTTTACCTACCAAAACTCTCTGGTGTTTCTGGTCTCTCCAGATAACTAACTGGAGCTAATTTGGTAAAAACATTCATTCTCTTGTGTAGGGATAATGTTTGCATTCAAAAGAAAGATTCACAGTGTGTGGACTCAAAGGAATGGTGGCATTTTGGGCATGCCTTTGGGTAAATATTAAGATGGTGATAGTCATTATATGCATATTTCACTCATGGGAATTAAACTAATGCACTTGGCCAAAAGAAAAAAAAAAGGTCAAGAAAGGATGATTGAATTATGATGAGTATAGGTCCTAGAGTGAACATGAGATGAGAGATAGGAGCCTGCTGTGTTAGGGAGATTTCATTTCCTCTCAGAGAGACCAATTGGGTTTAACCACATGGCCTGTAAAATGCAGGCCAAGTACTTCATCTGGTGTTTACCTGAAGAGGTAATAGTCTTTTCTAGAGAGCAGGAAAAACTGGTTCTCTTGGACTTAGGATTGTACAGCATAGTATTGTATTTATGAGGAATTTCAGGGAATTTTCAAGGGTAGTTTCAGTTGTTTGTAATTGCTGCCTCGAGTTTGACTTTGGACTCTAACCTAATTCTCTGTGCAATTAGATATAACTTTACAGTATTGGTTGGCTGAGGGTAGGTCTTTCAGGGCCCCTGTGAGCTCCTTTAGATTTGGGACTATGTAATATTCATCACTGAATATTAGGTACTCAGGAGACATTTTTCTTAAATGAAATAATGAATTCGCAAAACCTCTGCTTGGTGCTGTCTCTCCTCACCACCCCCGTTCTGCAATGGTCCCTAGAACAGATACGAATGGGGACATTCTGGCTGCTTTGGTTTAGGAGAGATGAGTTTTACTGAGTGGTTTAGATTTTCTGTTGGAATTGGATTGATCTTTGAGATAATCCCTTTTTCCTGCTTCTGGGAGCTGCCCTAGCCAAAGAAGGTAACCAAAGGGATTGTTTGAAAATAGGATGATGGTATGTGTTTGAAGATGCTCTTACTGTCTTTGTTTTGAATCCTGAACCCATATCTTCCATTCCATAACAGGGCATTCTGGTCATTATAGACAACTTTGGCATCCCAGGAATGGATGGTTCCTCACTTAGAAAGTTCCATTTCCTCATTTGCCCCTCCAAGGTGACTCTAAACACTGGAATTATGGATGACTTACATTAAAGCATAATAAAAGAGATGTTGTCCACCTCCCCCATCCACCACACCCCCATCCACCTGTGCTCCGTTCTGTCTTTTCAGCTGTGGTCCACCTGTGGACTGCAGTGATGATCCCAGTACTTTGTGCATAACTTGCCTGGTAGCTTACAAATATGCATCATAAAGAAAAGTTTGGCCAGTTTTGTAGATGGCTTTGTTGATAATAATCCTGAGTATGTGGCATCTTGCTCTATGTCTCAGAATATCACCACGGTCCTTATTGAAAAGACCGTCATTTCTGTAAGGTGTCTGCTTGATGGGGCAAGTTTAAGTAAAGGTAATTACTACTGGAGGTTTTTTTTTTTTTTTTTTTAAGGTTTGATTGATTGATTTTTTTATTATTTTTTTATTTTATTTATTTTTTTAATATATATTTTTTTAACGTTTATTTATTTTTGAGACAGAAAGAGAGCATGAACAGGGGAGGGGCAGAGAGATAGGGAGACACAGAATCTCAAACCGGCTCCAGGCTCTGAGCTGTCAGCACAGAGCCCGACGCAGGGCTCTAACTCACGGACGGTGAGATCATGACCTGAGCCGAAGTCGGATGCTCAACTGACCAAGCCACCTAGGCGCCCAATTGATTGATTTCTTTATTTTGAGAGAGACAGAGTGAGTATGGGAGGGGCAGAGAGAGAGGGAGACCAAGAATCACAAGCAGGCTCTGCGCTGACAGTGCAGAGCCTAACACAGGGTTCACAAAACTGCGAGATCATGACCTGAGCCAAAACCAAGAGTTGGACGCTCAACCGACAACTGAGCCACTCAGATGCCCCTGGAGTTTGTTTTTTTATATCCCGTTTACAGAAGTTCATTTGCTGCCCTCAGTGAGTTTAGAAGCTCCTGTGTGTGACATCCAGACCTTCTTACCAGACACAAATGTGATCTGACTGCTAACCATTCTGATGCTATTTTTAGCCGTTTGTCAGCCCTCTGGGCCAGTTTGGTATTTTTATTTTTATAATGGGGCGGTCAGCCTTTGGCTGTTGTATTTAATAGATTTATAGAAATGGAGGGACTCTTAAAGGTAGTCAAGTCCAGAGTTCTTTAAACTTTTCTTTGCCTCGAAAGGACAGTACAAGCACTAATAAATGTAATTTATGCCACTGTGTAAATTGGAGAACAACTGAACATTAAGTTCAGAGAGGCACTGAAACGAGAGGCCAAAAGCCTCTTTTATCTCTCTACTCCCTTCCACCCCAACCCTTGAGGTATACAGATACACCATCTGGGGCTCTGTGGAGCTTAATTTGAAAACCACAGCTCTGGAGGTAATGGGTGTTTTGCTAAGTCTTAAATATTCCTAGCACCAATTTGCTGTTTATTGCTTCCTGAGGGTACAGTTTTAAAACAGAACTGCTCAGAGTTCTTCCTCTGTAGGAAGTAGTGTGAATTACTTACAGACACTCACCAGTCATGAAGAAGCTTATTGTATGTTGTTTAGCCCAACCAACGTGCATGTTAGGTACAGGTAAGAATCTGACTTGAGTGATGGAGTGATACTGGTTTTTCTATTTGATGGCAAGTATGGCATATGGCTGAAACTATGAATGTGCTTAGGAAGTTGGGATGCCCTATGTGGGATAGACTCTAATTGTGATATTCAAAGTGGGGTCCCGTGGACTAGAAGCAGCCACAGCCCCTGTAACTTGCTAGAATGCAAATTCTTGGCCTCTTCCATGGGTCTGCTGAATCACAAACTTTGAAGATGAAGCCTAGTGGTTGGTATTTCACAAGCTTTCTGGGTGATTCTGCTGTCAGAGCAGTAGTAGTCTGGGGGTTAGCATGGGACAGCTACCCCTGTCCCCTTGCCTTCTATATATAGAGTTTTTCTTGCTCTGTTGTGCACATTTGATGTTATCTCTATCTTGTAGGAAGTCCTCAGCAACTTTGTCTTCAAGACAGGTTTTTTAAAAAAATTTTTTTTAACATTTTATTTATTTTTGAGACAGAGCATGAACAGGGGAGGGTGAGAGAGAGAGACACACACACACAGAATCTGAAACAGGTTCCAGGCTCTGAGCTGTCAGCACAGAGCCCGATGCGGGGCTCGAACTCACGGAGTGAGAGATCATGACTTGAGCCGAAGTCAGGCGCTTAACCGACTGAGCCACCCAGGCGCCCCAACTCTGTCTTCAAAACAAATAGCCTTGGGGCGCCTGGGTGGCGCAGTCGGTTAAGCATCCGACTTCAGCCAGGTCACGATCTCGCGGTCCGTGAGTTCGAGCCCCGCGTCAGGCTCTGGGCTGATGGCTCGGAGCCTGGAGCCTGTTTCCGATTCTGTGTCTCCCTCTCTCTCTCTGCCCCTCCCCCGTTCATGCTCTGTCTCTCTCTGTCCCAAAAATAAATAAACGTTGAAAAAAAATTAAAAAAAAAAAACAAATAGCCTAGCTCTGACTTGCAATTAGATTACCACCCCTTGGTAACTTTGATGTGGAAATTCTGAAGTCGCGACTAGATGTGTCTGAACACTAGGTGTTTCAGGTGTTAGTAGGAAGCCTGGTTGTTTATGAGAGGAAGTGATCTTCTGCTGGAGCAGTCAGGGCCTCATTCTTCTGGATGCTGCTGAGGCCACTCAGGCATTTCAGCTTCGTGTCTCCAGGGAGGGTCTGCTGGAGGATTCCCAATGCAGCACTTACATGACCACGATCATTTTAGCTGTCTCAGCATTGCAAACCTGTTCTTCTTCTCTTGTGTCTCCCTGATTAACTAGGCAGTCATTCAACAGCCTGTAGCTAGGGATTCTGAATGTAAGTAAGATCCAAGAATCACCCCTGAGATCAGAAAAATAAGATTGGCTTGGATGTATGAATATGATTTTTTTTGTGGATAGAGGGTCTGTAGTTTTCATCAGATTCTGGAAAGTATCTCTGTCCCCCTGATACCTCCCCCAAACTGATTAACTATTGCTTTAGCTGCTTTGGGATAATAGTTGTAAGAAGTCTTCACTAGATTTGCAGTCATCTGAGGTGGAAGAGCTTTCAGGGGGATTGGCAATCCTAGTTTAGCCTGCCTTGTGGTCTCCTCAAGTGTTTGTACATATGTTAAGTAAAGCAAGACTAGTTCTTTACTTCTAGAATCATGATTTTCTGTTTCTGAGCAGGAGGGAGGATGCACACTTGTTGCTACCAATGGCTAATTCAGTAGTTTCAGGAGTAGTTTCTTTAAAAAGTACAATCCTCTGAGGTATATAGAACAGGAGGATATTATCCCTGTTTACAGTTGATGACCCTGAGGTTTAGAGAAAAATGTGAAATTGTCGCTAGGTTTATCTGTCCTCATGGTCTGAATGCATAGGACACTCCCACTGGCTCAGGCTCTGGTTACTTCTTTTTTTGTTTAATTTTGTTAAAAAGATGGTTTTTTTTCATTTTGTTTTAGAGAGAGAGAGAAAACACAGGGGAGAGGGGCAGAAAGAGAGAGGGGGTGGGGGAGAGAATCCCAAGTAAGCTCCATGCTCAGCACGGAGCCCAACGGGGGCTCCATCCCGTGATCCTGGGATCATGACCAGAGCTGAAACAGTCAGAAACTCAACCGACTGAGCCACCAAGGTGCCCCTATGGCTACTTCTGAATACTCTTGGATGATGCCTAGACTAGTATTGAAAGTCCATTGTGGATAAAAGTCTGATTGTTTAACTGCACCTAAAATTGTTATTCTTTCTTTTTTTAATGTTTATTTTTGAGAGAAAGAGAGAGACAGAGCATGAGCAGGGGAGGAGCAGAGAGAGAGAGGGAGACACAGAATCTGAAGCAGGCTCCAGGCTCCAAGCTGTCAGGACAGAGCCCGATGTGGGGCTCGAACTCACAGACCACGAGATCATGACCTGAGCTGAAGTCAGACACTCAACCAACTGAGCCACCCAGGCGCCCCTAAAATTGTTATTCTTTAAAGGAAATGGATCCTGTGAAAATTGTGGATTTCTTTTTTGCGGTTCCTTATATTTAAACAAAAATTTTATAGATCTCATCTCCTCACTTCACAGTCAAATGTAAGCTGGCCCCAACCCCTCTTCTTTTCTCCTTCATAAAGATCATAGAAAACCCCCCTGATCATATTTTTTTAGCATGTTGCGTCAGGAGAGGGCAAGTCATTGGCAGCTGGTAGCATCGCCTCCTTTTCATTAGATTGTTCTTTGGGTTTCAAAGACTAGTGCCCTTGTAACTTATATTACACAGCCTTAAAATTGCACATAAAAGTTTGCTATGGAAGAGTAGCAAATGTAAGATAAATTGAGAAGGTTAAGGGGAAAACTGTGCTAAGAGCCTCTCATAAGTGAATTCTCATCTTAAAAGCACAGCGATTTCTCCAAGTGACAAATTAACTTGAGATTGTGCTTTGCATTTTTAAGTAATGTGTGGTAGGGTAATTCCATTTGTGTTTAAGCTAGAGGTCAGTGCCTCCTGTACTCCACTTGTACTTTTTGCTTAATGTAGTAAAGGAAGCTGTATATGTGGACATTTTATTTACTTTTATTTTGCAAATGCATTGTATCTGTGATTCAGTCAGTGATGAGATTCTGTGTGTTAAGGAAGGCTGGCATATAAAAGGTGTCTGTGCTGAGGGCTTAGGGCCAGAGCATTTTCCAAAAGGAGTATTCGTGCTTTGAAAACTTCTTATAAAGATTCTTGTTCTGACTTGAATTACTTTTTCACTTCAGTAGGGTCACCGAAAAGGATCAAGATGTCAGTAAATTCAGGTCCATGGCATTGGGTGGGTAGAAAAGGCATTAGTAAGTGGGGTGGTGGTTCTTTCTGTCAGTGTCGTAATTGATTATGAAAATTTAAGTAGGTGACTCCCTATTTCTACCAGGAATATGCATACCAATGTCATTTAGACTTTCACTTTGAGCAAGTGACTCCATATTTCTATCACAAATATGCATATTAATGTCATTTAGACTTTTTTTTGTCATTTAATTTCTGTATTTTAGGGCTTATAGATCTGTGATTTGTTGAACAGTAGTGAGAATACAGAGAAGAGGGTTCCTGCCTAGCATTCTTTTTTTTAAAAAAAAATTTTTTTAACGTTTATTTATTTTTGAGACAGAGACAGAGCATGAACGGGGGAGGGGCAGAGAGAGAGGGAGACACAGAATCGGAAGCAGCCTCCAGGCTCTGAGCCGTCAGCCCAGAGCCTGACGTGGGGCTCGAACTCACAGACCGTGAGATCGTGACCCGGGCTGAAGTCGGACGCTTAACCGACTGAGCCACCCAGGCGCCCCCCCCCCTTTTTTTTTTAAATATAATTTATTGTCACGTTAGCTAACATTCAGTGTATATGGCTTCAGGAGTAGATTCCCGTGATACATTGTCCTGCTTAGCATTCTTATATCTGGTGAGACCTGACTGGTCATAGAAAGCTCTTAATTCTTCTAGTCACTAATGTTAGTATTAGGTGTTTAGACTGGGTAATTAATAATATCCTTGCCGTCTGCATCTTTCTATTGAGGTCTTCATTTTCCTTCTTTGGTCTTTGGCCACATTGCATTTTTGCTCCAGGATTTTAATTTATGGGGCAGAGACAGTGGGTATGATGTTAGCTAATTGTGCCTGATGTGGACCTCACTTTTCACAGTCAGAGCACAATACTGAAGATCATATTTTTTACTTGAATGAGATGCCTTGTTTTGATCTCAGGGGAATCAATGGGTACACATGCAATGGAGATTAAGAGAGATGAGGGGCAGGTGGTAAGTTCAGGAGCTCCAGGGCCACGTTCCAATTAGTCCCCTAACCCGTGGTGGTGGACTTTATATTTCTAGGAAGAAGCAGAATAGATTGAAATACTTGAGGCTAGGAGGGAGCCTGAGGCAAAGCAGGCATCTAGATTTCTCTGAATTTCCTTTTACCTCAGATTCTTGTAAGAAAAAAACCAAACAAACCCAAAACCAGCACTCTGAATCTGTGCTTCCTACAATGGAGCCTCCTATTACAGAATCTGTTTGCATCTAAATAAAGAAAGTAAATGAGTTTCAACACCATGCCAGTCACCTGACCCAGAAGCCATATATAGCTTGGTGGGTATTTTGAGGTTGTGTATTCACCTGTCTGGACAGTTAAGGATTCTGGACATATGTGGGGTTAGGAAACACTTGTGTGATTTTTAAAGGCTTATTGTTTATTGTGAAACATACTATGTTTATATTAGAGTCCAGTGACGTAGTTTCTGACTTCACAAGAGCTTTGCCTTAGTAACATATACTGTATGATTTCGCTCCTGTGGAATTTAAGAAACAAATGAGCAAAGGAAAGAGACAAACCAAGAAACAGACTCTTAACTATAGAGGACAAACTGATGGTTACCAGAGCAGAGTTGGGTGAGGGGATAAGTTAAATAGGTGACAGGGATTAAGGAGGGCACTTGTGATGAGCACTGGGTATTGCATGGAAGTGTTGAATCACTATAATTGTACACCTGAAACTAATATTACAGTATACCTTAACAATAATGGAAATAAGATTGAAAAAACAGCTTTGCCTTAATAATTAGAACAAGCCCTTTCCTTACCATTTGGCTTTTAATATATGTTTGAGGTCATGATCTTTTTGGTATTGTTTTAATAGAAATAAAATTTACATAATATGAATGCTGTGAATATATTTTGTCAAGAGAATTTAAGAGAGGTTAATTGACTCAACACTTGGTTCATTTATTTGAATTCACTGGCTGATAGGCCAGGCTGATATAAAGCCAGGTCTTTGCCTTCAAGGAGATCATAGCCTCCTAGGGGTATAAAAACATAAACAAATATTAATAGAGGCATGTACAAGGTGCCCTGTGGCTGCAAAGAATGTTTACTGTGCTTTGCTTTTTGTGCCTGAAAATGGTGGAATCTTTTCCTCTTGCTCTGTTTTTTGTAGCGACTTGTCTCACTTTGTTGTCTTCGTGTTTTCTGTTAGGGATTTCATATTAAGGTTAGAGTTTTGTCAGCTGTTTCATGCTTCTGAACATTTCTTGCTTCTAAGATTCAAAGAAAGAAATGCGCGTGGTGATGCCCGATGCTGGTCTGTTTGTAAGAATTGTAAAGCATGAACTTGCTATATAACTTGCTACAAAAGTTGATATAAAAAAGATATTTTTGAATGTTGGAGTGTAAACTGAGATTCTGCCAAACTTATTTTTCCTGCAAGACTGCTGGCCAGTATACTCCTGACCTGTTTGCTTACTTAAGCCAGTCCTATATTATATATATTTTTGCCTTTATTGTATGTTTTAGCCACATCTCCTCCCCAAACCCCAGGCCAAAAAAGAGTCTACTTCCTGTCTTCTTTGCTTTGAAGTTTCCTGAAACTTTAGATCCCTTGTTCTTTTTTTTTTTTTTTTAAACACTAAAATCTTTTGCATGTTTGCAAATGGTAATAGCAGTGCCTTTTCCTTTCATACTGGTAAATGAGGGATTAAGTGGACAGTATTTATAAAGAGCTCCAGAATTCTTAGAGAAAGGAATAAATAAGATGAAGGAGTATTATGCAAGGTGAATAAATTATTTTCTTATATTAAGCTGAGTTTTATTAAGTTAGTGAATTTTTCTCAATGCTAATCTCTCTTTTTTAATTTAATACTCTGGTTTCTCTTTTTATACTTAATGCTTTTTAGACTTCCTCACTTCCCTTTTCTAAGGCATTTCTGAACTGGCACAATTGCCATTTTTTCCCTTAATTTTACAAAGTATGGTATCTTTTAAATGTTACTTTAAAAAATTCTTTCATGCCTCTTCCTTGGCCCATATGTAAAAATTGACTTGAATAGACTTCGCTGTAATAATCTTACTTTATTAAAATCTTGCAACATGTTGGTAAAGTGTGCTAGCTTATAGGTTTCATAGCTAACTTTTAAACCGTAACCAGGCTTGTATTTTACCTTTCTCTCTGTGAATTGCTTAAAGGGCAGACTTATCTGGTTACACTTTCCAGTTTCACAGAAAGGCCCTTTTCCGCCTTTTGCTATCTTGACAGCTGAGAAAGTCAAGGGAACAATCAACAGCCTGGTTTAAGAGGGCGGAAACGTGTCCCTTGCACTGGCATTTGCTTCCTCTCTGGTGTGAAAGCTTGTACTTGTGGCTACGAAGTGACATTGTGCAAAAACATGAAGGACAGGTGTTGACTCTGGCCTTGACCAAGGTGAGAATTTGAGATGAGAGATTTGGGCTCCATGGAGGAGGTGATTTGGAACTTGACCAGTGGGTCGGTTTTGTTACCTATCATTGAAGCTGGAGACTAAGTGAAGGAGATATAATTTCACAACTCATAATATAGCTCTAAAATCTTTTTCCTTTTGCTTGATGTATTTTAAGCAGTTGAATACATTTTCCATAAATTTTACTGCTTTCTATTTATCTTTGAGTAGAAGCCAATGAGAGAAATATTTAGGAGGTTATGAGCGACAATAGCATGAACTGTTAGAAAAGTCCTTTTGTGGCATTCCTCAAGTGTATGCTGGTGGAAAAATTGCTGTAATTTGATAGTGAAATGTTGGAAAATGATTTTATTTACTATTTAGAAATAACGTAAATGAGCCTTGCTTTTTAAATTCACAGGTTCAAAACATTTAGTTATGCCTCACTAGCTCAATCTTTGCTCATTATGCTTTACATTGATGGAATTAAATGTGACACATTGCAATGTTGGACCAGCCACACAGTTCTAAAATACAGAGTTTGATGGAATTCTGAAAAAAATTACAGGTACCATTTAATATCAGAAATGGAGATTAGTGAAATTTTGTTTTTTACCCTAAAGTTGGTTCAAGAAAGTATCCCAGTGAAAGAAGAGGGAAAGAGCATGAAGAAGACTCAACTGTAAATTGCCATAAAACCAAAAAAGATTCTTAGGCTTTGAGAGAGCAGATAGTTTTTCAAAGCCGTGTTCCCGATGTCTGTAGTGGCCACACTATGGGTAGTCTTGGGGGTGAGGGGGACAGGCGGTGCACTTCTAGTACTTGCATCTACCGGTGCTGTTAGTAAACGTGTGCCGAATGGCATTTGGCCCTGAAGCATTGAGTTTTACCTGCTGGGTATCCAAGGACATATGTGGATGAAGGTCAGAGCTTCCTGATGCTTGGAATTGTGTGAGGTTCATGGGTATTGAGAGAGTTGCCCTAACAGAGTGCCCATGCATTTTGTAGGAAACCTCTGGAGGCCATCTTCTGATTCTTGTGCTTATCTTGTACAGGGACCATCTACGGTTTTCCTGTAACTTTCAAAGGCATCAATAATTTGTGCTTCAGTGTTGTTGATAAGATTGTATGAGCATTTTCTGCGAGCTCAAATCACCTGTCACTTGTTTTGACGGTTAAGGGTAGGGAATTGAAAGTTAAACTTGGGTTTCAGTCTCTGCTTTGCCACTGTGTGATTTTAGTTACATAATCTCTTAAAAAATATTTTTTTAATGTTTGTTTATTTTTGAGAGAGAGAGAGAGACAGAGACAGAGCACAAGTGGGGGAGAATCAAAGAGAGGGGGAGTCACAGAATCTGAAACAGGCTCCAGGCTCTGAGCTGTCAGCACAGAACCCGACACAGGGGGCTCGAACTCACGAACCGTGAGATCATGGCCTGAGCCAAAGTCGGACACTCAACTGACTGAGCCACCTAGGTGCCCCAGTTACATAATCTCTTTAAACTTCACTTTTGTTGTCTATAAAATAGGTATTCATGGGGCACCTGGCTGGCTCAATCAGTGGAGTGTGTGACTCTTGATCTCGGGGTCATGAGTTCCAGTCCCACGCTGGGCAGAGACTACTTAAAAAAATGGGTATTCATTCGTTCGTTCGTTCGTTCATTCATTCATTCATTCATTCATTCATTATTTCTATGTGTCAGGGCTGTTGGTGCTGGGGAGTGAGCAGTGAGCAAAGCAGCAAAACCCCTGCTTTTGTGGAGCTTATATTCTACAGGGAGAAACGGCATATAAATGAATAGAAACAGAATGTATTTTAGATGGTAACAGTTGCTACCAAGAAAAATAAAACAGGTTTGGGGTAGAATGACATGACTAGAAGGCGCTTTCTTTCTGTTTTATGTGAGGTAGATAGGGGAGGGCTTTGTACTGAAGTGACATGTCAGCAGAGACCTAAATGGAGACAGGAATGATATATGAAGGTATCTGGGGATCTCAGGGAGGAGCAAGTCTGCACAGTCCCTGAGGTGAGAGCAAGCATGGCATGTTTGGGGAGCAGCAAGGAGGAGAGCCAGCCTGCAATGAGTGAGGGCCAGAGCAGCTGTGAGGGCAGTACCCACCTTGTAGGGTTGCTTAGAAAATGGAGTGAGAAAACACATTATGTACTTTATAATACACGAAGATTGTTTTAGGCATACAAGAAGCGTTCAGTAGTATGAAGCTTATTAACAACATTCATTATCTTATTAAATATCAGTGGAAAAAAATCGTATCATTTTTATGTTTAATGTTTATTTAATGTTTATTTTTGAGAGAGTGGCAAGGGGCAGGGACAGAGGGAGATACAGAATCTGAAGCATGTTCCAGGCTCTGAGCTGTCAGCACAGATCCTGAGGCGAGGCTCAAACCCACAAACCGTGAGATCATGACCTGAACTGAAGTTGGATGCTTAACCGACTGAGCCACCCAGGTGCCCCAAATCATATCATTTTTATAGAAAAGCCATCTGATAAAATTCAGTATCAATTATTGGTCTCAAAGAACTCTATAAAATAGAGTAGGAAAATATTCTTAGCAAAATAAGGTATGTCCATCTCGTTCCAAAAGCCATCTTAGGCTTAATAGGAAATTTGAGAACATACTATGAATATATTTGCAAATGAATATATTTGCAAATGACAAGAATATACGACGAGAATACCCAAGAGAATCAAGTGAAAAACTAATTATAAAGATACTGTATAGGGGTGCCTGGGTGGCTCAGTTCTAAGTGTCTGACTCTTGATTTCGGCTCAGGTCATGATCTTGTCGTTAGTTTGGGCCCCACCTTGGACTCTCTATTGACAGCATGGAGCCTGCTTGGGATATTCTCTCTCTCTCTCTCTCTCTCTCTCTCTCTCCCCCTCTCCCTCTCTCTCTCTCTCTGTGTCTCTCTGTCTCTCTGTCTCTCCCTCTCTCTCTCCCTCTCTCCCCCTACCCCGTACCCTCTCTCCCTCTCTCCCTCTCTCTCCCTCTCTCCCTCTCTCTCTCTCTCTGCCCCTCCCCTGTTTGCATGTGCTCTCTCTCTCTCAAAATAAATAAACTTAAAAAAAAATACAGATAATGTATAAATGTGCCTGGATGCCAAGATATTATGTCAACATTTACAACTTTCATATATACCAACAATAACTAATCTGAAGATATATGGAAGAAAAGACCATTAGCGTACAAAAGTATAAAATACCTAAGAATAAACTTAAGAAATATATATGATGTATATGTAGGCAGGCACTTAATGCTGCTGAGGGATGCAAAAGAGATATGAAAAGGCCTGTCATATTCTTGGATAAAAAGATGCCAATTCTCCTTATATTCATTAATATGTGTGTTTGATGATGTTCTAGTGAAAATAACAATAGGATTTTTTTTTTTTTGGTGGGGGATACTAAACAGGCTTATTCTATGTTCGCATGGAAAAATAAACAAGAGATTCAAATATATTATAAGGCTGTGATACTTGAAACATTGGTATTACCAAATACCATATTTAGTGTATGATAAAGATGGCCTTTCAGATTAATTAGAGAAAGATGCTGTGTTTGATAAGTAGTCGGATGAGCAGGTAGCCATCTGGAATGAACAAGCTATTTAGAGCGGTACCTCAAATGTTAAGCCAAAAGCTATATAAAACAAATTAAAAAAATAAGTTCTAGAAGACAGCATGAGGAAGCTATTTTATAACGTTGGACTGCATAGGGCCTAAGTAAGACAGAGAACTGAGAAGCCACCAAAGAGATCGACCAACTTGATCGCATTGCTGCCCCCCACCCCCGAAAAAAAAAAAAAAAAAAAAACTAAAAAAATTCTGCATAAGGAAAGTCAGAGAACAAGAAAATTGGGAAGAATGTTTACTTTTTTATATTAAAAAGGGGGACTAATTTCTCTAATAAAGAGATCCTACATATCCATAAGAAAAGTCCAGCAACTCAGTAGAAACATGGACAAAGGATACAAATAGTCTTTAAAAGGAAGGGAAATAACAGTGGCTTCTAAACATGAGAAGATGCTTAATACGTTTATTAAAAGAGATTTGTACGTGACAACTATGCCAAAGTACCATTTATCTCCATTAAATGGGCAAAGATTTAAAAGGTTTATGATCTACACTGTAGAGAGTATGAATGCAAAACAATAGCCTCTTTAGTGGCCAATTTGGCAGAATCTACAATAACAAAGAATCTCATATCCTTTGACTGGGAACTTCAGTTCTAGAAATTTATCCTAGATATGAATATATCCTCTGAGACATACTGTATATACATATGTACTATGAATGTATCTTACATGTATATATATATATTACCTGTATGAGAAAGTGATGTATGTACAAGATAATTATTGTAGGAGTGTTTATGTTGGTTAAAGATTGGAAACAACTGAAATATTCATCCATGGCAACTGAATAAATACATTGTTACATCTGTACATTAGAAAACCAGTGCAGTCATAAAAAATACCTATGAATCTCTTTATGTATTGTCTTGGAAAAATTGCCAGTATGTGTTTGGTGAAAAATGCAAGGTATAGGATAGTTTATATAATATGTTTATCTGTGTTAAAGTGTTTTGCTTGTTTATGAATAGATACAGCCTCTGGGGAGTATAATTTGAATATGAAGATACCCCCACCCCTTTTAAAAACAATTACACTTAGCACAATGCCTTGCACTTAGCACATATTACATGTTGGTGGTGGTGGCTATTTGCATTATAATTACAGGGTTTATCTCCTGAGTTGATTTTTAACGATTGGGTCTAGAAGAGGAAGCCCATCTTGCTATAAATGCTGCTTAATGAGGGTCATACTCATGTTGTTCATCAAAAATGCTATATATGCTTCCTGAAGTATGTTTCTTTCTTTCTTTCTTTTTCTGAAGTATGTTTCTTGGAGGATGTCAGTACAAGCTCTGCAAACCAAAGATGCCAAATAAAATTGGGCAACATTGGATTAAAACTAAGCAGGCTTCTTTCTTGCAGGTTTTTTTAGATCCTTAATACATAAAATGTTCTTTGTGAATGTTCAAGAGAGATATTTAGAATGCAGTGTTTTCCAAATTTATTTGAATGCCAAACTTTAAACAACAATTACTACTTTTTTTCCTTTAAAAAACATCTTTTTGAGTAGTTGTCACATTGGGAAATAGCACTTTAATACTTAGATTTTGGCTTTGTTCACCTTTGTTATTCATTTTAATAAATGTGTATTTTTGATATATTTCTAAGATATTTGTCATCTCTTTCTGCCTGCTTTTCCTCCTCTGTGATATGCTACAACTCATTCATTTGTTTCTTGGTTGATACCTTCCCAAAGTCATCCAGATTACACTGGGTTTCTTGGGTAAATAAGAGACTCTATAAAAGTAATGCAAAATCTCAGGGATTGATTGAATGGAAATTGAAGATTGAAGCTTCATTTGATTCAGCTTTTCCCAAAGCTTTAGAAGTTTTGCTGTTGGGGTGGGGTGGGGCAGAGGAATATAATCAACTTAATGGGTAGATAGTTGAGGAATCGTGAGCGTATAATGTGGAGAAGATGGCATCACTGTGGGTCAGAAGATAGGGTATCTCCCTCTGTCTTCACCACATACCAGCTGTTTGATCTTGAACAGGTCACTCAGCCTCTTGTGCCTTGTGCTTCGTTTTTATTGTCTGTAAAATTCAGGGATTGGGTTTAGGTCCGTGCATTTTAAGGCTGTTATTGATGTGCTTAATGGAATCATTGAAGATTGTAGAACCATGTAGAATATATTTTGTTCTATCCTACAGTTTCCACGTGTGGATATAGTCTATCTCAGGTCAGCTCTTTTGGAGGATGAAATTATTCAATAATTAGCTCATAGTCAATTGCATGTATTTGAATGAACTTGTTGAACTTTTTGAGACTTCTGTTTTGATTGATTGATTTAATTACCCTCCAGGAAAGCACTTGATTATAGCACAGGTCAATTAATATAGTGCTGCAGATAAATCCACACCTCCTGTGTAAACCCCCTGAATCTGTTGTACTGATTATAGGGAGAAGTCCATGATGTGGATATTAATTATCCTCCCTGCCCCCCACCCCCGCCCCGTGTTCATTTGGTGGTTTCGCTGTGCTTTTTGTGTGCTTCTGCCTGCTAACAGATTTCTGAACTCAGCACAGCAGAGGTCTAAATTCACTGAATTTATGCCATCAGGAAATGAGGTTTAAATTTTGTTTCTCAGTTGAAATTAGGGATGTAACCTAGCTGTTACACAGAAGAGTGTGAGCCTGAATATGATTTTATTATGTGGAGGTAGAATGTTTTGTTAGGAGAGTACTTGCCTGAGCAGAGATCTATCTGAGTGTGACTGAACAGTTAACTGCTAACTCCCTACCACCCCCCCCCCCTCTTTTAAGCAGGAGAAATATTTTGTTTTTAAATGAGATGACAACCAAGAGAATTACCAAGACCCAGTGAATTTTTTTTGAGAGTCCTATCAATTTACTTGAGTTCTTTTTAACCTTGCTTCGATGTCATTCTGTGCATTACTGTCAAAGGACTCTGCTTCCTTTGAAGTTCCAAAGTGTTGCTGCTGGCGGAATCATGATGGTAAAATAGAAATGGTTCTCAGTAAAGCCCTTAGTGATAGATACACGATGCCTTTTTACCTAAGTAAAAGCGTATGTGTGTCTAAAAATTTAGAGTGTAAGGGGAGGATATGTGATATATGATAATGGACACTAAGATGGGAGAAGTATTTCTCATGAATTAGAGATGCCCTTTCATAATTCAAGAGTCACAGAATGAAGAAAGGCTCGAAATCACCTGAAAAGCATCTGGAAGCAATCTGTAATTCTTAAGAGGCACTAGGAGAGCCTGTATCTCTCCAGTGCATGATGATGAAACTGTTCATGTGGGATTATGGAAAAAGTAGCATTCTGTTCTCTTGTAAAACCTCTTGCGATTAAATGCCTGTAGATTTGATTATGAATTACACTGCGCTGTCCCAGATGCTTAATAAATGATTAATTCATTAGAGTGAAGAAGGCGGATTTGAAGGTACTGAAGATATTTTAATATTTTTAAACAACAAAAATTCAACGGAATAAATTTGATGATCAAACTGGCCTTGTTTAACTGATTTATGAATTGGGCAACCTCCCGTCTAGAGACAGACAGGAGCTTTATAGAGCTGTAGAAGAGGAAAGGTTTTTAAAGGCAGGAGGGTGGGGGCAGAAAATGGAAATTATTAGCAAAGAATACATTGTTTCAGACAAGGTTGTCACCCTAAGGGAGATGGGAGGGGGTGTATTCGGTAGATTATCTCGCTAGTGCTGTTCAGCTAATTCCATGTTGATTTGTTAAAGGTTACATTCCTGGGGGGGATGGTGAAGGGGTTGGAAAAGCAGGTTAGGTATTAAGTCTTGGTTTGCTGAGGTGGGGTTTAGCACAAGTGCCTCCATTTGGGGCCTTCTGTCTCCTTTTTAATGATAAGAATTTATTTGCATGTAAAATGTTACCTTTTATTTTCTGTGCCTCATACGCACTCTTCTTGTGCCTGGTCAGTACCACTACTGTACCCAGTTTTGAAGATTTAGGTTGCCCTGAGGTCCCCCCCCTCCCCATTTTTTCGCTTTTGTGAAACTTTTGTTACAAGAAAAGGTATTACATTCCAAACACATCCACAAAACCTCTGACAGTGACTTCTAGGAAGCCATGTTTTAATATATTGGACTGTTGCAGGAAAATTATTGCATTAACGAGTGGCTCATCCTTGTTACACACAGATTTTAAAGACGTATTTGTTGTACTAGACTCTTGAATTGTTCCCTTTAACTAAGTTGGGGAAATATTTTACCCAATACTTATAACTATATCAGAATATATTGCATCTTATTTCTTGCTTTTGCAAAAGTAGTTGCGATCATATGTAATTACAACATTGCACTGTGCTTTTTCTTCATATGGTAAATGGCATTTTCCATTTTGTTATAAACTCAAAGTTTTTTGATGGCTGACAAAATTACGGTTAAGTAAATTATGTTGTGTCAAATTTACTTAACTCTTCCCCAGTTATTGGGCATTTAAATGGTTTTCGTGCTTTACAGTTAAGTGTTTGTATGTGTGTGTATATATATGTATATATATATAATTTAATTTTATTTTAATTCGAGTAGAGTCAACAGGCAGTGTAATAGTTTTAGGTGTACAATATAGTGATTCAACACTTCTGTACACACCCAGTGCTCATCACCACAAGTGCACTCCTTAATCCCCATCACCTATTTAACCCATCCCCTCACTCATCTTTCTGGTAACCAACCATCAGTTTGTTCTCTGTAGTTAAGGGCCAAATTTAAGTGTAGCATTTATTGTTTTCTTATAAGATGTTCTTACCTGGACATTTGTCTAGCTTCCACCTATTTTGATCTTGAACAGTGACTTCTTGTGGTTTTGTTTAGCATTTGCATTAGCTTCTGCCTTTTGTACTCTGTGTTTGGAGTTAGTGTTTTTGCTGTGCTCTCCAGGACACTTCTAGGTGTTCTTTGTATTTCTCTCAGGTAGGATAATTTCCCAACATTCTTCAGACTCCTGCATTTCTGGCTGTACAGTAGGGATTAAGCCATCTATCTGTGTTGTGAAACTTATCTTCTCAGTTAGGCCTGATGATAGGAGATGTGTGTCTAAGACCAACGTAAACCTTGCTCATGGGCTGGCAAAAAAGCTGGAATTTTCAACTGTCAAAGTCAGGGTAGGTCAGAGGTACCAGGGAATATTTTGGGAGTATTCCACACTTTTAAAAAGTTGATTGTGAAAGTCGTTTGTGGCCCTGCCTTGACTATTTTGTATTGTATTGTCATTATCTTAATACAATGCTGCTGATGCAGGGGTATGGATTTATTTAGTTTCATGTTTTTTTTTTCTTCTGTTCTGGAAGAAGTGTGTAGTTGTCTAACATCTCTTAGACAATGGAGGAATCCTCTACTTTCTGCTACCCAGAGGGAGTCTTTCATTTTTGGCAAACATTCAGGTGTTTAAGTAAAAATTTACTTTTTGCTTATAATTTTCTTTTTGATAAAGAGAGGTGCGATCTGAGGAGAACCCTCTCAGTGTACCACAAATGGTGGGGAAAGGGAGGGGAGAAAGACTAGAGAGTCTTAGACTGGGTTTTAGCAGTTTATTAATGATCGTGGGATATTTTTTATTCCTTTCTATAGATTTCGGAAGTCTTCTTCTGGGAGTTTCCAACAGTGCCAAGTGTTGGAGAAATCTTTTCTGCCCCTCTGATAGTGTGAATTGAGCAAATACAGCCCAGCACTACGCTACCAAAGACGGCAATCTCAGGTAACATCTTCTCATTACTATTAGTATGAGTTCAGTACTGTTCTGTAACAGGCTTAAAAAAAAAAACCTACTTGAACTTACACATCCAAGTGAACATTATCTTGTTCACAACAGTTTGAGAGGCTGTCCTATACTCAAAACATTTACATAAACATAAAAAACCAATTTATTTATGTGTTTTTTGGACCTACATCTCTATCCTCTAGTAGCATTCTTTTTTTTATTTTTTTATTTTTTAAACGTTTATTCATTTTTTTGAGAGGCAGAGACAGAGCGCAAGTGGGTAGGGGCAGAGAGAGAGACAGACGCAGAATCTGAAGCAGGCTCCAGGCTCTGAGCTGTCAGCACAGAGCCTGAACCCCACGTGGGGCTCGAACCCGCAAGATCATGACCTAAACTTTGGTAGCTTAACTTACTGAGCCACCCAGGCGCCCCTCTCCAGTAGCACTCGTAAACATCATATTTTCTGTGGTGGCACATCTCAACCCTGTGGGGGTGTATTTGGGAAGTAGTCTAAACTTTAGAGCTAGGGTGATGAATCTGTGGGGCTCTACTTTTGATCAAAAACCACAAGGTACAGTAACATAATGAAAACAGTTTTCCTTTTTGTAATTTGTGTGTTTGAAGGCTTATACACTGTATTAAAAGTTAATTCTAAGAAGAGGTGACTCTAAGTTTCAAACAATGGTAGTATTGTTAAACAATAGGGCTTATAGTTTGCAGAGAAGCATGTGCTATCTATTTGACTATGTATATGTTGGTATTCTTTCTTATTAAAATCAATCAGTCTGCATTGTAGAAAGTGTTCCTGTATTAATGAGGTTAAATAAGATGGGATCTAAACTTCAGGTATACCTCTATGCCTTGTAATTTGCATCTTACTGGTGGTGTGTTTTGCATTGTTTTTCCAAGTGTTATTAGGGTGCTTGTTAAAAATGCACATTAAAAATTCAAATTATTAGGCCCCAATCTAGGGTGTCACAATCAGAATGGTGTGGGGAGGGGTTTGGGAATCTGCATTTGTCAAGTAAATACCATCGAAGATTGACATCCCCAATGTTGTAAAAGCATACCTCTATCTAATCTTTGTATTTTTTTTTAATGTGAAGCTGTTGTTGCATAGTTATTTCCTTGATATTTGCTTTGAATATAATAGCACAGGACTACATTCTCAAGTAGCTTATCATTAGATCAAATGGAGGGTGTAATTGAATAAAACTGTACTTTGAACTTTATGTCTAAATTCACAGTGGATGTATTTTTTCCTTAGGTGCAAATCATAAATCTATTTCTGACATCCAGATGCCAAATGCTAAATTTTATGAAAGATCTGCTCTTCATATTTGCTAATAAGTTGTACCTCAGATATCTTCTTCAAGTGTGGCTGGAAAAGAGGAATGGGGAGGCACTGGAGGCCCCTGGAGTCTATGCTACACTCATTTGCCATCCAGCCCAGTGTTTTCCAGTAAATACAGTGAGGAAAGTTTTGCTGTGCAATTTATGATTCAAACAGAAAAAAGACTTGGGGCGCCTGGATGCCTCCCGTGTCCGAGCATCCAACTCTTGGTTTTGGCTCAGGTCATCATCTCACAGTTTGTGGGATTGAGCCCCATGGGGGGCTTCATGCTGGCAACATGGAGCCTGCTTGGGATTCTTTGTCTCCCACTCTCTCTGCCCCTTCCTGCTCTCGTTCTCTTAAAATAAATAAATAAACTTAAAAAAAAAAAAAAAAAGGAAAAATTTATAGTGTCCTGAAATTTTGTGAAGCTCTTTGAACCCCCCCAATGAAAGGGAGTATTAACATGAAATGAAACAGTAGCCTTTGTTACGATGTTATTTTCATTACCATGTACATTCTTTAGTAATCGTTCCTATAAATTTACTATTTTTAGGTAGTGTAAGCCTTGCGTATAAAGTGTGTTAGTTTTTAGATATTTTCAAATTTACAGATTATACCTTTACTTTAAAAGATATGTGCACTATTATAGCATTCTGTGCATGTTAATATTGAGAGATAAATGTAAAATAAAAATGTGACTGTAGATTTCTAAGTGAAGGCTATTATCTTGAGATGCTTGTTTCCTTTTTTTAAATATATAGTTTTTTATGTTTATTTTTGAGAGAGAAGGACAGCACAAGCGGGGGAGGGACAGAGAGAGAGGGAGACACAGAATCTGAAACAGGCTCCAAGCTCTGCACTTAGAGCCTGATGTGGGGCTCAAACCCATGAACCGTGAGATCATGACCTGAACTGAAGTCAGACACCCAACCGACTGAGCCACCCAGGCCCAGAATTTCCTTACTTTTTAAGGCTAAATCATATTCTACTACATTTTTGTGTTATCCATTCATCAACTGATGGACTTTTGGGTTGCTTCAGCTTTTTTGGCTGTCACGAATACTGGTGCTATGTATGTGGTGTATAAATATGTTTGTGTCCCTGTGTTCAGTTATTTTATTATATGTATATATATTATTATATATTCTAGTATATATCTAGAAGTGGAATTGCTAGTTCAAATGGTAATTCCATTTTTGATTTTATGAAGCACTGTTTTCCTTAGCAGCTACATCACTTTACAGTCCCACCAATGGTACCCAAGAGCTCTCTACATCCTCACTGACAGTGGTTATTGATTTTTTGTTTTGTTTTGTTTTGTTTTATTTTTATTTATTTTTATTATTTTAAAAATTTACCTCCAAGTTAGTTAGCATATAGTACAACAATGATTTCAGGAGTAGATTCCTTAATGCCCCTTACCCATTTAGCCCATACCCCCTCCCACAACCCCTCTAGTAACCCTCTGTGTGTTCTCCATATTTAAGAATCTCTTCTGTTTTGTCCCCCTCCCTGTTTT
The DNA here is from genome assembly GCF_018350175.1 of Felis catus. NCBI lineage: Eukaryota > Metazoa > Chordata > Mammalia > Carnivora > Felidae > Felis > Felis catus. Next base: position 75,884,156 of record NC_058371.1, on the reverse strand, counting down.
TATATTATTTTTGCTTCCCTTCCCTTGTGTTCATCTGTTCTGTGTCTTAAAGTCCTCACATGAGTGAAGTCCTATGATATTTGTCTTTCTCTTGACTAATTTCGCTTAGCGTAATACCCTCTAGTTCCATCCACATAGTTGCAAATGGCAAGATTTCATCCTTTTTGATAGCCGAGTAATACACCATTGTATATATATATATACCACATCCTCTTTATCCATTCATCCGTGATGGACATTTGAGCTCTTTCCATACTTTGGCTATTGGTGATAGTGCTACTATAAACATTGGGATGCATGTGCCCCTTCGAAACAGCATACATTTTTCCCTTGGATAAATACCTAGTAGTGCAATTGCTGGGTCATAAGGTAGTTCTATTTTTAATTTTTTGAGGAACCTCCATACTGTTTTCCAGAGTGGCTGCACCAGTTTGCATTCCCACCAGCAATGCAAGAGATCCTCTTTCTCCCCATCCTCGCCAACATCTGTTATGTTTGTTTGTTTTTAACATTTATTTATTTTTTTGAGACAGAGAGACAGAGCATGAACGGGGGAGGGTCAGAGAGAGGGAGACACAGAATCGGAAACAGGCTCCAGGCTCTGAGCCATCAGCCCAGAGCCCGACGCGGGGCTCGAACTCGCGGACTGCGAGATTGTGACCTGAGCTGAAGTCAGCCGCTCAACCGACTGAGCCACCCAGGCGCCCCTGTTATGTTTGTTTTCTAATAGCAGACTTTCTGATGGATGTGAGTTGGTATTTTGTAGTTTTGATATGCCTTTCCCAAATGATTAGTGATGGTGAACACCTTTTCATATGCTTTTTGGCCCTATGTGTACCTTTTTTTTTGAGAAATGTTTAGTCAAGTCCTTTGTCCATTTTTTTAAAAAAAATTTAATGTGTATTTTTGAGAGAGAGAGAGCGAGAGAGAGAGAGAGAGAGAGAGAGCAAGAGAGCAAGCACTTAAGCTGGGGAGGGGCAGAGAGAGAGAGAGGGAGACACAGAATCCGAAGCAGGCTCCAGGCTCTGAGCTGCCAGCACAGAGCCTGACGTGGGGCTCAAACCCACGAACTGTGAGATCATGACCTGAGCAGAAATCAGACACTTAACTAACTGAGCCCCCCAGGCACCCCTTGTCCTTTGTCCATTCTTTAATTGGGTCATTTGTCTTTTAGTTTTGAGTTGTATTTTTTTAATATATACTATATTCTGATATTAATCCTTTATCAGAAATATGACTTGCACATATTTTCTCCCATTCTGTGGGTTGCCTTTTCACTCTGTATATTGTGTCCTTTGATGCACCAAAGTTTTAAATTTTGATATAGTTCAGTATATCTGTTTTCACTTTTGTTGCCTGTGCAAATCAAGGTCATGAAGCTTTCCCCCTGTCTTTTCTTCTAAGAGTTTTTTTAGTTTTAGTTTTTATTTTAGGTCTTTGATCCATTCTGAGGTAATTTTTGTATATGGTGTAAAGTAAGGGTCCAACTTCATTGTTTTGTGTATGGGTATCTGGTTTTCCCAACACTGTTTGTTGAAGTGAAGTTTGTACTTTTTAAAAAAAAAAAATTTTTTTTTTCAACATTTATTTATTTTTGGGACAGAGAGAGACAGAGCATGAACGGGGGAGGGGCAGAGAGAGAGGGAGACACAGAATCGGAAACAGGCTCCAGGCTCTGAGCCATCAGCCCAGAGCCCGACGCGGGGCTCGAACTCACGGACCGCGAGATCGTGACCTGGCTGAAGTCGGACGCTTAACCGACTGCGCCACCCAGGCGCCCCAAGTTTGTACTTTTAAAAACAGTTTAGGATAAGGAAAAGAAAAGCAGAAAATCATAAATGGCTATGTTGTATCTATGTAGGAATAACCAGAAACTCCTGTGTTTGTAATTAAGAAGATATGTCAGACTATTTCAGAAACAAAACAAAAAGAAAAAAAAGACTATTTCAGAAACTATTTTATAAATATGAAGCCCACTTTAGACTAAGGTTTAATAAATGTAGGTTAGTGTAAAGGCTGTGTTTAAGTTTTATGTTTGTTAATTGGTGGGCAGTGACTTCTTGTATTTGGGCTTTGATTATGGTAAACTCTGTTTTGTTTTTTAGGTATGGGTGTGTGTGTGTGTATGAGACCTGATACAGGGCTTTTCTTAGTTAACTCTGGCCAATGAAGGATCTTGTCGTTTTATGGAGCTTTAGTTTCAAGATCGTAACAGAATCAACGTTTTTGTGGTAGAGAATAGCCAGTAATGAATCCTGGGAAAAACCTGTAGCCAGCTCAAACATTCACCTGTCTGTGTAGCAGAAGTTATTTGGAACCTGTTTTTGCCTCTTAGCTGTAAAAAGCAGTGTGTGTGTGTCAACAGAATATTTACACTGGTTTTGGAAAGGTCAGACATCAGATATTGCACCCTTAGAAGTCAGGTTATTTTTGGGAGGGGAGGAGGGTACTGGGCACCGAGTGGGAAGAATGTAGTAGCAAATATATGTAACTGAGAGGAAAGCCTGGGCAGAAGATTGAGGGAACAGTTCAGGTGGGTGTAGGAGTGGCATGGATAATGAAAGGATTGCATACTTAGGCGCATTACTTTCTTCAGAGGAAATGGTAACGGATAATAAAGGTAGCACAGTAAGTACTACAGATGGAAAGTGGGTTTGAAAGGAGTTGGAGACAATATGATATAAAATGTGTATGATAGTCTTGGGGAGATGCTGTCAGTGGAATTCATCTGTTAGGGATTTTGTTCTCAGAACAGTGAGACAAATAGCAGGTAGACAGAGGCAATTACAGATATTCTGAGCTGTTGAGGGAATTACATATTTGAATGTAGTGTTTCAGGGTTAAGACTTGTCTACACGAGAGAAGAGCCACAGTGACAGCAGCACTAGAATGCTGTCTTTCGGACGTAAATCCGGGATGTCCGAGTCATGCAGAATTGGGGTGGTGAGTGACTTCCATGGCTTTGTGTGGAACCAGTGGGAAACCACTGTCAAAAGTGGTTTTGCATAAAAAATCTAGCCTCAAAACTGGACTAGATTTTTCTGAGTAAATGATGCTGAGGGAGCATAAGGCAAGCTGATAGGTAGCAAACGCCAACCCCCCAGGTGGGGTATGTGTGATGTTATTCCTGACACTCCTGGCTGTGCAAGGACACAAGAAAGGAGAAAACAAATGATTAACTGATAGAGATCACAGTCATGCAGGACATGAGTCTCCATCAGTTTACGAATATCGTAGTAAATTACAAGAAAAATGCAATCTTGTTAATAGCCTCATCTCCAGAAACCTATAGGCTCAGTTTCCTGGAGCCCCAATATCACCCTCCCCTTCATAGTGATGTGGGGAACAAAGGCAAGAAGGAAATGGCAGGTAAAATTAAATTTCTTTATAACCTGCAGCCCACTGACAAATACTTAAGGCAAATACGGAGTGTGCATAACATTTCTCCAGGAACCTCTTCTGTCATCATGTTAATGTCTTGCTAGAGGGAAAATAACCTTAGCTTGAGAATAGCGAGGGCTCAGGTATCTTAGGAGTCTTCTTTCACTTATGGAAGTCCTTTTAGAGGCCTCCCTTTTTGCCTTTACCTCCTCCAATTCCATAGTATATAATCAGTTACTCTTCACAACCCCAGTGCAGCTCTTTCTGCCTACGGGTCCTGTTCATGCTTTAATAAAATCACCTTTTGGCACCAAAGAATTCTTTCTTGGCTGTCAGCTCTGGACCCCCACCACTCCAAAACCCCATCAAATAACATAAAGAGATACCTAAAATGACTTTGTACAGTCAAATAATCAAACCAGCTACCTAGTGCTTTCATTCTGAAATTTGTTCATTCTGCATGTATCTTTTCATAATTTATAGACTTTAAAATCACGATCTATCTTTAAATTGTTTTGTGCAATCTGTCCTTTTATGTATTCAGTTATTTTTATTTCTTCATAGGTTCCACGACCCTTGTAATTTCATTCTAGCTTAGTTTGGATCTTTTCCAGCTCTGTATGTTTCTTCCAGTTTATCAGAACGGCTTAGAATAAATGTATGTAATTTATGTTTGGTCATGTTTTCTATTTATTTTCAACAACGTTCCTGAAACGCATTGGCTTTTCTTGGTCTTTAAGGGTACAAGGCTGCCCTGAATCGGTGTACAGAGAAAAGTCTCTAATGGCTTAGTGCAGACCAGAGGTTGTCAAAATGTGGTCCCCCGATGAACAGCATCAGCTTCCACCTGGACGCTTGTTAGAAATGTAAATTCTTGGGGCCCCTTGGGTGGCTCAGTTGGTTAAGTGTCCGACTTCGGCTCAGGTCATGATCTTGTGGTTCATGAGTTTGAGCCCTGTGTCGGGCTCTGTGCTGATAGCTCAGAGCCCGGAACCTGCTTTGGATTCTGTGTCTCCCTCTCTCTCTGTCCCTCCCCTGTTTGCTCGCATGTGTGCGCACTCTCTCTCTCTCTCTCTCTCAAAAATAAATATTAAAAAAATTAAAAAGAAATGTGAATTCTTAGGTTGAATCAGAAACTCTGAGGGTAGAGCTCAGGTAGTTATGTTTAACAAGACCTCAGATGATCCTGATGCATATTACAGTTTAAGAATTGCTTCAGTCATTCTCATTAGTTATGTGCTATTGTCCAAGTCATACGTATTCGTTAAAAAATTTTTTTTAAATGTTTATTTATTTTTAAGAGAGAGACAGAGTGCAAGTGGGGGAGGGGCAGAGAGAGAGAGAGGGAGACACAGAATCCGAAGCAGGCTCCCAGGCTCTGAGCCATCAGCACTGAGCCTGATGTGGGGCTCATACCCATGAATGGTGAGATCATGACCTGAGCCAAAGCCAGATGCTTAACTGACTAAGCCACCCAGGTGCCCCGTCATTCATATTCTTTAGCTCTTGGTTTCCTGATCAGATAAAGCAAGGGTTCTCAAATATTAGTGTGCACACAAATTATCTAGTGAGCTTATTTAAAAAAATTTAAAAAGCAGTAAATTTTTTCTAACCTCATACCCTGAGATTCTGATTCAGTAGGTCTTGGATGACTCCGCTGTCTACTTTTCAGCAAATTTTCATATTTATGATCTGAACCAGTGGATGTCTCTGAGTTTCCTTCAAGTTATAAAGTAATGGGATTTTAAAATGGCTTTTTTGGGAGGTTCAGTAACTGAAGCTTGGGGGCCAGAGCTTTATTTGCAAAGTGCAGTTTGGATTATTTTTCACTGAAACCAATATGTTCTGATTTTGAAAAATCAGAATCTTACCTTGAAAAATCTTGTTCTTTCTTGACTACTTAGATTACTGTAGGAGATTTTTCTGATGCTAATCCTCATTGGTAAGGCAGTCCGCTCACTTAAAAGAGCTTTCCGACTCTTGTAAACTTGGAGATTTCATTATGTGGTTCTTTAGGTAATTTATAAAAATAAACACTGGCTCTTAGGGAATACTGCTTTTTACTGAGGTCTTTTTGTCCTTACCCTTTATTTATAATCTCTGAGATTGTTCCCTCTGTGATGTTTCCCTCATCTGACTTTTGAAGGAATTGAGATCAAGCCTCCCTGATATGTGCCACTTTGGCATGTGGATTACTTTGAGCTGAATTTGAGGCCCAAAAGACTCAGAGATTTCTCCTCCCTCTTAGGGGCCTAAAAGAATTTATATAGGGGGCTTGGTCCAGGAAGAGAACTGTCACCAGAGATAACTATAAATATGGTCTAAGTGTGGTAAGCTTGGGGGAAGCTTGGCAAGGCCTGGAAATCAGGTTCCTTTCTGTATCTCATTGTCTTTGAATGGCATGGAAAACATTTGTTTTCCAAACATTAGCTCTTCCCACCTTTTGTAAATTGTCTTTCTCCCCTTTGAAGTCTCACACCCCTACCCCCTTCTCCTTAGCTCAGGATGGCATATAAGCCTCAATTGCCCAACTGCCTGTGGGTCACATTTTTGGGGACTCCTGAATGTATGTAATGAAATCTGTTTTTCTACTGTTAATCTGTCTTTTGTCAATTTAATTCATAGACAGCCAAAAGAACCTAGAAAGGCAGAAGAAAATTTGCTGCTCCCCTCCCATGCCATTCATATTTTTGTTTCTTTAATTTTTATGGTACAATCTTATTAGAAATATTTTTCGTGAGTCTCCCTCTTAGTGGCTGCTCCTTCTCAGTCTTTTTTTTCCTTTATCCCTTGAATGTCAGGGTTCCCCAGGAGCTTCTTTCCTCCACATCTCACCTACATGCTCTCCCCTCAGGGCCCGCTTCTGCATGTCTGCCCGCCCTTGCTCAAATGACCCCTTAATACCACCCTTTCTAAAGTAGCACCTGACTCTCAGAACTCCCCTCTGAGCTTTAGTTCATATAATCAGCTGCCTACTGGATATCCCACAGGCAGATCCAGTTAAAATATCCAAACAGGACTCTTCTTTCTACTCCCCTGAAATCTCTCATGTTCCTTGTCTTGGTGAATGGCATCACCATCACCCTTTATGTAGCTGACATTTATCCAGCATTCCCTATGTGCCAGGGACTGTTCTAAGGACTTTCAGGTAAGTCTCACACAATTTTTTGAGGTAGATTCTATTGTTATTCCTATCATACAGATGTGGATACCCGAGTATGTGGCTTAAGTAATTTCCCCAAGGTCACAGCTGTTAATTGGTGGAAATGGAATCCCAGAGTTTGTAGTCTTAATCATTGTGCTCTGCTACCTTCCTCTCTCGGAAGCCTAGCCAGATGTCTAGGATTACCCTTTACTTCACCCTCTTTCCCTCTGCATGTCTGCTCAGTCCTCTTGAGCAGACTAAATTTCCTACTAAATTTCAGAAGCACAATCTACTTCTCTGTCTCTGTCTCTCTTTTTTTAAGTTTATTTATTTTCAGAGAGAGAGAGAGAGAGAGAGAGAGAATGAACTTGTGCTGAACAGAGGAGGGGCAGACAGAGAGGGAGAGAAAGAATCCCAAGCAGGCTCACACTGTCATCATGGAGCTGGATGTCGAGCTTGAACTCATGAACCCTGAGATCATGACCTGAGCCAAAATCAAGAGTCAGACGCTTAACCAACTGAGCCACCCAGGTGTCCCTCTCTGCTTTCTATTGTAAGTATTCTGATCTAGGCCTGCATCATCTCTGGCCCCTGCAATTATAACCTGTGTCCTCTTTCCATCCATTTCTTTATATTATGGCCAGTGTGTTATTCTTCCTTGTAGTAAATCTGATTATGACACTTTTCTGTACTCACCAGCCTAACCTTTCCATGATCAGATAGCTAGTATTGGGTGAATCCTCGATTATTCCACTTCTCTGTTGGGCAAGCCCCAGGAGTTCTGAGGAAAGAATGCTTCAGGCATTTGAAGAATCTCACCCTAAGGCAGAAAGCTGGAAGGGTGCAGGTACCCGCACCTTGGTGGTACCTATATTTTGAGAGTTTCAAAATAAAAAGATAATTGATATCTTTGTTTTTGCCTCTTTGGGTCCTTAATTTGTATGTAGAGAAATAAAAGAACAAAAAAGTCAGAGTCAGGTCTGGTGCAGAGAAGGGTCGGTATCTGTCCTTTTGGAAGCTCTCTGGAAGAGTGCGGTCCCCACTCCCACTCCAGTTCTGTGCTCTGGCAAAGCATACCGTTTGCATTCCCTACAATATGTCACGGTCCCTCTTTTCCTCTGGGTCTTTTCATATGCTCTTCCCTCCACCTAGAATACTCCTCCCTCACTGTCTCTTCGTCTGGCTAACACTACCATTTCCGTTTTCAGGTCTCAACTTAAATTTCACATCACCTGGAAAACCACCTCTGATCCCATTTACCTTTCAACAGTTTGGGTTAAATGCTTTTTCTTACCTGCTGCCATAGCATACCATTCTTTCCATACCATCTGATTTATAAAAAAAGTTTTTTTTTATTTTGAGAGAGGGAGAGTGAATTGGGGGGGGTGGTTTGCAGAGAGAGAGGGAAGGAGAAACACAAGCAGGCTTCATGCCCGCTCAGAGCCTGACATGGGGCTTGATCCCACAACCATGAGATCATGACCTGAGCCGAAATCAAGTGTCAGATGCTTAACTGACTGAGCCACCCAGGTGCCCATATAAAACTGTTTCTTAATTGTTCAGTTTTTCTTTTAGACTGTAAGCTACATTATTGCTGTGTTTCCATTGCCCAGAGTAGCTATTGATTGTATGGAAGAGTAAATGAGTATTTAAATGAACTAATTAATTCCTGCCAATTCCAGCTGCTTCGTACCTTTTTAAAAATAACTCTGTAAGTTGATATATCAGTTAGGGTTAGGTTCACCCATAAGTAACTACCAGAACCAATGGCTCAAACAAATTAGGGGATTATTTTTCTTCCACATAAAACAAGTCTGGCACTAGGCTATCCAGGCTTAGTGTGGTGGTTTCTTGATTATCAGGGACCTAGGTCCTTCCATCTTTCAGCTTTACTATCTTGGTGTGATCCTTGCCCCATGTTCCCATCTCAAGATGGACGTAAGAAGTCTAGCTCAAGTGTAGGTCCTCATTCTAGGAATGAAGGGAAAGTCAAAATGCAAAAGGGAGCTTGCCAGCAGTCTGCCTCTTGCCTCCACCCTTTTTAGGGGCTTTCCTGAAAGGCCTTCATGGATTTCCTTCATGGATTTCCCCTTATACTCATTGGTCGGACGGTATCATAGTATCACCTCTGGCTATAGGGAGGCCAGGAGATCTTTTTTTTTTTTAAATGTTTGTTTATTTTTGAGAGACAGTGTACAAGTGGGGGAGGGGCAGATAGAGAGAAAGACACAGAATCTGAAGCAGGCTCCAGGCTCTGAGCTGTCAGCACAGAGCCTGATGCAGGGCTCAAACCCATGAACTGTGAGATCATGACCTGATCTGAAGTCGGATGCTCAACTGACTGAGCCACCCAGGCACCCCCAGGAGATCTACTTTTTGCCTTAGATCTTGGCTGCTTGCTGCAAAATTGGTATTCTGTTAATAAAGGAGAGAATTAGCAATCTACTTGGATATTTTATGATCTTTATTCACAGGCATGTAAAAAATCTAAATGATTACTTTTATGAAACATTTTTTTCTGGGTATTTGCACTTAGTGATTTGAGAGTATACCTTAAAGTCTCATTGAGATGCGCCCCAGTCTTCTGGTGGGAGTATAAATTGCTAGAATATTTAGCAAAATATTTGGCAAGAGATATCAAGAAGTAAGAAATTTCTATCTTCAATCTCCTTCTCTTCGCTTTTCTGTAAAGCTAAAATCTAAATTCCATAAATTGGATTATTTTGAGAATGTAATGACTTGGGAAAATGCTTACGATATAATATTAAAGGGAAGGAGCAGGAATCAAAATTTGATCCCAAGTCATTAAATTCTTTAAAAAAAACATGCAATTTTAACAGTTGTCATTCATTCCACTATAAGAATATATTTAATCCTTTTCTTATTATTGAACACAAGCTTGTTCCAGTTTTTTCACTATTAAAAATATTCTTTGATGAAAGACTTAGTACATTTGTATATAATTTTATTTAGATTTCTGTGTTTTTGGTAGATTTATAGAAGAATGAACAGAAGAGATTGAAGATTTGGATCCCTTATTTGTTGATTTCTGTTGCCAATTCTTTTGCCACACATATTTTATACCTCTGATTTTGTAAAATTTATGAAATTATTAGGAAATGTAGGAAAAAGAGTAGAAAGATACTAGAGCTTTAAAAATAGTATATTGCTTATGCTTTGAGTCATTTTTACTATTCTTGTATTTTGTATATATTCTTTGTTTGCAGTGACTATTTTTTATGATTTAAAAAAGGAATTCAGTTGAAAATAAAGAATATGCCTTCTATTTTGATGATCAACCACTGCTTTGCTATTTAGGGTCTTATCATCAAAGGTAAAGTTATATATTGATGTTTTAATCACAGAAGAATAAGCAATGGAAGATGTATCCTCTAGGGTTTAGAATTTACATGTTAGACATGTTTTCCTGAATTGGTGTAAAGATCCCTTCTCTAGTTTGCCTGGTATTTCAACCTTACCTAATGGAAACTAGAAAGTTGAAATAACAAACGTTGCTGGGTCTTTTTATTTTCCCCAGTGGCATTTGTTGTAGTTGTTAAAAACAAAAGCACCACAAAACTTGAATTCTCGTATTCAGTAGCTGGATTGGAGCATCACCTCTATGTAGTCCTAGGGTCATTTTTAACTAAGTCATCATGTCCAGGGCAATTCTATTAATATATAAGTATATATTTGTTTCTAGAGAAAAATAATGAGAGGACCATGGAGTGTATGGGTTCATGTAAGTGACCCTTAGGCAAGATAGTGACCTCTTTCATATTCACAGGCTCTGTAGGCAGGAATAGAGTAATTTTAGAGGTGCATTCCAGAGTGTTATGTAAGGAGAGAGCGTATGAAAACCATGTGAAATATAAACCAAAGTAGTGTCAGTTAAAAAACAACAAAAACAAACCTCTAAATCAACACTGTCTGTCAGAATTTGGGGACCTCGGGATGGGAATGCAAGGTTTAGTTATGTTTGGTGGGGAAAGGGCAGATTTGTGGGAATTTGTTTTGAGTAGTTTCCTTCAGGCTCCTGAGAATGAGCATACTTTTCTAATGTAAAATCATTCTGTGGGCTGCTATAACATTTTGCCCCTAGTTCTGTTTTCCCTCAATTGAGAAAATAATACTGATAGAAAGGTATGAAGACTCTACTCATATTTTTAAGTAACTTGGTATTTTATTAAACATAATACTGTCTGTATACTGTCTGTATACTGTCTATAGGTACTCAAAAAGTGGTTAAAGTGGAGTTTGGGCAACAATGGCCCATGGACCAAATCTGGCCTGCTGTCTGTTTTTTTTTTTTTTTTTTTTTTTTTTTTAAACCATCTACCAGCTGAGAATAGTTAGGGCATTTTTTTTTTTTTTTTAATGTTTATTCAGTTTTCAGAGACAGAGTATAAGCAGGGGAGGGGCAGAGAGAGAGAGGGAGACACAGAATCCGAAGCAGGCTCCAAGCTCTGAGCTGTCAGCACAGAGCCGGACACGGGGCTTGATCTCACAAACCGTGAGATCATGACCTGAGCTGAAGTTGGCTGCTTAACTGTCACTCAGGTGCCAGAGTTTAGGCATTTTTAAATGCTTGGGAAAAAAAAGAGACAGGAATATGTATAGAGAGCATACAGTTGACGCATGAACAATGTAGGGAGTTAGGGGCACTGGCTTCCCAGAAAATCCACAGCTGGGGCACCTGGGTGGCTCAGTCAGTTGAGCATCTGGCTCTTGATTTCAGCTTAGGTCATGATCTCATAGTCTGTGAGTTCGAGCCCTGTGTTGGGCTACTGTCAGCAAGGAGCCTGCTTCAGATCCTCTGTTTCCTTCTCTCTCTGCCTCTCTCTCTCTCAAAAATAAATAAACATCAAAAAAACAGAAAAGAAAATCCATGCTAACGTTCGACTCCCTAAAAACCTTCCTAAAATCACCAATAGCCTCCTATTGACCAGAAGTATTACTGATAACATAGACAGATAATTACTACACATTTTGTATGTTATATGTATTATATACTGTATTCTTAAAGTAAGCTAGAGAAAAAATATTAAGAAAACCATAAGGATGAGAAAATACATTTATAGTTCTGTATTTATTGAAAAAAAAAATCCACATATAAGTTGACCTGTGTAGTTCAAACATGTGTTGTTCAAGGATCAACTCTATATGTATCTTGAAAAGCCTAAAATATTCACTGCCTGGCTCTTTACAGGAAAGAAAAAAAAAAAAAAAAAAAAAGACAACCCTTGATCTGAAGCAGTTGTTTTCAACCAGAGGCAATTTTGCCACCAGGGGACATTTGGCATTGTCTCCAGACATTTTTGGTGGTCACAACTGTGGGGGGTGTGGATGCTACTGGCAATTAGTGGGTAGAGGCCAGAGATGTTGCTAAACATGATGCACAGAATGGCTCCTCAAGACAAACAAAGAACTGATCCAAAATGTTGACAAAGACTTTCTCTTGCCCAAACTTAAGTTAGGCTCCTCTGAGCCTTCTTGCTGACTAGGTCTTAAACTTGGCTCCCATCCTGTTTTTGGCCTGCCTATCTCCATTTTGGCAAGAATTTTGCCAAGCCAGTTTAGTGAAAATACCCCCATTCTTAATATCTGATCAGCTTTGATTCCTGATCAAATTCCATATTCCCCACCCTTGATATCTGCTCAGCAAGAATCCTGTTAGATCAGTTTAGTAAGAATCCCCCATCCTTGCTGTCTTGTCTTAGTAATTTTCTGTCTCCTGACCTCTTCACTCTGCTTGTTGGTTGGTATAAATTCCCAGTTGTCTTTGCTCTATGGAGTTGGAGTTGAGCCTGATCTCACTCCCCTGTTTTGATAGTCTTGACACCTATTATAATGGTCCTGAGTTAAATCCTCCCATACTTGTTTGACAACTGTCAGAATATTTTCTCTTTAACAATATCAGTAGTGTTGTGGTTGATAAACCCTGGACTAAAGTAATTTCAGCTTAGGTCATGATCTCATGACCTAATGTTTGGTACATATATGAATTCAGGGATCACCTCTGCAGAATGACTGCAGTGGGACCCCCCCCCTTTACCTCTGGGGTTCCATTGTTTTATAGGGAGGAAAGACCAGCAAGCACAAACCTGCACTGGGGAACAGTTGCTTCAGGACTTGGAAGAGGCCAACTGTAAAGATACTTTACCCAACAACATTTCCAGGGTAGAGGATGGCTGTGCTCTTTGGGTGGCCTTAAGAATGAAATAAGGTGGGGGCGCCTGGGTGGCGCAGTCGGTTAAGCGTCCGACTTCAGCCAGGTCATGATCTCGCGGTCCGTGAGTTCGAGCCCCGCATCAGGCTCTGGGCTGATGGCTCGGAGCCTGGAGCCTGTTTCTGATTCTGTGTCTCCCTCTCTCTCTGCCCCTCCCCCGTTCATGCTCTGTCTCTCTCTGTCCCAAAAATAAAAAAATAAAAAACGTTGGGGAAAAAAAAAAAAAAAAGAATGAAATAAGGTGGACTCTATCTAGGGGGATTTCAGTTTCAACCTCTCTTTCTCTCCAGTATTTGTTTACACGTTGGAATCTTCATTAAAAGATAAAACCTTGGGGTGCCTGGGTGGCTCAGTCGGTTGAGCATCTGACTTCAGCTCAGGTCATGATATTGTGGCTTGTAGGTTCAAGTCCCGTGTTGGGCTCTGTGCTGACAGCTCAGGGCTCGGAGCCCGCTTTAGATTCTGTGTCTCCCTCCCTCTCTGTCTCTGACCCTTCCCCACTCACACTCTGTCTCTTTCTCTCTCTCTCAAAAATAAACATTAAAAAAAAAATAGAACCTTGCAATCTTCAACTGAAAGTAAAATGCTAAAAGGCAAATGTATGAACTTGTTAAAAACAAGTTTAGATAGTTACTAAGCAATAAATGGAAGTGATTACTATATCTTTTGGGTTCTCATTTAGAAGTGTGTAAAGAGAACAAGAGTGCACACAGGGTCTGAAGATGTGTTTTTATATCTTGGGGTAGAAGTTAAGGAGATTGGAAATCTTGCTTGGTGACTGAGAGGCAAGAGCAAGTGAAAGACAAGAGCTATAACTTGACTTTTACTGTATATGTAAGTCCCAGTCTCCCATTTCTTTTGCCTGCTACTTTCCTAAGAACTGGAGCCCTGACCTCTATTCAATCCATGTGGCTTTGCTTCCTTCTCTGGGCAGAAACCCTGGATCGTTGGCTTACCTACTGGTCTGAACTTCTCTTTTTTCCACATGAAGCCAATTCTGCCCAGTACACATCCAGCCTGCTCAACCGAACCCCTCTAGCTGATGGTTATCATTTTCTTTAACATCCTGATTTTCCTTGACCACATTATTCTAGACTGAGTTCTGATACATGACTTCATAAAGTAAGCATAGTTATAAAATGGCCACAAAGCCCTTAATGCATGCCAATTAGAACTTCTCTCTGCATTTCTCTCCATTCTCCACACGTTTTAATTTTTACCCCATTTTCTTCTGGAAATCTTTCATTTTGATGATGGGAAGTCATAAAGAAGACCATGCTGTTGTTTATAGATCTTCAGCTATTGTCTGGGAGAATATTCTCATAAGAGACTTCATGGGTACTATCAGGACATTGTTTGAGACTATTTTAATGACTCGGAATTGACAACATAGAAGATGTCCAGAAGGACAGGGGGAAACTTTAAAATTTGTGCAGAGAGAGGAGGAGAGCATATGGAGACTTCTAATTAGTAGCCTACTGGACTTTGTGGCCATTCTTTCTTTTTCTAGTCTCCCAAAGGACCATTTTAATGTATTAGCAACTCAGTAAAAGAAGGCAACAATCAGTCAAGCAATGAGGTAGAACCTCCTAATTTACTATTTGTTATTAATAGACATAGAAAAATCTTTTTCCCCCTGGATTAAGTCAAGATCAGCTATTCTCTTCAAATAAAATCTATTAAAAAAAATTAAATCTGCTAATGTATCCTCAGAAATACTGTATAATCTAGGCTGAAGAATACTGAGTTTGGAGACAGCCTACCTGGGTTTGAATCCTATCTCTGCACCTTGTCACCTGGGACGAGTTACTTAACCTCTCTCTGCCTCAGTTTTCCTTTCCTCTCAGCTGTGAGACAGAGAAAATAACAGTATACCTACCCCATAAGATTGTTATAGGGACTCTTGAGGCATATGTCGTTTAATTGTCCTTCAGTTTATTGCTCTTCAGAGATACTGTGTTTTTGCTTTTTTTTTTTAATTAAAAAATTTTTTTTAACGTTTGTTTTTATTTTTGAGACAGAGCATGAACGGGGGAGGGTCAGAGAGAGGGAGACACAGAATCCGAAATAGGCTTCAGGCTCTGAGCTGTCAGCACAGAGCCCGACGCAAGGCTCGAACTCACAGACCACGAGATCATGACCTGAGCCGAAGTCGGCCACTCAACCGACTGAGCCACCCAGGTGCCCCTGCTTTTTTTTTTTTTTAAACAAATTGAAGGTTTGTAGCAACGCCGCCATCAAGCAAGTCTTTCAGCACCATTTTTCCTGTGGTTTGCTCACTTCGTGTCTCTGTGTCCCATTTTGGTAATTCTCCTTTTATTTCAAACTTTTTCATTATTATATTATGATGGTCTATGATCAGTGATTATGACTCACTGAAAGCTCAGAGGATGGTTAACATTTGTTTAGCAATATTTTAAATTAATGGATACATTAATAAATGCATTAACACAAATATGTATTAATAAATATATTACTACATACATTGCTAAATATATATAAATTAATAAAAACATTGATTTTTTAGATGTAATGCACACTTGCTAGACTAAGGTATGCTGTAAACATAACTTTTATACGCACTGGGAAACCAAAAAGTTCATTTGACTCACTTTACTGCAACATTAATGCAGTGGTTTGGAAGCAAACCTGCAGAATTTTGAGGTGTGCCTATCTTAGTTTATATGTAAGTCTACATGCTCAGTGCCACTGAAGCCTTAGCTATTATTAGTAGTATTTATTACAGTCCTGGAGTTAATGACCTAATCCGGTCAAATATTAATTTAGGGAGTTCAAAGAAATAGGTTCAGACATTTCCAGAAAGAAAAGCCTAAGCATAATTCTTAAATCAGCGAAAGTTAAATGAAACAGTTGGCAGATTTAAATTATATGTTTTTTGTATAAGTGACTCACCATACACATAATAGTGTATAGCTTTATGTTTATGGTATCTTCAGCCGACGAAGTACTGCTGCCTTCTGGGTATCTATTATGGCTGTGGTTAAAATGGCACTTGGTTAAATAAGTATCACTGGGCAAATACTGATTTTCTGAAGAACATAGGAATGAAGATTTGTATGGAGTTCAGTTTTGGAGAGGGTAGCAAAACACATGGGATTTGAATTTGGGTGATACCAGCCATCATAAAGGCAGTAAAAACACCTGGACTTTGGTCACATGACAGAATAAATTGGCCATCTGTGGAGGGGGGCAATTTTTCCTTCATGTTGTTCAGGAGATCGGAATTCAGAAGATTAGACATTTTTCTTTAATCAGTATAGTTGTTTAATTTAGATGTACAGAAACATTTCCAATTGACATTTGCTTTCCTAAAATGCCAAAGGAAATGCCTGAGCTTCATTTTCATATTTTATGCCAATAACCTAATTTTTTTAATGTTTATAATCAAATACACCTGTGTTAATATGTGTTGTACCCATCTGTAAAAGGATGTAATTATGGTATAGAAAACAAATTTAGGAAAGAGATAATGGATTTATTCTTTTAAGTAAAAATATATCTTCTTTCTCCGAAAATGGTTTTCTTTAAGAATACCAGAAAATCTGAGCAGCATTCTGCTAGTTGATTTTTTTTTTTAAAGCATGAAACAGATGCTCCATTGATCCCCGATATGGTTATTTATGTGCCTGGTTTTCTACATGAAGGGAAAAAAGTTTGATTAATTACCATTAACTGTGACATATCCCGTGGGTAATGAATTTCTTTTGTGTGTATCTGTTTTCTCCTTTTTTCAAATAAATTGGTGGCTGTGTAATGGGTTCCTGTAAAGCGGGCTGCCAGAACACTTAGCGGAAAATAAATGCAGCTTCTGCAAAAGCGTAGGATGGCAGTGTTGTCAAGTACTTAGCTGGTGCCTGAGAGATGGGCTGTTCTGCCAATGTCTGTAGGGTCTGAATCCTTAAGTCATTTTTCTGGGAGTTTTGTTAAGGTCCTGGTGGTGCCTGTGCATCCTTGAGGTGGCTGCTTAGGCTTGGAGCTGCAGTATGTTGCCATGAACAACAGTGTGAGCTTGAAGCCAATCCAAGATTAAACCTGTGGCTTTGATTTTGGTAACTCCTACTTCTGTTGTCTCTTGTTATTCAGAGTATCATTGTTGCTGTTCATTAAATCAGTGCTTTCTAATTTGGAGTAACAATGGAATTTGACGTGGTTTTATAAATTTTCCTCACTTGACTTAATACAACTATACAGGAGATAGGCAGGGTGCCAATTAGGATAAAGCAGGGTTCAGTGATGTACCCAATGCCATTAAATAGCATGTGACAGACCGAATCTCAAACCCAGACCTTCCAAGCCCAAGCTCGTTGCTCATCCTTCTGTACCACGTGCTTTCTCACAGATTGTTGAATTTGATTTGCTGATACTTTGTTGAGAATTTTTATGTCTGTGTTCATTAGAAATTTTGGTCTATAATTTTCATTTCTTGTAATGTCTTTGTCTGGTTTTATACTAGGGTAATGCTGGCTTCATAGAATGAGTTAGGAAGTATTCTCTCTACTTCTATCTTGAAGAAATTATAGAGAATTGGTATAATTCCTAAAATGTTTGGTAGTATCTACCAGTGAACCCATCTGGGCCTGGTATATCTGTTTTAGAAGATTATTAATTATTGATCAATTTCTTTCTGTTAAATAGATGTTTATTTTATGAGAGAGAGAGGGAGAGAGAGCTCCTGTTTTTCAATGTGGATGAAAAATTTGCTTCATAGGTGCAGCTGACTTACATTAAGGGGAGCCAGAAGTTGAAACATCACAATGATTTAAGAACAAGTGTCCTGAAGGGGTTGAGCCTGTCTAAGGCTGGAGTTGGGTTCTGGGTTCATGGTGTTTGCAGATCTGAGCTGCAAGCGTTTTAGGACCTTACCCCACAATCTTCTGCCATCAGTGTGACTTAGTGTTAAAATTACCCAGTCTGAGGAGCAGAAAGCAAAAAGAGTGAAGAATGAGCAGTGCTTAAGTGACCTATAGGACACCATCAAGCTTAGCAATGTATGCATTACTGGGATCCTTAAAAGAAGAGAGAAAGAAAGGGGCAGAAAGATTATTTGAAGAAATAATGTCTGAAAACTTTCCAAATTTTATGAAAGATATGAATTTGCACATCCAAAACTCAAAAAAATTAAAAGTAAGATAAACTCAAAAAGATCCATACCTAGGTACATTGTAATCAAATTATTGGAAGCCAGAGACCAAGAGAACTTGGTAAGCAGCAAGAGAAAATTGACTTGTCACATACATGGGACCCTTAGAAAGATGAACAGCCAACGGGGCACCGGGGTGGCTCAGTCGGTTGAGCGACAGACTTCGGCTCAGGTCATGATCTCACCGTTCATGAGTTTGATCCCCACGTGGGGCTCTATGCTGACAGCTCTGAGCCTGGAGCCTACTTCGATTCTGTCTCTCTCTCTCTCTCTCTCTCTCTCTCTCTCTCTCTCTCTGCCCCTCCCCCACTCATGCTCTGTCTCTCTCTGTCTCAGAAATTAATAAGCGTTAAGAAAAAAATAAAAAAAAAGATGAACAGCCAATTTCTCTTCAAGACCATGGAGGCCAGAAGGCCATGGGAAGATATATTTAAAGTGCTGAAAGAAAAATTGTTATCCAAGAATTCTATATTTGGCAAAACTATCCTTCAAAAATGAGGGGAAGTTAAGGCATTCTTAGATAAACAAAAGCTACAGGAGATCATTGCTAGTAGACCTGTCCTGCCAGAAATGCTAGAGAGTCCTTTAGGCTTGAAACAAAAGGACACTAGGCAGTAGTGAAGCCATATGAAGAAATAAAGATCATCAATGAAGGTAACTATAGGTAAATATAAAGCTAGTATTATTGTTATTTTAGTTAGTAACTTCTCTTTGTCTTTCCTATATGCCTTACTATTTTTTTAAAGTTTATTTTTTTTGAGAGAGAGAGGGACAGAGAGGGCACAAGCAGGGGGGGAGGGACAGAGAGAGAGAGGGAGACATAGAATCTGAAGTAGGCTCTAGGCTCTGAGCTGTCAGTTCAGAGCCCGATGCAGGGCTTGAACCCATGAACTCTGAGATCATGACCTGAGCCAAAGCTGGATGCTTAACTGACTGAGCCACTCAGGTACTCCTCCTATACGATTTATTTCTTTATTTCTTTATTTATCTATTTATTTATTTAACTTTTTTATTTATTTTTGAGACAGAGAGAGACACAGCATGAACAGGGGAGGAGCAGAGAGAGAGGGAGACACAGAATCTGAAACAGGCTCCAGGCTCTGAGCTGTCAGTTCAGAGCCCGACGCAGGGCTTGAACCCATGAACTCTGAGATCATGACCTGAGCAAAAGCTGGATGCTTAACTGACTGAGCCACCCAGGTACTCCTCCTATATGATTTAAAAGACAAATGTCTAAAGCAGTAATTAGAAACCTGTGTTAATGGGTGCACAATGTATAAAGATATAATTTGTGATAATAACAGCATAAAGTAGGGGTACAGAGCTGGATAGGAACAGATTTAATGCATGTTATTGAAGCTAAGTTGATATTAATTCAAATGGGTTTGTTATAAACTTAGGATATTAACTGTAATCCCCATGGTAACCACTAAGTAATCAATATAATATACCACATTAATAGAACAAAGGGGGAAAAACACATGATCAACTCAATAGATACAGAAAAAGTATCTGACAGAATTCAGCACTCTTTTGTAACAAAAAGGCTTAGAAAGGGGTATCTGGTTGTCTCAGTTGGTTCAGTGTCTGATTCTTGATTTCAGCTCAGGTCATGATCCTAGGGTTGTGGGATTGAGCCCTGTGCTGGGCTCTGCACTGAGTGTGGAGCCTACTTGGGTCTCTCACCCCACTCCCCCCCAACACCTGCCTCTTTCTCCCACTTGTGCTTGCACTCTCTCTCTCAGATTAAAAAAAAAAAAAAGACTCAGAAGACTAGGAGTAGAAGTGAATTTCCTTAGCATGACAGAGGGCATTTATGAAAAATCCCCAGCGAACGTCATACTCAATGATAAAGACTGAAGGCTGAGATCAGGGTTGGGACAAGGATGTCTGCTTTCACCATTACTATTCAACATTGCACTGGAAGTCCTAACCAGAGCATTCAGGCTAGGAAGAGAAATAAAAGGCATCTAAATTGGAAAGGAAGAAGTGAACTATTTCTGTTTGTAGATGATATAATTCTATATATAGAAGGTCCCCAAGAGTGCATGCATACACATACGCACAAACTACTCGAGCTAACAAGGAAATTCAACAAAATTGCGGTGTAAGATCAACCCACAAAAAGTCAATTGTGTTTCTACACCAGCAATGAACAATTCTAAAGGAAATAAAGCAAAATATCTATCTATCTATCTATCTATCTATCTATCTATCTATCTATCTATCTCCAGGAATAAATTTAACTAAGGAGGTGAAAGACTGATGCAGTAGAAAACTATAAAATACCACTGAAATAAATTAAGACTTAAATAAATGGAAAGACCTCAATGCTCATTGACTGGAAGACTTACTATTGTTAAAATGACAGTATTCCCCAAAGTGATCTACAGATTCAAAGCAGTATCTGTCAAAATTGAAATGGATTTTTCCCCCTAGAAATAAAAAAAAGCCAATCCTCAGATTCATACGAAATTACAAGAGGCCCTAATTAGTTAAAACATTCTTGAAAAAGAACAAAGTTTGAGGACTTGTACATCCTGATTTAAAAAGTTACTACAGGGGCTCCTGGGTTGGCTAAGTTTTTACTCTTGGTTTCGGCTCAGGTCATAAGCACCCATATGCTCTCTCTCTCTCTCAAAATAAATAAACTTTTAAAAAACAGTTTGTAGTAACAAAGCTGTAGTAATCAAAATAGTGTGCTCCTGACATAAGGATAGACATTTAGACCAATGGAATAGAGTTGAAGATCCTGGAATAAATTCAAATATCTATGGCCACTTAATTTGCAATAATTAATTTTCGATAAGGTTAAAAAAACCATTTATTTATTGGGGATGAACAAAAAACAGTCTTTTCAACAAATGGTGCTAACACAACTGGATAACCACATGCAAAAGAATGGATATTGAGCCCACTCAATCTACAAAAATTAACTCAAAAGGCATAGGGCTTAAATACAAGAGTTACAACTATTAACCTACTAGAAGAAGTCATAGGGGTAAATCTTCATGATCTTAGCTTTTACAATGGATCTTAGATTTGACGCCAAAAGCATGAGCAACAAAAGAAAAAAATAAATTGACTTCATAAAAAGGAACAATTTTTATTAATCAAAGGACATTATTGAGAAAGTGAAAAGACAGTTTACAGAGTGGGAGACAATATTTGTAAGTCCTATATCTGATAAGACACAAGTTCTCAAGTTTTCTTTTTTTAAAATGTTTATTTACTTATTTATTTGAGAGAGAGAGAGAGACACAGCATGAGCAGGGAAGGGGCAGAGAGAGAGAGAGAGAGAGAGAGAGAGAGAGAGAGAGAGGGAGACACAGAATCTGAAGTAGGCTCCTGGCTCTGAGGTGTCAGCCCCAGAGCCTGTCGTGGGGCTGGAGCCCACGAGCCATGAGATCACGACCTGAGCCGAAGTTGGACACTTAACCGACTGAGTCACCCAGGTGCCCTACAAGTTTTCTTAATTGACCTTTACTTCACCAGATTTCATGATTCATCCAGCTTCCATTTTCTCTGCAAAGCATCATGACCACCGTCCACAGCATGCTGAATTGCACTTGCAGCCAAGGGCTACTTAGAGAAACCTTGTACTTGGGCTTCCTCTAGTTGAATTTTATATTTACTGTCAGCCAACTATGTGTATGTTTGTGCAAATTTTACTTAGTGTATGAAATAATTAAGTATTATATAAAACAATTGTAAGAGTAAAAAGACATATCTACGAAAAACAAGTATTAATGCTTTGGAAAAACTTGATGAGAATAACTAAAAAAATACTGCTTTTATATTTTGTATAAGTGAAACAACTGTAAACTATTGTGAAAAAATTCCAACAACTCCGTAAGGATTCAGCATTCAGATTACTTAGGAAGTACCTTTATTAATTTACATGAAAGAAACCCAAACTGGAAAGGTGTAAGTATGCACTGTGGAGGTGGCTTATGTAAGAAACAAGGTATGTAATAACAATCAGAGTCCTGTACGAAACAAAACATGTGGGTCCCACATCTAAAGATTGGTGAATAAATGTATGTTCATATGTTTACATGAAAATAATGCTTATGTAATTTTTCTGATTTTATCAGTTAGCCAATTCTTTAACATTAACCATCCAATTAGATCATTCTGGGTAAAAAGAAGTTTTTGCTGTATCTGTTACCCCAAATATAGAGTACTCCACTTCTTGCAGTCCCTATCAAAATAACACCAGCTTTCTTCACAGCTAGAACAAACAATCCTAAAATTTGTATGGAACTGGAAAAGATCCCAAATAGCCAAAGCAATCCTGAAAAAGAAAACCAAAGCTGGAAGCATCACAATTTCGACTTCAAGTCGTATCACAAAGCTGTAGTCATCAAGACAGTATGGTACTGGCACAAGAACAGACACATACATCGATAGAACAGAATAGAGAATCCAGAAATGGACCCATAAACATGGCCAACTAATCTTTGACAGAGCAGGAAAGAATACCCAATGGAATAAAGATAGTTTCTTCAGCAAATGGCATTGGGAAAACTGGACAGCGACATGTAGAAAAATGAACCTGGACCACTTTCTTACACCATACACAAAAATAAACTCAAAATGGATGAAAGACCTAAACGTAAGGCAGGAGGTCATCAAAATCCTAGAGGAGAAAACAGGCAGCAACCTCTTTGACCTCAGCTGCAGCAACTTCTTACTTGATGTGTCTCTGGAGACAAGGAAAACAAAAGCAAAAATGAACTATTGGGACTTCAAGATAAAAAGCTTCTGCACAGTGAAGGAAGCAATCAGCAAAACTAAAAAACAAGCAATGGATTGGGAGAAGATATTTGCCGATGATGTATTTGATAAACGTCAGTATCAAACGTTAGAAATGTTAGTATCTAAAATCTATAAAGAACTTATCTCAACACTCAAAAAAACAGTCCAGTGAAGAAATGGGCAAAAGACGTGAATAGACACTTTTCCAAAGAACACATCCAGATGGCTAACAGACACATGAAAAGATGCTCAACATCACTCATCATCAGGGAAATACAACTCAAAACCACAATGAGATACCACCTCACACTTTTTAGAATGGCTAAAATTAACAACTCAGGAAACAAGAGATGTTGGTGAGGATGTGGAGAAAGGGGAACTCTTTTGCACTGTTGGTGGGAATGCAAACTGGTGCAGCCACTGTGGAAAACAGTATGGAGGTTCCTCAAAAAATTAAAAATAGAACTACCCTCTGACCCCACATTTGCACTACCAAAGGTTACAAATTTGAAGGGGCACATTCACTCCAGTGTGTATAGCAGCACTATTAACAATAGCCAAAATATGGAAAGAGCCAAAATATCCATTGACTGATGAGTGGATAAGGATGTGTACACACACACACACACACACACACACACACACACACACACATGAATATTCTTTGGCAATCAAAAAGAATGAAACCTTGTCATTTGTAATAACGTGGATGGAACTAGAGTGTATTATGCTAAGTGAAATAAGTCAGAGAAAGACAAATATCATATGATTTCACTCGTGGAATTTAAGAAACAAAACATGAACATAAGGGAAGGGAAGCAAAAATAAGATAAAAACAGAGAATACAGAGAATAAACAGGGTTGCTGGAGGGGAGGTGAGTGGGGGGCATGGGTTAAATGGGTGATGAGTATTAAGGAGGGCACTTGTTGGGATGAGCACTGGGTGTTATATGTAAGTGATGAATCACTAAATTCTATTCCTGAAATCATTATTACACTATATGTTAACTAACTTGGATTTAAATTAAAATAAATTAATTAAAAAAAACAAATACAGAGCACTCCGCCTCTAAATTTGTTTAACTGCAAAGAATAATAGATATCTCTATGATAGATTTCAGGGCTAGTTGACTGGCAGTTCTACAGTGTCATCAATGAGCTTTTTGTCTTTTCCACCATCTTCAATGTGTTTGTCTTTAGGCTGGCCCCTTTCTAGATTGCAAGGTGGTTGTGATATTATCCAAAAGTAGAAAGAGTTCCTGACATTCTTCTGTTTTCCTTATAGGAGCAGGGAAGCCTGCCCCAGAAATTTCCATAGCAGACTCCCTCCGGGTCTCATTGGCCAGAAATGGGTCACCTATCTACCCTTAAACCAGCCCTAGAAAGGAGCATGAAAGGCCGTTATGAGTGACTTAGAATTTAACTCCTCACTCTTTATCCCTGAAGGAGGAGTTAATGCTGAATCAGGTGGAATCAGGGTAGATACCCAACAAAGTCAAATTTTGCCAATAACAACAACAAAAGGGCAAAATGGCAGTTGGAAAGGTAACCAGTAGTTACAGAGGGACAGCATATCCTTCATTAATTTTCCCTGAATGTTACTTCCTACAATTAAACTTTTGATCAGAGCTGAGCAGCAGAAAATTCAAGGTTATTCTCTTGTTATGAGCATCCAGAGTTGAGCTGTTCAACATTATTGACAAGAATATATCCTTATGCTTCTCAATGGTCATCTGAGTGGGTGGCAGGTTGCTGTCTGTTTTAAAATGTGTAAGAAGTCTGGGAATCACACTTGGGTAGATGGCCACCTTATCTTTCCTGGAGGAGGTCATTGGTAGACTATACTAGCTAATGATTATTGCTGCCCTGAACATTTTTCTCTCATTGCCCCTTTGGTAGTAACAGCCTCTTCCATTTGGAGACTTCTTCCCCCACTTGATGTGATTTTGATAAGGATAACAGTCATGTTGATCCATGTCTCCATTCCCTGCCTCCCATTCCTAGCCACAAAAGCAAGTATGAATTGAGGCCTGACTAATTACAGTGCCCCATCTCCTCCCCTGCCCCATCTTCCAGGCTACAGTGATGTATATGGGGAAAGGCACATGATCTAATTAGGCAGACGGGAATTGTCCCCAAGACTTTTGCGATAAATGATAGCTTGGAGTTTATTTCCTGGGTCACATGGAAGACACACATAGAGTGAAGAGTAGGAAGGCATTAAGCAAGGAGACCCAGAGATAAGCAGAAACTTGTTAAGGTGGGTGGTGGGTGAGTTTCATGACAGTACTGAGTCCTGATTCCTGTTTCCTCTGTTTTGAGTGCTATCCAGAATTTCTTCCTGTCTAGATAAACTAATATATCTTCTGCTTTGCTTAAGCAGACTTGAGATGGATTTCTGTCACCTATAGTTTCAGCCATCCTGATCAACACATTGTTTGAGGAAGAATCTGAGGATACGGTAACACTTTTTCTTAGAATGGTCACTCTAATACCTGGCTGAATGAACCACTGAGGTGTTCCATGGCGAAAGGTGCACTCATGTTAAATCTACCCCAGAATTTTTCCAGAGCTGGTATTATTGTCAATCATGACCATAGGGGAAAGCAATCTCAACTTGGAAATAGTCACTGGCCAATGTTAAGTACTGTAGCTTGTTCCTAGTAAAGATTTATTGTTTTTTTTTTTTTTAATGTTTATTTTTTTTGAGAGAGGGAGGGAGGGAAGGAGAGAGAGAGAGAGAGAGAGAGAGAGAGAGAGAGAGAGAGAGAGAGATAACACAAGTGAGGGAGGGGCAGAGAGAGAGGGAGACACAGAATCCGAAGCAGGCTGTTAGCATCGAGCCTGACATGGGGCTTGAACTTGAACCATAACATCATGACCTGAGTCGAAGTCATATGCCTAACCAACTGAGCCACCCAGGTACCCCAATAAATGTTTTAGAATAAGTGGGTTGCAGAGGTTTTCCTTAAGAGATATTATTCTAGTTCAGTGTGGGAAGATATAGACTTAAAACATATTTGGGGAGAAGCACTGAACTGGATTAGTTTTAGAATAGTTGACCTTGAGTTACTTGTGGTGAGGCTGATTTGATATCAGAAGTTCTCTGTCTTGGCTGTTCATAGTTTGTAGAATCATAAGCATATAACCAGTGTGGAGAATACTCCTCTTTAGTTTCCCTATAGCTGGGATTCATGTGCCCAGGGACATTCTTGTTGTTTTGAATTCAAAACAAACATGAGTGGAATTCTAATTAGTAGTGAGAGAGGATGGTGACTGGACTGATTGGAAATCTGAGGACAAAGGGTATGAGGTTAAGATCTGTCCAAAGGGAGTCCATATTGTGGAGAAATTCTGGTGCTGTCACAATTAAACAGGTCTTAGAAACTTAGTATGTCCTGATACACTTGGGAGGAAGCCCTGAACTAAATGGAGCCTGGAAAGAATAAGTGTGCCAGAAGAATCTAGCATTTTTCTGTGTGTGAGATTGCAATAGAGTTAGAACTTTTCCTTGTTTCTTTAAAGACAAATAAGGGACAAGTGCAGAGAAACGAAATGGGTACACTGTCCAATTTCAGAACAGGAATATGAAGTTAATGTAGTAAAACAAACGTTTCAGTGTGGCAGTCGCTTAAGCTCTTTAACTGTATTGAAAACACGGGCTGGCATTACTCTTGTAATGACTGAAGGAGACGGGAAATGACAAAATTCCTGTGCTGCCTGGTCTGCACCCAGTAGAGTGTTTTGAGTTGTCCTAGCATGCTATGGATTGACAACAAAATTGTATGTTGTTCAAGGCCATTAATAATAAACTAGCCACGAATGGAAATCTTCTGTACTTAATGGCTAGCTAGCACCGAATAATTTGGGGTTTCTGAAAATGTAAAATAGTTTGATAATCTCCCGAGCTCTGGACCATCTGCAGACTAATTTAATTTACCTAGAACTAGATATTGAAAGAATTAGTAGTCAGACTTGGAAAAGCTTTCTTAATAAATTAGGACAGATTATGCTGTACCCACGAGACTGATAGTCTGCCAAGATTTGATCAGTAACTTTTATTTAAAGGTGCTTTACCATATGGTTTTCTCAGAAAGCTAAAGATCAGATTCTAGCACATTTGCATTAATAAATCATGTTCGTAAATGAGGCTAGGCTTGGCCTGTGTTTGGGGGATAAAATTCAAGTGGAGTTATGGAAAATGGGGGAAAGAAATTGGCCTGGGTGGTGAGTATGTAGAGAGGGGTGATTTTTGGACAGGATACTTAATAAAATATTTACTATATTGCAAGGCTCTACTGAGTCTTCTATGACCTTTGCCAGGGAAGTAGTTCCACTAAATAAAAGAAGACCTATATTAAAAGAGTGCTGAATTTGAGAACATAAAAATATGAAACCAATTATGTAATATGGGAGGAAATTTAGAACTGTGGGAATAATTTCTTAAATTTATTTGTAAACCAACTTTCTTACCTGGGACAGAGAACAAATCTTACTGCTCCAAGAGAGAAATTCAATATGATACTCCCTTAGCATTTAAGGCCAAAATGAGACTTACATAATCTTCAATAATAAGTACATGTTTCCTACCCAAAGTAGCACTGCTTAATTCCATGACTTGTACCACTGTCTCTATTTATATGCTGGGATAGGTATAACTAATTTTAAAATTCTTTTAAAGTTTATTTATTTATTTTGAGAGAGAGAGAGTGAGAGAGAGGGGCAGAGAGAGAGGGAGGGAGAATCCCAAGCAGGCTCTGCACTGCCAGCTCAAAGCCTGATGTGGGGATCAAACTCAAGAACCTAAGCCAAAATCAAGAGTTGAACGCTCAGCCGCCTGAGCCACCCAGGTGCCCTGGTATATCTAATTTATTTATTTATTTTTTAATTATTTTTTTTATTTTATTATTTTTTTTATTTTTTTTTATTAAAAAATTTTTTTTAACGTTTATTTATTTTTGAGACAGAGAGAGACAGAGCATGAACAGGGGAGGGGCAGAGAGAGAGGGAGACACAGAATCTGAAACAGGCTGCAGGCTCTGAGCTGTCAGCACAGAGCCCGACACAGGGCTCGAACTCACGGACTGTGAGATCATGACCTGAGCCGAAGTTGGACACTTAACTGACCAAGCCACCCAGGCGCCCCTATCTAATTTTTAAAAAGAAGTAAATAAGGAGTGAGAGACTGTAAAAACCAGAAACGAATTTATTAAAAAGTTAAAACATGTTATGTATTATTTTTAACCCAAATTCTTCACTTTTTACTTCCAGGACATATTTGCATTTATTAGCATTTGATAAAAGAGTTATCTAATGTATTTTTATTTTCATGCCGTTATACATTAATGGTATGGTAGATAATCTGAGATTTATGTTGTATTTTGAGGGAAATGCTTTCTTGGACAATTAAGTCAAGAAGTGGCCTTTATGATGGTTTCTATCTTTTTTCTTGAATTATAATTGGGATACAATTATATTAGTTTCAGCTGTATATCATGATGAGTTGATATATTTATACATTAAAAAATGATGACCTTCATAGCTCTTGTTACCCTCTGTCATTATATGAAATTATTAAAATATTTTGACTATATTCCCTATGTATGTGTATGTCTGTATACACACACTACATATATATGTATGTGACACACACACACACACACACACACACACACACACACACACACCACACTAGGAGGTTAATAGGCAAAATACATAAAGAACTCATATGGTACACTTACCAAAAACCAAACATGAGGATCTGAATAGGTATTTTTCCAAAGAAGACATCCAGATGGCCAACAGGCACATGAAAAGATGCTCAACATCACTCATCATTAGGGAAATGCAAATTGAGACCGCAACAAGGTATCCCCTCATATCAGTCAGAAGGGCTAGTATCAAAAAGACAAGAAATAAGAAGTGTTGGCAAAGATGTGGAGAAAAGGGAACATTGGTGCCCTGTTGGTGGGAGTGTAAATTGGTACAGCCACTATGGAAAATAGTATGGAAGATCTATACATTGATGAAAGTGGAGTATTAAAGTCCCATACTAACATTGTGTTGCTATCTTCTTCTCCTTTTATGTCTGATATTTGCTTTATATATTTTGGTGCTTCTATTTGGGTATGTAAATATTTATAAGTGTTATGTTTTGTTGTGGATTGATCCCTTTATCTCTATGTAATGCCCTTTAAAAAATTTTTTTTAATGTTTATTTATTTTTGAGACAGAGGGAGACAGAGCACGAGTGGGGGAGGGGCAGAGAGAGAGGGAGACACAGAATCGGAAACAGGCTCCAGGCTCTGAGCTGTCAGCACAGAGCCCGATGTGGGGCTTGAACCTATGAACCGTGAGATCATGACCTGAGACGAAGTTGGACGCTCGACCGAGTGATCCACCCAGGCGCCCAACCCTTTGTTTTTTATTCTAGTATTTGTTTTAAGGTCTATTTTATATAAGTATTGCTACCCCAACTTTCTTTTTATTTTCATTTGCATAGTCTATCTTTTTCCATCCCTTTACCTTTAGTCTGCCAGGCATTCTTTTCTGTTTCTTTTTTTGTGTATTTACTATAAGTTTTTTTCTTTCTTGTTATTGTGAGGTTCGCATGACATTTTATGCAATAACAGTCTCTTTGAATGCGATAGTAAGTTAATTTTGAACACATTCCAAAGCTTTACAGTTTCACCCATCCCCCCCCCCGTTTTATGTTTCTAAGAACATATTGACATCTTTTTTATTTTATGTATCCCTTAACTAATTATTATATTTATAATTAATTTTACTACTTTTTAACCTTCATACTTTAATGTCTATCTTATTGTTTATTTACCTTTTCCCTTGAGATTTTTACT
Organism: Felis catus; assembly: GCF_018350175.1. Lineage (NCBI taxonomy): Eukaryota > Metazoa > Chordata > Mammalia > Carnivora > Felidae > Felis > Felis catus. The sequence continues at coordinate 75,854,622 of NC_058371.1, read as the reverse complement.
TTTGTATATTTTCTTATTAATTAGTGCTTTGCTGGTTAGCTTAGAGAAGTCCCTTTTTCATTTCTTAAATTTTTTTTAATGTTCATTTATTTTTGAGACAGAGAAAGACAGAGTGTGAATGGGGGAGGGTCAGAGAGAGGGAGATACAGAATCTGCAGCAGGCTCCAGGCTCTGAGCTGTCAGCACAGAGCCCGACGCGGGGCTTGAAGTCATGGAGTGTGAGATCATGACCTGAGCCGAAGTCGGATGCTTAACCGACTGAGCCACCCAGGTGCCCCCCCTTTTACATTTCTTATAAAGCCAGTGTGATGAGGATGAACTCCTTTAGCTTTTGCCTATCTAGAAAACTTTTAATCTCTCCTTCAATTCTGAATGGTAATCTTGCTGGGTAGAGAATTCTTGGTTGGCAGTTTTTTCCTTTTAGCTCTTTGAAAATATCATGCCACTTCCTTCTGGCCTGTAAAGTTTCTGCTGAAAAATCTGCCGATAGCCTTACAGGGTTTCTCTTGTATGTAATATGTTGCTTTTCTCTTGTTGCTTTTAAGATTCTCTCTTTATCCTTAAATTTTATCATTTTAATTATGGTATGCCTTGGTTTTGTTCTCTTTGGGTTCATCTTATTTGGAATTCTCTGGGGGCTTCCTTGACCTGGATGTCTGCTTCTTTAACCAGATTAGGGAAGTTTTCAGCCATTATTTCTTCAAATAATTTTTCTGGCCCTTTCCTTCTTTCTTCTTCTGGGACACCTATAATGTGAATGTTATTATACTTGTTATTGTCCCAAGGTCCTTTAAGGTATTCCTCTTCTTACAAATTAAAAAAAAAATTCCCTGTTCTGAGTGTTTTCCATTGCTTTGTCTTCCAGTTCATTGAGTTGTGCTTCTGCTTTATCCATTCTGCTGTTGAACCCTTTTAGTATATTTTTCAGTTCAGTTGTAACTTCTGTTTGGTACTTTCTTATATTTTCATTCCATCTGTTGAACTTGCTGTGTTCATCCATTCTTCTCCTGAGATCAGTGAGCATCTTAATGGCCTTACTTTGAACTCTTTATCAGATAGGTTGCTTATTTCTGTTTCATTAAGTTCTTTTTTCTGTGGTTTGGAACATATTTCTTGGTCTCATTTTGCTTGTCTCTCTGTGTTTGTCTGTATATAGGTGAACTACCCCCCCAGTCTTGAAGGAGTGATCTTGTGAAGGAGCTGTTCTGTGTGGCTCAGAAATGGAGGCTCAGGAGCTGTTCTGTGTGGCTCTGAGCCAGGCAGTCTGTGGGCATCCCCTATGTGCTGTTTGTGCTTTCTGGCCGGGATAGGGCCCTCGCTGCTGCATGCCAGGAGGACAAGGCTTGGGGCACTTAGCTGGCCCAGTTGTGCCTTGGCCTCTGTATGGGTAGAGTGGGACTCAGGATGCTCACACAGTCCAGTTATGGGTCAGCTTCTGGGCTCAGAGGGTGGGCAGGTGTGGGGTGCTGACCCATCCTGGTTTTAGCTCAATCTCTGCATGCTGGGGGTGGGGTGAGGACTGGGGCACCTGCTTGGTTGATTACAGGTCAACTGCTGTGGGGAGATGGTGGGGCTTGGGTTATTCACTTGCTGTGGTGGCAGCTGGTCTCTGTGTGGGTTGGGTGGGGCCGAGACCACCTGTCTGGGCCAATTGCAGCTCTGGTGCTAATTAGGATGGGTGGTACTATGGGTGCTGGCCAACCTGGTTAGAGCACAGGGTGGGAAGAACATGCCCTCCAGTGCTGGCAGGCTAGAGGGAAGGCACTACAAGTGGTGCCCCTTGGATCTGTCACCCACGTTAGGATGGGAATGCAAAAATGGTGTTTGTGGGCACTTTTGTCCCTGATAAAGTCCCTGTAGGTTCCTGCCTCTTCTACAGGCACTTTAAAATTAGTAAGTAGGTCTCCTTTGCTTATGGTGTAGGTGCTTTTCAGTCTGCTTCTTTCGTGCTGGATCTCATGGCAAGTGAGTTTGTACACAAGCCCTTTAAGAGCAGCATGTCTGTCACATGAAAAGATGCTCAACGTCACTCATCATCACAGAAATACAAATCAAAGCCACACTGAGATACCACCTCACACCAGTCAGAATGGCTAAAATGAACAACTCAGGAAACTACAGATGCTGTCAAGGATGTGGAGAAATGGGAACCCTCTTGCACTGCTGGTGGGGATGCAAACTGGTGCAGCCACTCTGGAAAACAGTGTGGAGGTTCCTCAAAAAATGAAAAATAGAACTACCCTATGACCCAGCAATAGTACTACTAGGAATTTATCCACGGGATATAGGAGTGCTGATTCATAGAGACACATGTACCCCATTGTTTATAGCAGTGCTTTCAACAATAGCCAAATTATGGAAAGAGCCTAAATGTCCATCAACTGATGAATGGATAAAGAAGATGTGGTTTATATATACAATAGAATACAACTTGGCAATGAGAAAGAATGAAGTCATGCCATTTGCAGCAATGTGGATGAAACTGGAAGGTATTATGCTGAGTGAAATAAGTCAGAGAAGGACAGATATCATATGTTTTCACTCATATGTGGATCCTGAGAAACTTAACAGAAGAGCATGGGAGAAGGGATGGGGAAAAAATAGTTACAAACAGAGAGGGAGGGAGGCAAACCATAAGAGACTCTTAAATACAGAGAACAAACTGAGGGTGGATTGGGGGGTGGGGGAGAGGGGATAATGGGTGATGGGCATTGAGAAGGGGACTTGTTGGGATCAACACTGGGTGTTGTATGTAAGCGATGAGCCAGGGACGGAACCTACCCCAAAAACCAAGAGCACACTTTACACACTGTATTTTAACCAATTTGACAATAAATTGTATTAAAAAAACAAAAACAAACAGGATGTCTGTTCCCTTTAGTTCTATGATTGTCCTGAGTTTAATTCCCATTGATTTTCAAAACCAGATATTTTGGGGGCTTGTCTTTCTGGTGATGCCCCTAGGGTTGGGTGCCTGTTGTGGGGCACAATCTCTTCACTCTTTTAAAAAAATTTTTTTATGTTTTATTTTTGAGAGAGAGAGAGAACGACTGACTGACTATGAGCAGGGAGGGGCAGAGAGAGGGAGACGACACAGAATCCAAAGCAAGCTCCAGGCTCTGAGCTGTCTGCACAGAGCCCAACATGGGGTTCAAACTCGTGAACTGCAGGATTATGACCTGAGCCACAGTCTGACACTTAACTGACTGAGCCACCCAGGCACACCTGTAATCTGTTCACTCTTGAGGGGGAGCTCCCCGGTTTTTGGATCCCCACCTGATTGTGTTGTTTGAGGAGGGGGGTGGGTCGTGGGTGAGGCCATGTCTTTGCCTCTCCTACCCTTCTCAGTGCATCTCTTTTGTTGTGGAGGTTCTATTCATCTCGTTCTCAGGCCATTTTCAGAGGAAAATTATTCCATACGTAGCTATAAATTTGTTGTGTCCACAAGAGGAGGTGAGTTCAGGGTCTTCCTATGCCACCATCTCGACCCCTCCCCCCATTATTTTCAGAGTTATAATGACCTACAGAAAAGCTCCTATTGCTCTCTCCACCCCTCTCTCACTACCCGTTAATTTAAACACTTTGAGAACCACAGTTTTGAGTCTGAGGGAGAGATGGAGACGTTTACAGGGATAGAAGTGGGTTGGGAACTGAAAAGGGTGGTGTGGGCTAGTGCTTAACAGAGAGATTGTGTTATATATTATTTAAACAGTGAAGGTAAATGTTGCTGATCCTGGAAGCAGACTAGTATTGAAATTAGTGTCTCTTTCCTGAGGCATTTCTGCAGGATTCAGGAGAAGACAGAGAATATAGAATGAAAACGGAAGAGGCAATTTCAAGGTGAAGACTAGAGGAGGTGCCATAGGAAGGTTGAGCACTTAGGCCTTGCCGAGCAGGTTTATGAAACGGTTTGGAAGAGGCACAAAGATGGGACTGGGGAGATAGAGTAGGGGTTATGCAACAGGATCACATAATTTTGTGTGGCTTTGTGCTTCGAGTGACTCAATTTTTATTTAGTTTTAGAGTATCTCAGAGAGGTGCAACGTTTGCAAATGAAAACAACCTTTTGGGAACTTAAGATTTAAGAAAGACCAAGGCAGGTGCGGTAATTTAGGGAAGAAAGGCTCTGGGGATCTGCTTTCGTGTGCTGTCTGGAAATGTTAAGTGTGCCGACGTCTGACCCGTGGCCAGCATTGTCTCCTTACGTTACTGGCTCTGGAATTGTTAGCGTTTTGCCTTGGGGTAGGATCTGGCTCATCTAGAGGTTCCTCATCAGAGAACAGAAACTAAGAATAAATAACTGGCTGTATGTGGCCCCTGGCTGGAGCTATGGGTGACAGTGTGAGACGTAAGAAAGAACAAGCAGCTTTCTACTTGCCCTCTCAGTGAACAGTGGTCCACAGTCATTCGTTGAACCAAAAATTCAACGGTGTACTTGCATGGAAAGGCTCTCAGGATTGTAATATGATGTATTACTTTCACAAGGCTTAGAATTATGGGCTAAACAAAAATTGGTAATTTGGAGTTGGAACTCACTGAGTCCAGAACCAGGTAGGGCCAGTCACTTGGCACTGTCTGGATCCTGGCAGAGACAGAGCAGAGCAAACGGGCAGCTCAGAGGTTAGAAAAGCCCATTTCCCCACAGTCAGCTCATTTACGCTTCCCCTCCCCAGCCTACCTTCCCTAAAAACTTTCTATAACTTTGAAGGAACATTCCTCTTAAAACTTCTGCCTCAAGATAAATCCAGGAAACCCTTAAAGCAACAATTTTTCTTCCGTTTGGATTTGGATGAAATTCCTCCCTGTGGCAGTATCGGACATTATTTGGGAGGAATATAAATAGCCCCTAGCTTGGGGCTACCCTTGTACAAGTGAATACTTACTAAATACTACTTGAGGAGTAAATGAGATGGGAAGCAAACTCTTTCAGCCATTGGCACACTGGACGCATTCATTAAGCTCTTTACCTTTATGGGGCACTGAGCCAGAGGTGGTACAAAATGGATTGGCAGATGTGATTTTGGGCCTTGGAGACTGAGAGCACCATTTGTGAGCTTATTCTTGTGTGAAATTTACCTCTGTTGTCATTCTCAACTGGCAAACAAGTAAATAGTGGTTGGGGCAAGGAATAATGGTGGCCAACAGAAGGCTAGCATTGAGGTAGACTGCATCCCAGGGCCCCTTTTTGTTTACTCCATGTTTCTTTCCCATGGAGCTGCTGAAAGTACTTTGAAAATACTGTGATTGGCGTAGTTATTCCTTATTTTGTGTGTAGGTATAAATAATTTAAAGAGATTTTCCCCCCACCCCGTATGTATGCATGTATGATCGATCTATCTATCTATCTATCTACCTACCTACCTACCTACCTACCTACCTACCTACCTACCTATCATCCATCTTTCTTCCCTCTTTCCCTCCCTTCCTTCCTTCCTGGATTTATATCTCTCTCTTGGCAAGTTGTGATCTGGATTGGAAACATCAGTTGGGTCAAGGATTGATCTCTCTTTCTCTCTGTCTCTCTGTCTCTGTCTTTTTTGTTGTTGTTGTTGAGGAGGAGCAGAAACCTTTTGGGAGGTCCAAACATTTTTCTTACAACTGAAAGTATTAAAACATGGCTTGTCCTAGATAGGGTTGGGAACTAGGAGAGCTTTGTTCTCTTCTTCTTTCACATGCACAGGGCAGGTTATGTCCCTTTTAGCCCAGATGTCTGGCACAAGCTAGCAAATGGAAGCACGCAGAAGGCAGACGTGACTCCCTGACCCACTGTGCCCTTGCATATACCTCCTGCTTCCTTAGCTGCCTCCTTCCACATGTTGCATGGGCCCTCCTTGTCAGCATTAAAAAAAAAGACTTTTATTTAAAAATAATTTTAGATTTACAGAAGAATTGCAAAAATACCATAGAGAGTTCCCTAGTCTTTTTGAGGACACACGCATATCCACACATTCGTGTGTGTGTGTGTGTGTGTGTGTGTGTGTGTACATGTATACATTTTGTGGGGGATAAATGCTTAGGAGTATGTTTACCTTTATAAGAAACTGACAAACCTGTTTCCAGAGTGGTTGTAGTATTTTACACTCCCACCAGTGATATATACGAGTTTCTGTTGCTCCCCTTCTTTGTGTTGGGCAGTCTTTTTGATTTTGGTCATTTTGTTTGGTGTGTAGTGGTACAATGATGTTGAGAACTTTTTCACATGCTTATTGGCCAATTGCATATCTTTTGTGAAGAGTCTGTTTACATATTTTGTCCATTTTCAGACTGGGTTGTCTTTTTATGATTGAATTGTTGGAGTTCTTTATATATATTTGGATATCAGTCCTTTGTCAGATAGGTGTTTTGCAGGTCTTTACTCCCAGTCTGTGACTTAGCTATTCATTTTCTTAATTCTGTCTTTGATGGCATTTCTAAATTTGGACAAAGTCATATTTATTATTTTTCCTATATTATTGCATTCTGTGACCTGAGAAACCTTTGCCCACCCTGAAGTCATGATGATAGTTTATATTTTCCTCTAAAAGCTTTATGGTTTTAGCGTTTACATTACATTGCAAATCAGTTTGTGTGAGTGATGTGAGATGTAGGCATCAAGTTGGTATTTTTCCATGTAGATTAGATAACCCAGTTATTTCAGCATCATTTGTGGGGAAGATTTTTTGTCACTGATTGGATTGCTTTAGTACATTTGTTGAAAGTCATGGCTGTGTATGTGGGACTTTCCTTCCTGGGCTCTCTATTCTGTTCCATTGATCTCCTTTGACTACTTTTGTCTTGTGCCATTATTAATAGTTGTATATTTCAGGGATGTCCATAATCATATGGAGTCACTTTGCTGTTGGATTTTCAAAAGTGTATAATTTTTGCTGTTAAAAACAGTATGTGATGAATATTACTTAGGTTATTTAATTTTTGATTATTACAGTTGTAAGTGGTAGAAATAATTTGTAAACAAAAATTTAGGGCAAATATATACAAGTGTGATGTTCAGCTTTACATAACATATTCTTATTTTTAGTTCTGTGACAAATGAGGGTGCCTGCTCTTGGTAAAAAGGTAGATTAGCCACGAAGTGCTTATCAGCCAGAGAAGAAGATAACACCTTGCTTCTAAATGTCATCGATGGATTACTTCTATTATACTGTCAACCAAACTTACTAGAGTAGAGAAGTATAAAGACTAAAAATAAAAACTTCAGAAGGGTTTTCTGAGAATTTATTGTTCTCCGTAGATTCCACACTCTATTGTAAACATGTATTTGCATGCATGTCAAGTGACTGAGAATGAGAGGCAGACATTTGACCAATTGTCTAAAGGCATTCACTCAATTATGGAAATAGAACAGCAGTCATAACTCATGTCTCATATACCGTCAAATGTGAGAGGTTATCTGTCGTAAGCTTTTTTATATGATAATCAGCAAGACATTTAGTTGTGTAAATGATACCCGAGGTGAATGTTTTTTATTTTATGTGAGCATATAAATAAAATTAGATCATGGTGTGAAGTGTTTATAAATGCTTGTTGATAATTTATCCACTTCCAGGAGCAATTTCTGGTGGATGGGCCACCCTAGACATCATTTAAAGTATTTGTGATGCTTTTCTTGGGGAAGATAGATTCTAAGGGAAAAGCAGTTATTTTAGGCGAATATTTAATATATTTTTCATGTTCTCAAAACTTTTTTTTTCCATCTGGAAAGTGAATTAATTGTACTTCATAATCTTTTAAGAGGTTTTGATGTATTTACAATAACAAAAATTAATATTTGTGTTGGAAAGACTACTGTACTGGGAAACTACCGTTCTCATAAATTATTAAGTTATCTCTGCAATCTAATCAAAGTTTGATAGCCGCAGCTTGTGGCAGGCTAGATTTTTGGCAAGCAGAATGACAGAGGACAGTATGTAGAACAGTATCATAGGAACTCTGTGGAAGAGTGGATTCTTCACACTTTATATACGCCTTTTAATTTGTCAGTAAATTGGAGATGTCGGCCATTTTTAACGAAATGTAAACTCTCATCTGTGTGAAGCTTTCACTGTCAAACTATAGTTGATTATAAAAAATGAGAATCTTTCAGAGGGCTACCCCCGTTTTCTCCTTTTCTGAGGGGCAACAGGAAAGAGCATAACAAAGTGAGTCAAAAAGCCATTTACCCTCCATTCCAGTCCCAGTGTTGATGCCAGCCTTCAGTGCTGATCCTGTGATGAGGTCACTATGGACACAAGGCACGGGGGCCGCCCTAACCCAGCCCCCATCTGGATTCAGCTCACAAGATAGAATCGTTGGTTTCAGTTGTATTGGCTTTGAGGTTTTGAGGTGCATCCCATAGTGAATTGAAGGAGTCCTGGACTGAACTCAGTCTCTGGTTATTCTTTTTTTTTTTTTTTTTTTAATATGAAATTTATTGTCAAATTGGTTTCTATGAAACACCCAGTGCTCATCCCAACAGGTGCCCTCCTCAATGTCCATCACCCACTGGTTATTCTTAATGGAAGAATCTCTCTCCTTTCTCACAGAACAGATGGATGTCCTCAGTGGTTCTCTGCTCAGGAATCTGCCCTGGGAAGTCGGTAGAGATTGAACCAGGTTGAGTGAGAGGGCGGTCACAGCTGGCTGCTGGCGGCTGCACATTTCCTTCAGAATCCAATTTTCCAGTCCCCTGCCTATTCTCCTAATGAGAAATAAGCCAGAAAATGGGACAGAACAAAAACCAAAACCCAAACCGTAAAACAGGTTTAAGATGAATTTCATCCTTTGGCTCTCTAATCTTCTCATCGAATTAGCCTGTGTTCAGCAACTTTTGATAATGTGTGTTTTATGTTTAAAATTGGTTTATATGTTTTTCTTCCTGTTTTTTTTTTTTTTTTAAATCAGAGCTGAGAGATGCGTTTGCTTGTGTAATTCTAAAGTGGAAGCTTAAAATTAAGAACATTTTGTTCTCCGTCCTTCCCTTGTGCAGTGCTCTTTAACATCAACACCAAGGTGTGTGTGTTTGGTTTGTGATCAGTTTAGCTGTTGGGTGTTTGTGGTTTTTTTCAAGCTGACTCTTGCTGCTAATGAACATGATCATTTATACAGTGTCACTGTAGTATAGGCATGTTAAATAATTGATTGGGTCCTGGCAGGTAGAGAGTGGCAAATGTAGTCCCTTTGTTGCTATGGTAATACATTTGGTTTAAGGAGACTGTCATTGGGACCACATGGATCTGGTGAGTGTGACATAATTGCCTATGGTGGAGGCAGTTGGAGAAGAAAATCAGCTTAAGAGGAGATGGCATTTTGGAGCGAATTAATATATATTTCAGAGACTGCTTGGACTCACCATTCTGGAGTGACTTATTCTTTTTTATTAAAAAGCTCATTCTTAGCTAATGCATCAGCACAGAGAATGAGTCAAGTGACAGATTTGTTTACTTGCTAACATGGTGGGATCTGATTATTTATTGTGTAAAATGGTTATTGTGTGAGGTTTACATTCGTCCCTCTATTATCCCTAGGAGGGCTCCCTGTAAGTAAAATTGATGCCATATTTATTAACGATCCTGAAGGGAGAGGACAACATGTTCTCTCTCTTTTATTTCTCCATTAAAAAAAAAATCCTAAGTCCTTAAAGATAGGGGCTATATTTATGTATTCTTTAACGTATATTTACAGTGCATGCAGCTAGATGCTCTCAGGGTTTGGAAGTCTAGTGTATAGACTAGAGCAGAGCAGATGCGGTCTTTACCCTCAGTGGTTAGGTGCTAGGAGGCCATGTCCCCTTATCTTTAAATCTCCCTTTACCACTATCCTTTGCCTTTTAGAAACCTTTCCTAATAGGTATTTGATAGACTTTTAGAGTTGTTCCTTTTTTCCTTTCTTCCTAGTTCAATCTCTTAATATGTGTTTTTCCCCAATGGTGTATTAATACGACTTGTCAACAACCAACACAAAAGTAAATGAAGGCTTAAGTGACATAAGCACATGTATTTCTTTTTTTTTAATTTTTTTTTTCAACGTTTATTTATTTTTTGGGACAGAGAGAGACAGAGCATGAACGGGGGAGGGGCAGAGAGAGAGGGAGACACAGAATCGGAAACAGGCTCCAGGCTCTGAGCCATCAGCCCAGAGCCCGATGCGGGGCTCAAACTCACGGACCGCGAGATCGTGACCTGGCTGAAGTCGGACGCTTAACCGACTGCGCTACCCAGGCGCCCCAACACATGTCTTTCTATTGATCTATGTTCGTCCTGTCTTTCGTGGCTTAACTCAAGTTCTACCTCTGCCATGATGCCAGCCAAGCCAACAGCAATCTCTTTCTGGATATTGTACTCAGTCAGTGTGACATTTTACCTTGTTTTCTTCTGTTATTACTTAATTTTTCTTGTGCTCTTGCCATACCTTTTTGGTGTGTTGGGGCAGGAAAAAGAGGCTAAAAGCCAGTGGTCAAGTCTTGGCATCTTTATTTTGTAGAGAAGAAATCAGGCCTGTAGAATTTAAAAGGTAACTGGTTAATAGAAGAATCACGACTGGTGTCCAAGTGTCCAGATTCTGGGATCTTTTCTCTTTGCTCTTCACTCCTGTCTGAGTGGAAGCATCAGCAAGTGCTGTGCTCTCAACTTGGCGTGGGCATCTTGTGACCATGGGGTGATGAACAAGATTGCTGATTCTTGGGCTGACGGTGAGCTTAGGTACAATGGGTTAGGACAGTGGCTGGATAGCGCACAACTAATGGATGCAAAATTGGGTGTTTTAATTTGATAGGTTGAACAGTTGGAAGCCACTATAGGCTGCTGAGAAGAAGCTGAACGTGGGCAAATTAACACTCAAGGGAAGACACAAAAGATACTCGCTGCTGTGTGTCAGTGTGGTTGCGATCAGGGAGGGCAGCAAGAAATGGCCTTGGGAGCGAGGTGCTACTACCCGTTTGACACATACAAAGTGAGGCTCTTTGATTTTGCACTCAGGTGCTATAATAAATATATGTTAGAAAAAGGAATCAAATTCTCAATGGCATGTCAGCTCTATCTCTTTTGATCAAAAGGTTTTCTGACTTGGAATTTTGATGATTATCTTATTTCATTTTTACTTATTGAAGGATCATTTTAATATTACTTAAGCCTCGTCCCGTGCTCTAGCCCTAGCCCTAGCCCTGATGAGATAGGTGGACGTTAAGAGAAACCTCTACCTGATTAAGTAAAAAGGGAAATTTATTGAAGGGGTTCTGATACCTTAAGGAACTCAGACTTAGCCTGCGCTCTGACCAGGGACTGGATTGCTGGCTCAGCATTCTATCCTGTTTTCTTTCTTCCTCTTATTAAACTGGCTTTCATTCCACCTAGCTCAACTGGGCTGCTTTATGTCTCCCAAGTTTATGTCCCAGTTATTGAAGCAACTAGAGGAACTCATTTAGTGTTTTCCATTTCTGATTTAAATCCCTAGTTGGGGGGGGGGCAGAATTTGATTGGCTCAGCCCATTTTTGCAATCCACTCATCGAGGGTGGGAGGCAGGACGGCCAGGCTCCACCCCTGAATTGGGGGTACTGGGGAGAGAGAAGAGAACCTATTCAGATATTACCCACAAATTATAATCCCAACTTAAAGTTGCCCAGATTCCTGAAAAGTTATTCACCGTTTGTTGTGCAAATGTTTTGAAATTTCTCTGTGGCATAACGAAGAGTTAAATTTGGTCCCTTTTTATCAATTTCATTATATAAAAATAATTGCAGAACCCTAGCTTTTCCTTGAAGCTGGTGTTTTGCTGCTTACCTGTCTGCACTTAGTAAACCCTATTGGAAAATGAGGTGTTTGGCGTTTTGTTTTGTTTTTGGTAACATGGCATGAAAGTTAAAGGTCTGCAGTGCTTTAGCCTAACGTCCTCACAATCAAAATGTGGGATTTTTGTGAGCTCAGAAGTTTTGTTCCCTACAAACTGCGTTTCTTTTGATTGTGTTTATATCCTTCCCGGAGAGGTTTAGAAATGAATAACCTTGAGATGTTCAGACCTCCGGAGGTTTACTGGCTTCAGAGATTCTGATTTTATTTATAGGCTGCAAGAAAACACTCAATGAAGTTTGTTGTGATTCACTGCTCATCACCTTGAGCTATTGCCACTCAGTGCCGGGAAGGCACTGAATCTCGTACAGTAAGAGAATAGAATAAACACCACGTAGCTCAAAACAGAAGCCTAAGTGTTGTTATCTCAGGCATTTCTCATAACATATCGAGTGGACCCAGGCCAATGGCTTTAGATCTGAATTTTTCTGCTTACTCCCACCCCTGTGAGAGGTGAATACTTTGTCAAAACAGCAGCTGCTTTGGGCCTAGTGCTTCTGGTGGCTGAAGGAAAAGCTAACAGGAATGACAGTTTTCGGGCCCAGCTGAATAGCGGTCGGACGTAAAGTAAATCTAGATAAATTATGCTTTGGCCTGTTAGAGTACCCCTGACTCCCTCCCCAGGTCTGATTTATGCAGAAGTGCCTGTCTGCCGCCTCTTCTGAATATACAGCAAACACATTTTCGATGTTCTGTGCAGATTTGAGAGAGCCACTGAAGCAGGTAGCTGTGAAATGGACATCAAGGGTGTCTGCCGAAACCCATTGTCCATGCCGTTGAAATATAGAACTCACACATTTAAGCCAGAAACATGAAGTGGAACAAATTGGGTTGCAAGCCAGGTAATAAAATAAGTGATAAATGGAGAGGGACCCCAAAGGTCGTCCCGAAAAGCTGGCATGGGATTGGAGGCCAGGCTGGGAGGAGGTCGGTGCTGGGAGGGGCTTCATGCCGAGGCTCCTGCATGATGGATGCAGCCAGTTATCCTGACTGCCGATTCCTAAATTTTGTATTTGGGAGGGGGAGCAAGGAGGCTTGGCTTTAAGGCTTTTTTTTTTTTTTTGTTCTGTGTTTTGTTTTGGAAGGGCTTGGATAGTGTATTTTGTTGTTGTTGTTTTTCATTCCTTAATGAAAACTTAAAGTGAGAACTAGCAACGTTTATCTTTGTTTCAATCTCAAGAATTGTTAGAGTGTTATTTATTTTTTTTCTCCCTCAAAGGAGGCTAGAAATGGTGGCAAAGATATGAGGGCTTTTGGACTTTACTAGGTATTTCCTGGCATGGAACTACTACTACCATTACTTCTTCTTCTTCTTCTTTCTTTTTTTTGCATATATCTGAGAGAGAGAGAGAGAGAGAGAGTGCACAAATGGGGTAGGGGCGGGGAGAGAGAGACCCAAGCAGGCTCCGTGCTGTCAGTGCAGAGCCTGACGCGGAGCTTGAACTCAGAAACTGTGAGATCATGACCTGGGCCGAGATCAAGAGTTGGACCAAGAGTTGGATGCTTGCTTAACTGACTGAGCCACCCAGGCGCCCCTCCCTTCATGGAAATTCGTAAAGATCTGTATCACATACTTAGTATCATATAACAGGGTGTCCCCTCCCCTGAGTTGTTTTCTCTGGCAGTTTGGGTCTGTAAAGGGCATCTTTTAAAAAAATTTTTTTTTAAAATGTTTATTTATTTTTGAGACAGAGAGAGACCAAGCATGAGCAGGGGAGCGGCAGAGAGAGAGGGAGACACAGAATCCGAAGCAGCTCCAGGCTCTGAGTTGTCAGCACAGAGCCTGACGTGGGGCTCGAACTCACAGACCGCAAGATCATGACCTGAGCCGAAGTCGGACGCTCAAGCGACTGAGCCACCCAGGCGCCCCAGTAAAGGGCATCTCGAGCCTTTCTTTGTTAGATGGATCATGTCCTTGCTCCTTCCCAGTCTTGTCCATGAGGTCCTACAAAGCAGCCTGGTGAATGGTTCTCTGCCACGCATGCCTATTTCACAGGTTGGTGTAGGCTACTTACATGCCTTACCACTGGTTGCAAAGGACAGACATGGACTCCTGTGACTTCGGGTCCTGTGAAGCTTATTGTTAGGTCCTAGGAAAGGGAAACAGTCAGGCTCTGGGAAGGGAAGGGCAGGGGCTGAGGAGAACTGGAGGCTGAAGTCAGAAGGCTGCTTGTGTCTCTACTAGTTCTGGAGGCCTCTGCTGAGGGGTTGTGGGGTGTCATTCTGGGAGCCTGCCCTGCCTGTTAACTCAGGTACTCTCCAGGCTGCTGGTCTGTCTTGGGGCTCTCTGCTTCACTGCCTGCTGCTAGCTGACTTTACTTCCTGATTCAGATCTCTGAGAGAATTTGAATGGTTGAGCCAACTAACCATCTCTGAGGTTAAAGCACCACATCACAGGTTGATGGCCAGCCTAGGCATTGGTTGCTTTTAGGTCAGGTTCCCGATCTGGGTCCTGTCAGTTTCTGTTCCATAGGACTAGCAGGTCGATGGTGTGGGAGTGTGTGTGTGGAGGTGTGAATGTGGGTGTGTTTTAGTGAGAAAATCATTGCCTAAGGCTGCCCTCAAGCATTGGTTGGGAATATTACCAATTTCCTTTAGAAGGGATCGTGAGCAAGGCATATGCCTCAACGGGGTGAAGAGCATACACACTTTCACGTAATGCCTGCAAGATACCAGGAAGGTGGAGGATATTATCCCTCTTTTGACACTGAAGAAATTGGGGCCAAAAGAGGTTAAGTACTTTGCTTAAAGTTATAGACATGGTAGGTGACAGAGCTGAGATTTGAAAAATGCCTGATTTACTTGGCTCTCCTAGGCCATGATATGTTTTCTACTTTCGAGTTATTAAAAAATGAGGCAGGGCCACAGTACAACTTGAAATGGTGTCGGCCCTTTCTTGTTCTTGGAGGGACTGGGCTTTGGTAGCCATTTTCCTGGTGCGCGGTAGCCAGGAGAGCATCTCATTTTTCCCATCCCAAGGGAAAGAGGCTCTAAGAAAGATTCTTGAGTTTTCAGTTATTGAAAAGAAATGGTTAAAACTCAGTATGTTGACATCACTACTGTTCTCACTATATTGGCGCTGAACCAGGAGCTGGGTTGGGGACGTTCTCAAACTGAGAAGTCCTCCTCTGAACTGAGGAACACTAGAGGTGAACGTTACTGGAATGGAGCCTGTCAGTCCTGCTCATTTCCCTCTCCCAGGTCCTCTTCCTCACACAGGGGTTTGTGATTGCTCTGCAGCTGGCACACGGTAGGCATAGGCTACACTGTGTTGGCTAGCTTGCAGCTCCACTGCCTGTCCTCAGGTCCTGGGTAGGCACCTTCTTGATGAATCCCTTTTTCCTCATGCTTCATTCTCATTGTTTCTCTCTCTTTCTCTCTCTCTTTTTTAAAAAAAATGTTCTTTTCAATGTTTATTTTTTTGAGAGAGAGAGAGACCGAGCATGAGCAGGGGAGGTTCAGAGAGAGAGGGAGACACAGAAACTGAAGCAGGCTCCAGGCTCCGAAATGTCGGCACAGAACCCGATGCAGGGCTCGAACTCATGAAGGGCGAGATCATGACCCGAGCTGAAGTCAAGATGCTTAAAATGACTGAGCCACCCAGGTGCTCCTCATCATTTCTCTTTTTATTAAAAAAATTTTTTTTTAAACATTTATTCATTTTTGAGACTGAGAGAGACAGCATGAGCAGGGGAGGGGCAGAGAGAGGGAGACATAGAATCCGAAGCAGGCTCTGAGCTGTCAGCATAGGGCCCGACGCGGGGCTTGAGCTCACAGACTGCGAGATCATGACCTGGGCTAAAGTCGGACGCTTAATCAACTGCGCCATACAGGCGCCCCATCATTTCTCTTTATTCAGATTTTACCCGCTGTGGGAGAGAAGGCAGATTTTCTGATGCCTGTTTGGGGAATTCTTTGGAATTCTGTTTGGCTTCTTTAATGGTTCAGCTTTAACTTCTGTGTTCCTTATGATTTTTAGTCTAATAAACTGTACTTTGGGAAAATGCAGATGTTTGTACTTAACTAACTCCTCTTTCCTGCTCCTGTCTCCTCTTTTGACATTACCTCTTTGGTGGTAATGGCTACATTACCACCTGCTCTAACATGCCCTGAGTCGGGTGACCTTGGGCAAGTTACTTGGTCTCTCTGAGCTTTTGGGGCATGTAAAGAAAGCATTTGGCACAGTGCACGGCACAAGGTAATGACTCCAGAAAAGTTAGGTGCTGCTAAGGTTATAATGATAATCGTGGTAATTGTTGCGTTTTCTTCTCAGGATTGTTAATGCTCGTTCTTCCCAAAGGGGGGAGCTCTTAACTTTGAGCTGCTTCAGCATAGTAATGGACAGGAGCCTTAATGCATGGTCTTCTTGTTTATATTCTGTTGTCATACTGGGGTTTGAAGCATTTCAAGTGTTCTAAAGCAAATTTCCTATGAAGATAATTATCATGTTTCTAATGTAGTTGGGAGCTGAGGTGTTTTAATTAATGATGTGCCAGCAACCCTTTCAATATGGTGAAGTGTGATTTTTTTTTTTTTTTAAGGCCTTCCTCTACTTGGTCATAATTAGGGACATTTGGAACGCTCAGGCATAATATCTGCTGATTTGTACACTTTCATTAAGCAATTAGGACTGAATGACCCAGTGACCAGACCTTCAGGGGATCAGGTTCCAATTTTTGAGGAGGAGGAGATAGTTATGCTCTCTTCTTCTCCCCTACCCGTTTTCCCTGTCACCTTTACTCACAGCCAGTGTTTATCTGAAGAAGTGCTGCTGTACATCGTTTGAGGCCTTGATTTTTATAGATTGTCCCTACTGCACTGCCCCTCTCACACCCGCCCCTCCCCGCCACTTTGTTTTGCCTTGTGAGCCAATCTGGCTAAATCTTAATGCTACAGAATAACATTTTCATATGGCACTGAGTGCTTTTGGGGTACTAAAGATGATTAAGAATGCAAATGAAAGAGGTAAAGTTAGATCCATGAGAATCTGGAGAGAGAGGGAGAAAACCAAAGAAAAAACCTTGAAAACTTAAAAAGGATTGTTGATTTCATATCTAACCATCATTTTTATAGATTGAGCTCCTTAAGAAACAGGTGCCATGCTTGACTTGTTCTGTCTTATATTCCTGTACTTAGCAGTGAATCTGGTGCAGAATAGAATTTACGGAATGATTTATTGAGAAAACGGAGGTTCATTGAGACTTATGTAAATTACAGTGATATCTATAGGGACAGATATCTGTAGGGTCAGAATCTGAATCTCCAGGACCTAGTGAAAGAAGTGTAAACAACAGAATGAGGTAAAGAAAGCAAGAATTAAAACAAAAACAAAAGACAACATAGAAACATATTAGGAATGTATAAGAAAGTTACAAAATAGAAAATGTAAATTTCCCTTGTGGTAGTTCACGTAGAGGGAACATAGAGTGTGTGGATGTGTGGCATTGCATAATTCAGTGCTGCTATTTGATTGTTTTTCAAAAAGCAGAGGGCGAGCAGCTGCATAACAATTTTGCTCTTGTTTGGTTTATATCTTTTCTTGATGTTGTCCTTTTATTACTTAAACTAGGATGACTTCTCAAGCTCAGAGTCTCATCATTTTTTTTCCATTTTCCACCTTAGGTTTATAGTTGCTGTGTTTAATCACCCTTAATTTCAAAACTCTTTTCCTTGCTATTAATGCAGATTATACAATTTCAGATCCATTTTCATTCGTCAGGTCCTTTATACAGCAAGGGAGTCAAAGGCCGGTATGAGTTCAACAGGAAGTTGAGTTTTGAGCCAGTACTCCAAACATGCCCTCTGTTGTGCAGGTTCCACGGACCAGACACTGTTCCTTTCCCCAGCCCCCTGGCTGCTCCCACTGCTGACATACAGAGGTGCCACAGGGGCCTCCTGGAGCAGTGTGGGTAAACGCTCCTTAAGCACTGTGGCACTCTCAGCCAGCGTAATGCGTGGAGTCTCCTCCTCTCACATCCTGAAGCTAGGCATGGATTCTAACTCCCGAACACGGTCAAAGGGGAGGCTGGTGGTGGCGGCTTTCTGGGATCGGGGTGAAGTGGGCGGACAGATACTTCCTGAGGAGTAGAAGAGCCCAGATTGACCATCAGCCTACTCCCATTCTTCCTTTTTCAGCTCAGAGGCATGTATTGGTGGTTGTGGTGTGTGGTGAGCAGAGGACAGAGGTGAGGACCATCCATCTTTCCTTGTTAGAAAGCACCTGTCAGTGTTTTGCCTTGGTGATGTTTTCCCAGGTGATTGCAGCAGTGATGACTGCCAGATAAGAACTGTAGCCCCCAAGGGAGTGGGGAGCGATCCGTACAAACCACTCACTCTAGGGCTGGAGTGCATGTATGAGGGCTGTTTGGGGTGCCATACAGGATGTATTTCCTTTAGCTGACTGGAACACATACTGTGATTTCCAATTATGTAGGCACCTAGAAAAATTAGTTTTGAAACTTTCTGAAGTAGACCCAGCACCTATTTACCAATTCATCTGTAATTACTTATTGATCACATACCATGTGACCAGGCTTGGCCAGACCCTGCTCAGATAGAATAGTAAAATTTGGTCCAGGGTTTTTGAACCGTCATTCTGTTTGTGATTTAGGTTATTAGGGAAAGCCCATTTACCCTGAAATAGAGACAGATAGCCTCTGGGAGTTCTGAGTGGAAATTCATCTGGTTCCGCTGTCATTTGGAGAAGGTAGTGCGCTGGTACCTTCAGCAGTGGATTACGCACAATCAGCGGTGATGAATGTATGAGCATTTTTAATTAGTCTTCATGCCCTCTGTCTAATGCAATCAGAAGCCCTCTATCAGAGGAGAGATTTATAATCAATCATTCATCATCTTCTGAGGTGGTTATAAACCCATTCACTTTTAGCCTGCAACTTAAAATATCTGCTTTAGAGAATTATTATTTAACCAGGCAGATATCTATAAACCAAGTATATTTTGAGCATGTAGACTTAAATCTCAAATTGCAGATTGCTCTGATTAAGTGTAATTGTGTGAATTAAGGTGTCTCTAAGCCTTCAGTCTGTGCAGGGGAAACATAGTGCTAGAGAAAAAGGATCAGCCTGGCATTAAGGAGATATGAGTTGCAGGCCTAGCTTTGTGAACCCCAGTTTCCTTGTTTGTTTAAAAAAAAAAAGATGGATACAGCTGGTATTTCAGTCCTCACTATGTCAGTTAAGGTTACGTTGCTTATAGCACAACCTTATAGTAAACAACGTTTTTAGACCATTTACTGTGTTGGGCACTGAGCTACTATACTGCACCTTATGGCAGGTATGTGAAGCCTGCATCATCTCATTTATTCAAAAGGCCACCTCTTTCGGGGCACCTGGGTGGCTCAGAGAGTTAAACATTTGTCTCTTGATTTCAACTCAGGTCATGATCTCATGGTTCATGAGATTGAGCCCCGCGTTGGACTCTATGCTGACAGTGTGGGGCCTGCTTGACATTTTCTCTCTTCTGTCTCTCTGCCCACCCCTCCCCTGCGTTCATTCTCTCCCTCTCTCTCTCTCTCCCTCTCTCCCTCTCTCTCTCTCAAAATAAATAAATAAACACTTAAAAAAAAAAAGAGGCCGCCTCTGTCAGCACTGGAGTTCTTGGTGGAAAGGCTGATTTCTGCAGGCCAAAGATTTGGAGGTGTCAGATATGAATCTGCAATAATTATCTAAATAAAGCTGTTGTTTGAATACAGAGTCCTACAGAGATGATCTTTTGTTTGCCATAGAGGGTCTGACAAATTTCTGCAATTAAAGTGAAATTGACAAATTAAAATTTCTAATTTAACTCACAGCCAAATAATTCCTCTATTTTGATCCGCTGTAAAAATGATTTTTTTCTGGGTCACCTGGGTGGCTCAGTAGGTTGAACGCCTGACTTCGGCTCAAGTCATAATCTCACAGTTCATGAGTTTGAGGCCCGCATTGGGCTCTATGCTGTCAGTGCAGAGTCCACTTCGGATCCTCTGGCCCCCCCCCCCACCCCTCCCTGCCTCAAAAATAAATAAATATTAAAAAAAAAATTTTTCCCCCCAAAGGTGAAATTCTAGAGAATTTGATGACAAGTTAATCTTTATTGTTGGTCAGCAGCATTAGTAAGCATGTAGAAAATGGATCGCTTTTATTCCCCTACTAATTATGGGGAGTATAGATCAGTACAGTTCTTTGGGAGCCCACTTATATCAGAAGCCTTCAGGTGTGTGTACTTCTAGGGTTTTCACAAAAGGACAAAACTAAGGATATGCGAAAATGTTTAGTAAAAAGAACGTTCATTGTCCCCTGTTTATGACACTAGTTGGTTAAATACATAAATTTTATTTTTTAACGTTTTTATTCATTTTTGAGAGACAGAGAAAGACCAAGCACTAGCTGGGGAGGGGAAGAAAGAGAGAGACACAGAATCTGAAGCAGGCTCGAGGGTCCCAGCTGTCAGCACAAAGCCTGACTCGGGGCTTGAACCCACGAACTGTGAGATCATGGCCTGAGCCGAAGTTTGACGCTTAACCACCTGAGCCACCCAGGTGCCCCTTAAATACACATACTTAATGTTAAAACAGGTCATTAAAATTGCATGTATTGTTAAGCAAAAGAAAAAAGTTATAATATATGCTATGCAAATCTTAGGGTAAGCGCAAGCACATGAATTGGTGAATATGCACACGTAGATGCAGATTTAAAGTAGGATATCTGGAGCTTAACATAGTTATTTTTGTCTGGTTGAGTGATACCAGTTGTGTTTTTTTTTCATATCTGCATTACATTTATTTTTCTGTAATTAATCTGCATTGTTTTTCTGATAACAAGCAAATAATACAAACCTCCTGAAGTAGTAACCCCAGCTCAATCCAAGGGCTAGAAATTGCTTACACACCTGAATTTGTGAGGAAATGTAATTGTTTTGAATGGACATAATTCTTACCCCAAGGTAATCCAGTTTGGTTAATTTGCCTTTATTGACATTGATAATTGAGGAGACTTTTGAGTTCTTTGAAACAAGATTTAGAAAAATTTCACTCTGATTGTACCCTGATAGAAACCAAAAGAAACTAAAAAGCAAAAACAAAGACAATCTCTGGGGACCTTCCTTTTTTTCCTTCAATAGTTAAAATTAATACCAATGAAACTTGTTAATTGTAGAAATTTAGAATATTTAGACAGATAACAAAGCAAATAAAATTAAACACACACACAATCCCACTTTGCAGAAATAACCACTATTTACATTTTGGGTTATGTCCTTCCTGAATTTATATTATAGATGCACATATGTGCGTGTGTGTATGTGTGTGTGTATGTGTGTATTTGTAGTCACACAAAGAGATACATGCACAGTGTTTCTTACCAATAGAGGACGGTCCACCAGACTGTATAGTTTAATGAGCACCGGGACTGTGGCTTGTGGGCATGTCAGAGTTCATAGTGCAATAACAGTGCCTGGCACTTAGTTGGAATTGAGTAAATATTCATGGAACAACTGCATGCATCTTGATGATCTTTCAACTCACCTGTTTTGCTCCCAAAGGTTATTTTGACGACTAGCTAGAATCTCATTGTGTGGATATACCACATTTAGTTTTTTCCAGTCTTTAAGAAAGCTCCGCTGAAATAAATGCTCTTGTAACTAAATGCTTGATACATCATAAATTATTCATTAAGATTAATAACCTAGTGGTTGAGTTGTTGGACCAAGATCAAAGGGTATGTATGTGTTTCTCACTTTCAATAGCACTGACAAATGCCCTCCAGAAAGGATGCACTATTTTACATTTCCAGTGAAAGAACACAGTACAGTACTTGATTTTACCTACACACTTGGGATCATAGACCTTTTTTTAAATTGATTTCTTTTTTTTTTTAGATAATTGTAAATTCAAATACTGTTGTAGGACATAATGCAGGGAAACTCCTTGTACACTTTGCCCAGTTTCCCCCAATGGAAACAGTTTGCAAAGCTATAGTATAGTATTAAAACCGGGATATTGACATTGATACAATCCATTGATCTTCCCCAATTTTGTACTTATTTGCATGTGCCTTTATTACCCTGTCAAGTTCTATACAGGTTTCCCATCTGGGTAGGTTTGCGTGTCTACCTCCACAGGCAAGATACTGAATGTTTCTAATACTGGAACTGCCCATATGTAACCATGTCACTTCCCCCCTGCCCTCCCAGTCCCTATCTTCCCATACCTAACTCCTGGCAACCACTAATCCACCCACCATTTATAAAATCTTGTCATTTCAAAAATGTTATGTGAAAGGAATTGTACAGTATGCAGCCATTTGGAGTTGCCTTTTTTCATTCAGAATAATTCCCTGGAATTTATCCAAGTTGTTGCTGTTATCAGTAGTTTGTTACTTTTTATTGCTGAGTAATATTTCATGATATGGATATACTATAATTTGTTTAACCATTTACCTGTTGGACGTCTGGGCTGGTCCTAGTTTTTGACTGTTACAAATAAAGCTGGTATGAGCATTTGTGTCTAGGTTTTTGTGTGAATGTAGGTTTTATTCTTTGTGGTAACTACCCACTTGGTCAGTTGCTGGGTTGTACTGGAGTTACATGTTACAGAAACTGCTGAACTGTTTTCCAGAGTGGCTGTACCATTTTACATTCTCATCAGCAGTGTATGAGCAATGCAGTTTCTCTACATCCTCACCAACATTTAGTGTTGTCATTTTTACAAATTTTAGCTTATTTTGATAGGTGTCTAATGATACATCATTGTGGTTGTAATTTGTATTTTCCTAACAGTTAATAATGTTGAACACTTTTCATGTGCTTATTTGCTTCTGGGTATCCTCTTTGGTGAAATGTCTGTACACATCTTTTGCCTGTTTTCTAATTGGATTATTTACTACTCTTGAGTTTTGAGAGTTCTTTAGTTTTCTAGACACTTTGTTGAATATGTAGTTTGCAGATATTTTTTTGCCAGTCTTTATTTTGTCTTTTCATCTTCTTCATATAGGCTTTTATAGAGCAAAACGTTTTAAATTTCAATGAGGTTCAATTTATCAATTTTTCCTTTTATGGATCATGCTTTTGGTATCAAGTTTCAGAACTCTTTGTCTAGCCAACATGGCCTTTTGATTCGTTCCTCAGAGACCCTCTAACTTTGATCATAATTTTTCAGCTTGGGGTAACTGTGTAGGAATTGGGTTGGACTATTTTTAGGTTTATTAATAACTGGGCTATTGTCTTTCCTTTTCTCATAACTTTAGTTGGGAGAATATAAGGGTTCTGTTTTATTTCATGCTGTTGAGAGCTTTCACAAGATGTTACAATCCTGCTTCAGAATCGGGGCACCTGAGTCTGGTCATTCATCCTGTTCCCCCGGTCTCTCTCACCAGTTCTACAATTTCTTGAATTGTGACAAGCAAAATAAACTCCTTATTTTCTGCCATGAAGGATGGTGATGAATGTGGAAATGGGCATTGTTAGGACTCCCCTAACTGGGCTTTTGCTGAGTCAGAAGCTGTAAACCTTTAGGGATTTGTATTTTATGTTTTACAGCTTCCTTTAGGCGAGGTAGTAGTGTGTGGTATAGCTGGGTGGTTGACAGTGAACTCTTTGCCAAAATGGCCTAGTTTTTCATCCCGGCTCTTCCGTTCACCAGCTGAGTCTGCAGAGGCATGCTCCTTAATCTCTCTCTCCTCCGGTTTCCTTATTCGTAAAATAGGGATAATAATAGTATTTACCTTATGGAGTTGTCCCAAGGATTAAGTCATTACATGTAAATTGCTCGGAGCATGGCCTGGGGAGCACTTATGGTTGTTGCTAATACTTTTATTATTATACGTCTTGCATCAGTGTAATAAAAGTAAGTAGCTTGGGTGCCTATTAGCATGCAGATTCCTGGATCTCCACTCTTAGACACACTGAATCAGAATCTGAAGGATTAAGGGCTCTAAGGAATCTGCATTTCAGCAAGGTTCTCATATGGTTCTTATGGAGGCTAAGGTGTTTGAACAGTTCATTACTCAGTTGCTTCTGTTTCTCTGTGGTAAGTGAATGCTCCAGTCTTTCTTTACTGTCGGGGTTGGTGCTTCTGCCAAGGCAAATGCTTTCTCTCTAAGAGCACTCCTAGTTGTTACCAGAGGCATACCAAAGTGCCTATACAGGATCAAGTTATGGTGGAACTCTATTAATATCCTTACTGATTCAGTGGCATTTCTGCTGGGGTGAGGCAGGTGTGAGACCATAGGGAGTGGTGGAGTCTATGGTAAACTGGAGCATGAATACCAAACCTGTTAATCTCCCAAGTGGGAATAATAGTAATAAAAAATAAGCCAGGGGGCTGGCTTCAGTACTCTGGCTGCCAGTTGTAATAGCCTTGTGCAGGTACAGAGCAGTGTCTTTTGTGTGTGTTTGTGTGTGTCGGTGGGGGTGTGTGTGGTGTGGGAGATTCTATTTGCCATCTGTGTGTCAGTTTTTTCTCTACCGGCCGTAGTTTTTTTCACCAGCTTGTCTGTTAGGGATTATTGTCCAGAGTGACTACTGGAAACTAAACTCTGGGATATCCTTAGGCTATGCAGATAGCAGTACATGCTTCCATTCTCAAAAAGAACGGCTCTCTAGCACTTCTCCCACAAGGGATGCTGCAGAAAGACACAGAAGTTCCCTCCCTGAGAGACTTAGCTGACATTTTCTCTAAACAAGACATAACTTTGCCTGGAGATACCCTTTTAAGCTGGAGGCTGACTCTTGAAGACACAACAGGCTTCTTTCTTGTCATACAGCGGCAGTTCTCATAACCTATCTAAGTGGTTCCCTGGATCTCCAGTTCCTTCTGTTCCATCTGGAAAACACACTACCCACTCCCTGGTGAGTGTTCTATTTGGCCGACTATTTCCAGGGTGTTCTTGAGGTTCAGATGTCTCCTCCCACTGCTGAGTTGTGTGCATTGTTATAGTAATTATATAATTTCATCAAATAACGTTGAAACTGATAAAATATATGTGCGGAGAGAAAATTGTTCCCGTGAAGCTGAATTCTTTGTAAAGAGTAAAATAAAGGCAAGTTGCTCTAAGACATTGCTGTCAAATTGGGTGTGGAAGAGATAACTCTAAAAGGTTGGGAAGATGTTTAAAATATGAAAAGATTCTACACTTAGATTGATTCACACTGAGGTTTTTCTCAGCTTCAAGTAGCCAAACTGGAAATGATACATTATGCATTATGAGCATGGTTCATGCAGGAAAGACAACTTTGAACTTCAGTCAGTATGCCTGTACTTGAAGAAATGGCAGTGTGAAAATATTGGCAAATGGATTTGCTTTTCTTTAGGGTTCATGATGAAACAAAGTATTGAAAATGTGTATATATGTCCTTTTTAAAGAGTCTCTGCCTTCAAGGACATTTTGTGTTCATCTACCCACAGTCATCTCAGTTGCAGTAGGATTTCTGCAGCCCCTCCATCCCAGAGAGCTATATGCTAGCAAAATTGAGTAGTTGACTAAGACTGGTCTGCAGCCAAGCAGGGGGCAGGTTTTCTTTTCAGAGAAGACAGTCCTCTAAAAACTAAATTATCTATGAATACCTTTCAAAACAATTCTCACTGAAAACTGAAGTTTGATGCATTTCTTTGTTGTCATAGCTGTTTAGTTTTAGTTCTTCAAATTCTTAAATAGCAGTAATTATACATTTGATAAAATCAAACATTTTGTTTTCTCTTCCTGTGAGAAATTTCTCCTATAACTGATGCTCATTATTCAATATAAGGTGACACAAAGTGATTCATTTTTCACGTTCAAGGCTATTCAAAATATACTCTAAGCAGTAAAATTTGGTATAATAAATTATCCTTACTTCAGACACGAACTGATAAATTGTTTTTATATAAGATCTTAGTGGTAAAAATAAGTTTAGAAAAAGTAGTAGCAGTCTGCTTAGATGGCTGACCCTGTTCTGTTCCCACTGTATGCTCTGAGTGTGCCCTGTGTCCCCACGTCAGGCAGGCTGCCCGGCTATTCAGGTCACATCTGCTGACCCCAGGCTCCGAGAGCATGAGCTGCTATGGCTTCCTGGACCAAGGATCCTTCCAGGCAGTGATGTTGAAGGTAGAATAGGCAAGACAACTTGGATAAACAACTACATACTATTTTTTTCTTGTGCTGACTTTGGCCAAGTCCAAATTGAGTAATAATACCCTTTCTGAAGAAGACAGTTTGCTTTTTGGAAATATATGTACCACCTGCTAGTAACCAGTTAGTCTCCTGCTCCTTGTGATCTTCAGACTATTAGATGAAGCTAGTGGTGTCACTTTTCTTTTCTCTGAGTTGTTCATCTCTGCTCATGAAGGATTTTTTAGCACACCAAACTGGTTTTTAGACCCTGTCTGGCTTTAGTAACAAGACTAGATAGAGATAATCATTTATTACCTACACAGGGCAAACGTCCAAGATGATTTGTTGAACGAATGAATTACTTTGCTGGACCCAACAGACATGGCTTATATTTGCTAATAACCTCAAGTGAAGACAGGCATTATGATTAGGTTAATAAACCATTAAAGTGGAGAGTGGGAATGTTAATGCAGGTATAATGTACTAGAATTGCCTGGCCGGAGCAGAGAATTGGACTTTAGCCATCACACATACATTTTTGTAGTCCTTCCTGTTCCTTCCTCTTTTCCACCACAAGAGCTTGTTCTTTTGAGACTCATGTCTGTGTCATCACTATCCAATAATGTTCATTAAGCTTCTGCATGCTGAGGACTGCTGGGTTTCGTCCCTTTTAATGAGCATAGACGTTTAAGTTGAAGGATAGGCTTTTATGCGACACTGCTTTGTCCTGGAAGGACTAGTCTGTGAGGACACATGATTTTGGCACGCGTTTCCCTCAGTGCAGTAAGCTAATTAGATCAATCACATATTTTTGTTGGCAAGCTCTTTAAAACAAGGGGTAAATCAGCTTGTCTTTGTCCTGGAAGATGTTATCAGACCTGGGCTCTTTGTCGGCATTAGCCATTAGTGGGATCTTTATCTTGATTTTGTAAATAGCCACTTCCTTTCCACAGTAGATGTTTATGTTCTATGATTCCTTGCTAATCACTTTGTTACTCCCTGCGGGGCACCTTTTCACTCACCCCACATTGCTTGTACAGGGTACAGTGTTGCATAGTGCTTTGTTTTGTGCTACTGTTGGTTTGGTTTTTAACATACGTTTTACAAATAAGTAATTGCACTAAATGTTTCTCAAAACTTACAGAAATCAACATGAAAGGAAACTTTTCTAGTCTGACCCTCCTGGGTTGTGGGATGTGACTTGTTTGTCCCTGGTTTTTTTTTTTTTTTCTTTCCCTCCCAGCGTACAGCGTTTCCAAGTTCTTAATTTTTCCTTCAAAGCAGGTTTTTTTTCTTCCATTTGTTCAGCCCTGTTTTCTCTTTGTCCTCTAACCTGGCCCAGTGCCTCATCACTGCACCAGTTATAATCCCTCTCTCTCTCTGTGTCTTTCTCTCTGTCTCTCTGTCAAAAACCTCATTCCAACATATCCCATGTTTATCTAACAGACTAATTTCTTTATGTTCCTCTTTTGTCCTGGAACTGCTTTGCTCAGAAACCTTTATCAACTCCTAATTGCCTTAATGAACTAGAGCTTTAACTCACTTGTCTGGCTTTCATTATCCAGTTCCATGCACTCTTGTGCATGGACTCTTCAAAAGTAAGTTGTCTGCCCAGGGTAAGCTTGTTTACTGCTCCATACAGGATGGTGTCATGATAAAGAACACGGGCTCTGGGGTCACGTTAGCATGGGGTTCAGATGCTGGTTCAGCAGCTTACCTTGGGCAGTTAATCTTTTAGATTTCTCGTCTATAAATTGGGCATAATGATAGTCCTTCCTTCACAGAAGTGTGAGGTTTGAGTTGTATATGTATCTGGCACAAAGTAAGAATTCAGCAAAAGGGTGATGTATTAGTGTATTATGCATAGGTAGTCTAAAATGCCCTTCTAATAACTATCTTAGTACTTACATAATGCTTACTATGTGTCAGACACTGCCCTAAAACCCTTATATGAATTTGTTTAATCCTCACAAGAATTGATATCAGTCCCATTTTATAGATGAGAAAACTGAGGCTGAGAGTTTGAGGGACTTCCCTAAACTCACACAGTTGATAAATGGCAGAGCTGGGATTTGAAGCGAGGCAGTCCAGCTCTAGAGTCAGTGCTCTTAAACACTATTCTGTACACTCAAATTCTACTTGTGAATTTCCTCAGTCCCCCAGCCTAGAGTGATGGCTCTTTGTCTGAACTCCTAACTAGTATAATGGGGAGAATAAGTTAGTAATTACTTAAGTCTTTGCTGTTTTGTATTCTTCAGTCCTGTTTATGTACTAAAAATTCCTTTGACTGTGAGATTATTACATGCTAAAATAGAGATTTTGGAAAATGGAAACATCAAAGAAGAAAATAAAATACACCTGGAGGGGCGCCTGGATCGCTAAGTTGGTTAAGCCTCCGACTTCAGCTCAGGTCATGATCTCACAGTTTGTGAGTTCGAGCCCCACGTCAGGCTCTGTGCTGACAGCTCAGAACCTGGAGCCTGCTTTGGATTCGGTGTCTCTCTCTCTCTCTCTCTCTCTCTCTGAACTTCCTCTGCTCATGCTCTCTGTCTCTCAAAAATAAATAAATGTTAAAATATATATATACCCAGAGATAACTGTTCTTCACATGGTGTCTGTCCTCTTTGTCTTACTTATAAATATTATACATATATACCTGATAATACAGAGCATTTATATACATTATATACAATTATGGCCATGCCATGTATATAATTTTGTATCCTGTTTTTCTTAACATTATATGTATTTGCCTATGTCATTAAGTATTATTCTAAATCAACATTATAATGAGTGCAATTTAATTGTTTATGTAATTTGTCTATAGTGGACCTACAGTTTATACCCAGGTCTTAAATGACTAATAAATATTTCTATAATTAAATAGTTCATAGATCCTGGCTTTAAAGAGGACTTCTGGTATCTTAGCAAAATTGCCTTTCAGAGATTGTACCACTTTATTATGTCATTATCCTGGGAAACTCCAGGTGTTTAAGTGCTTGTTGACCACTCATTCACTGTTCCTGTTGACCAATAACATTTTGATGAGTCATCCCCAATGTGATAGATGATCTAGGGCAAGGGTCATGACTCACACTGCACCAAACCCAAGGCACACGATGTTGCATGAGTAGTTACTTGGTTGATTTTTCAGTAGAGATGTGATGGGCTCTGTAGAATTCTAGGACTTAGGAACTGGAGGAGACTGTATGAACTGTTTAACCCATGTTGTGAAGATGAAGAAAGTGAGACGCAGAGAGGTTAAGCAACAGGTTCATAGAACCAGTTCAGAGCAGAATGAGTCTTGATCTGGTTTTGAAACTCATTGATTTTTCATTTTGTCACACTGTGTCTCATTTACCTTAATTATTCATCTACATCTGTCCGTCTGGCTTCCCAGACATAGCTGACCAAATTTGGAGGTACTGCTTAGAACAAAATAATCAATGTTTGCAACTAAGGTAAAAGGGTTCAGGTTAACCTAATCGGACAGTCCAGCTTTGGCACTATTCAATCCTTCCTTTCCCCACTTAGAGCTTCCCAGGTGCCAATGTTTAACTCTGATAAAATGGAAGAAGTGTGTAGATGAGGAAGATGAGGACTTGAGCAATGACCTGTCCCTGACGGGCAGAGAGAGGCCTCCGACTCTGTGAAGTTCTTTAGTGCTTTGTGCTTGGAAACAGGCTTCCTTAGGAGTGTGGGCTTCGGTGGTACCTGCAATGTCTGGCCGTGTGGCTTTCTCTTCTGCCGTGGTTTGAGGAAAGCTGTGATATGGAGCTAGTCCACGGAAGCTGACTCAGTCTCACTAAACCTTGCCCTGGAAACTGGTTCTTAGAACCATCATTTTATTTTATTTTTATTTTTGTAAAAAGTTTATTTATTTATTTTTGAGGTAAGAGTTGAGGTGGGGTACAGAGAGGAAGAGAGAGAGAATCCCAACTAGGCTCTGTACTGTTAGCACTGAGCCTGATGCAGGGCTTGAACCCACAAACTGTGAGATGGTGACCTGAGCCAAAACCAGGAGTTGGACACTCAGCTGACTGAGCCACCCAGGTGCCCTCTTAGAACCATAATTTTAATGCAGCTTTGCTCTTCAGGCTCAGAAGTATGTAAGTCCTCACTGTTCTCACTCTTTTTGCCTTTATCTTAAGAGCTCTTGGTTTTCCAGGAAGGTCTAGGTGGCACGGATTAGTATTTCTGTATATCAGTATTGTGGGATGAGACGTAAATGCATTGAGTTTTTGCAGTTCAAATGTTTTTTTGATATTGTGATGATTAAGGCATAGAAAGGTTAGTAGCTTCAAGGTTGGAAACGCACATTAAATTCATATCTCTCCTTTACTGCCAATAAGATTGACTAAAATTACCAAGGCAAGATACTTCCTCACTTTTCTTAGTCTCAGAATAACCTACCTTTATCACCCTACCCTTAAACAGAGAGCATAGGATGTTATTAATTGATTACAAGAACTGTCTTGATGGATTAAAATTTCCTGTAAAAATAATTTAAAAAAAAAAAAAAAAAGAAGAAACCTGCTTTGAAAAGCCTCTGGCCTTTGGGGAAAGGTGAATGCCTAAACCCTATTTAATATGCTTTTGGAGGAGAAGTTTAGAAAAGGCAATTTTTAAAGATAATTATGTCCATTCCTCTCTCAGGAACATATTATGGTTGTTTATTTATTTTTTTTTCAACGTTTATTTATTTTTGGGACAGAGAGAGACAGAGCATGAACGGGGGAGGGGCAGAGAGAGAGGGAGACACAGAATCGGAAACAGGCTCCAGGCTCCGAGCCATCAGACCAGAGCCTGACGCGGGGCTCGAACTCACGGACCGCGAGATCGTGACCTGGCTGAAGTCGGACGCTTAACCGACTGCGCCACCCAGGCGCCCCTATTATGGTTGTTTAAACATCATGGAAATGATAGGTAAAACTGGGCTTAAGTTTTTGGCCTGACAACCCTGTTTCCCTTTCTTTTACTTAGTCATTCATTAATTCACTCAACAAATATTAGTGAAGGGCCTCTTACGTGCATTGTGTAAGGTGTAAAAGGAGATTTTAATGGTGGGGGGTGGGCGGGGGGAAGCAAGCCTAGCTAAGAGTCTCTTCTGAAAGAGGGTTGGGAGGTCACATGGGAGGAGGAGCTTACATGGGTACTCACTGGAAGAACTATGATCTTTTTGAACTTTTAAGGCAGCCCACAAGCCCTTAGTGGGGATTTAACTTCCTCCTCACCATGGCAACTGGATCATCCACAACCTTCACTGTGAAAGGAGCCAGTTCAGTCTAAGATGCTTCAGTCCCTCGTTTGCATATCATTCCGGCCAACCCCAGTTAACCTAATTTCAGTTCCTGTTTTGTATACTGTGCCTCAGTGAAAACTACACTCCTAACTTTTCGCCTTTATAACTCTGTCCCTCTTTGTCTTCCTTGGAACACGATTCAGTGTGTCCCACGAATTGCAATTCTAATCACCCAAATAAATGCTCGCTTAAAAAATTTTTTTTGGTGGATTCTTTCCTGGTCAACAAAGGCATTGGGTTTGATAACAGCAGTGAACAAAATACAGATCTTACTTTCATGGGGTTTATCATCTTGTGGGGCAAAATGTCCAGTCTTTCTGGGAAGACTTCCCAATGGTAGAGACATGCAAGCCAAGACCTGAGCAGTGAGAAGATGTCCTAGTCATCCAGGAGTGAAGAATATGCCTACTATGAAAAGATCTGGAACTGTGGGGATGTGCATAAAAGAAGGAGGACCATGAACATATTCAGGCGTAGGGACAGAGCCTTCATCTCAATAACAGAAACTGTTTGCTGTTATTTCAGAGCCTAAACTTTGTTTCTCTGGTGGCCAGGTTCATGGCCAGAGGGAAACGCAACGTCTCAGGCTACCACTGCGAAGACGTTCTTTTTGATCCCCACTTCATCGGATTCAGCAGCTCCAGCGACTCCTGCCTTGACACTTGTTCCCTTTGTTGGAAAACTACACGGTGATTCTTCCTGTAGATGGGCAGTTTTGATTGGAACGCGTCATTGCTACTCAGAAACCGGGAGAAAATAATTGTGATGTGCTTCTGTGCAGTCGTGCCATTAATTGGCCTTATCTTGTCCCCTGCAGGGTTGTCGTAAAGGAATACAGGCCATCAGCTGCATTCTACCTTGTGTGACAAGTGGCGGAAGTATCTGCAGCGGTGGTGCTGGAACTACATTACAAAGAGGGTCTCTGTGGAGCAGGCCACACACTCACAGAGAGCTCCGAGATCAGCTGGTCCATGTTCTTTGAACTTTCTTAAATGCTTTTTTCCCCCCCACAAAATCCTCTTTGGATATCTAGGTTATAAGTCTGAGAAAAGCAATGAATTGACACCTGGGAGAGCCTTCATGGTCATTATTTTTTGAATGTCTAAGCACTGATTCTTCCCGAAGCTCTTGGATTCTGCCAGGCACATGCTGAAAAAGAGCTGATCATACCGGCTCATTTGTATTAGTGCTTGCAACGAGAGAGACACTGTGGAGCACATACTTGTAGTGTCACATTTATTGTCCCTAGCAGCCCTATGATGTTGACATCATATGGTCCTCACTGTTTTACACATGAGGTATTAGGCTTAGTGACCTTTAGTGACCCGCCTAAGGTCACATGGCTAGAAAGTGATGGGAGTTGGCCTTGAACCTGGGTCTCCCTGACTTACCAGCCAGTGTCCTTAATTGCCAATCTAGTGGGACATCAGCACTAGATGTCAAAGGTTGTTGTCATGACTTCGTGAGGTCACATCTGTGGTCAGGATCAGGACCCAGTAATTTTGACCCCTAGTCCAGTGTTCTTCATGCTGTACCATAGTGACAGCTGCTTTGGAACTATCAGAGTGATATCTCATAGATCAGCTAGTTTCCTAGGAGAACAGTTACCTTAAGCAAAACGTAGTGACTCATGTCCTTCTTTTCATAAAGCAAAAGAATAGTGTTTTTTTGTTTTTTTGAAAAGGCGATGAGCATGTGTTGGAGAGGAGAAACCCCTTCCTCCTCTCACCTACCTTATTGTCTTGTCTGTAACCAGACAAGTCAAAAAATCTTTGAAAAGGGTTTATTTTTGAAAGAAAAAGTTAGTAGATGGGTTAATTTATTTGTCTTGTTCTCCAGGTTGTTTGTATGTATGTATTTATTCATTTATAAATGTTTACTTTTTTTTTTTTTAATTTTTTTTTTTCGACGTTTATTTATTTTTGGGACAGAGAGAGACAGAGCATGAACGGGGGAGGGGCAGAGAGAGAGGGAGACACAGAATCAGAAACAGGCTCCAGGCTCCAAGCCATCAGCCTAGAGCCCGACGCGGGGCTCGAACTCACGGACTGCGAGATCGTGACCTGGCTGAAGTCGGACGCTTAACCGACTGCGCCACCCAGGCGCCCCTATAAATGTTTACTTTTGAGATGGAGTGAACATGCGGGGGACAGCAGCAGAGAGAGGGGGGACACAGGATCTGAAGCAGGCTCTGTGCCGACAGCAGAGAACCCGATAAGGGTCTTGAACTCTCGAATGCTGAGATCATGACCTGGCCCAAACCAGGAGTCAGGTGCTTAACCGACTGAGCTACCCAGTTGCCCTGATATTTATTTTAAATGAACTCAAATCACCTACCAGTCTAACATGAAGGACAAATATTTTTTAAATGGTAATGTAAGCACATAGAGTAAAAGCTACTTTTGTGTTAATTCTTAAGACTGGTTAGGACTGAATATTGGGAAATATGGATTGAGTTTATTGAAGCAGCCTTAGTGTTGTTTTTTGTTGGTTTGCCTGCAGAGTTATGTTCTTTCTCTGTTTGAAGACTTTTAACATTTCAAAAAATTTTTGTTGTTCAAAGAAATAGGATTTTCTTTCTTTCAAAGTAATCTTTAATAGCTGTGGATATGTATGTAGCTTCTTGTGGTTGACTGATAGTGCTTGTTGTAGGCCGTCTGGGATGCAGACTCTGAGATGGTTAGGTTAGGCTGTGTTCTTTGAATCAACACCTGTGGGGAGAGAAGGAAGCAGGACTAGGCAGAGAGAGATGATGGACTGCCACGAAGTCTCCACAAAGGCCTGGGCTGTCCTGAATTGGGGTGAGGTGGTCCCAGTGTTCCTTAGTCCAGGCATGGGTGTGGCTGCCTTCAAGGAGAAGGAGTAATATTGGGTAAAATGGCTGTCTTCAGCAGAGGGCAACTTCTAGAGAAAGCTGACAGCCAGGAACACTCGTAGCAGCTGGGAGAATAAATCCCTTGGCCCTGGAGGGGCTGTGTGGATGTCGCAGCAGCCAGTACAGTGCCGTCAGCTCTTGAAATTCAGTAGAAGGGTAGCAGAAGGTGGAGAGGAGGTTATTAGATAATCTTTGTGTGGTGGATATGGGTTTAAGGTAAGTGGATAGTTGTAGGAGATGCAATCTGTTAACAAATTCAGTCTTACCCTGTGTGTGTGTGTGAGAGAGAGAGAGAGAGAAGAGAGTTTGAGGTATAGCCCCATAAAAATAGAACCACTTTTTTTGGTATAGAATTTACCTAATTTATTGCGTGATTTATTCTAGTATTAAATTCCAAATCTGGCTAAGTCACGGATTTTTAAATTGCTCACACAGGAATGTGCTTGTATTATAATTATCTGAAGAAAAGCCTGGAACCATGCTGCATGGAGAAGATGAGCATGGCCTATAGAAATTTTATGTAACCAGGAGCCAGATTGCAGAATCTGATCCACAGGGGGGGATTTAATATAAGGATTAATGACCTGAATTTTTATTTAAAATATTGCATGGTTTTATATTTCATTAACAATTTTACAAAACACATGTAGTTACATCTTAATTTGCTAATTTAAATTATATACAAAAAATTGCAGTAGATACACAACTAAACTTATGAGCCGTTCCTCATATTGATCAGTATTTGTCATATGAAGAAATAAACACAAAAGTGTTTTGAGTCAGCATTTTGGGTAATTAATTCATCTTTCTTTAAAAATTTTTTTTTTTAAATCTTTATTCTTGAGAGAGAGAAAGAGAGAGAACAAACAGGAGGAACAGAGAGAGAGGGAGACACAGAATCCGAAGCCGGCTCCAGGCTCTGAGCTGTCAGCACAGAGTCTGATGTGGGGCTCGAACTCACAAACCACGAGTTCATGACCTGGGCTGAAGTTGGACCCTTAACTGCCTGAGCCACCCAGACGCCCCCGTTTTGTTAATCTTTCTAACATGCGTTGGAATTACAAACCAGTTGGATTTCATTTGCATAGCTACTCCTGGTATAAGCAGGGAAATGCAACAGCATATCCAGTAGCTGAAACCCCTGATTTTCTAAACTGAGTGCTAGGTTGTGGCGGTAGCAACAACTGGTTGACTAATGGTTGTAGTTTCTTCCAGCCATTATTTTGCCTATTCCCAAACTTTTAATCTGTCTACGAGTTGGATTTGTAATGGGTACAAGCTCCATGACACCGTTCTCTTGACATTATAGTAAAACAAATAACAAATGGAGACATTTC
Organism: Felis catus; assembly: GCF_018350175.1. Lineage (NCBI taxonomy): Eukaryota > Metazoa > Chordata > Mammalia > Carnivora > Felidae > Felis > Felis catus. The sequence goes on along the minus strand of NC_058371.1, from coordinate 75,819,204 downwards.
ATTAAGACCTAGAATGTAGAGAATCACGTCGTATTTTTATCAACACACTTCTCATTTGGTCAGGTGAATTGCTGCCCTGTGTCACTCTCAGATACATTCCCGTACAAACATGGTATCGGTGAAAGAACCCCTCTTTGGTGAAGCCATTCCTACTCCCTTGCTTGACCACTGCTGCAATGGACTCCCCTTCTCTCTCACCAGTCTCCCAACTTGTCCGGTCTCTTTGCCTCTGCTTGTTGTTAGCCTTGCGACCATTCATCTTTCCTTTAGCTTCAGTTCCTTCAACTATAAAATGGGTATGATAGCCCCTACCTCATTGAATGGTTGTGAAAATTACACAGACGGTTTAATGTGGTACCTAGCACAGGGTACACTGACTCCCATAAATGGCAGCCCTTACTTCTGGTTATTACTGTTACTTGCCCAGGCAAACCTCTCCCCGGTGTGAGTTCCTCATTCCCCGAGGCCTCGGACTAAATCTTATTTCCGTGCTCCACACTGTGCATCTTGGGCAGTTGGATGAGTGCTTTGTAAATCACCCATGAATAACATAAATTGTGATCCCTACCCCCAAGGAGACCAGAGTCTGGTTCCGAAATAACTAGAACACAAAGTAGAAAGTACATTGCCATAGGGAGATGTAATTAAGAGGTTTAGAGAAGAAAGAGATTAATAGGGTAAATTTAAGGCAGGCACTTAGTAGGTGTTCAGCATAATGTTTTTGATCCTGGCAGCCAGAGGTTTGGGGATGCTAGAAATTTTTGCAGGATTATAGTGGACATGTTATGTTTCTGCTTTGAATTCTACCCCCCTCAACTTGCAATGACAGCTTGTTCTTTGAACTTTACATGTGACAGGGGTGGAGAGGGTGCTTCTTTTTTAGCCCAAGCAGGTGGAATTAGATCTGAGAGCATCTGTTAAACGCATCCAGGTCCTTTTGACACTTTTGCTACCATTTACCGAATACATCTACCAGTATTTACACTGCGTGTGCTGTTACGCTGAGCCCATGCTTATTTCATATGCTTGGTTGCAGTGTGTAGATAATATGAGCATTTTTTTTATTTTTAAAATTTTTCATTATATTGTTACTCTGTTTAATGACTTTGAAAAGATTCTCCAGAGAGAGAAGAGAGAGAGAGAGCAGAATTAATCATTTTTTAATCACATTTTTTTGGCTAGCATGTTCTGCTTTGTGATCCTCCTCCCTTCTCCCCCCCCCACCCCCCCGCCCCCACCCAATCACATAAGCTAGATTTAGGGGAGAAATCACAGGAGGATCTGTTCAGACAGTTACTTGTTTGATTCCCCCAGAGGCACTGGCTCTTAGATCTTCTACCAGTGTAGCCCTTCTGATCTTTTATTCTGTAAGGTGTTTGTGTCTCTGTATGATGGATGTTTCACTGACCCAAGTAAATGGAAGAAAATTTTCTCCAGCCTTTAAATGTATTGCTTTCCTTGTTCTTTCAAAAATACACTTTTCTTGGGTAAGAACATTTTAGAGGCATTTGGCATCAAATCAACAGAATTGTGGCCTTTAATGGAATTTGAAGCACCGAGAGGTGGTTTGATTGGTAAGAATCCATTTGTTGTTGTTGTTGTTCTGTTTCCTTCTCCTTGGCTACACCCTTTTCACACAATAAACAGCTCTCCTCCTCTTCGTCCCCTTATTTTTTGAAACAAGAGTATCTGATTTCATTGAGTTTTGTACTTTGGCTTTTATTGTCACTTTCCTTTTTCCCTTGAAGGGGAGGAAAAACTCAACTTGTGTGCAGAGTAAATTAAATTATGAGGAAAATAGTCCACAGAGTTAAACAAGATGAACTGAGGTTTTGGAACTGAATCTAAGCATTGCCATGATGTTGCAGATAGTCTAAACTATGATTCAGAAACATATTAGTCATTTTGATATACTGTTGATTTGGCTAATTACCCTGAAGGCTGGCTGGCAGACTGAATTGCCCAAGTCACCTAGTAATTTCGATCAAATCAACGAGTAATTATAGTTTTGTGCAGGCAACAAATATAGAATACTGATTATGTTAGACTAAAGAAGATGTTATTGTGATATAATCATATAAAATACTTAAATCTAGCATTATAGCAGTCCTTACCTTTTTTGCACTCAGTGCTTAAATTCTCAGCACATGACAGACAAAGATTGTGGCAACTTTTTGGAGAAAATCATTTTATTCTCTCAATAAACCATACTTATAAGTAAGTACTTATATTTTAAACATACATTAATTATATTGAGCATGTGTTTGGAAACCCTTAGAACTAGATATGGTCAGGTTTAAAGCTCGAAATTCTCTTAGATTTCGCATAGAAAGAACCTAAAATGAACAGTTTGTATGCTAGAGCCCAAAGTTTTTGCTACTAAGTTCACTATCAGTTCATTAGATCAATACTAATATTAGCACAATCAGGCCCACCTGAAATCCAGATTAAATTTGTTTGATTCCCATTCCGTTGTCCTCTTTTTTCTCACATTGGGGAAATCCTTCTCCAGAGTATGGTGTTTATTACCGGATTTGTAACTGGCAGTGTTTATATGCTATTTTCGTGGGCATAAATTTAAAATATTTTAGAAACAGAGCCATGTTTACTGAATGGAAAAAATCTGTCTTTAATTTTACTCCAGTTGTCTCTTGGATGGTTTACCTACATTCCTTTTCTATGAAAGCAGGAAATGTAACTTACTTGGAATTAGCACAGATTTGCTATGTAGTTAATGTTTGTGAGGCTCCTCCTTGTGAATTATTCTGAAGCAAGCTCCTATGTTGTGTAGTAACTTCACCCACCTTATATGTCCTTGACCTACCACTCCCCCGCCCCCAAAAAATCAGAGAAAGAGGACAATAATTTCAAAGTTTCAGATATTTTGAGTTTGTTTTTGGGGAATTGTAGATGTGTTCCTGCTATCTTCTTGCTTGGTCCTAACTTCACCTGCCTCTCCTGGTGTGAAATGTGTCAGTGTGCTGAAAGCCATTCCTGCATTTGACCATACATGTCATGTTTGGTACAACCGACCCCAAATGCCTACTGCCTTCTTGGGATACTCTAGCCATTTTGCCAGCTTCATGAGACAAAGTATGTTGATTTCCAGCAAGGGCTTTGCTAAGGGGTGTCGGTAGTAATTTTGAGTGTTTGCATGTATTGCCTTAGGCATGGACATTAGAATCTACAGAGAAGCTGCAATTCCATCCCAGTGGTATTGAGTCAGATCGTCAATCTTTGGTAATTCTGCAGGGTTTAGAATGTAAGCGAATTATTATGCATATGTATGTTAATATTATATAAAATTATCCTTCCACAAAAAGGAACTCTTTTGCTTCCATACCTACTTCACAGCTCCTTTGATTTTAGAAGTTAATTAGCTCTCAAGTGCAGGATGCTTTGAGGGGGAAGTAGGAACTCTTGTCTACTCTTTTTGCTCATCGTTTTCCACCTGAAACACTAACTCCAGGGAGAAATAGTGCCAATTGCAACATTTATCTCAAGCAAAATTTAATTTAAAATACCGGTGTCTTTGATTTTTCTTTTCTTGCGTTCACTTTCTCTTTCTTTCCCCTCTGTACAGAAGACATTGATACACACATGTTAATTTAGTGGAGAAGAGTTTTAATTAAACAAGTATGGATAGCCTGAAACCATTCAAGGCTGTGCCAGTCACTGTAGAGGCAAGTGTAGATGAATTGAAGCAGAATATGGGAGAGCTGTGATCTACCCAGTTGCTTCTGGAGGCTTATAGATAAATTAATGCCTTCCTCCCCATGAGGACAGCCTCTCAGCAGGTCTGCTAGGGGGCTGGCAGCCATCCAGTCAATAAGCCATCCTTGCTGCAACAGTGGAACTGCTTAATACGAGTCGCTTCAGCTTTGCTTTTATTTCTTGGAAAGGCATCACAGTCAGCCTAAATTCTGGACCCCCCAAGCAGAAATTAGAGCCTCTATTACCCTTTGTTAATTGCAAATTACATATGGCTTTTGTACTGTAGTGTCTCTGAAAAGGCAGCAAGTAATGATTAGTGTTTCCATCTGTGTGCAGAACTAGACGTGTGTGTGTGTGTGTGTGTGTGTGTGCACGTGCACCGTGTGTGCATCTCTGTGCGCAGGGAGAGTGAGAGAGCATGTACCTCTCATTGAGGGAAAGCACTGCTTTGTTTGGAGGTAACTGATCTCTTACCAAGTTCTATTCTCGACTTCCACAGGATGATACTTGTGGCAAAATGGAGGCTTCAGTGTAGTGAGATCTGCTGTTAATGAGTGCAATATTTTTAAACGAGAAAGTTTAAGAAATGTATTTGTAGGTGCATAATATTCGGTTTTCAATGGCAAATGTTAGTTTGGAAGAATGGGGTTTGTACAAGTAGAAAAAAATCCTATTAAAAAAGACAACATTTAAAAAGTTTTAGTGCAGGGAGCCTGGGTGGCTCAGTCAGTTAAGCGTCCGACTTCGGCTCAGGTCATGATCTCGCGGTCCGTGAGTTCGCGCCCCGCGTCGGGCTCTGTGCTGACAGCTCAGAGCCTGGAGACTGTTTCAGATTCTGTGTCTCCCTCTCTCTCTGCCCCTCCCCTGTTCACGCTCTGTCTCTCTCTGTCTCAAAAATAAATAAACGTTAAAAAAAATAAAAAGTTTTAGTGCATGGTGGTGAAATCGCTCAACTATAACAACTACAGTAAACTGTAATGCTGGACGATTTTTAAAGTAAGAGAAATCTTCATAGTGAGCTGTGACTGATGTATTTTTTTTTGATTTTTTACTTTTACTTTGACGGATTTTGTTTTGTCTTAAAAAGAGGTCCTTAAAAAATTATTGAGAACCGTGGAGAACACAGGATTCCTCCAACGACATTTGGAGAACCAGTGATCTAGACTGACAAAAATTTTGGCAAGACATTAACTCTCTAAATTCCCAGAGCTATGAACCCCATAGGGAAAGGTAAACTACATAAATTTTAACTAAGTATTATTACACAATAATTTAAAAATAAGTATTAGAAAAGTTGTCCTTAACAGTAAGACTGCCACTCTTCTGAATTCTTTGCACTTTTTTTTTTTTAATGTTTATTTTTGAGACAGAGACAGAGCATGAGCAGGGGAGGGGCGTAGAGAGAGGTAGACACAGAATCCGAAACAGGCTCCAGACTGTGAGCTGTCAGCACAGAGCCAGACACGGGGCTCGAACGCATGAACTGTGAGATCGTGACCTGAGCCAAAGTCAGACCCTTAACCGTCTGAGCCACCCAGGTGCCCTGAATTCTTTACACCGTCTTAACATTTTTTTTCCATCCATATTTAGTCTGTTGGAAGATAATAAGCCAGAACTCTAGATGTAGCTGTTTTCCCTTTGTGTGTCTTCTCTTGAATATTTTCTCAAACATCTTGTGGTCCTTATAATTGATTCAAACAGCATACTGTAGGGGCGCCTGGGTGGCTCAGTTGGTTGGATGTCGAACTCTTGATTTCACCTGGGTCATGATCCCAGGGTCGTGGGGTTGAGCCCTGCATTGGGCTCCGTGCTGAGCATGTAGCCTGCTGAGGAGTCTCTCTCTCTCTCTCTCTCTCTCTCTCTCTCTCTCTCTCTCTCTCTCTGCCCCTCTCCCCAACTTGGGCATGCTTGCTCCCCTCTCTCTAAAAAAACCAAAACAAAACAAAACTGAAAACAAATGGCATATTCTATTAAGATTCTCCTTTATCCCTGTTCACACCATCAGGCGTTTTCTGCACAGGCACTTTTCCTTTCCTGTTGAGATGAAGAGACATCAGGTCTATTGGAATTGCTATACTAAGGTGGACTTGGGTACTACTGTTTTGGATGTTCATTTGCTTTTATTTTATAAACTTTTTTTAAAGTTTATTTTTTTGAGGGAAAGAGCATGAGGGGGAAGGGGTAAAAGGAGAGAAGGAGAGAGAGGGAGAGAGGGAGAGAGAATATTCCAAGCAGGCTCCATGCTGTCAGTGCAAAGCTTGATGTGGGGCTTAAACTCATGACCCATGAAATCGTGACCTGAGTCAAAATCAAGAGTGGGACACCGACTGAGCCACTCAGGTGCCCCTGCTTTTATTTTAAATTAAAAAATGTTTTCTCTAAGTAGTACATGACCATGGTACCAAATGCAAAAAGTGAAGAAAGGTACACAGTGAAAAAAGGTCTCCCTGCCTCCTCTGTCCCCAGCCACCTGATGTCCTTCTGCGGAGGTAGCCACTTTGCTAACCTTTTTGGGTATCTTCACAGATGGTCTGTGCATTTTCAGGCATATAGAGTAACTCATTGCTTTTTTTCTTACACAAACGATGGCGTCGTGTATTTGATGTTCTGTACATATCCTGGCAGCCTTTCCGATATCGGTACATTCAGAGCTACCTACTTTAAAAAAAAAAATTGTGACATAGTTTCCATTATATAGAAGTGCCCAACTGGGGCACCTGTCAGCTGTGCTGACAGCTCAGAGCCTGGAGCCTGCTTCAGATTCTGTGTCTCCCCTCCTTCCTCCCCTCCCATGCTCGTGCTCTCTCTCTGTCTCTCAATAATAAATAAACGTTAAAAAAAAAAATTAAAAAAAAAGAAGTGTTGAACTTATGTAACCAGACCACTGCTGGGGGATATTGAGGATCTTTCCAGTTGTTTACTATCTAAACAGTGCTACAAAGGCTATCACTGTAGTTAGAGAGGTGCTAGTGGTTAAGAGGACGTGTCTGGCTCAGATCCCAGGATATCTGCATGACTTTGATTCGGCCACTTCCTTTACCTCTCTGTAATTTCCTTACCTGTGAAAAAAGGGGAGTATAGCCCATGGGAATGTTGAGAAGATTTAATGTTGTAATATATTTCAAATAGTCCTGGCACAGAGACATGCTCCGTGTGTGACAACTCTTACTATTCAGTCTGCCATTTTGCAAGATGAAAGGGTCTTCATAGGATAAATGCACAGAAATCGTTTTGCTGATCAAATTTAATTTTGAAGACTATTGCCAAATCATTCCCTGTAGGTAGAAGACCAGTTGATGTTCTCACCTGAGGTGTGGGAGGTGAGCTCATTTTTAGTTCTCATAAATTGCCTCTGGATATGTCTGTAAATCTGGACCGTGATTGTATGTTCCTGAGGCCCATTTAAGTAGTTGCTCAAGAGGGAAAGATTTCAAGTTAAAAACTTCTGACCCCTGAAATTTTTCAGTGCTTCTAGAAGATCTTACTTTTTTACTTTTATCATCATGACGTCTTATCTTAATAATAAACTGATCATGGCAATAATAAATGTGTGAGTGGTAAACTACTTTAAACCAGTAGGCTTTTATTATGTACTTGTAGAATGCTTTACCTACTCATAGATGAGAAAATTTAGTCTATTAAATCTTCATACCATTTGTTAGAGGGATTATTATATTTACATGTAAGGAAGCTTTGCATAATTTTTTTGTAATGTTTATCCATTTTTGAGAGAGAGAGAGGGAGAGACAGAGCATGAGCCAGAGAGGTGCAGAGAGAGAGGGAGATGCAGAATCCGAAGCAGGCTCCAGGCTCTGAGCTGTCAGCACAGAGCCCGACGCGGGGCTCTAACTCAGGAACTGTGAGATCATGACCTGAACTGAAGTCAGACGCTTTAACCGACTGAGCCACCCAGGCGCCCCCATAATTTTTATGTTCATAAAAAATGAATGTAAAATTAGAACTTGATAGTGTTAGGTTACCACATAAGCTACTAGTATTGCACCTGCTTGAAGGTAAGACAGCAGTCTCGATTAGCTCAAGCACCAGTGGTTTACTCCATTTCTGTCATGTTTAGAGTATGCAAAAGGCACCCAACTCTGTGGCCCGTTTCACAGACTGGTGAAGAAGAGTGCTTTGTCCTAATCAGCGTAGGATCATGTTCTCGGAGACGAGCAAATTGTTGACTTCTAAGCCTTTGCTAACTCTGTAATAAATGCTAATCACTTTGTACCTCTGACGCCTCACCTTGCAGTGTTTTGGGTAAGAGTGGAAGCGCTTAGCCAGCCATGAAATTGGTAGGACACCAAGGCCTGACCTGATTATTATTCAAGAGCGTGGTTACTCATGGGCTGGAACCAGCCCCACGCTGCTGCAGCAGAACTTTTAGTTAGAATTAAAGTCACAAAAATTCTACAGGTTTCTCTAGTAATACCTTTAGTACTGGAACTGGCTGTTAGCCTCTGTTTTGGGACTCTTCATGGCTTTACCATGAATGCAACTTTAAAGTGGCTTTTAAACTTTTTTCACACGGGAGCAATTCATTGACGCTTTTTTAGAATTGGCTGAAAACTGTAGCTGCCTCTCTTCAGAGAAGGATGCCCGCAATTTATGAGATTCCTGGATATGCATGGGATTTTATTGGTACTTCACTCATTGGATTTAGTATGTCTTATGTCGTGCATGGATGAAGGACATTTTTTGAAAAGAGGGCTTTTCATGTTGTTATTTCAAAAGGTAATCATCACATCACCTTCGTTCTACTATGGATTGCGTATCTGAAAATTTTCACTGAAAGCACTTGAAAAACTGCTGGGAGGGAACTAATTTTGAATGATACAGCTATAAAGGTAGGTGTAGACTCAACAGCACAACTTCCCAAAGTACCTGCTTTTCCCTAGAAAGTGCCCAAAAAACGTGTTGGTCAAAAACTTTTTTTTCCAAGAACATTTCTTGAGAAGAACTTCATTAGTATGAGAGGGTCCTTAGATTCAGAGCGTTTACCCCAAATCTCTGTTTTAGAATATTACCCCATAGAAGTTGTTGGTTCATCTTGTTTCTGCATTTACCTCAGTTTTGTGGCATAAATTTTACCTGAGTTATCCCTTGATAGCTTTCAACAAAATAGTGGCATGAAAGGGCGGTGCATACTACCAAAATTGTAGTGGTGAATTGGTTTGTTGGGGAGACTCCCCAAGAATGGTTTAGTTTTCGTTTCAACAAATCAGTCCATGTGTGCAAGAAACTTTTCTGTTCAGTCACCAGCGAGCTGATGTCTTGACACTTCGTATAATTTTCAAAAACTATAATTTTTATGTTCTAAATCCTTGCCAGTAGTGGGTTAGTTTCTTAAATAGCCTTAAAAAATGGGGCACCTGGGTGGCGCAGTCGGTTAAGCATCCGACTTCAGCCAGGTCACGATCTCGTGGTCCGTGAGTTCGAGCCCCGCGTCAGGCTCTGGGCTGATGGCTCAGAGCCTGGAGCCTGTTTCCGATTCTGTGTCTCCCTCTCTCTCTGCCCCTCCCCCATTCATGCTCTCTCTCTGTCCCAAAAAATAAATAAACGTTGAAAAAAAAATTAAAAAAAAAATTAAGTCCCCAAACAAATTTCAGGTATGAATATGAATATTAATTTTAATTTTTCTTCTCCATTCTACTTATCAATCAGTCACATGGCACTTGGGTATGACCTCGGTGGCAGCCCGTTCTAGTGAAATTAAAATGTAAACCATGGAATTCTTTCAAGAAGTTGTTGACAGTTTTCTGCAATCTAGTTACTATTTTGAAGTATGCATTTATCAAAGCCTGAAACTATTTGGAATCTACGTACCGAGAGAATTTTCCTTGTGCACACTCTGTTAATGGGCGGTTTACAACTTGGTGGGACAAAACAAGATTCTGCTTTACTGAATAATGGACAGTAATCAGTGAATGAGCCAGAGTCAAAAAACTATGGCAGGTTGAGGGAGGCTAAGGACAAGGTCCAGGAGACTCAGGGCCTATTGGATGCTTGCTTTATTTTCTACAGTCCAGCATTGCTATGTGATATGACAGCCAGAGAGAAAAGGAAACTGGGCCAGAGGATTACAGCACAGGGAGGATTTAGGTTTAATAGGATTTTATTAGGCTCTAAGTAGAGGTTGTCTGAGGTAGTTTAACCCAAAATGAATCCCCCCCCCAACTGCTATTACTCATAATTGAGGGCACAAGTTTTCTCTCTCTTCAGGTGTTCCCAGTATTTGAAGAATCTTCACCCCTAGATGGAATTTTACATGATAAGCACATTTATAGTAATAGACTTTTTATGTATTTAGTAGCAGCCAATTCAGGGCATTCCAAAGTGCATTCTAAAACAATGAGTTTTTCTATTGGCAATTGCTTAGGAAAAAACCCAAACAAACTGAATTATATTAGCGATGGCTGATTCCTGCGCTTTGGGTTCTTTTTTTTTTTTTTTTAATGTTTTATTTATTTTGAGACAGGGAGAGACAGGGCGTGGACAGGGGAGGGTCAGAGAGAGGGAGACACAGAATCTGAAACAGTCTCCAGGCTCTGAGCTGTCAGCACAGAGCCCGACGCGGGGCCTGAACTCACGGATCGCGAGATCATGACCTGAGCCGAAGTCGACCGCTTAACCGACTGAGCCACCCAGGCACCCCTGCTTTGGGTTCTTTAAGTGAACTAGGCTTTAATTGTTGTTTGTTTGTTTGTTTAATATGCCTCCTTTTCTTTTTTTTCTTTTTCTTTTTTTTTTTTTTTTTTTTTTTGTTTTTGAGAGAGAGAGTGTGTACGTGCAAGCATGAGTTGGGGAGAGGGGTAGAGGGAGAGGAAGACAGAGGGAATCTTAAGCAGGCTCTATCAGCATAGAGCCCAAAGCGGAGCTCCATCCCATGATCCTGAGATCATGACCTGAGCTGAAATCAAGAGTTGCACACTCAACCGATTGAGCCACTCAGGCTCCCTGAAATATGCTTTTAATTGTTAAAAAGAGTACAGATAGAATCCATTTATAACTAGAAATCTTACAAAGATTTTTATATTATGGCCATTATTCTGCTTCTAAGCTATCTTCTTACCCCTCCCCCATTAGTAAAACAGTGGAATAAAGTACAGAAAATAATGACTTTTGAGCTGGGAGAGACCTAAGAAATAACCATGTAATCCTAGTAACTCATCTAAATCAGGTTCCAAATCAAGAGCCCTGTTTTTTTTTACTCAAGGTCTCACAGCTGGTTAGAGTCCTGAGCCATCTCCCAGTTCAGAGCTCAAGTCTGCAAGTGGTGACTTGACATTTTCTGACCTCCACACGTGGAAGACTGAACTAAAAACTCTTAGCCCTATCCTTTGTTACCACTTTAAATCCACCTAATCTCTCTAAGCATTTCCACAAGCCAACCAGAGAAATATGAGGAGGGAAGAAGGAGAAATGGGAAGGAAGCCTGTCATGCCTTTTCATCAAGTTCAAGAGATTGCTTCTAATTTGGTGACTCACTGTGGAAAAACTCATTGTGGCTTTTCTTTAAGTCTAGGCCTCTCCTACCCGTGTTCTTGACCTTGCCTTTCCTCTGCTCTTGTTGCTATATCAAAATCCTTAATATATATATATATATACATATATATGTATGTATATATATATATACACACACACACACACATATAAATATGTATATAAATATACATATATATTTAAATTCTCTATGTTCATTGGTTCCTTCCCATTAGGCCTGCAAATATGATCATTTTTTTCCTTAATAAAAATGTTCCCTTGGCCTTGTTTCCCCTTAAGGTGACCACCATTTCTTTTCCTTAAGGAATTTTTTATAATACATTATTAGAAGATATTATATTTAAATAGATAAAAGGAGGATGGTGTGAGTGGTATGAGACCATATATCATTAAATGACAAAATGTTTACTTTGTAATTTCAGTCTTATAGTGAAAGAGGGGTATATGAAAATAGAGTCATTTGGTGTTCAGGGGGAAAGTGATTTTCACACATTTATAGCTTTCCTCAGTATTAAGCTTTTCAGAGGAGCCTGAAATTAGATAAGGATGTCTGTCTATTTGCGAATGAGGCTGAAGGAATTTTTGCAGTGGCAAGAGGTATAATCTAGTAACTAGAATCTAAGCCTTTATGATCTGATGGTATATTTTATAATTCTGTGGTACGGAAGCATATGCATGTGCTTTTTTTCACAACCAAATAAAAGATATAATGTACTTTCAAAAAAGAGCAAATAAGAATACATATAATTCTTATGTCAGTTATCTCTATCCCCAACAGTGATTTAATAGCATTTTTCTTTCCTTACTGGTGAAAAATGTTTTTACATATAATATTAATGAGATATATAAATTTGACTGTTCAGTAATTTTGGAAATAATAAAGTCAGCTCTGTCTGCGGTATAGAATCTGTGCTGGCCTATCAGACGCTATACATGTATTTTGGTAGCTCCTCCCCCCCACCCCATGCCAAAAAACTCAACAACCACACCACAAAACCACATGCAACCGCTGTCGGAAAGAGTCCTTTGGGTATTTTTCAGTGTTGGTGGTTCATTTGAAGAAAGAAAAAAGTCACTCTGAATGGTTTATAGAGCTGTCTCTCAGGCATGAAATTCGAGTTGAAGAGCGTGTGGGTATTTGCAGGGAGAACAGGCTGAATATGTGGCCAGAGTGTTCCTCTAAACAGTCCCAGCACCTATAGGTCAGGCTACAGAGAGTAGAGGGCAAGAACGGGAGAAAGGTCCAACAATGCCGTACTTATGACTTGAGCACATGTTCCGGTGGCTGCAGCCTCTTTTACCTGCTCCTGGCTTTTTGTTTAGTTTTGTCCTTCTCTGTTCTTCACTTGGGACGTTCAGCTGTGCTCTGAGAGTTAAATAAAAAGCCTGGAATGGAAAAAATGCAAAAGGGAAAAAAAGTGAAGCCTGAGAACAGACAGATGCAGGAATATATTGAAAACCTTGGCATTTGAGGAAATATACCTTTATACATCTCTCATAAATATGGAGTCCTCTCTTTCAGTTTTCTATTGCCCTGGGGACACGCTAGTGCTTTAATACTCTAACATGGGAATGAGAGACAGACAGACAGACAGGCAGGCAGACGGAGGAAATATCCAGCTTTCTTGTCTCGGATGTGTTGGAAGTATTTTCATTTATAGAATCTTCTGGCAGTTTCTCCTTCTGAAACATGAATTGCTTGACTTGCCTGATACCCCTCCCCCTTGTTCTCCCAAGCTTACCCGTTATTGTGGTTTCTGTATTTATGACACATTTAGAATCTTCTGTATTTATGACACATTTAGCCTTAAAAATATGATTGGTTAAGCATCGTCCAAGCGAGATGCACTTTTCTTAGAGAAGATACAGCCTCCTTTGGGAATATCGCCAGGGATTAAAGCCAGGAGAAAGGAGAATATAGATTTCTAGAAAGAACAGTGGACTGGGAATCAAGAGACTTACCTTTGATTTCCATCAAAACTAACCTGTGGGGCACCTGGGTGACTCAGTGGGTTGACTGTTTGACTCTTGATTTTGGCTCAGGTCATGATCCCAGGGTTGTGGGATGGAGCCCTGAGTCGGGCTCAGTCCCAGAGTGGAGCCTACTTAGGATTCTTTCTCTGCCCCTCTCCCCTGGCTTGCTCTCTCTCTCTCTCTCTCTCTCTCTCTCTCTCTGTGTGTCTCTCAAATAAAATAAAATAAAATTAAAACAACAAAAGAAACTAATTCGTAATTTATGACTTGAACTAAGGTATTTATCTTGTCTATAATGCAGTCTCACTGTCTGAAAAGAGTGCGTGTGCAGCCCCTCTGAGAACAAACCTAACAGACCTTAGAGAGCATGTTTCTAATTTTGATTTTGAAGCAGTTGGCATGTTCAATGTTCCCTTCTTATGTCAGAAGAAGAATCTGGGGATCCTGGGGCTGGGAGGAGTCTCAAGGAGTCTTGTACGTTTTGAACCTCTGGGATGAACCGAAACACTCTGATTTTCCTCATTATTTTCATTATAGCATCTGAATAAGAGACATTGTCACAGAAATATTATGTTTAAGACAACAAGGGAGTTAAGTCAGAACTTGTTTTTATCTCTTATCACGTAAAGCAGGGCCACATACTGAAATGTTACCTAATAAGGGCCAGTCCAGTAACCAAGAGTGAGGTGATGACGCTGGCTGTCAGATTCTAGGGAGTGGTGGGGACCGTGGGAACGGGAAATGTATACCCTGTGTGCGTGGGGAGGCCACTCCTGGTGTTTAAGACAACACATGGGCCTGTCAAAACATGCCTCTTAGTGGCAAAGAGCTGTTGTTGGCAGTGGGCAATGTCTTATTGAAAACAATAGATTTATATTATTAGGAATTAAGAATTACATGTTGGAAAATTCACCAATTTGAGTAATAAAATACAGTCCTAGACGATACACACGAGCTGTTTCCCTCAGGTATGTAATTTGTGTGGTCTTTCTTCAAAGAGGCTGTCCTCTTTCTACATACTTTAATCTCCTTCCATTCTCCTTAAAAATGTTTTCTTTCCTCAAGAATGATCACGTCTAGCAAGTTTTCTGTTCTTACATTCTAACATTTTTTCCCCCAGATATGAATGTTGAATGGTTAGCCTTCTACCCCCAACAGATGTCCTTGTTTTGAATATTCCTTAACTATGTTTTAGTTAATTTCACTCCCCACAAAGAACTTGGGCCATAAGTCTAACCTGAATCCTCACATTAAGCCCCCTTTCTCACACTTTATTGTTAGTGGGCGGAACAGTTGACCAGTGTGATACCCTTCATATTACTCAGTTGAAAATAGCTGGATTTTTTTTGGCACTGCAAGTCTGGAAATTTTATCATGGATTTTGTTTCCCGGTGCTCTAATAATTATCCTGTAATCACTTTGAACTCTCTCCAGTTTGTACGCTTAAAAAAAAAAAAAAAAAAGGATTCTGAACTGTACCCAGTCCTTTGGATGGGCTGACCACAATGATAAGACAATACCATTGTCTTACCACTTTTGTCTGTTAGCAACACGCAACTGGCTCATATTTACTATACACTCTGTGACCTCAATATCTTTTTTCTCCCTACCGGCTCTGTTGTAGTCATACTTTCTTCATATTTTATCCACATAATTCATTTTTCATTTGTAAGTGTGCTATCTTGTACTCACACCGAGTAAGCACTATCTTGTTTTTGATGGATCATTTCTATCTGTGATTTGTCAAGGTTACTTGGAATTCTATTATTTTTCAGAAAAGCTAGAAACCTTAACTTGGTTTGTAGCTATGAAATGACTGAGAATGCTTTAAATTCCATTATGACAGCCATTGATTAAAAAAAAATTCAATCATAATGGACCCAGGAGTCTGGGTGCTGTTTTATAAGTACCCCAAGTGGCATCAAGCCATTTATTTCTGTCGCTGTTAACTAATGGTTTTCCTGTTTCTGGATGTTTTTAAACTCCACAGACATTGTTATCATAATCTCTTGCTTGATTATAGACACTAGATTTGAATGATTAGAAATTCAATCTAGGGGACTGTGGTTGGTGGTAGTGGAGAAAATAAAGCTGATAATTGTTTAATTCATGCACGTAGCTTTGGTAGTAGCATCATTATTTTGTATTTTTGGTAGCAAGGTAGGAGAAAATAGGGGAACCCGTAGATAGAGTAGTAATGTCTCTTTCGTGGATGTTTTGTTCTGCGTTGGACTTTGAGAATGTCTATGCTTGGATTTAAATTTAATAGCCAGTGTCCTATTAAATATATGAACATAACGAGATGTGTTTTTGTTATTGTCCTTACAGGTTTCAGAAGATAACAATGAAATGTGAAGAAGTTACATTTCTTACGTGATACTTGAAAGTTAGTGACTGCTTGCCAAATTTTCTGGAAAATTAAATATGACTTAGAAGCATTGATGTATGAAGGTTTATGATGTCATCGGTTGCGACAGAAAGTAAACTCCAGCAGACTGTGAGCCTGCAGGGAGTTGACCCAGAAACATGCATGATTGTATTTAAAAACCACTGGGCACAGGTAATGTATGAGTTCCACTTCCTCTGCTGGTCTAGGTAGCCCTCAAGGTCTCCATCACATTGAACCAGGATTGCCTATCTCTGTGGCACTAACTAAGGCTTCCAGAAGTATAGGGCACGGAAACCCTTTCAGGTGGAAGGGAAAGCAACTTTTTTTTTTCTTTCCTAGAATAGGGATCTGGTTAAAAACCATGGTTGCCATAAAAGCAATTAGGGAACATATATGTTCCTCAGATATTTTTAGAAGAACAGCAGTTGGCCTTAAAGTGGCTTTTGCATCACTTTGCAGTAGACTTGACCTTGTTTACAAACTCTCTTTCCCTCCTCCCTGATGATTTCCATTTAGTCCTCACATTCCAATAGCACTAAAATACACATTTATGAAATACCTACCAAGTGCTGTGCTGAGTACTTCAAAAGCTTTAAGCTTTATGTCATTTAATCTTCTCCGCAAACCCACAAGGCAGTTAATATTAGCTTCCTCATTTTACAGATGAGGGAATAGAAAATTAGCGATGTTAAATGACTTGCTTGAGGTTATACAAATAGCGAGTTTGCAAGCAAGTGCATAGACCTTGGTCCCTTGACTCGTGTATTTGACCTCTGTGCTTCTACCATTTTTTGGGCTGGTAGTCCCTGTGTAATCTAACAAAAGAAGATGCCTGGCAGTACCTGAATTCATTAGAAAGCTGTTTATAAAAGTTTTCTTGATTATTCGTTTTGACTTCTCTGTAACTCTGATCTGCTCATAGAGATAATTAAGGGTTGAGTGTTCAGAAAATTTATCAGCTCACCACCTTTCCTCAGGGAGTTTGTAAGTAGTAAAATAAATAAAATTGGCCTTCTTTACTACTTGTCCAACATTACACTCCCTAGGTGAGCTGGTAAGTGGCTATTTATGTGACAGTTTTTTAATGACTACCCAGTTCCTTCCTGTGGCCGGACACAGTACAGGGGTTAAAGCACTGAGCCTGCAAATCACAACAATTATAGGGGACACAGTTTAGATCAAAAACAAAATCGATTCTACTTCTGGGTCATTTGCACTTTGTAGCTTCTTGTCATTCATATAAAGCTTCCAAGATTTTTTATGCATTTCCCATTCTCTGACTTTTTACAATTAGAATCATAATGGATTTGCTCTGGATTTTAAGGGCATGTCTGCTTTAGCAAAGGGAGGAAAGTAATTCAGGAGTTTTCCAGATAATTAGAGTAGTTGTCTTTGACTTTGCACTTTTATAAGTATTTTAATGTGCCAGCTCCAAAGTGGGTTTGTGAACCAAGGGGATGTGGCTGTTAGCCCATTGGGTGTGGGAAGAATATTTTAGAAAGCCTATTTTTATCTTTATCTTTATCTCTAATTTAACTTAATTTTATTTTTTTGAGAGAGAGAGAGGGCAGAGGCGGGGCAGAGGGAGAGGGAGAGAGAATCTTAAGCAGTCTCCATGCCCAGCCCAGAGCCTGACATGGGGCTTGAACTCACAAACGCATGAAATCATGACCTGAGCCGAAGTCAGACACTTAACTGACTTAGCCACCCAGGCACCCCAATTAGATGTTTTATATTAACAGTACTTTCAGCCTCAGTCATTTCACTTGGCTGAAGAACTCCCATCATTCTAGTATGTATTCTTGGCTCTGAGCCCATTTTGTTTATTTGTGTAAAAATACTTTTGATTGTAATTGTTCCTGGTGGAGTATCTGTGATGTGGTCCATTTAATACCCATTTATATAGACATGATATATCAACCTCTTGATTTTATGTGGATGGATCATTTGCCCTGTCAAATTCCGTCCTGGGCAAGCTTTCTCCAAAGCTGTTGGAGTGCTGTTAGAGAGTCTTAATTCATGAATTTGTAAATACTCTTTCACACTAGTGAAGGAGTAAATTAGTGGTCCCAGAATCATATTACTCATTTCCCTATCTTATATGAATGACTTCAGCATTATCAGACATTATGGGTTATCTGAAACATAGTACCCTTTGTTTAGTGCAGAAAATATATATATTTTTTCTTTTCAAAATTTTAAATGTTTATTTATTTATTTAGAGAGAGAGAGTGAGGGTCAGAGAGAGAGGGAGAGAGAGAGAGAATCCCAAGGAGACTTCATGCTGTCAGTACAGAGCACGATGGGGGATCATGACCTGAGCTGAAATCAAGAGCTGGATGTTTAACCAACTGAGCCACCTAGGACCCTCTTTTCAAGTTTTTACTTAAGTTCTAGTTAGTTAACATATATTGCAATACTGGTGTCAGAAGTAGAATTCAGTGATTCATCACAAGTGCCCTCCTTAGTACCCATCACCCATGTAGCCCAAGCCCCACCCACATCCCTCCATCAACTCCCAGTTTGTTCTCTATAGTTAAGAGTCTCTTATGGTTTGTTTTCCTCTCTTTCTTTTCCCCTCCTCCCATATGTTCATCTGTTTTGTTTCTTAAATTCTAATATGAGTAAAGTCATATGGTATTTGTCTTTCTCTGACTGACTTATTTCATTTAGCATAATATACTCTAGCTCCATCCACTTCGTGGCAAATGGCAGGATTTCATTCTTTTTTTTTTTTTTTTGATCTGATGGCTGAGTGATATTCCATTGTATCTATATATGCCATATCTTCTTTATCCCAGTGCAGCAGAATATTGAGTTGAGAGTAAGGATAACTTTGTCAGAGGGAATGGTGTTTAGTTATTAAATACTTGCTTTTATAAAGTGGAGACACTCTTTGTTTTATTGTTGTTTCAACCATTTCTTTAACTTTCTTACTTCTTTAGCCTTGACTTTTCCTTTTAAATAAACCTGCAAGTGCCCACAGTGTCTATTTACTTCCAAGAAAGGCTCTTGAGGACCTTTCTGTTGCATTTCTTCACGTTGAAGAAATGCATGTGAATGTCAACACAATTATTGTTAAATGGAGATTTACCAAGCCCAAACTGCGGATACATTGGTATAGGGGGCACAGGTGGACATGGGAATGTGTAAGCCTTGGTCTGAGCTTTTAAAGAATGTATATGCTGGGATACCTGGGTGGCTCAGTCGGTTGAGTCTGACTTCAGCTCAGGTCATGATGTTGTGGTTCACGAGTTCGAGCCCCACATCGGGCTCTGTGCTGACAGAAGCCTAGAGCCTGCTTCAGATTCTGTGTCTCCGTCTCTCTTTGCCCCTCACCCCTCATACTCTGTCTTTCTGTCTCTCTCAAAAATAAATAAACATTTAAAAAAAATTTTTAAAAATAAAGAATGTATATGCTAATTTGGATGACAAGGTGAGATACATGATTAGAAAATGAATAATATTACTACAGGAATTAAATCAAAGGAAGGGACTATTATGGGTGAAAGTGGCTTGCGAAATGGAGGAAGTGAGATTTTTGCTAGCTTGACTATAGGAAAGGAAAGTTTTCTTGACAAAGGAAAACAATGTTTTGGAGAAGATGTTGGGAAGAAATGTTCAGCTTTGGCTTTTCTTGGTGATAAAAAAAAAAAAGTGAGGAAGTTAGGGCAAAGTGGAGGTGCAAGGCTAACTCAGGTAAAGAATGAGAGATTCAGTTGATAGGAATAAATGAGACTCATTTCAGAGTTTTGTACATTAGTACTTTGTTGTGAGTTGTGCAGTGTGGAGCTACATGTGGAAGGGTTGCAGAGGATTGGGAAGTGAGCTAAAGCCTGATATAATCTCCTGTGACTAGTGTGACAGCAGCCCCTGGGTTTCCCTGAGGCCACCCAAGGAAGCTGTAAGGCTGGTAAGAAATGTGGCATAGTCAGAACTGGGTGACAACATTGTATTTACCGAAGTGCCCCAGCAGCTGGCAAGCATAATACTTTTTATCTGTTAAATTAGGGAAAATGAAGTCAACAGACGTCCGTGGTATCCAGAGTTCTTCTGTTTGTTAGGATACTTGAGTACAAATTCAGCCTAATTAACGTGTATTTGGCAGTTTCTGTTCCAGGCCTTGAGTTACAAAGCAAACTCTGATGGAGGAGGCTATCCGCTTGCCCACCTACACGCTGCAGTCTGTCAGGGACAGCTTGTCACACAACCAGCCATCATCCACGGCAGTCTGTGATTCAGGAAGGTTGCCAGTGGAGAGATCTTGAGTGGCCCAGTTGTGCACTTGAGTTTCCAAACTGTTCCCTGGGCCCAGTGATGTCATGACATCCCCAGAATAGTTCTTTAGGGGACATTCGGCAGGTGACATTGCTGACAGTGAATCCAGGCCATAGGAAGCAGCCTCTGGCTTGTACTTTCTCTCACTTTCTGAGACGCCGTCTTGCACTGTCATGTTGCCAGAGCAGTGACTCTAAAACCCAGATTTGCCCGTGTCAGTTTTCTAGTTGGACATTTCAGTGGCATCCGGGCACCTACAGGCCAGCACGTCACACAGGGCCTTTATGGTCTGGCCTCATTTCACTCCCTGTCTCTGATTTATTCTCTAGAAATGGGAAATTACTTGGAGTTCCTAGCCAACCCCACTCCTAGGCAGTGGCCTTCACGCTATTTCACGCTTCTCTGCTTTAGGCATTTCCTCCTCTTCCTGCCTGGAATATCCCTCCCCCTGGTTAAATGCCTCTCCTTCTTAAAGAGTCTTTTGGGACATCAGTTTTTCTAGGAAACCTTCTCTGCTCTCTTTTATGCTTCTACTCAGTGCTCCAGCAGCATCCTGAGTGTTCTTTCTCTGTTATACCAGCCACATTTTATTAAGATTATGTGTGCAGTAGCTTCCTTCCACCCTCATTTCAAGCTCTTCATGATCAGAGACCATTTATAGTTGACCTACATCTCCAAGTGCCAAGAATAGCGTAGCCCCATTGTTGTAGATATTCAATAAATTGTTGAACTGCGAGATGGGAACATTGTATGAAGTACAACTTTAGAAGAGCTAGGTGACTTAGAAAACAGCTTTGAACATACGTTAGTATTAAAACATTCCATAATTTTGTAGGAAGGTCTTTGGACTTCTATTTAATGATCTGTGATTTGGAGGACTGTGTGTGTGTGTTTAGTTTTTATAGTAGTCTGGAAGAACGATTTATAGTCGAGTAGACTATTGTTTTTATCTCTTGCCTTTACTTCTGTGCTTCTTCTGAATGGAAGAGAGAACAGGATGTAAGAAGCATTGGTCCACCAGATAATAAACTGTTCAACTATTTTGCCATGTGAATTAACCCACCCATACACCAGTTTTTCGTAATGGCACAGCTGTACCGTGAAGCTTCATGGACCTTGCTCTATTCATTCTCTGTCCTCTCCTTTTGAGCCTTGAATCAGTATTGGTTATATACTCAATGGTGTCTGCACTTAGAGCTAGGAGAACAGAAGTGATGGGTTAAAAATAAAATCAATTGGAAATGCACATTTCTGTGTGCTTCTGGTTAGTCAATAGCCCAAAGCTTCTCCTTACCATCCCTCAGCCTCCAAAAATAAGCGGTTATACAATTTTTGAGCCAAGAAAATTTCAGCTCAGATAGAATAATGACAATGGATGAAGAAAAGCTAGTGAGTCTAGTAGCCTTTCTCTTCTTGGTGAGGGTGGGGATGGGAAAAATTAGATTAGTTAATTAAGTCAAATGTCTTCCCACAATAATGCAAAGTAGATGATATGGTTTAAGTATAGTATCTTATGTAGAGCTCCAAGGGGCCTGATCCTAGTAAAGAAGTATAGAGGACTTATAAATGGATTTGAGATGTGTCTGTTCCCTGTGAAACTGATTCTCTTGTTCCGTTCGTCTTCATTCTTTTGGTCTATGCCTTGTCATGGACGAAATGACAAAAATTAGTCTTTGAGAGATGAAAAGTTGGGAAGTATTAGAGAATCTCATCTTAATATCTTAGTCAAATGATGTTTGTTAATATTTTAAAAATTTAGGGGCGCCTGGGTGGCGCAGTCGGTTAAGCGTCTGACTTCAGCCAGGTCACGATCTCACGGTCCGTGAGTTCGAGCCCCGTGTCAGGCTCTGGGCTGATGGCTCAGAGCCTGGAGCCTGTTTCCGATTCTGTGTCTCCCTCTCTCTCTGCCCCTCCCCCGTTCATGCTGTGTCTCTCTCTGTCCCAAAAATAAATAAACGTTGAAAAAAAAATTAAAAAAAAATTTATATCTTTTAGCTTCTCAAGTAGCTCTGAACTTGACAGTAGAAAGTGAAGCAGAACAGAAGCTGTGTTTCTTTAGAGGGCTGAGGCATTAACTTATGCTTCTAGTGGACTTTAAAGTGGTCTAACATGTGGAAATATCAACAGTGCACCCACTGTATGATCAGTGATAAGTCTGTTTTTTTACCATGGAATATTATTACATAGATCATTATTCTTAAATCCTTTCCCTAAAACCTAAATTTAACAAACATACCTAAATGAAGGTTTTATTATGTTATTTTACTTATTGATGTTTCTACCATGTTTCTTTATTATGGTAGTGCTAGACCATCTTTGGTCCCAAGGAGGTATGTGTAGATATAGCTCCTGCTTTTACCCTGTTCAATCCCAGATTTAGATATGCCTCTGGAGACTGGGACTGGAGCTGACATGAACCAAATTGTACAAGCACAGATATATTACTAGGCTGTTAATCTTAATACAAAAAGAAATGACTCAGTAGATGTCTCCCATGGCAATAGGTGTGCCAGGAATACCCCAGATTGAAAGACATGGCTTTTAAGTAATGATCAAGGACTGGATGGAAACTTAGTTTTGTTGTAGTTATTTGGTACATTAAGTGGAATTTGGCTTAAGATCGCAAAAGCCTGGCCTTCTTCTGTGTGATGGAAAATGTTGCTTAGTAACTTGGTTTTTTCCATGATGCCACTTTAATTAGCATTCCAAAGGATTTGGAAGTATGGGTTATACTCATGTGACTTTCTTGAAATAACTAGGCTCTAACCAAAGTAGCATAAGTAATCATCTCTTAACATATGCGTGTATATAAGACATAAAACAATATTGAGATGTAGTCAAAGCTAATCTGACAGATAAACACTTGCGTTTACCACGAAGAATAATCATTTGTTAGCTAGAGGAGTGATTATGTGGATCTTTCATTTTGACAGCATTTGAGATGCCTATTTTAGAATTTGTGAATATTTTTAATCCAGGCCTATTATTGCTGACTGATGGGGACCATCATTAGGAGTAGCTGATATCCTTAATAAAAGAAAAATGCTATTTATTCATCTCCTTTACCCCTAATAACCTTTATATTTATAGAGCAAATGACTTTGAATTTAGGTTAAAATTTAAGCGTATTTGTCAGATGATAATTTGTATACAATTGTTCATACTATTGATTTTTTGTACATTTGTGATAATTTACATGTGGCTCTATTTGTGATCCAGGCTATGATTCACACATAAATGTATCAGCTTATATTTTTTAAAGTTTGTAGACCAACAAATGCCTGGCCATGATCAGCAAAACATTTACAGTGCTATTTCCGATCTTAGCTGCCTTACTTAATGAGCTGGGGCTGTAGCAGGGGTTGATTGCTTTATTAAATGGCATTTTTAGCCTAAAGAAGTGAACTTGTTTAGTAAAGGAAATATTTGCACAGCATAGTTTGCTTGCGTTCATTCTCTTCCCATCTCTAGGTCCCTCCAGCTCCCCTAATGGTGTTTTTTTCTGGGACCTGAATCCCTGAGACTGAGTATACAGCTGAGAAGCCAATTTAGCAGAGTTGTGAGCATAAGATAGAGGATACTCAGGGGAATGTGCTAGGCCTGGGGAGGCCACCAGGAGCAGCAAGAGACCATGGATCTATAGGACTGGAAGCTCAGAGTAGATAAATGGATGAAAGTAGGCAGCAGGCAGAAGTCAGGACACAGGAGTACTGGTATGGTGGAAGTGATGTGAGAAGACAGCACTAAAGGAAAAAATAAGGAAAAGTCCAGGTCACGTGAGAAAGCATCTACAGAAACTGAGAGAACTGTGACACCATCTGGGCAGTGAACTTGAGGCATCAGTTCTTTGGCATTTCAACGCATGTTGTGCTGTAGCCGAGAAGCTTCTTAAGACATTCCCTGTCAGGTTAGGAACCAGGCCCTGGGTATGGGCCCTTAGAGACCACTCTTAAAAGCAGTTCATGGGTGTGTCTGCCAGGAAGGGAAAGGGAGGTGGCCTGGGAGGGTCCTGACACCTAAGAAGAGAGGTTAAGGACATGTGTCAACGCAGGCATAATTAACGCTTTGCTGAGCACTGTATATTCCATGACTCACAGGCCTTGGTGTAACACACCCTTTTCCAGGCAGTTAAACCACCCGGCCAGGGCCGGGAATGAGTAAGGGCTCTTAATATGTCTGCTCCATTACAGATGATCAACAAACCTTCAGTCTCCATGGGTTATCATAGCTCTGTTCTTGAGTTTCTCTGCCCATTAACCAGTGTAGAGGAGCTTATACTATAAAGAGGGTAAAGATGCTTCAATTTAAAAGTGGCTAAGTAGTTTGTCTTCTGTATAAAAAACTCAGTTCTCTTTTCTAAGCTTTTTCACAGCAAAAAAAGTAAGTCTGTTTGCAAAGGAATACAGTGGAATAAATAATATGTGACGGTTAATTTATGAGAAAATGTGCTTCATGACTATGTAAATAGTTCTGCTATATATTACTTATATATATTTAGATGTGTAACATATACTTACATGCATGCATATAGTATAAATACATATACACGTGTATAAATTTATATTGCTTAGGAATTTCTGAGAATTAGGAGATTTTCAATTATTAATTGCTTTTAACTCAGGGTTTTGGTTTTTCTTTTTTTAAAGTTTAATTTTTGAGAAAGAATGAGCAGCGTTGGGGCAGAGAGAGAGGGGGGAACAGAGGATCTGAAGCAGGCTCTGTGCTGACAACAGAGAGCCTGATGTGGGGTTCAAACCCACAAACTGAGACCATGACCTTAGCCAAAGTCAGATGCTTAACTGACTGAGCCACCCAGGTGCTCCAGTGTTTTGGTTTTTTAAGAAAGAGATTAGTGCAAAATTACTTTGTCTACTTTTATTTTTATTTATATTATGAAATTAGATCAATTTATAGGGGAGAAGAAGTAATTAACCTTAAAATCCCATTTATATCTTTTCAGACTCACTTATGATCCTGTGTCTATTTGTCAATATATTTAGTTTTTAACTTAAATTATTTCATATATACATTTGCATGCAATGATATGTTTCACTTAGTGTTTATTTTTAATAATTTTATTGTATGGTGATGTAACATTTCGATTATAATTCTCTTATTGTTGACTGGGTCAATATTATTTTTATTTTTCATTATTGAAAATATCATTGGCGTGAACATTTCTTAACATATTATTTTTGGATTATTTCCTTAGATTCTCCCCAAAGTGAGATTAACAAGTCAAAGGGCAGGGATAATTTTACAGCTTCTGATACAGATTGCCAAATTGTTTTCCAGAAAGATGGAGCTAATTTGCCCCACCACTAACAGTGTATAAAGCATAGGATCAATTTTAGACAGTTTAGACAGTCTGAGCACACATGAGAAGTGTAATTACATTTCTACCCTGAGGCCTACCTGTATAGATAGTTCTCATAAGTAAACTCAATATGTGGACTTTGAAATTATGGAACTGGGAGAAAGCGTGTTGCTGATTTATTCTTCAGAATGTGGAACCTTGAAGTTCGAGCTGTGGGGGCTCGAGAACATACGTGTTGAAGTGGAGGCCCCTTTTGGACAAGTGAGGTACTGTGGTCCCATGCTGGGAGTTGTTGTCAAGGCCAGAGCAGAGGGAAAGGACAGCCAGATCCCAACATTTCTGCCAGTGAGGTAGTCAGGCCTCTGAGGAATTCTGGAGGACTTCTTGGAGGTTGGGGGAGGCTGGGGGATCTCTGGAGTCTGGCAGGGAGCGAAGGAGAGATGTCCGTCCAGTGGATGTGCTGGGGCTGAGTCATTAAGCCAGGTGCCACCTGGGTAGCTGCGAACCCGAGGCCTTTCTCATTGAAAATGTCAACTCAGGGGTGTTGCAGTGATTTTTTTTCTTTGTGACAGCATTATTC
The DNA here is from genome assembly GCF_018350175.1 of Felis catus. Classification (NCBI taxonomy): domain Eukaryota; kingdom Metazoa; phylum Chordata; class Mammalia; order Carnivora; family Felidae; genus Felis; species Felis catus. The sequence continues at coordinate 75,793,449 of NC_058371.1, read as the reverse complement.
ATTTCATAATGAAGGTTGATAGAGATTCCAGATTCTGTAGAATTCTGTTCATTCTATGAGGATACACTTGCTTGGTCTATAAAGGCTCATTTGCCTTGTTTCTGACAGGAGAAAAACTTAGACCTTTCCTGGGGAAATACATTTTTCTCATTTCTCATGCATGCTGACATAGCATTGTACTTTTGCCAGCTTCCCCAGTGACTTGCAAAAATTCTATAACCTAAATATAGAGCGTGTAACAGCACGTTATAGAACTGGGCCAGGAGGGTACTGCAAAAGACAAACATAATCCCCATAGCGTGCAGTTCAGAAAGGCAAAAGGGAACAAGTATAAATTCATCGCTAGGGTGCTGGGTTGTCTAAAAATTATTATTAGAATATGTATACATTTTAAGGGAAGTCAATTGAATGGATATTGTAGAAATTCCAAGTCATAAAGTTACATGAGAGTTGAGATAGGAAATTCTTTTAATTTCTAGGTCCTAAAGTAGAGGTAAGTACTGATGGGCAGAGAGAGGTAGGAAGCATTCAGTAGGCAGCAGATGTAAGGGAGAAAAACACCAGGACATCGCATGACCTAATTGGGGATTTATTTATATTTTACCGTCAATAGATTTTTTTCTTTGTGGTGGTAAAACATATATAACAAAGATTGCCATCTTAGCCTTTTTAACTTTCTTATTTATTTATTTATTTATTTATTTATTTATTTATTTATTTATTTATAAATTTATTTTTGAGAGAGAGAAAGAGAGAGCACAAGTGGGAGAGGGTCAGAGACAGAGGGAGACACAGAATCATGAGCTGTCAGCACAGAGCCCAACATGGGGCTCAAAGTCGTGAACCACAAGATCATGACCTGAGCTGAAGTTGGATGCTTGACTGACTGAGCCACACAGCTGCCCCTCATCTTAACCTTTTTAAAATGTGTAGTTCAATGGCCTTGGCTACCTTCACAATGTTGTGCAACTGTCTCCACTATTTCCAAAACTTTTTTTTATCACTTCAAACAGAAACTTGCTGCATTAGGGATTTACTTAGTAAATGGTCATCCCAGAACTTTTTCTGGTTTTAAAAAATGCAAAGTTCAAGCCTTCATTTTTTTAGTTTCATCATATGCCATATGCTAGGGGTGATTGTGCTAGGTATGTATCCCTTGTTCATCAGTTTCCTTTCATCCTTACTAACCTTGCATGCTTGGTGGGAGAATGTGTCCATCCAAGTAAAGGAGGGAGGGGGATGTTCAGTCGAGGGCGTGCGAAGGAGCCGTGTTTTCCTGTTGGAACCTCCAAATCTATTTGTAGAGCATGGGTAGTCTTACTTATTTAATGTATTTTAAAATTAAAAAGTGATATTTTTGACAGTGCAGAAAAAAAGTGAAAATTTATCATCACTTTGAACACAAAAGTGATTATTATTTTTCCATATATATTTTTCGATCTTTTGTCATGTATGTTTTTGACATAGTTGATAATGATGTATCTGACTATATATAAAGACTTTATTTTTCATCTAATATATCACTTACAATTTTTCATTTTGCTCAGTAGTATTCATAATAGGCTCATGAACACAAGTAGCTTAATTTTTTAAACTATACTACTTTCTCTGACGTTTAGGTTGCCCAAATTTATAACGATTTTAAAGGAACATCTTCAAATGTCTGCTTTCTATAGTTTAACCACTTCATTTTATTCTTGTGAGAGAGAGAGAGAGAGAGAGAGAGAGAGAGACAAACACAGTGTTCATATTTATCTTGTTTTGGGCCATGGCTCCTGCATTTTCCATGAAAGATAAGGCGCAGTCAGGGGTGGTGTGTATTGTAATTATGGTAAACATGAGATGGATGACAAATGTTTGAATTGGTTACAGGTTGTGAAGATCTTAGAGAAGCACGACCCCTTGAAGAACACCCAGGCAAAATATGGATCCATCCCTCCAGATGAGGCCAGTGCCGTGCAGAATTATGTAGAACACATGCTCTTCTTGCTAATTGAAGAGCAAGCCAAGGATGCTGCGATGGGGCCGATTCTGGAATTTGTGGTCTCCGAGAACATCATGGAGAAACTCTTCCTTTGGAGCTTGCGGAGGGAATTTACTGATGAGACTAAAATCGAGCAGCTAAAGATGTACGAGATGTTGGTCACTCAGTCGCACCAGCCTCTGTTGCACCACAAGCCCATCCTGAAGCCCCTGATGATGTTGCTGAGCTCTTGTTCGGGAACAAGCACCCCTGCCGTGGAGGGGAAGCTGGTTGTCCTCCTCAATCAGCTTTGTTCCATCCTTGCCAAAGATCCATCTATTCTGGAACTCTTCTTCCACACTAGTGAGGACCAAGGGGCAGCCAACTTCCTCATCTTCTCCCTTCTGATTCCCTTCATTCACCGAGAGGGGACAGTGGGTCAGCAGGCCCGGGATGCTTTGCTTTTCATCATGTCTCTGTCTGCTGAGAACAGCATGGTGGCTAATCACATTGTGGAGAACACCTACTTTTGTCCAGTAAGTCCCTCTCGTTGGCATGCTTTCCACCCACTTCGCTTTTCCTCTCTCGTGCTAATGGTAAATACTTTTTTTTATACCTTTCTTTTCAGCAAGTTGTACTTGGCACCTTCTACGGAAAGATGTTTGGAGGAAATCTTTTGGAGGGAGCAATCTAAGTTGAAAAGCTATTTGGCTGAGCATTGTCAGCTCTAAATAAGCCAACAGAGGAAACTCTATGTGTTACCATTTCTTGTTTCATTTCTGTTGGGTTAGGAACTATTTTAGTTTTTTACTATGAACATATCCTGAGTGATTGGTAGAACGTGCACTTTCTATATTCTTAGCTTTTCAAGTTGAACTTGCACTGTAGAATCATGGCACGCGGTGAGACTGTTCAGCTGGTTTCACAGATCAGTTTATTTCTCAGCAAGATAATGACCAGATGATTAGAGACACAAAGCACTGATTTTATTTATAAAAATAAATACGTATTTACAGTTTGAGGTAGCAAGAAATACTTCACTCTGTATAGCTTTGTGATCATCGACATGGTGACAAAGAAAGTGTGAGGTCCTTTGCAGGTGTTGGTGTAGCATAGATCCAATCGTGGTGACAGTTCCAGAAAATAATGGGAGCTGTCTGAGGCTCTTAAGATATCTTAGGGCTCTGATTAGTTTTTGGTGTTAGTGTTGTCTTTGGAAGGGGCATTTGAATGGCAGATTTATATCATCTGATTTGTCAGGGATGTTGGGCAACAGCTAATTTTATTTTCCCAACTCAGTAAACACTCCCAGTCTATTTCCATTGTCTGTTCTTTTTAAAAATTTTGTATTTATTTTATTTTTTGAGAGAGGGACAGAGAGCGCACACATGCATAAGTGGGGGAGGGGCAGAGGGAGAGAATCCTAAGCAGACTCCACGCTCAGTGTGGGGTGGGGCACAGGACTTGATCCCATGACCAAGAGATCATGACCTGAGGGGACGCTTAACTGACTGAGCCACCCAGGTGCTCCAATTCGTTGTTCTTCTTACAGTCACCTCATTATATTTCTTTATAAACTGTACTGCCTTAAGTATGCCTGATTCTGCTGGAATAGTAAGACCATTAATGAGTTTTATTGAAATAGGCCAGGCAAGTTGCCATAAGTAGATTAGATTCATTATTAACGAACACTATATGAGTAGTTCTTGACTGGGGGGAGGGCAGTTAGGAATGTCTGTGGGGTGTCCTTTGTTGTCATAGGGACATGAGGTGGCTGTGGAGGGAGGTCAACTGGCATTTAGTGTTCAGAGGCCAAGGATGCTTAATGTCTGGAAGTTTGTGGAACAGTCTTGCACAGTAAAGAACCGACTTGCCCAAAATGCTAATAGCAACCCTAGTGAATAATATACTGTATTTTGCTTTGAGGTTCAAAAGCAATGATCTTTTTCATGCTACTAAATTCTTATTTTTACTAATAAACCAGGATCACCTAGTATGTGGTGAATATTTTGGGGCAAACAGATGGATAAAAATTTTGAAAATTAGAACTACAGTTCAGAAATTCAGGGTACCATGTGTCTCTTCTGGGTTCTGACCAGTAGAATTAGAAATTGTAGAAAGAGTGATAGTCAGATGGGAAGTAAGGAGCTGATTCCCTTCCATCTGTGCCAACATATTAAATCTCCCTTCCTTACTGCCTTCAACGGTGCGGTTTCTTGTAAACTCTTTTTAAAGAATATATTATCATCGGCAAAGATGGAACTTCTTACCTGAATCTAAGTACCTTTGAAATACATTGCTGTATTACTTTTTTATTTCTTCTGGTGGCTTTAAGCAACACAGATTCATTACCTTACGGTAGTATTGGCTTACTGTAGGTTCGAAGTCCAGCAGGTGTCACTGGGCTAAAATGGAGATCTTGGCAGGGCTCCTGCCTTGGCAGCCTCCTTTCTGGAGGCTCTCGTGGTGAGTGCACTTCCCTGCCCTGTCCTGCTTCTAGAAGCCTCCCACATTCCTTGGGCCTGTGGCCCCTTCCTCCACTTGTGCAGTCAGCAGTATTGTATCTCTCTGAACACCATTTTGTAGTCACGCCTCCCTCTTCTACTTTGGAGGAGCCTTGCAATTTACTTTGGGTTTACCTGGATTATCCAGGATGACCTCCTTATTTAACCATCAGCTGATGAGCAACCTTAATTCCCCTTTGCCATGTAACCTATTACATTCACAGGTTCAGGGATTAGAAGCGGACAGTGTGGGTGTGTGGGTGCAGGTGGGCATTAGTCTGCCTATCACATTTGCTCTATCCAGTTCAGAGAGCTCTTGAAGAAATTTGAGCAATAACACGGTAGAATCAGAATTCTTTTAGGAGTTTAAACTGGGTAAAATAGGTGAGTTTGCTCAAGATGGGGAGATGCTGAGGAGGTCGGGAGATACATTAGGGTCTAGAAACAAGAACAATAGGGATGAGAATGGCAAGGAAGGGCTGGATATGAGCAATGCTGTGGAGGCAGAAGCTTACTAAAAATAGTTTTGTGAGGGACCTATACAGAGGTTTGGGTTTGGGCTTATTTGAATTGTTTTGGGTAGTTCTGTTAAAGAAGGAGCACAGCCATTGAAACAAATCATCAGAATATTCAGGTGGTTCTCCAGATCAGTATGCAAAAGGCAATTAAGAAAAGATATTATCTGCAAAAGCAAACAATTCTAAGGTATCTTGAATAAATCTAACAAATCTGTGAAAAGGGTTTTACAGAGAAAATTATAAAACTTTGTTAATCAGTATAAAAGAAGACCTAAATAAATGGAAAACTGTTTATTTGTAGATACCGTGTAGATGACACTTTCCTGAAAATCAGTCCATAAAGTTAATGCCACTTATGCTTTACAACCTTTTATTATAAAAAAGGTAAAATACAGAAAACTTGGAAGAATACCGAAATGATCACCAAATACACACCACTTACATTCAAAATTGTTAATATTTATGTTTATCATCTATGTTTTTTGTTTCTGCTGTACCATTTGAAATGAAGATATAGACATTTGGAATTAAGTTACAGACATTAAATACTTTAGTATGAATCTCCTATAAATAAGGACACCCTCCTGCATAACCACAATGCCTTTATTATACCTAAGAAAATTATACAATAATTCCGTAATGGGATCTAATATCCAATTTCTCAGTTATGCCTCGAATGATTTTTGTAGGTTGTTTTTTTTTTCAAACTGGAGTCTGATACAAGGTACATCTCTGATTGTCATATCTTTTTTTTTTTTAATGTTTTTATTTATTTTTGAGACAGAGAGAGTCAGAGCATGAGCAGGGGAGGGGAAGAGAGAGAGGGAGACACAGAATCTGAAGCAGGCTCCAGGCTCTGAGCTGTCAGCACAGAGCCCGACGCGGGGCTTGAACTCACAGACCGTGAGATCATGACCTGAGCCGAGGTCAGACGCTCAACCGACTGAGCCACCCAGGCACCCCTGTCATATCTCTTTAAGTCACTATTAATCTATAACAACCTGCCACTTTTCCCCTCAATGACAGTGACTTTTTAAGAGAAGCCATTGTCTTGTTGAATGTCCTACATACTCTGGGTTTGTTTCTTATGTAGTTTAACTTGTCCCTATCACCTGTATGTCCCGCAAATTGGAAGTTAGGTCTAAGTGCTTGATTAAATTCAGGGTAAGTTTGTAAGAATACTTTACAGGTGATGTGATACACTTCTTATTGCATTATATCAAGAAGCATGTGTTGGGTCATCTCACTTTTGTGATGCTACACTTGATTACTTATTGGTTAAAGTGGTGATCACTTTATCTCTCCAGGTAAAAGTAACGTTGCCCCCTTGCAAATGTAAGGTGTAATTTATGAAGTGTTAATGTGACTTAAATCAAAATCCCGATAGGATTCTTCATGGAACATGACAAATCGCTGCTAAAAGTCCTATAAATGTGTGTAAAAGACCAGGAATAACAGATGATTATGAATAATGGTAACAGTAACGTATTTGTTGAGAACTTACTGTATGGCCGATACTGTTCTTCATGCTTTACATGTATTAAATCATCTAGTCCTCACAACTGTAAGTACTAGTATTATACCCTTTTTCATAGATGAAGAAATTGAGGCATAGTGACAGTAAGTAAATTTATAGAAGGCCTCATGGCTAGTGAGAGATGAAGTCGGGATCTGAACTGGGGCAACCTGACTCAAGGATCCTTGTGCTTAAGCAGCACTTTGTTAATTATATGAAGATTTCCTATAATGCATGAACCATAAGGAAGCGACTGGAATTAAGAACAAAAACACAGATTTGGAGAAGATATTTGTAATACACATAACTGCGTATGTGATTGAAACCCCAAATACACAAAAATATATGTAATGCTACAAATTAATAAGAAAACAATGAAACAGCCCATTAGAAAAAAGGGCAAAGGAGGCCTGCATGGCTCAGTTGGTTAAGTGTCCAACTCTTGATCTCAGCTCAGGTCTTGATCTGAGGGTTGTGAGTTCAAGCCTCTCATCGGGCTCCACACCCAGTGTGGAGCAAAGGATATGAATGGACAGTTCCCAGAAGACACCCAAAGCCAATAAACATACGAAAATATTCTCATCTTCAGTAGCATCAGGGAAAATGCAGATTGAACCCACAGGGAGACACCAGATAATGCTCATCAAGTTGGCTAACTGTTGGACATCTGTTAACACCAACATCTGTCAAGGGTGAGAAAAAACAAGAACTCTTGAGAATATAAATTGGTACAATAATTCAGGAAAACTGTATGGCAATATTTAATAAAATGGAATATTTGCACACTATGTCATCTTGTCTTCACTTCTAGATATCTGCCCCAGGGAAGTCTGGCGCATGTTTACAAGGGTACATACACAAAGATATTCAATAGAATAGTGATTTGAGGAAGAGCAAAACAGAAATACATTAAGGGAAAGATAAATGAATGGTTTATTCTTTTTCAATGGAATACTACTCAGGATTTAAAATGAATGAATCACATGTATTAGCATGTAACTAGATCCACATGTGTGAACACCAGTAATCTAAAAACATGTTGAGTAGAAAAAGTAGAAAGAGGTTTCATATAGCGTGTTAGTATTTACATAAAATTTACATAAGGTTTTAACTCAAAAAACTTTAGTATAGACTATTTTTTGGACACATATGTATACAGCGAAAGTACAAGACCAAGCACAGGAATAATATGTACTGAGTTCAAAATTGTGGTTATTTCTGGGGATGAAGGAAGGAGAAATGATTGGAGTAGGCTTTAGCTCTATTTGTAATGTGGTTGTTTTTTTTTGTTTTTTGGGGTTGTTTTTTTTTTTGAAAGAATAAAGAGCACTCTGAAGAAATTATGGCAAAATATTAAAATATGTTAAATCTTGGAGGTGTTTTTAGGTTTTATGGTTTGTAATATTTTATACTTCAAAATGTAAACATATCACTAGAATGGAGCAGTTTTTAATGTTTAGATACCCACTTATTATGTGTTATAAGCAGAATTCGCTGAGTAATTGTTGCTTTTATAAAAACGTGTTTTAAAACACTGTGCAGTTCATTAAAATCGGAGGGACAACAACAGCTCCAACTGACCTTATTTGCTAGAGTGGAACACAGAGGTCCGTTGTGCCAAGTTGCCCCTCAGGATAGATCCCATAATCTCATTTGTACCCAGTTTTCTATAATTACATCTGACAACATAATTAAAAAAAAAAAAAGAACTCTTTATGTTGATGATAAAAGCATACTCTGTTAGCCATCCAGCTAAGGACCACAATTGACAAAAAGCTTTCTGTAATTAGTATGATTGTCAAAGTGTGTTAGCATCAGGCTTTGGGAAGAGTAATGACTCTTTCAGGAAACTGGACCACATTTTGGAAACTTTTGTGTTGTAGTTTTTAGGAAGAGCTCGTTCCGCTGCCTCCACTGGCAAGACGTGCTCTCCCAGAAAAGGAGGAGAATGAGAATACTCTAGGGTATAGTTTAGTACCGACAAATGATAGATGGGCAACCATATATGACCCTATCACTTTTGATTTTTTGTAACCAAATATTGATGGTTATGTCTTCATCACTTGTTATATATTGGCCAAAGTAGAAAGCTGCATATAGGTAAATCAAGAAATGCAAATTGAATTAAGCAACCTGTAGGTACACAGCCACTGATAGAAAGTTGTTTATCTCCTCTCCAAAATTTATGAGCTTTTTTATTTTGGCAAGTTGTATCAAATGGTCCCCACCAGCTGTTTTGCTGCTAGCTTCAGACTAAAGTCATCTTCTAGAAATCTTTTTCTTTTGCTAAAATTAACCAGGTACCATTAGTGTTTAAAGTTATTGATGGACCTTCCCTGAATTGTTCCGCCCTCTGTGCATGTCCTCTTTCCTCACCTCCACTGGAAACACTGCTGTGTGTAAGCCACGATGCCCATCTCTGTACCTGCGTATTGTCTTTAATTCTTTCACCAGTTCACTGAAGAAGCTGAACCTTAGAAACCTCTGTAAATGGCAAAGTCAGGTTTGAAACCGTGTTAGTCTGATACTAAAATCCACAGTTGCAACAAGTCCCATACTGTTCTGCTGTCAGGGAAGTGGTTTGCTTTTTATTTTATTTTGTTTTTAAAGTTTTTGAGAGAAAGAGAATATGTGTGAGAGAGCCCTGACATGGGGCTCAAACTCACGAACTGCGAGATCAGGACCTGATCGCTTAACCAACTGAGCTACCCAGGCACCCTGTTGTTTTAAACTGTTGTTATCCTTATGATTTTATATGGTGATTAGCTTTCTTTTAAGGAGACTCTTGAGAGAAGATAAATTAGAAATACTGAGTTAACACTTAATGGGCTGGGAATAAATACTATGTTTTAAAATTACTTTTTTTGTTTGTTTGTTTTGTAGAGAAGGATCATAAAAGGCTCAAATAATAGATGGGTATTTTATGTTTAACTGTTGAATGTCTATGTTTTTTTAAATTTTTACGATAAAAATGAAATAAAAAAGTAAATAGATTATGTCATTAAACTACTGGGAAAATGATCTGCAAAACCTATTGTTGCCTCTCCTTTTCCCTTCTACTGTTCCCACAGCACCCCCTGAGTCCCTCTGTAGAGCATTCGTGTTTCTTGCATTTGTTAGTTTGTTGGCTGTCTTCTCCGGCTCACCTGGTCTGACTTGTTCATTCTAGTCCACTCTGGAGGTGTGGATGATCTGTCCAGTCAGGTATGTTGAGTATCAGATGCTAGAAGCACTCACTATGAATAACACATCCAACTCCACAACAGACTACAGGCCTGTAGATTGAGAATCCGAGGTCTTCATGCAGAGACACCAGCTGACGCCATGGGAGAGAGTGGGAGTCGGGCGGTGTGGGGGGGCAGGGGGGCGCATCTGGGAGAGAAGCCCACAGTGGAGTATGAAGGGCCCTGAGAAAAACAGGTGAACCATTTCAACATGGGAGGCGTCAAGAGTATATAATGACCTTTATTGATGCATTCATTCACTCACTCAAGTGAACACCTTCAAGCCAGATAATATGTTAAAGTACTGGAAACAAACAGTAAACGAGATTGTGCATTTATCTCTTTTTCAAAATCAGGGCATTTGTTGTCCCAAAGAAGAATGTCCCCTATTTAAAGTATTTAACTCCTTGTCAACATACCCAAACAAATCATTTTAATTCCAGTTTTGAATGTGACCCGAGTGAGTTGCCTGTTACAAATTTGGAACCTCTGGCAAGGGAGAACAGAGACGGAGAATTCTCCTTGAAGGGAAATCTAATCTTGATGTCACATTTTAAAAATCAATTACATTTGCTAACTCATGCTAAATTAACCGCAGTACAAAGGCTTTAATTCTGCCTACTCCCGATTCCTTAACCACTTTGAGGCTTTGAAGATGAATTCATAGACAGGCCTAATTTGTCTGACTAAAAAGCTGGGAATAGCTATTCAGTATATCAATATAATTACAGCAACATTAATTTTCAAATTACATACATCACTGACAGTAATTAAAAATAACACATACCTAATATTTTACTTAAGAAAAAAAAATTTTAAGTTTATTTATTTATTTTGAGAGAGCGACAGAGAGCGAGTGGGGGAGGGGCAAGGGGGGGGAAGAGAGGGAGAGAGACAATCCCAAGCAGGCTCCACTCTATTAGCACAGAGCCTGACATGGGGCTCGAACTCACGAACTGCGAGTTCTTGACCTGAGCTGAAACCAAGAGTCAGATGCTAACCGACTGAGCCACCCAGGTGCCCTAGTATTCACTTTTCAAAAAGAGTATTCTGAGAAGGGCATGGTTCAGATGCAAACAGAAGCCTGCCTGTGCAGAAGGACAGTGCCATGTGACAGCTGGACACAGAGGCCTACTTTGTTCTGGCCTACAGAAAGTGGAGCCAGAGGATGCTTGTGCTGTCTTCTTCAGAGTGGCAGAGAAACATGGATGAAAATGTTCTGCAGAATAATGAGTATTGCATAGTCTTAAGAACAAGACTCCAAACCTTCATTGCTAAATATTTATGTCTTCCTTTCCAAGACTTTGCTCAGAGTTCAGATTCATTCACCCGACCTACACATATTTCTAGAACACCAACTGTCGGGCAGGCACTATGGAAGGCTGGTGCTGGGGAAAGAGCAGTGAATAAGTCAGAACAGATGAACTGGAGAAAATAGCCAATCACCTAATAAAGACGACCAGAAAGATGACTGTTCCACAGAGGGATGGGAGAGTGCTGTGGGAACAGGACAAGAGAAAAGGAGAGACAGCAATGAGTTGGCAGATAATTTTTCCAAGTTCAGCATACCTGTTTCCATACTTTCTTCTGACTTTCTGTTTCTGATGCCAAGCCCTGGATTATTTTGTCATATCTCATCTGTCTGAACCTGCCTTCCCTCCTCTCTCTGGTCTTGATGGCTTGAGGTACCACCATCTACAAATGGATGACTCCAGATCCCACGTCTGGTCCAGATCCCACTCCTGAGCATCAGAAGCACACATCTGTCTACTAGGCTCCCCATTGGGGTGTCCCTCAAGCTCTTTTCCCTGGCCTCCAAAACCCTATAGGATCTGAACCTGCCTGGTTCTTTCTACCTCTACCTTTACATTCCAGTAATGCTGTATTTCTCTTAGTTCCTGGAGGATGCCATCTTTTCTTACCCCTATGAGCTTTTGTACATCCGCTGCTTGAAATAGTCTTCCTTCCAAGGCTCTTTTTTGGCGTAACTCCTATTTATTTCTCAGCAGCTTGGATATCAGTTCTGTTGAGAACATTTCATGCTCTCAGCCCCCCAAGTCTAGAGTAAGAGCCTTTTGTATATCCAGAGCACTATATTTTTTCTCTTACATATTTTGAGTATTTATTGCGCTATTGTAATTGGCCTGTTCATCTCTTATTAGACGGTCAGATCAATGAATACTTCACTCTTTCTTTTCTGGGGCTCACTCAGGATTGAACGTTTCCTTGAGTGTTCAATCTGATTTGAATTCCTTGTAAACTTAGCATTTACCCTGGACCAGTGCCTTCTATAGATGACCTCGTTGTACCCGTTCTGGGCCACTCCTGCCCGTTCTTTGCATGGCTGCCAGATTGGGATCTCTAAGGTGCTGTTTAGCTGGCATCAGTTCCCAATTGGGAGGCCTCTAGTACTGTGAAATTAATAGTTTTCCTTGGTCTTATACTCTGCAAGATAAAATCAATAGGTACCCACTGTAAATGTGTTTCTTTCCTACACTTCTATCTCTATTAAAGGCATCACCAGGGTGCCTGGGTGGCCCAGTCGGTTAAGCATCTGATTCTTGATTTCAGCTCAGGTCTTGATCTCATAGTGTGAGAATGAGCCTTGCTTTGGGCTCCCCGATGGGCATGGAGCCTGCTTAAGTCTCTCTGTCTCTGTCTCTCTCTCTCTCTCTCTCTTTCTCTCTCTCTCTGCCCCTCCCCTGCTCACATTCTCTCTTTGGGAAAAAAAAAAAAAAAAAAAAAAAAAAAAAAAAGGATCGCTATTTTCTTAAAGACCAAGCTGGATAACCTGACAAATTTGAGTTCTCATTCACCCTCACTGACTAAGCCCAAATGCTGAAAGTTTCATGTTAGCACTGAGAGAGGATGTAAATAAACCCTGTGACTTTGGATTACTACTGGATTGATAGAGGCCTACCTAGTGCACTCTCACAGCCACCTGACACATGATACTCAGCTCTATTTCCTCCTCTCTTCTCTTATTGCTGATGCTTCAGCTTAGACCCATCTTAGCTGATCATCATCACATCTAACTGGCCCATGACCTCCACTTCTTGCTATAATTGTGGAGATCAGATTAAGGTGCTTTCTAAACTGTAAACATGTGCGTATCGGTCATGACCTTTAATACGTCTGCACGAATCTTTCCCATAAGGCTACTCATGGTTCCTACCTGTGCGATCTTCTGTCCTGGATTGCCTTAGTCTTTCTCTGGATTTGAACACAGTGTGTTGTACTGTAATGCATTGTATATGGATCCGCCTCTCTCCCAAACACCTTGCGGGCAGACTCATGTTTTCTTCATCTCCACATGTGTCTCTCTCTCCACTCCCTGTACCCCCAGCTGAGCATATGCCTGGCACATGAGAGATAAGCAGCCTGTATTAACTGTGCATGTGTCAGCCAAATCCCTCTGGTGCTGCTGTGTCCTCGGCTGGAGTTGAACCCTTCACCTGTTGAGTCCTTCCTAGCTAGCTGATATTTTTGAATATTTGAATAGCCTTGGTGCTTAGAGTGTGGTCTTTGGACAAGTGGCATTGGCATCACCAGGCAGCTATGAGTTACAGGCTAAGAACTTTGGAAAAGAGCTTATTTTTATATCTGAACACAGGTACTTGCAACCGGGCTCAGTGGTCTCTACTCTTCCCTGCCTACAAAGCTCGAAGAGAAAGGTGAGGAATGGCACTGCCTTCTGAAGGACGACTGGCTCCTACTCCCTGCTCTCGTTCAGTTCATGAACTCCCTGGAGTTTTGCAATGCCGTCATACAGGTGGGTACTGGAACACAGTAGAGGAGCCCTTTGTGCTGGTGCATTCAGGATACAAGCACTGCGGAAGATAGTTCATCAGCATTCCTTTTTAAAATTTTAATGTTTATGGAATATTGCTGCTTTATTTTAAGCATACTGAATGTCCTTGAATGAACAAAAATGTTAGTTTATAGGTTTGGGGGAAGTTTTAATTGAGAAGAAAATAAGTAGGTTTTCTTTATCTTCCTTATAAAAAGTGTTAATTCTGTTTTGATTATCCACTTAACCATCAAAAATAAGTTCAATGCTTCACTCATTAAATAGATATTTTTAGGCTTCTAAGTACACCAAATTATACTACTCTTACTTCAAGGTCTTCTTGGGAGTATACAAAGGAAAACACTTTATTTTGCTTAATGGTGCATGCTACATAAAGAATATTGTTATCCCAATTGAATTTAGAAGAAGTTAAGCATCTTCTTAGCAACACAAATTAAATCTATGCTTTGAAATTGGTCTGCTTCGGGGAAAAAACAACCACTGAACTCTAGTATATTTGGCTCCTTGATTAGATTTTTACCTTCAGATTTCTTGTTACTGCTTTCAATAAAAATCAGATTTTATATATATTTAAGGATGTAGTGGTTTTTCATAAAAAATGTTTTCTTTCTATACAATACAAATATTACCTTCATATTGGATTTATTAAGAAATCAAGTTTTCCTTATGTTGATTATAAGGTGAAAAATGTTAGTTATAATCTGTTTATCTACCAAATAAAGAAATAGCTTCTGGAAGAAAATGAAAGTAAATTACTTTAGTTCCTATCTCATTTTTATTGCTAAGTCAAAGGAAGTTTTATTTATATATAAGATAAATGGATTACATCTTCAGGGTTTTTTTTTCCCCCCTTTAATATTACAGTCCATCAACATTTCTTGCAGAAGTGTGTGGAAATAAAAAAGATGAAACTATTAGTTCCTTCCCAAATGTACACACAGAGAGAGATTATCAGTAATTTAAAGATCTAGCTTTACTTCCCTAGAAATTGCTTTTCAGTTTATTGTTTGATTTTATTATTATTATTTTTTTTTTAAGAAAGAGAAGTAAAAACTAACAGGCATGGTTAAAGACAGAGAAATGATATATTTCATGCTATATTTTGAAATTGAGGCCATATAGTTTTAAGATTTTTTTGTTTGGAGGTATTACTGAAAAGATTACTCATAAAAGATATTAGTAAAGTGTTATCCATGCTAAATATATTTTAAAAATCAAACATAGGAAGAGTTGTACCTCTGGTAATGTTTTCAACTTTTGAACAGAATCTTATTTTTTATGAAAAGATTTTCTCCATGCCTTCCCCTCAGTATAAATGTCAGAAAATCCATCATTAACATGAATTCTTTCTGCTAGCAAAATAAATGTATTGAATTGTCCACTCAAGTAGTTGTACTCTTTTTTTTAATTAGTCAGAAGTTGAGATGGGACATAGGTGAAGTTATGGGGCAAAAATATACTTTATAGTTTGTTAATTTTAATTTATGTGTCCTTATACATATTCAATCCACTATCTGTTTTCAAGTAGAAACTTGAAATTATCAGTTATTTCAGAAGTTTATTTATTTATTTTGAGAGAGAGAGTGTGAATGGGGTGGGGGGCCAGAGAGAGAGGGAGAGAGAATCCCAAGCAGGCTCTGTGCTGTCAGTGCAGAGCCCAACGTAGGACTCGATCCCATGAACCTTGAGATCATGATCTGAGCCAAAAATCAAGAGTCGGATGCTTAAGTGACCGAGCCACACAGGCACCCCTAAAGTTACCAATTTTTAAATTTGAAAGTCCAAGCTGTTTATACTGGAATAAACCATCTGAAAAAAATTGCATAGTGGTTTGAAGTCTGAATTACTTTTTAACCATGGAATAAATGGCCAAAATATGAATTTCCTTTTTTAATGTAGGATGTTCACAGAAATGTGTGATTTTAAGAAGACCTATAGATTAAACTCTTTGTCTTTTTCATGACTACCTGTTTCTCTCTTAGGTGGCTCACCCCTTGATTCGCAATCAGCTTGTTAATTATATTTACAATGGGTTCTTGGTACCGGTCTTGGCTCCTGCGCTCCATAAGGTCAGTGACTGGCTAATGTAATCTTGTCTGTTTATGGCACAACTGGTGGAAATTGAGGAAGGTGAACAGTGTAATTGACTTGATAGTGACCTTAGCTTCATTTTTCTTCTCATTCCATTCACATTCCTCAGCAATATCAAAGATAGGTCTTGTTTAAAATTTTTTTAATTTTTAATTTTTTAATTTTTATTTTTTTAAAATATGAAATTTATTGTCAAATTGGTTTCCATACAACACCCAGTGCTCATCCCAACAGGTACCCTCCTCAATACCCATCACCCACCCTCCCCTCCCTCCTACCCCCCATCAACCCTCAGTTTGTTCTCAGTTTTTAAGAGTCTCACTTAGCATAACACTTTCCAGTTCCACCCACAAAAGGCCTTTGCTACAAAAGGCCATATTTCATTCTTTCTCATTGCCATGTAGTACTCCATTGTGTATATAAACCACAATTTCCTTATCCATTCATCAGTTGATGGACATTTAGGCTCTTTCCATAATTTGGGTATTGTTGAAAATGCTGCTATAAACATTGGGGTACAAGTGCCCCTATGCATCAGTACTCCTGTATCCCTTGGGTAAATGCCTAGCAGTGCTATTGCTGGGTCATAGGGTAGGTCTATTTTTAATTTTCTGAGGAACCTCCACACTGCTTTCCAGAGCGGCTGCACCAATTTGCATTCCCACCAACAGTGCAAGAGGGTTCCCGTTTCTCCACATCCTCACCAGCATCTATAGTCTCCTGATTTGTTCATTTTAGCCACTCTGACTGGCATGAGGTGATATGTGAGTGTGGTTTTGATTTGTATTTCCCTGATGAGGAGCAATGTTGAGCATCATTTCGTGTGCCTGTTGACCATCTGGATGTCTTCTTTAGGGAAGTGTCTATTCATGTTTTCTGCCCATTTCTTCACTGGGTTATTTGTTTCTCGGGTGTGGAGTGTGGTGAGCTCTTTATAGATTTTGGATACTAGCCCTTTGTCTGATATGTCATTTGCAAATATCTTTTCCCATTCCATTGGTTGCCTTTTAGTTTTGTTGACTGTTTCCTTTGCAGTGCAGAAGCTTTTTATCTTCATGAGGTCCCGATAGTCCAGTTTTGCTTTTAATTCCCTTGCCCTTGGGGATGTGTCAAGTAAGAAATTGCTGCAGCTGAGGTCAGAGAGGTTTTTTCCTGCTTTCTCCTCTAGGGTTTTGATGGTTTCCTGACTCACATTCAGGTCCTTTATCCATTTTGAGTTTATTTTTGTGAATGGTGTAAGAAAGTGGTCTAGTTTCAATCTTCTGCATGTTGCTGTCCAGTTCTCTCAGCACCATTTTTTCCATTGGATATTCTTTCCTGCTTTGTCAAAGATTAGTTGGCCGTACTTTTATGGGTCTAATTCTGGGGTTTCTATTCTATTCCATTGGTCTATGTGTCTGTTTTTGTGCCAAAGATAGGTCTTAACAATGGCAACAGTTTAAGTCTGATGGAATCCAGCTGGTGTCATAGAACCCAGCATTGTGAATGTTAAGTAAGATAGTCTATGTGAGGATTAGCAAATGACTCTGACTCTTGCGTTTCCTTCAGTTCATGGGGAGTAGCTACTTGGAACTCTCTGTTAAGCTGTCCTCTGAGGCCAAGTCTGTTCTAGAGAGTGAAAGGTTTACTGTGGTGGGGAAAGGGGCAATGGTAGCACAAGTGTCATAGATTCGTCATCTCCTTAATAGAACGTAATTTTTTATTATAACAATTGTGTGACAGCAAAAATTAAAGCGAAGCAACTTAGGGTCCCAGCAAAGATTGGCTGTCCCGTTAACACCACTCTGAATTCCTTATGATGCACTCATTTCATATAATAAATCAACTGGTATCTTTTCCATTGTGAGCTGTCCGGAGACACCCATGCGCCTAGAATTCTAATTACAAGGAGTTTTTCTTCACTGAGTAAAGAGACACATAGAGTATTTAGTTCATAGAATCTTTGTGGAGTCACTAGAGTTGCCAGTGCATGTGGGGAGATAAGCAAGAAACAACTTATCACATGTGTTGATGGGATGCCCAGGTTTCTACATCTGAAAGTACCATTTCCATGGGCTCTCATTTTACAGAATTGAAGAATACCTTATTATGGCAGCTTTGAAGCCATGGTAATGGGGTTTCTAGTTTAGAGCAACAGGTTTGATAGAAAATGTTCATCTTTTACCATTTAGTGCTGCACTATTTTGCAAAACAGTGTTTTTGGTCTGACTGGGACTTTTGTGCTACTTCTAGGTTCAGGAGGTCATCTTGGATGTGGTTTCAACCTCAAAATATTGATATTTCCAGATTGTTTTAGTGGTTAATGGGCACAAAGGGACCAAGTGTTCAAAATGAAATCTGTCTTGGAAAACACAGGATATATCTTTGGAAAATACAAAGCTCATGTTTGTTTCCAGGTTGTCTTTCTGTTAGTACCTTGCTGTCCTGGAGGTGGAGTGGATGTCTTGTATTGAAGGTCTCTAAGCCTCTGCATGGAGACATTTTCCTCTATGAAGGAATACAATGCTGCTATTGAAATTCTTTGGCAGTAATTATACTCTCTCACACATTTAGACTTTCTTCCTCATTTATTCCCATGCTTTTCCTCATTGACCAGTTGATATAAAATAATTTCCCAAGTCATTATTATAATAGTGATAATTATCATGATTATTTGTTCAGGATATTTTACATTATTATAATTATCATACCTTAATGTTACAAATATTAATGATAACTCTTTATCCATAATTGAGAATGAGATCCACCTCAGAGACTGTTACAGGGACCTCACTGGTCACTCTGTACTACTCCTTCATAGCACTTCCCAGAAGTGGAATCAAATCATTAAATGTGCAATAGCTTGTTTAATGGCTGTCTCCACAGTGGTTTGCCTGCTTCTTGTGGGTAAGGTTCAGACCTGGTTTGTTCACTGGTGTATCTTCTATGCCAAGGACAGAGCCTTGGACTCGGGAGGCTGAATAAACAGTGCCCAAACGGAAGGATGTTTGTTAAGGTGCCATGCAAAGAGAATACTAATTGCACTTTATGTATATTAATTAATATTGCCCTCTATTATGCCTGTAATTAAAATATGAGGTTTTTTAAAATCATGAAGTCAGGAACACATCCTTATTGTGATAAAAAACAATACCGTCACTACTGAATAAATAAAATGCAAAGTGAATGTTACTGTATTGGATTTGAATTTCCAACCCCTAACTAAAATTCCCTAACTTTTATCCATTACAGATAGTTTCTCCCAGGGCTATTTAGAGACCAGGGAGAATATTTCCTCCCTAATTAATTTTTCTTCTTGCTTTCCAATATTTTCTTCTTTGTGGTTTTTTATCATTTAGAATGAAAAAGTTTAGGAAGGAAGCAGGGCAAGGCGAGAGGGTAAACAATCTCTCCCCCGACTGTTGGCTGCCTCAGTGGTTGATGAAGTAAGGTGCCTCTCATGAGTGGCAGGACAGGAGCCCCCGAGGCAGATGAGGAAGTCCAGAATGGGGTGTTTCTAGAGGAGTTCCTGGGGGAACACTCACCTCCAATAGCCTGTGGCCTCTCCTTTGATATGGGAAAGGATAGCTGGAAGTCTCAGGTCTACTGTAGAGGCTCCAGTGTATGTTTTTTCATGTTTTGTGTCCCTTGCCCTGGGAGAGGAGCCTAATTTAGTATCCTAAATAAATTTCCATGGTGTACTATCTCAGCTCCCAAGTTATGCATAGTATTTTAGTTACTGTCCGTCCCATCCACGTAGGCAGTTTGCAGAGGTGAACTCATTCTCTCTGTCTCATAAATAATATAAATAAATTCATAGTTAAAAATATTCCTACATCACAATCAATTCTCATAAACTATTTCTATGGCATTTCCTAACCAGAGATGAAGTCATCACGAAGGACTGCGGGTAATGAGAGGTGGGGTGCTGCTGCTTGACAGGCGAAGGTCGCCTCTACCATCCCTCTCCCAAGTCAGTATGTGCACAATGTAAAGTTGCCTTTGCAAGTTGTTCCATTAGGCGCTTTCTCCATCCAACACTGTGGCCTGTTAGCGCAAAGGCATATTTGTGTTAGCGCAGAGGCATATTTGATTTTTTTCACAGGGCTGCATAGTTTTCTGTAGCGTGGATATACTCATCCATAATCCCTTATCTTCAAGTCAGAAATTCAAAAAGCTTGGAAAACCTTTTTTTTTTTTTTTTTTTTTTTTAAATAATTCATGTGGCAGCACAACCTAACCTTTGCTGAACTCATTTTGTGGTCAACCCTCCCCTGAACTATCTTGAGACTATTTGTTTTTATTCCACTTGTGTTAACATGTGTATGTTCTGTGGAAGGAATACTAATATATTTGGTTATAAGGTGCTGCCTCAGATCCGCTGGGTTAGTCAAATACGGCAAATTTACTTTTCTTAAAAAACAATTTTTGTAATGTTTATTTTTGAGAGAGAGAGAGACAGACAGACAGATGGAGTGCAAGCGGGGAGGGACAGAGAGAGGGGGAGACACAGAATATGAAGGAGGCTCCCGGCTCTGAGCTGTCAGCACAGAGCCTGATGCGGGGCTCGAACCCACGGACCGCAAGATCATGACCTGAGCCAAAGTCGGACGCCTAACCGACAGAGCCACCCAGGCATCCTACAAATTTACTTCTCTAAACTATGAAAAGTTTGAGTTCCAATGTATGTATGGTCTCCAGGATTTTGAATAAGGGATTGGAACCCTGTTTTGTACATTTAGGAAAGGATCAATTTTTGGAGATAGGTTTAAAATCATACTTAGTAAAAGTCATACTAGAGAAAATGATACCATGTTAATATGGATGATTTAGGAATTAGTTTGATCTAGACACTGTGTTGTACAAAACTGGTTATTTATGACTTTAGGCAGCCCTTAACCAGCAAGAGTAGTTCTCTTGTTTCTGTATATTTAATTTATTAAAACTAAATTTTCAAGGCTGAATATTCATTGGTGTGGTTGTATTAGTCTGTGTTCTCAGAGAAGCAGATGCCAAGACAGGATTAAACGTGCAAGGATTTTATTAGGGGAAATGCTTGCGAGAGAGAAAATAGGCAGCAAGGTGGGGAAGGCTGGGAGTTGTCGGACCTCAGTGCAAATCTGACCCCAGGTGAAGTAGAGAGAGGGAGGTTGGCTGGGAGTGTCCTTCAGTGTTGTGCAGTCTGAGGAGGCCCATCAGAGGAGGCCTGTGTCTCCCAGGGACAGGTCTGCCTGGTGTCCCTGCTGTACTCAGTCACTATGGGGGCCGCCTGTGGGATATGTGGCGAGGACTTCTGAGTGTAGTAGCAGGGACCCTTGGTCTCTTTCACTCCTTGTAGATGGAAGTGTAAGAGGTGGGTTCCCATGTTTCCAAATGGTTGACTGATTTCCATGCTTTCCTGATTATAGATGTGAAAGCGATGGACCTATATACTTGCTTCCTTGTGTACAGAATATTCAGGAGTTCAAATGGTCTCCACTGGCAAGGGTTTGCTTTGGTCAGGATTCACTTGACGAAGGAATGTACTATGTCAGTCACGATGAGTATGCTACAGTCACAAATGACGCCAACATCTCAGGGGCTGAAAAAACTAATACTTATTATTTGTTCACACTACTTGTCCATCTTGAGGTGTGGGGCGGGCAGTTTGCAGCTAGCGTTCCTCCATGTTCTTCTAACTCAGGGACCCAAGGTGGGGGTCCATCTGGAACTGATAGCTGGGCACATAATGTCAGAGGAAGAGAACACAGTAAATGGTCCACTGGCTCTTGAAGCTGTTATCTGGAAGTGACCCATGTCATTTCCGTTCACATTTTGTTGTCTAAAGCAAAGCAAGTCACCAGGCCACATCTCAGAGGGAGGTGCAGTTCTACCATTTTCCTAGAAGAAGAGAAGTCTGCAGTGTGATTATAATATGACCCTAATGGCTGTCATACGTATTTTGTTAGTCAGGGCCCAGAAGAAACAGATGGCACTCAAGTTGGGCAGTGGGGGGACTGGTTACAAGAGTATGGTGTTTCAGTGATCTACTCCTATGTAATAAATTCTCCCTAACTTAGTGACCTGAAGCAACCATGTATTAGTATAAAGCACGACTCTTTGGTTCAGGAATTCAGGCTGGGCACCGTGGGGATGGCTCATCTCTCTCTGCTCTTTGATATCTGGGACCTCAGCTGGGATGAGTACGGTGGCTGGGGCCTGAATATCTTGGGGGCTGATTGGAACGATGGGTTTCTTTCTCTTCATCCCCCTTCTCCCTCTCCCTCTTTCCCTCATCCCACACAGTTTCTTCACAGGGCTGGCTTGGGTGTTGTCTCAACATGGCAACTGCAGATAGATGGATTCCTTTTTGTTTGCTGAGGGCTCAAGAGACAGGAAGTAGAAGCTGTCAGTCTGGAAACTGAAACAGTGTTACTCCTGGCATATTTTATTATTATTCATAGAAGTCAGAGTCCACCCCTTTTCAAGGGGAAAGGACATAGACCCCACCTTTTGATAGTAGGAATGTCAAAGAATTTGTGGGCAAGTTGACCATGGTTACCATCCCTAGGACTGAATGTGTTTGTAAAGTGTCAGAGAGAGCTGTGTGGAGAGGGCCACCTGAATAGAACCAGAAACTTCAGGTGTGGGTCACAGCCAATCTGAGGCAGTGCCTCAGAGAGGGAGGCAAGGGAAGAAATAGCCAATTTCATTCTCCTCCTTCCCTCTGGTCTCCTGCTAGACTCCCTTTGAGTGAACCCAAATGGAAACCAGATAGCATGGGAACTGTGGAAAGAAAGTGGTCCATATGGGTCATCTGGGGCTCAGAGCATGGTGGAAAAGATGGAGAGCAGATATGGAGAGGCGAACAGAGGTGATTCAGCACACGTATTTACTAGTATCAGCACTTTAGAGTGTCGATTGTAGGAACAGACAACTGTAGAGTGTATTTGGATTTAGTGCTTAAGTAAAATGTGGTTTAAAAATTTCTAGAAACACAGAAGTCCACTTGTCATAGTTTATAGTTACTGCCTGTTTCTATGTATTGATCCTTGTTCTCTGGAACCTGAAATCATAGTTAGACTTTAATGTGACAGGCAGATATGCTAACGATATACCAGATATGAATAAACAACGAAAAATTACCTAAAGCACAGGCAGAAGCAGGGTGTGCGCTGGAAGAGTACTAGACCGTGAATCAGAAGATCTGAATTCTAGTCCTGGCTCTCAAATTTACTGCTGTGTGACCTTGTGCAAAGTTTTTAGCCTCTCTGAGTCTGTTTCCTCAACTGCACAGTGGGAACAGCAAACTCCTCTTTCCTTCTTGCAGGGAATGGAGAGCAAACGTGAGAGCATTCTGAGAATCACCTGCCGTTATGTGCAAAGGTGCTATCATAGTTATTCCAGGACAAATTCTGCCATCTCCTATGCAGTCAGAGGATAATATTGTGTGTTCTAAGACCACTCAGTGATTGTGCACCGGAAGCAAAGGTCTGTACCAGACCCTATGGGGAAATGAAGTTGCCTGAAAACCTTCTTGTCTCCATGGGGTTTATAATCTGGGACCTAGGATCCTGACATGTTAACCACAAATGTGAAGCAAGATGGACTAACATAAGTGCTGTCCCAGAGAAGGAAGCCAGGCAGGTGGGGGAAGGTGTGGGGTGGACACAGAAGGTGGAGTAGTTAGGGAGAGAGTGACGTGAGTGACCTGGGGCTGAACCTTGCAGGTGAGCAGGTGGGGAAGGACGTTCAGGAAGCGAGCTCCAGCGGGAGTCCGGGCTCGGGGCGGACCGGAGCGCTGTGGTGTACACAAGGGGACAGGGAGAATGAGGACTGGGCAAAGACCCTGGTCTGACTCCCAGGGCAGGTGAGCATTTGCATCCATAGTGAGCAGTTTCAGTGCAGAGGGAGTTGGGAGATCGGGCTCAGGACCCGTCTGGCGGTGACCAGATACGGCAGTAGGTGTGGTTGGCGTTTTGGGATGTGTGGGGGTGAACTGAAAGAAAACAGAAAGAAAGGGGACTCAGGAGAAAGGAAGGGCTGAAGAAAATAGGGATACAAGGAAGAAGCATCCTAAAGAGAAGATATTATCCCTCTTGCTACCCATAAAACCCTTTCAAACTACTGAAAGAGATGACTGCTTTTCTTTTTTATGTACGCCTGCCAGCTTTCCCCTTGCTGGATCATTAAATGCACTTAAACTTTTGTTTAAAATTATTGGGATTTGAAAAAATGGCTGTATTAACAAATCCAAGACTTCTGACTCCTTAGTGACCTCCTTTCCCCTTTGATGTCCACTCCGTGGACTCTCCTGGTTCTCCTGTAGTCTGTTGGCCGCACAGACTTAACTTTCCCCTTTCCTTCTCTAAATAATGGGCATGCGTGGGGCTTGGTCTTCTGCTGATCAACCCCTACACCCGCAATGAACTACACAGATGGCCTGAAAATCCTCCACCGCTGGCTGGGTATTTTTGCCTAAGCGACCTGCTGTGTTCCTCAAATTTAGAGTATCAGAAGCCAGACTCGTAGCTTTCGCCCCAGTCCAGCTTAGCTCCTCCTCTGCACGTCGTTTATTTCCTAGTTACCTGGCCTAGATGCCTGGTTGTTTTTGAACCTTTTCTCTTACTACCCCCTTTGTTAACCTTTCTTCATAAGGTTCTTTTGTGTGATCCTTTTGTTTCTTCTCCCAGCATGGGCACTTTAGGTCCTGTCTCCATGTGCCTTGACCAGGGTTACTGTCTGCTCACATGTCTTGTTGCTGCCAACTTCTTTCCTCAGGTTGTCTCACATGTATGGCTGGGTTAAGCTTTCTAAACATATCTTTAAAGCCATTACCCTCCCTCTGAAACCTGAAATGGCCCCATTTCCCTCGGTCTCCTCAGTCCACACCTTGCACCGTGCCCCCTCACCCCCCACTCCAGGCCATCCTCCTTCTTGCTTCAGAACCTCTCCTATACTTAGCCTATTTCCTTTGCTTGGAATTTTCTCTTTCTTCCTCTTCTCTTGTCAGGTCTTACTGTCTCTTCAAGGACCAGCTGAAGTCCCACTCCTGCCTGTGGCTTTCCCTGACTTTGTGGGTTCCAGGCATCTCCCTTTTCTAGAATCTGTAGCTTAGTGTCTGCGTCAATCTTTTGTCCATGAGCCTATTCTCCTTTCTGTTGTTTGATGTATCCTTGGCATTTGACTCTGTTTCCCCGCCTCCATCCAGCACCTGCAGTTCCTAAGCAGTGTGCCAGGTCTCGGTGAAATACTCTAAATTTATGAAGGAAGTACAGTGACGTCTGTCAGATACCACATGAATTACTGGCTTGGAATTGCTGAGTTTCAGTATTAAATATACATTCCTTTCAATATGACTGTGCTTTTGCAAAACTGAGTTTTTGGTGGGTGCTGTACATAAAAATCAAGTATCACCTGAAAATCATTGTGGAACGTGGAATGACCTGGTATTGTCCAGTCTGATTCCGAGGTTTGAGTGCCCAACAGGAAGTAAGTTGTTAGGACTTAAGTACATATTAAGTTGTTTGGACTGAAATACTTAATAAATGGGATGGTTGGGTATTTCTTTTGGCCTAGAGGTGCTGTGAAAAAATTACTGATGCACTGAAGGTGCCATGGACTGAGAAAGTCCTATGACCTCTGTGTTGTAATGCTCTTTTATGCCTCCAGGGCAGGGCTTGGAAAACTATGATCTATGGGCCAAATCTAACAGACTATGGCCTGTTTTTGTATATCCTGTGAGTTAAGAATGCTTTTACATTCATCTACAGATAAACGGATGAACAAAATATGGTATAAACCTACAGTGGAGTATTATTCAGCCTTAGAAGGAAAGGAAGTTTTGATTCAGGCCTCAACATACATGGGCCCTGAGGACAGCATGCCAAGTGAAATAAATGAGTCACAAAAAGACAAATGCTGTATGGTTCCACATAGTAGTCAAATTCATAGAGTCAGAAGGTAGAACGGTGTTTGCGGGGAGCCTGGGGGAACATGGAGTTTATTGAGTATAGAAGTTTAAGTTTTGCAAGATGAAAGAGTTCTAGAGATACATTGCACAACAGTGCGAATGTACTTTACTGACCTGTCCACTTAAACATGGTTAGGATGGCAAATTTTATATTATGTGTGTTTTACCAAAATTTCCTTTTAAAAGAGTGTTTTTCACCTTTCTCAAATATTGTTTTTAAAAAATGTTTATTTATTTTTTTTGAGAGAGAGTCAGAGAGTGGAGTGGGGGGGCAGGGAGAGAGAGGGAGAGAGAGAATCTCAAGCAGGCTCCGTGCTGTCAGCGTGGAGCCCCACGTGGGGCTTGAACTCGCAAACCGTGAGATCATGACCTGAGCCCAAATCAAGAGTTGATGCTTAACCGACTGAGCCACCCCATCACCCCTCAATTAGTGTTTTTTAAAGAAAGGAGTATATGACAGAGCCTGTATGTGACTCACAAAGCCTACGATATTTACTCTCTGGCCCTTTACAGGAAAAGGTTGCTAACCTGTACTGTAGGAGGCAGCATGTTGTCCTGTATTCGTTAGGTGATCCCTAAATGTTTGAAGATGGTGGTAATACTGGAAGGAAGTCTGTTGTTGTTGGTGCTGGTCGTTTTTTGAATGCGGTGATCAGGCTGGGGAGTAGCAGATAAAAACGGAAGTGAGGCAGGCTGGTTGACTTTGTCATTAGCTTGGAAGAATCTCTGTGCAGGTGTGTCGTTTAGGCCTCCTGGGCTGGCGGGAGACTGGCAGACTGCTGGCAGTAGCAGCCAAAGATGGCGCTAGTGCTTGCCCTGGCCATGGCGGGGTTAGAAAGAGGGGACTGGCAAGGCATTTGGAGGAGAAAGGGTGCGCGAATAGCATCCCAGGCTCAGTCGTATTATTATGGTCAAGTGTCTTGTGGACTAGCATGTTCTTCTGTTCTGTGGGTTATTTTGGCTCCCTTATATGGAGACCGTTAGGAAATTGACAGGAGACCTTGACAGGGGAGTGTGCTGAAGGAAGAGAGAGAGAGAGAAGGAAAAATAATTACATACCCCGCTTTTTTGCAGGCAGCTCACAGACATTAGCAGTAATAACTGACCTCAAAGAAAGCCTGTACCTTTGGTTTTTGTGAAGAGCAGCCAGCTGTGTTTCATTCAGCAAGTTATTCCGTACAAGGATGCTTGGAAAAGAAGTAAAAAAATCTACCAGAAAACCCAATTTCCCACCATCTCTTGTGTGCTACATGCTTGAACGATATACATGGGTAGAATAATTTCAGCCATTTCCTTAAAGGCACGTGTGGCTGGCTTCCTCTAAACCACGGTGGAGCCCATTTGTTTTACAATCTTGTCTCCTAAACACACACATACATATTCATGATCTGTATCCTGTGAGCTCAATAATTCATGGCTTATTGACTTAGGTTGATGGATGGAAGTTTTTGGGGGACTGGAGAAGATGGAGATTTTGAGAGGCTGGGAGCAGCCACACTCGTGAGTCACCCATTTGCTCTTAGTGTGTCTGTGGGTTAGGTGGGCTGGGACCCCTTTGGAGTCTAATTGGGCTCTCACTGGCTAGGAATGTTTTTGACTTTTATGCTCAGGGGAACTTGTGACTGAAAGTTTTAAGAGAACTTAAATACCATCTTCAAATTATCACCAGTAATAAATGTTAAAGAGCTATAATTGGATGCTGAGTTTACAGGAGGTGTGCACTGACCTCTGAGGTCATACTGTTTTTAGTCTCCAGGGAGGAGTGGGCAGAGCAGCCTGTCACTTAACTGTCACTTCACTCCATTTCTTCTGTCCACCCTTCTTTATGCATCTCTAGTCTGGGAGATGGTGGAGAGGGTTCTGGAGTGGCCAGAGTACAGAGACAGGCCTCCTGACCGCCCTTCTGGAAGACTTCCTGTTGCATTTCTGGATGCCCAGCACGTTACTCTGCTGTCGTCTGCATTACTTCCTGATGAAAAACACCTTGAAGTTTTATGTCTGGTTCCAGTAATGCTGTAAAACTTCACCGATCAGGTCATTCCTTTCAGTGGGAAATTGGAAGAAAGAAGGAATCAAAAACATGGAATTAGGATGCCATCTCGGCCCTGGAATTTTGAGATTTTATATTTGAAATTTGGTGTTTCTTTGCTAAATCTTTTACAATTTCCCTTGAGTGATGGAGCTCCAAACTAGGCTCCAGCTCTGGGGTGTGCCGTATAAATAACTGTAATGGGATAATATTTTGGTCTCTCCATTTCATATTTCTGCTTATACACTTCAGTAATTTGCTTTTTAAAACCCATTCTCTACATTTTTGACCTAAGGTGTCCAATCACTAAAGACTCTGGAATATTATCCTGCCCTCCCCCCCCCACCCCCCGCCGTTTCTTTGCTAGCTTCTTACTCCTCTTCTTATAATGATGTTGAGCTATACTTGTTCATATGGAACTTGGTTTCTTACCATGCCTGGAGTAAACCAGTCACTTAAAATGATTCTGTCCTCCACCATGCTGAAAGCATACCTGTGTACCCACCTGGCCCATACACTGCTGGTCTGGTGTAAAGTGAAGGGGTCTCGGGGATGTCCTAGAGAAATGGGGTCACTTCTTCTAGAAGTTGCTGCTCTTGTCTCAGAGCCTGAGGCAGGCTCCAGCGGCTTCGGGGCAGGGAGGCAGGCATTCCCTTTAGGGCCATCTGGCAGTGGGGAAGCCATGTGCTGCGGATGTTTGAGCTTGAGCTCAAGCGGGAAAGCCTGATGCACCTGGGGCCGTCTCCAGCTTACATCCTAGTGTCATGGTCCCAGTCTGATGCTGGAGATCTAGTTGCGACCGAGTTGCTGGGATGGCAGTGGCAAGGGGCCCGAACAGTCATTCTGGGTCCTCGGTCATCCTGGATTTAAACAGAAGAGTCCGTGGAAGTCGAGAGGCCAGATGTAGGGATCACTGTGGTCTGTCAGTAGAGGCAGTTGAATGAGGTAATTAAAAGGCCCGTCCTGTCATGGGCCTGCAGCTATGTAACATGGATTGGCTGTAGTGCTATGCAACTTGGATTGAAGAAATCATGTGAAGCAGGCCAGCTTCAGACCGCCTTAATTAATAATTGCTCTATCCAACGAGAGGCAGCTATTAAATAGACCCAGAGGATTTTAGTGACACTTATAAGAGGCTTTGACTTGGAAATACTTGATTTATGAATTGAAAACTGAAGGTGTGTGTGTGCCATCTAAGATATTCAATTAATGCATTATAATTGATTAATACAATTTGAGGAAGCAATCTAGCATAACATTTCAAAAAAATGTTTTTTGAGGTCAAAGAGACCTTAGTTTGAGTTCTGGCTCTTTGCTACTTAAGTAGCAATGTGACTGTGGCAAGCACCTTTGTCTATGTATATATATTATGTATGGATAAAATGATACCTATTTTATTGGGTTCTTGTGAAGAACAAACAAGGCACTGCATTTACAGTTCTTATTGTCTCTGGCACTTAGTCCTGACGCATATCACCCGTTAACTAACCAGCTGAATCTCTTAAATGAGACATCCTTCACATGACACCGTATGTTACTGGACAGTGAATCCTGTACCATTTGTAGTCACTGGTTTTTGATTTTAGATAATATGCTTATTGTTCCCTTTTTTTCACTCTAAATAGACACAATTTTATTTGTCAATTAAATTTAGTGGGAAAAATTACTGGTTCATCAGTATTCTGTAGCCCTGTAATCTATACTTCTGCTTATATTTTTTTAGACCTTTCAGTGGAGATTTTTTTTAAAAATTTAAGTCCAAATTCATTAACATATAGTGTAATGATTTTACAAATCGTATTTAGTGATTGATCGCTTACATATAACATCCAGTGCTCATCCCAACAAGTGCCCTCCTTAATGCCCCTTGCCCATTTAGCCCATCCTGCCCCAACACCCCTCTAGCAACCCTCAGTTTGTTCTCTACAGTTAAGACTCTCTTATGGTTTGTCTCCCTCCCTGCTTTTATATTATTTTTGCTTCCCTTCCCTTATATTCATCTGTTTTGTATCTTAAATTCCACATATGAGTGAAATCATATGATATTTGTCTTTCTCTGACTTAATTTGCTTGGCATACTACACTCTAGTCCCATCCATGTTGTTGAAATAGCAAGATTTCATTTTTTTTTGATCACTGAGTAATATTCCATTATGTATACACCACATCTTCTTTATCCATTCATCCATCAATGGACATTTGGGCTCTTTCCATACTTTGGCTATTGTTGATAGTGTTGCTTATAAACATTGTGCGTGTGCCCCTTTGAATCAGCACTCCTGTATCCTTTGGATAAATACCTAGTAGTGCAATTTCTGCGTCGTAGGGTAGTTCTATTTTTAATTTTTTAAGGCACCTCCATACCGTTTTCCAGAGTGGCCATGCCAGTTTGCATTCCCACCAGCAGTGCAAAAGGATTCCTCTTCTCCGCATTCTCGCCAACATCTGTTGTTGCCTGAGTTGTTAATTTTAGCCATTCTGACAGGTGTGATGTGGTATCTCATTGTGGTTTTGATTTGTATTTCCCTGATGATGAGCGACCGTTGAACATCTCTTCATGTGTCTATTAGCCATCTGGATGTCTTTGTTGGAAAAGTGTCTATTCATGTCTTTTGTCCTTATCTTCACTGGATTATTTGTTTTGGTGTTGAGTTTGATAAGTTCTTGATAGATTTTGGATACTAACCCTTTATCTGGTATGTCATTTGCAAATATCTTCTCCCATTCTATCAGTTGCCTTTTAGTTCTGCTGATTGTTTCCTCTGCCATGCAGAAGCTTTTTATCTTGATGAGGTCCCAATAGTTAATGTTTGCTTTTGTTTTCCTTGCTTCCAGAGACATGTCAAGTAAGAAGTTGCTGCAGCCAAGGTCAGAAAGGTTGCTGCCTGTTTTCTGCTGTAGGATTTTGATGGCTCCTTGTCATACGTTTAGGTCTTTTTTCCATTTTGAGTTTATTTCTTTGTATGGTGTAAGAAAGTGGTCCAGGTTCATTCTTCTGCAGGCTGCTGTCCACTTTTCCCAAAACCATTGTTGAAGAGATTGTCTTTTTTCCATTGGATATTCTTTCCTGCTTTGTCAAAGATTAGTTGGCCATACGTTTGTGGGTCCATTTCTGGGTTCTCTGTTCTGTTCCATTGATCCGAGTGTCTGTTCTTGTGACAGTACCATACTGTCTTAATGATTACAGCTTTGTAATACAGCTTGAAGTCCGGAATTGTGATGCCTCCAGCTTTCATTTTCTTTTTCAGGATTGCTTTGGCTATTTGGGGTCTTTTCTGGTTCCACACAGATTTTAGGGTTGTTTGTTCTAGCCCTGTGAAGAATGCTGGTGTTATTTTTTTTTTTTAATGTTTTTCAAATTTATTTTTGAGAGACAGAGAGAGACAGAGCATGAGCTGGGGAGGGGCAGAGAGAGAGGGAGACACAGAATCCGAAGCAGGCTCTGGGCTCCAAGCTGTCAGCACAGAGCCTGACATGGGGCTGGAACCCACGAGCAGTGAGACTCATGACCTGGGCTGAAGTTGGACGCTTACCCAACTAAGCCACCCAGGCACCCTGAGAATGCTGGTGTTATTTTGATAGTGCTTATTGTTCCTTACCTCATTTTTATCTCTTCTCATAGCCTAACTTTGGATTTACTTCTTTCCTTATTTCTCTCAGAACGTGATGTCAACTGTGTTGTACCTGGAATTACTTTCTTCCTTATTCTAATTCTCAATGCACTTTGCACTTAAATGTGCAAAGACAGTCATCTGGGAACTTCTTACTCTCAAACTCTTGAGTAGCAGGATCTAATTTAATAGGGCTGATACCCAGAGCTTTGCCTGTTAGCCAGCAACTGGATGATCCATGGACCACACTGGGTGATTGGACGAATAATCTCTGCCCTTCTGCTGGCATGGTACCTGCTTGTGCTCTTTCATTGGACTAGGATTCAGAAGACATAGATCCCAGTTTTACGTGTGATCTTAAGGGGCTTATCCTGGTTAAGCATGCAGTTTTTTCATCCGTGGTAATCCCTATGCTGTCAGCCTCCTAAGGCTGTGGTGAACATCAGATGAGGAGGTAGAGAACAGTGCTTTGGGAAGTTGTGAAGTCTTTCCCAAACGAGCAAGGCATTAAAAAAGGGGATATGGTCTGCTCTGCCTCCCTCTGGAGCTGTTTTAGCTATCAAAGAGGGTAGCATAGGTCACAATACTTGCATCATTTAAGGACTTAGTAGTAGTAGCATCTAAAGGTGAGTAGTGAAAGGACATTGTTGAGTTCTTATGTATTGGTTCTTTTTTTAAATGTTTTATTTATTTTGAGAGAGAGAGCGAGAGAGAGAGCAGGGGAGGGACAGAGAGAGAGGGAGACAGAGGATCTGAAGCAGGTTCTGTGCTGGTAGAGAGCCCATTGCCGGGTTCGAACTCATGAACTTGCAAGATCACGTTCAGGACCTGAGCTGAAGTCGGATGCTTAACTGAATGAGCCACCCAGGTGCCCTTTGATGTATCGGTTCTAAGAATAAATTTCTGCTCCCTTGTGTGTGTAGAGTGTTTGATTGTGAGAAGTACCTCCCATGGTTCAGGATGCTGGACAAGTGCCATTATTTACTGCTGTGAAATCAACATGGCTTTCCTGTGTAATACTATGAAGATATGTATACAGTGATGTGAATACCATAAAAAATACTTTCAAATGGAAATGCTGCCAGCTTGGCAGTAGGAAAACTGGCCACACATCGGTGTCATGTGTATCACAGAATACAACAAAGCGTCATCCTTGTACTGCCGACTGGACCCACTAGATGCCGTGGTGCTATGGGCAGAAGGGGAAGTGAGTGCTCCTTGTCATGAGAGATTGCACAGTAGAGACAAGATTTTCTTCATTTGACTGTAACCATTATTAGTTTTTTTTTTTTTTTTTACTTCTCATATTCTAGGTTATTAAGTGGAAATATGATGCACACAGTCATTTAGATCCATATACAAAAACACATTTCCCTTCATCAGTATATAGAAAAGCCTAAGAGAGTCGACTGTTTATCCCAGAGCGCTATCCCTTGTGGACCAACTGTGGAACATAATGAAATGTCTTAGTATTTATCGTGGGAAACCTCTGAGAATATAGAAATAGGTTATAATAGAAACTATCAGAACAATTAACTTTTTTTCTAAAGAAAATCTTCTAATTAATATCTAGGTTGTAGTGCGAAGCTTCCAGCCTACGTAACCACTGTATCTTTAAAAAAAATTTTTTTTTAACATTTAATTATTTTTGAGAGACTGAGAGGCAGAGCATGAGTGGGGAGGGGCAGGGAGAGAGGGAGACACAGAATCTGAAGCAGGCTCCCGGCTCTGAGCTGTCAGCCCAGAGCCCGACGCGGGGCTCCAACTCACAGACCGTGAGATCATGACCTGAGCCGAAGTCGGATGCTCAACTGACTGAGCCACCCAGGTATCCCGTAACCACTGTATCTTTGAATATTTTGTAAATGTGGAGGCTCCAGGTAGCGCACATGGTAAGCTGAGACCTGGGCACGCTGTTACGTGCACAGAAACCCAAATCTTCCCTCTCCTTTTGCATATTCCCAGAACAAATTGTGAACTGACTACAGAATCCATGGCCCAGAGCCAGCCTCATGGTGTCTTGGGGGGCATCCCTATCTTTATAATGCTGTATATAATGCTGTGACAAAACAAAAACCAAACAAAAACACTGGCCCAAGTAAACAGACTTAAAATAGAGAGCAAAGAGGAAGGTGCATTTATTCATTGGCATAAACCTGGATGTAGTGGTTAGTGGTATCTAGTTAGTTCTTTGCGGAGGATTTAATGTGGTGTGAACTTCAGAGTCACACTGCAGGGGTTGATATTCCAGCTTCGCCACCTGCTAACTCTGTGCCCTTGGGCAGCACTTTCAACTCCTCTGAGCCGTTTTCCTTGTTTGTAAAATGGGGGTGATATAATAGTGCCTACCTTAAACGACTTGTGAGGATTTAGTGGGCTGATACTTTGCAGTGTTGCCTGGCACAGAGTTAGTGCTTTGTATGTGTTAATTCTGTTATTCCTTTTTAGTTCTTATCATGTACATGTTGGAGAATCATAGTTTTAAGTCACTGGGCAGCTCTCTCATTAATCTGTAATTTATAAAATTTGGCATATTGCCAGGAGTAAAAGGTAGGAAACCGTAGGCATCAATGTACTAGGAGAAATAACTCTGGGACTCGACTTGTAGAGTTTAGCTGTTTGAATCTTTTCCCAGGCTGACCCCGAACTTCCTCCAAAGGTTGACTTTTCCAGCTATCTTGAACCATTTGCTATACACTGAGTATGAACTTGATTTCCAGTTAATTGTGCTTATGCCATTCCTCTACTTGAGATACCTTTCTCCTCCAACTATACTTATCTCCTCCAACTATACTATACAAATCTTTCTCATCCTCCAGTGTCCCGACCACATACTGCCTCCTTCTGAAAGTCTTCCTGACCAAGCCAGGCGTAGGCAATCATTCTTCTCATCTTTAGAGTTTTGTTGGTTTCACTCCTATGGCACTTAAAAGATTACCTTGTATGATCATTATGGGTTTGCTGTGTCTTACTTATCCTACCAGGTGACAAACAACATGAGAGCAGAGATGATGTGTGCTTATTTATATATCCATTGAGCATACAAATATTATAGCAGCACATCTAGCACACTGCCTTGCACATATAGGTATTTTGCTGTTTTCTGAATAAGGAAGTGAACATAGATATGGTAACTAGATAGTGATGTGTATCTGTGGAGCAAATGTGAGGGAGAAAGAGGAGAGAGCTAAGAAGACATTAAGTAGTTGGAGCTGTTGCGGGGGGGGGGGGTCATGTCAGGTTGATGAACTGATGTTTGGGTGACAGCTGGCACTCCGGGGTGGCATGGAATGGGAGGAAAGTGAGGTACTTGAGGGGAGGGGTGTTTAGGATTGGCTAGACGTGGCTTTTTGCTGAAAAAGTGGAATATGTCTTATTTGTTGTGGAAATCCACAATGGAAATGACCAGATTTGAGACGGATATTGCTGGAGCAGTGTAAAGGAAGATACGGAGTTTTCCAGAAAGAAAAGAAAAATGAATAAAAAAATATTACTCAAGAACCAGCGAAGATGCTAAGATTCATATTTAAACTTTTTTAATGTTTATTTTTGAGAGAGAGAGCGAGCATGAGTGGGGGAGGGGCAGAGAGAGAGAGGGAGACACAGAATCCGAGCAGGCTCCAGGCTCTGAGCTCTCAGCACAGACCCTGATGTGGAGCTCGAACCCACCAACTGTGAGATCATGACCTGAGCCAAAGTCAGCCACTGAACCGACTGAGTCACCCAGGTGCCCCTCTAAGATTCAGATTTAAAATATGCTCTCCACATCTGGAATTGAAATTGTTCAAAATGGGAGAATTTTCTTTATTGTTTTTGGCTTGAGTTGCCTAGGAGATACCTATCAAGTTAAAAATAATTGGCAATATATCATTTTCATGGTTATTTATCAAGACATTCAACTATCTGGATAAGCATGTATGATATTTATATTCGTGATAGTTGCTTTA
Organism: Felis catus; assembly: GCF_018350175.1. Lineage (NCBI taxonomy): Eukaryota > Metazoa > Chordata > Mammalia > Carnivora > Felidae > Felis > Felis catus. The sequence goes on along the minus strand of NC_058371.1, from coordinate 75,758,304 downwards.
ATAGAACTAGTGGATTTAGCTGTCCATTTTTTTCTTTGAAGATAGCATTCTGTCTGTCAGAATTTATGGTTTATAACTTTAAAATCTATTGGATTTCAGTTTTACAGAGGAACTCTATGTGGAACAAAGGTAAGGAACTCCTTTGTTTCTGCATCCTTATTTCTGGGACAGGTGTCACCCCAGTGCTTGGCACCCAGTAGGGATTCTAAAAATGTTTGTCAGTAAATGAATTAATAACATCTCAGTTTAAACAAATTTCACAGATTGGTTGGATTTCATGAAGCATTTCCTGTGTGTGAAGTTCTTCCCAAATCTAAATGGAGAGATTGAATTGGAGATAGGAACATAGTATGTGATATACACTCACAGGATTTTAGTACTAGACATAATTCCAGAGACTGTATAGTCTCAGCTCCTCATTTTTCGGATAAAGACATTGAAGACCGGAGAGGTTAAGTGACTTGCTCAGGCTCACACAGCTGGTTACGGGCAGAACTTGGACCAAACCTAGAACTGCTGGTCTATAGAGGCTTCAGTATCATCTCTTCCCATTACCCCTTTGGAAGTAAATCTTAGATCCATTGATTGCTTCCAAAGTGTAAGTTAACTCCTGAGCTCCCAGTGCAGAATTTAGAACAAATTCTCCTTATGCTTATATTAATTGCAAAATAGATTTCTTTGAGAGCAAATCCTTTTACTCTCAAGCCTCCTATGTGACCAGGGGCTGGTTGGGTGCGCCCATACTAATTTTTGATGTCCTGCTTGAGTTTCTCCTCTTGGTAAGTCTGCTCTAACAGGAGAGCTTGCACCATCTAGTGGATCTAAGAAGAGGCTCTTGGATTTAATTTTTTGGTGGCCCCACTTTAAAATAAAGAAAGGAACAATATTTTTAGTTAATCTGCAGATTCTTACCTGGAACCCTTTATTCATATCATGAGAGTGATATTAGAAGCCCAGAATGAGAAAAAAAAAAAAAAAAAAGAAGAAGAAAAAGAAGCCCAGAATGATGTTAGGGTCACTTTGTACCTCACAGTGCTAAAAGCAGAACATGCTATTGACCATGCTCTTCTGCCTTTTTTTAACGGTAGAAGGAGGGTAAGGAAGTGGGTGTTATATCAACCTGTCTTTTCAACCATGCTTGGATCCTTTGCCTCATTAATTCAAAACATTAACTCTTCTATAATGGGTCTTTCTATAATAGGTGGGAATTAGTCAAATCCTGCTACTATTCTCGGGAAATTCTCTAGTACTCATTTGGACAATTAACTTATTCAATAATGTACAGTATTCTATCCAGTTGGATACGTGAAGTTTTTGGAAGCTTCCAAATTACTCCTTTGTTTTCTTCAATAGAAATTTAAAATCTTTTCTCAAGCTCTGCACGATACTCGCTTTGTATGGCAGGTGGTAGAAAATGGCATCTTTCAAGCAGGGTAATTTGATGACTGCGTGGGCAACGCGGGGTGGGGATCTCACCACTGACTTGCCCTGTGATGTGAAATGCTCATTTACCTCCTGGGCCGGAGTCTTCTTTGGAGGGAATGTGATTGTCATCCTTATATTTACAGAGTAATGCTCAGCAAAAACCAAAGTTGTTGTTGTTGTTTGTTTGTGTTTGAGTTCTTCATTTTGTTTTTACTTTTGTTACTCCATCCACTGAAGTATCTTACATGGCATCCTAGCACCTGCGTAATGTAGGTGTCCTTTGTGAGGGTGGTTCTTACCCTGGTGCACATCAGAGTCATCAAGGGAAGCCTGGCCCCACCCATGGAGATTCTGATTTACCTGGATCCAGATAGGGTGTGAATATGGGTATTTTTTAAAAGCTTTTTGAGGTGCCGTGTGATGTCATTGAAAATGTGTTTGAACCATTGGATTCCAAATCAAATTGAACATTGGAGATCTATATTTGAAAACCATTATTCTCTTTGAGGCTAGAAGCTGTCCTGTATTGTGATTGGAGTAATGAGGTCATTGCTGCATCTAAAAGACTCCATTTTTGCATCCCCATTTGGGGCTGGTAGAGTCAGTTTTGGGTGTATGATCCAGGTCTGAGGAATGGGAGTCCCTTCTGGGATAGCCAGGAGCTGTGAGGACCAGAAGTTCATGTTTTTGTGAGGGGCAGTTTAATGTGTTATTATAATTGTCCTAATCTTAGGTATGGATTCTATATTGTTGGCATGTGTCCAGTGATAGTAGGAGAGTTGGCCTTTCACATTAAATCTTTTTCTTCTCTTGTTGGTTTTAAGAACAATTTTTTCCCTTCCTGTTGGCTTAATAATCAATTTTACCTCTTTTGGTGGTTCCCAGGAGTAAGGTGCTCAGTAAGTTCTTTGGAGAAGCTGTTTTCTGGAGTGAAGTCTAGACTCGTCCCTGGGAGCAGCTGGTTTAGAGAAAAATAGCTGAATTGGTGGGATGAGGGATGGTGTGGTAAAAGGGCAGGAATGGGTCTAAATCCTCCAAAATGCCATCACTCAACTCTTATAATGGGAGATAGTGTCTTTGACCTTAATCAGCCCACATAGTTGATACAGCTATTCAATTTCAAAGTATTTATACTCAGTTTCCAGAGGGCAGGGGACGAGAATGCCAAGGAAATGTTAGAATTCTTATCTTGGCTTCTCCTCAAAATAGTACAAAGAACATGAAATTTGGTATCGGGCAGACCTGGTCTCTGGTGAATCTGGTCTCTGCCACTTATTGTGTACTTTTGGGACAAGATTATGAGCCTCACTTTTCTTATCTGTGAGAAGACGACCCTGACAGCTACCTTGCAAAGCCAAATTGAGTTAACCCAGAGAACATATATGAAACACCATAATGCATGGTGCAGAGCTGGGACTCCATAAATGGTAGCTATTTCTGGAAATACTATTAATAATAGTACTAATTACTGATGATTATAAAAATAAACAAATTTTTTCCTCCTTTGGAAATGGCTCCTGGCCTGTGTCCAGTTGTCTCTCCGGTGGGCTGAGAATAGGGACAGTAAGAGTGTTGACAGAGGCCCCAGCTGGAAAAGGTGTACTCAGAATTTTCATCCTCATATAATCAACATGTTATCATTTAGCCTCATCACATGTTAAACCCTTAAAATGTAGATGCTCCTTAGAAGACTTAATTCCACTGATCTTTCATCTTGTGTATAGCTTGCTTGTTTACCTCAGAGAGAATAGACTATAAATCTTCATTTAAACAGTGTGGAAGGGGGGGGGGGTTAGGAGGGAAGATGGGAGAATGTGACTTGTGGGGGGATTACTTTAGTGTTAAGTTACACCTGGTGGTGTGGGCTTCGGACATACAGAAAGGGCTGGACCATTAGGAAGCCCAGAAGAGGAGATGCCAGGACCGGGGACTTTAGGGTGGTGAGGGCCCAAATACAGCAGCCGTCAGTTTGGAATTGCTGTCCACAGTTCCCCGTCAGGACTGCCTGTGTGTTGCCGTAAGTTTGTTTCGGTGGCCACCTTTCTCACTGCCCTAGGCTGGCAGTGTCTGGGGTTACAGTACGGTTGAAGCCCTGGGCCTGGAGTCTGAAGCGTTTCTGAAGTGCAAACTGTGCGTAGCAGAGGTTATGCAGTTTCAGGAAAGTCAGTATGGTGTAATTGAGGTATAAAGGGCTCTCTTCCCCATCTGAGTTCTGACAGGTTGAGAACTACGAGTGAGGCAGAGAGGAGATCAAAATAGTGCCTTTGTTATCAATAAAACTGAGGCTGAAGAATAGAGTTTATACCTGGGGGTAAGATTGCCTCGTACCGACCCCCAGGATTAGACAGACTTGCCCAGATGCACCATAGAGCCTGCAGTGAGAGGAGTAGAGAAGAATGGGTACTTCCTGCTGGCAGTTGGGCTCCCAGAAGAAAGGAGAGAGGAAGGACAGGCTTCTCAAAATGACCTTACTCTTCTTCTCCTGGGGAGGGCGTTAGGGAGGCAGAGAGGCCGGAAGTACTCTGTTGGGTGATCCTGCATGTGGGAGGAAACATTAAGATCATTTTTCTCTGTCAGGTTTACGGAAATCCAACCTTTCTAAATTCTAGAGATTTGGAAGCAGTAATTCATACTACAAAAACAAATAGGGGTAGTTTAGATGTTATTGCCATGTTGAAGAGCCCATCATGCGTGCCTGTTGCCTGCAGAAAATAATCCAGACTCCCTCCCTTGTTTCTGAAAACCCCTCCTAATCTGTCCGCATCCTGCCTTGTAACGTTCCTTTCCCCGTGATTTTCAAAGGCAGACCTGAGGTCAGAGCAGTGCCTCCCTTGCCCTCTTTCTTATTACCGTGTTCCTGCTGGATAATTCTTCCTGCTTCCTGTCTGTCTGTGCAAAATGTATTCATCGGTTAAGTCTCGGCACAGTCCCTGTATTGGGCTAACGCCCTGCACTGAAGTACGCACTGATTTGTCTTGTCTCTGAACTGCTGCTCTCTGGAAGCACGCGGTCTCATGCTTGTTTCTCCACGTGAATTTCAGCAGCCCACCTCTGGAAGTGCCACGAGGGACAGGATGTTTCCTGTACTTCTTTTATGTGTCCTCAGCTGCTAGTTTACACAGGAAAAGCACTCAATACATAGGCAGGTGATTAAATAAATGTTTCCAAAGAACGTGGGTAGCACCCTTATCACTACAGAATAGAGTCATGTGTTGGTTATGCTGGAGGTAAAATTACCAAGGCAAAGAAACGAAATTAGCTCCCGTTTCATGTCGCTGACATGAGATCAAAGAATTTCAGGGTTTTGGAACTGAGAGGGTAGATCATCTGGTTCAACGCCATCATTTCACAGCGGAGCGCGCTAAGGCTCATGACTTGGAAAGAAATATTCAGAGACCGTGAGCTCAATATTTGTGAGAGGAATAGAGGATATGGAATAGATGATTTTTCAATGCCTAAACATTAGATTATCCAGAGGAGGCTTGTGTGGTGGCTTTATGTTAACTTCAGGGAGTCCTCTAAGTGTTCCAAAGCGCTTTTCGGTTACCCTGAGCCTCACCTTATGGGTTCTCACTAAAATCTGTAGAGGAAGATGCTTTTCACAGAAGCTTTCACCACATCTCGTTGTTGGGCTTCTTCATGGACATGCTGGATTCCATCGTGGGTCAGGGACATCCTGCTTGTTCTGCAGCTGCAGCAGTTGAGACACCAATAGATTGCTTGACTTGCCCAAGGTCACCAGAATCCAAGGATTAAAATGCAAGTGTTTTACATTCCCACTGCTGTCTGTTTTCTACTACACCATGCTGCCCTTTGCTTCTTTTTTTAAAAAAATTTTTTATGTTTATTTATTTCCGAGACAGAGAGAGACAGAGCACAAGTGGGGGGGGGGGAGGGCAGAGAGAGAGAAAGGGAGACACAGAATCGGAAGCAGGCTCCAGGCTCTGAGCTGTCAGTGCATAGCCTGACGCAGGGCTCGAACCCACGAACTGTGAGATCATGACCTGAGCCGAAGTCAGACACTCAACCGACTGAGCCACCCAGTCGCCACCCTTTGCTTCTTTAAATTAGTATCTGTAGACTTTGAGAATCCCAGCTTAGAAAGGAAGTGCACTTTCGGTTCCCTCATTAGCTAAGAGAAAGAACAGTTAACACAAATACTTAGCCATCCAGAGTAGACAGTTTTGGAACCAAGCTTGGATAAGACATTGGTGATGATATTTAACTATTGTATAAAAATGGCAAAATAAGCACAGTGTTTTGTTGTTTCTACCATTGTTTCTTTTTGTTACCTTTTGAATATTTTAGCTTTTTTAAAAGTTTTTATTCATTTTGAGAGAGCAAGAGAGAGCAAACAAGCAGGGAGAGGCAGAGAGAGAGAGGGGAACAGAGGATCCAAAGCAGGCTCTGCGCTCACAGCACAGATCCCAATGTGGGGCTCAAACTCACGAACTGTGAGATCGTGGCCTGAGCTGAAGTCGGGCACTTAACTGACTGAGCCACCCAGGTGCCCTGAATATTTTAGAGTTTTAATTAAGAAACAAAAAAATCAAACTTTAGTGTTTGCTCTTACTCGTTTAGCAGTTAACAGAAAAATTAACAGGTAAGTATATCTGTATTTTAAACAGTTTTCAAACACTGAGTATTGTCATATTAATGAGTCACAAATTTGGTTTGGTGGGTTGCAATTAGCCCTTAAAAAACAATAAAATAGAAAACATCAGTGCGTTGTACTTTGTAACTGTAAATACTATGTATTATTGTAAAATATAGTTCTTATGGTGGGTTCTGGTTTTAAAAAGTTTAAAAAGTACTGTTCTCATGTTTTGGAAGATTATTTGGAGAATGGGTTATGAGATTAATCTTTTTTTTTTTTTAATTTTTTTTTTCAACGTTTATTTATTTTTGGGACAGAGAGAGACAGAGCATGAACGGGGGAGGGGCAGAGAGAGAGGGAGACACAGAATCGGAAACAGGCTCCAGGCTCTGAGCCATCAGCCCAGAGCCCGACGCGGGGCTCGAACTCACGGACCGCGAGATCGTGACCTGGCTGAAGTCGGACGCTTAACCGACTGCACCACCCAGGCGCCCCATGAGATTAATCTTGACACTACTTTTAAGCCTTATCATGGGCTGCAAATGTTAGCTGGTCTTTTCTTGGTATAAAACATTCATTATTAATCCATTCACTCAACAAATATATTTTGAACACCCAGTATATGCGAGGCACTGTTCTAAATGCTGGCATGAGATCACTCCAGCAGTTTACTTACAAAGCAAATCATCTAATTTTCAGAGAAAACACTGTATCAGTTTGCATAAGGTTTAGCTGCAGATAACAGAACACTCCCTTCATGTCACAGAAAACTCCCTTTAAACAATCTTTTTTTCTTTTTTTTTTTTAATTCCATACACCAGTTCTGTTCACATCTATCTCACTGGCCAGGACAGGTGTAGCTATACCTAGATACAAAGGAAGGAGGGAACTGTAGTTTTTTTAGCTCTAAATTTAAGATTCGTTCTCAAAGAAGAAAGAGAGACTGAATACTGGGGAGACAGTTAGAAGTGCCTGCCACAAACCTCAAAGTTTCATAGATGTTAACAAAGTTTAGTTTCTGTTGATGGGAAGCTGGAGCTTTCTGTTACTATTCTGCGGAAAAGCCAGGCTGTGTACATATAGGGTTGCACATGTTGTGCACTGCACAGGGACGTCCTGCAGAAAGGGCAGATCGGAAGAGGGAGTTGGGAGAAGCAGCTCGAAGTTAGGAGACTAAAGTGTGTTCATTGTCTCAACACACGCAGTCAGCTTTTAAGAGTCTGAATCAGTGTAAGTTTCTGAAAAGCCACCTCATCTCTGACCTCGCCGTGGTACTTCATGTCATTTCTCTGCCATTGTAGGAGAGAAGATTAGGGTTATAAATTAAGCTTGCATTTACTGTTGATTTGAAATGGAAAAGTAGATTTCTGTCTTTCTTTCTTTCTTTTTAATTTCAACAAGTGCACGAGGGAGATAATGCTCCCTCAGTTCTTAAGCATCAGAATTATGGAAAGATAGGAAGGGTCCCACTCTCTCTAACGCAAAGAACCACAGGAAAGTACCTTGCACAAAGCCCCACCTTATTTATCTAAGGCAGCCAGGTGGTATTTGTCCTGGAAACAGTCTTGGAGAAGGGAGGGAGGGTCCGGTCTGGAAGGTGGTGTGAATCTTCTATTCTTTCCCTGCACCCTCCTAGCAGAACATTAAACATTTATCTGCAACAAATGCCGGCAATATTTCAAATTGTCGTAAGAAAACCAAAAAGGAAAACAGAAAGGAAGTTTACAGTCTGCTTAGTTTTCTTTTGCCCCACACTAAACTTTCTTTTGCTCTCCCCCACCCCCCATTTGTATGTCTGACTGGCGTTTCCAGTGAGGTGGAGACAGAATCACTGTGACAGGGTCTGCCTCTGTGTACCTTACTCTGTGATTATCTAGTGCCAGGTGATGACCAGGTTGGGGCAACAGAGAGAAACGAGAATTAGAACAGAGAGACGAGAATTATTGAACTCACTTGGGTAGATACCTGTGTGTTTTCTAAGTCTTCCATTGTGTTGAGGACTTTCTGTCTCGTGGAAAGTAAGCCAGGAGTGAAATCTGGCTCTTGTCATCCTAGCTTGCCTTTGTTATAGTCTGTGGTGTCTAGGAAAATTGGTCTGTGTATAAAACTCCAGGCCAAATAATCCCTTTGACCCAGCAGGCAAATTGAATGGGGAGGGAGGTGGTAGGCCGCCTTAGAATTGTTCTCAAATAACTTCATTCTACAGAAGCTGCTGATTGAGACTCTGGTCCATGAGCCATTTCCCCTTGACTGTTGGGTTTTAATGTCGATGCTCATCAGAATTCACTAGTACTGTCCTATTAATCAAGAAGAGAAATTAGGGGGAAACCCGAGGAAGCATTTCTTTTTTCCCAATAGGTCACTTTTCTAGGTTGCTGTAATTCAAGAGCATGGCATGAGTTAGGCTCTGTATTTTCAATGTAATGTTATTCATGATAAAAGGAAAATATCCTCTGCTTTGCATGTATTGTCAAATTAATCTAACCTCCTTGCTGATGAAGGCGTCCCCAAACATGGGCTGTAAAAACCACGTGTTTTTATTAGTAACAGGGCTGCTGATTTCCATCTCGACACATGTATTGATTACCCTCTGAGTCCCTGCTGGCGTAGCAGGTGCTTTGAGAATTCACACTGTAGGTCAGACACAGTCATTTCTGCAGTAAGTTTGTAGTCTTAAAGGATGGGCGAAGGCATTAAGGAAACTGGGAAAGGAAATGGACTAGCCCACAAAAGAGGAAGCTGAGGGCTTAATAATTCCAGAATAGGAAAGACAGCTGAGTTTTGAGAGGTGGCATTTCCCTGTCACCACATCTTAATGTGAGCACAGGGTAAGGCACACTGTTTTTGTAAAAAAAGTTTTAACATTTATTTTTTGAGAGACAGAGCATGAGTGGGGGAGGGGCAGAGAGCGAGGGAGACACGAATTTGAAGCAGGCTCCAGGCCCTGAGCTGTCAGCACAGAGCCCGACGCGGGGCTCAAACTCTCGAACTGTGAGATCGTGACCTGAGCTGAATTCGGGTGCTCAACTGACTGGGCTGCTCAGGCGCTCCGCGTGAGGCACACTTTAGATGACCGGGGTAGAATCTTCTTTACAACGAGGAATGCTTTCTGGTTGGGAAGACGGGGCTGTGTTGCCACGGGAAGCAGTTTAGAAGAAGGCAGAGTGGCGATGTGTGTTTTGGCTGCCCGGCAGCAGAACCCCTTCCTCTGGAAGCCCACTTCTTCAGCCTTCTGGTGGTTCTGCTCACGTACCGCAGGGTCCTTTCATGCAGGGTCATTTTGCTTGGGTTGAGTCCGTTCTCATGAAGTTGTGTGGACTCCAGGAGCTGAAGCAATATGCTGAGAATAATCCTTCATTACACAGTAGGTGCTCAGAAACTGACCAGTGATGATGGCGTTGTTTGTATGGTGGTTCGTATTGTAAGTTCGTAAGATGCTTTCTGAAACAGCTAGTAAACAGCCGACGGATGGATTTAGCGATCTTTGGGATACTGTTTGGATCTCTGCTTCTGCACTTAAACACCCACCCCAGAGTGTCTCTGTTCATTCTGACCTCAGAACCAAACTGTGAAATAGCTTTCTTATGCAATATTTGGAGTATTTCAATAACTGAATTCCATTAGATGAGGTTCAAATATAATGGATCATATGTTGAATTACACCCTGATAAGTTATATTATAATGAAGTATTAGGGAACAAATTATGCACACATAGTACAGCAAGGGAGGCTTTAGATATAATGTGCCAGGGTACCGGGGTGGCTCAGTTGGTTGAGCATCCAACACTTGGTTTTGGCTCAGGTCATAATCTCATGGTTTGTGGGCTTGAGCCCCGCGTTGGGCTCTATGCTGACAGTGCAGAGCCTGCTTGGGATTCTCTTTCTCCCTCACTCTCTGCCTCTCCTCTGTGCTCGCTCTCTCTCAAAATAAATAAATAAACATTAAAAAAAAAAGAAAGAATTTGCTGACCGCTCTGGGGAGAGGTTTATGATAGGCAAGAGGAAGTGTATTATATTTAATGAATTAGTTAATTGATTATATTTAATTGATTTAATTATTACATTTAATGTATTACAGATATATTGAAGAAATGCTGGGAATAAAAGATAGAGACTGGCTTAATTTTAATATTTTTCCTTAAAATATGTTGCTGATGTCACTCTAGCCATCATTTTAATTCCTTCCTTCCTCAAATATTTTAGGAATAAGTAGTCAAACTTACTGATTTTGGATATCACCTCCATTTGCCTTTTCAGCCTGCCCGTGGCGGTGTCAGTGACTGGTGTGGCCTAGAGGTCTAGGAGCAGAAGGGAGGCTTGAGGGGCCAGGAGGGAGAGAGTCTGACTCATCAACTGCAGGCTCTCTGCAGACTTGGAATAACCGAACGTCATCTTTCCTGAATGTTTGGCTGAAACAGTGGGGCTGCTTGCTGAGAACCAGGGTATCTGTCTTCCTTTATGTACTGGAACGTTCTTTGTGCTCTGTGTCCTTGGAGGGTAGAAGATGTCTGTGAAGAGCCCACCCAGCTGCTGCCCTTGGCTGCACTTGGGTGGACATGCCTCCTGCCTGGCTGCTAGCGTGTCTGGCAGCAGCAAGCAAAGTTCTTAGCCTGTGTTTCCTGTGAATGTCCCTTCATGCCTGTTCGGTGCGATCCAGCCTTATTGTTCCTCTCTTCCCTGCTGCTTTCAGTGGGCAGGGTTCAGCTGAGTCTCAGTTTCCTAACCCTCCAATTGGAGCTGCAGGGGCTGAAGACTTACACACGACCCGGGTGAGCCCCTGCTTAGCTAGTTTTTTCCTGTCTATGGAAGGAAAAGCCAGGGAAAGGTGGCTTCTAACTTGGAGAGGATGCAACAGTCACCTGACCCCACTGCCTGCCACCTGCCTAAGCGACAGAAGGTAGAACCCATCTGTTTGTTCCAATGTGACTGGATCACAAAAAAACAATTAGCAGGTGGGAAATTTGTTTTTCGGGACATACACATAAACCTGCCATTATAGGGAGGATTCTGGTGCTAATTTAGATGCAAATGGAATTGCCCAACTCGAGCTGATTACAGAAAGGTCAGAATGTCTATATGCTCAATTTCACTCCTACGCTACGCATTAAGTTAATGTGCTGCCGCGATCGTGGGCACGATGGCTGGGCTTGGTTCTGGCCTTCGCTTTTGAGAGAGTTTTGAATTACAGAAGCGGATGTGACACATGGTGTCAACTCCTCTCTTCCTTCCCACTCCCTTTTTTAAAGGAAAACAAGTCCTATTTTGTCCTTTTCTGAGAGGCTTGAGATATTAATTTTAAAAATGCATGTCTGGGGCTCATGGTTAAGATAGAGAGGAGTAGATTGACTGTAAATTCAGTTGCTTCCTGGTCGGAGAACTAATCTGGACTATGCATGCACTTCTTCCAGACTCTGAACATGCTGGGTTGTAGCCTGGGGTGTAGGACTGGTGAGGATCCTGAGCGGCTGAGGGGGAGGCAGAAAGGCCCATGGGCTGGTGTGGTTATTGCAGTGCTGCTGTATCGCTTTTCAGATGTTTCTGACTCTAATGCACAGTCCAAAATTTATCTTAGGCATTTGTGTATGTTTGTCTATATTTTTTACTGAGTATGTAACAAGGCACATACATAAATATAATATATTACATTACATATAGTTTGAACAAAATAGGCACCCAAAAGTTTCACAAAATAGTTCCTACCAAGTGCAATGTACTCTAGTATTTTCTGTTTCAGTCTGGTCTAAACCATGAGTGAACCGATACACTGATTTCACTATCCACTTTTGGATTTCAGACTCTAGTTTAGAAACACCAGTTTGAGGGACTGGTGAAGGCATTGGGCGTGAAGGGGACCCAGGTGAGAGCTAGTGGAAGGGGGAGAGGAGAAGGTGGGTGAAGAAAGGGATTGATTTCAAAGGGTAGACCAAACTGGTCTTGACAGAGATGAAGTCAAGTCCCTGAGTCAGGGCTCAGGTTCCATTCTAGAACTGGGGCTGAAAAGTGAAGCACAGAAGGGTGCCTCAGCAGATACATTCTTTAGGTTCATGGTTGCATTTATCTTGTCAAGGATAATTATTTGTTTGTGGGAAGGAGTTTTCCTTAGGTTATTGCTGTCCTGATGCCTTAATTTTTTTAAATTTGTTTTTCTAAATAACTTTTTTAATGTTTATTTATTTATGAGACAGAGACAGAACATGAGCAGGGGAGGGGCAGAGAGAGAGAGAAAGAGAGAGAGAGAAAGAGAGAGAGAGAGAGAGAGAAAGACACAGAATGCAAAGCAGGCTCCAGACTCTGAGCTGTCAGCACAGAGCCCAACACGGGGCTTAAATTCATGAACCGTGAGATCATGACCTGAGCCAAAGCTGGACGCTTAAGCGACTGAGACACCCAGGTGCCCCTATGGTTCTGCCTTTAGTAAGAATTAACATTCCTAAGCTTTAGTATCCTTAAATTTTATTACTGTATATTATATGGTAGTAAGGTAGAACCTCATTTACTATTTCTACTAGTATTTGTACCCAAATTTGTAGCTACCTGCAATTCCTTAGAGAACAAGAGAAATAAATACTGACAGTCATCTCACCGGTAAGGCAAAAGGTCTTACATACATCAAGAGCTGATTGTCCTTTGTAATTGGACCATGAAGAGGATGCTACTGTCCTGGTCGACTAATATGTCCTCTTTGGGGCATCAGTGGCCGCTTTGGTTTTGCATTCTGCACGGCAGAGCTGCCTTCCCCTGGGGGTTCATCGTTAGCTTTCAAGTGATCACACTTAGGCTCTGGTCTCATCCTCGTTAAGGAGGTTGCCTATTTGGGGGATTAGAGGAAGATTCTGAAAAGTAAGATAATGGGGCAGGAAAAGATTTTCTGGGATAAAAGTCTTCTGAGGGCTCTGTGAATATGGAGGAGGGAAGAGACAGAGAAGGGAACCAGATTTTCTTGGCTTGGGTATTAGTTTAAGGTGAGTGTGACCTCGATTTATAAAGAGGTTACAACTTGATGCTTAATAGAATTGGGTTTTAATATTTATACCATGTTATGTAAATGCTGCCCCTCCAAGTGTTTTCTTAAATCCTCTTAGCTTATAAATGACAGCTTTGATTGCTAAGAAAAGAAAAAAAAAATAATAAAATCTTTCATTTATCCAGCCTAAGAGTAGTAAACAATAGATGCTTAATGCCCAGCTTTCATGTGAGCCCCCAAAGACTGAGACTTCTGTTCTAAAGGGTTTATTGCTGTGCTTTTGAGCTTATTAAGGTCATGTGTAACTTAAGGGGGGAAAAGCTGATGGTGCATTATTGGTGCAAAGGCAGCTCCTGGAATTGTGCAGGACATGTCAGCTCAGCAGTGCTCAGTAAAGAAGGCTGAAAATACAGTATTGCAGAAATTGCATGCATGCATGGCCCGTTTGAAATGTCTGGTTGTGCGTTTTTCTAGTGATCCAGATCATTAGGGAATTAGACTTCTGCCCAAGTGATTTTGAATTAAGTTTCTGCTAACGGACCCCGAGATGGTGGCAGTGGAATGGGGGTGAGCTAATGGAGCTCCACGTTCGGTGGTGGTATGAATCATTCCCCCATAAGTATACTTGGTGACATCAGTTATTTCATAGGTTTTTATTAAAAATGTCCCCATTCTCTGGGGCCCTCAGAACACATTCAGAGAAGAGGGAAGAATTAAAAATTAAGCTCAACTCTGGCAAATGTAAATCACTAGGACCTTGGGGGCTGTTGTTTATTCAGGAAATGTTATATTCAGTACCTTCTATGTGCCCAACTCTGTACATTGCACTGGAGTAATAAAAAAGACATAGCATGTGTTCCAGGGCAGTGTTAAGAGTGCTATGAGCTTGGGACTGGAGAACACCAAAAAAACACAAGGATAGAAGCAGTTTATTTCAGGACCAGGGACAGCCCATGAGAAGCACTCTTCTCAAGGTAATTTATTTGCCGAGTGGTTGAGGCTCACCTGTTTGTTTTGTTATATTTGGGCCACAGAGAGCCCTTTCAAGTTGGTCAGATGACACAGTGGTGTGTGGAATGTTTTGAGGTCTCAGAGCCCTGGCGCTGAGCTGGAGGGGGACGGTGTTTGCACTCTGTTGCACGCCGAGCTCATGCCACTCAGGGTTCTGCTGGGCCACTTGTCAACAGATCCTGAGAGGGTGAGTTCAAGTGTACTGTATAGGCATGCCTTGCTTGGAATAAGGAAAATAGACAAAACTGATTTGGCTTTATCTTATCCACTTGGACTCCTCTGTCTGGAATATAACTAAGGACCAAGAAAATATATGAAAACAGTTTAAGCCTTTATGTATAGCTGCATCCACATGGGGCCTATCTATACTCAGATATCAGACTTGCTGATCTGGTTTCTAAACTGATTTTGAAGACAGAACATTACAAGGAGAAGAGTGTATTATAAAAGGAATGACCAACAACAATATCATAAAGTGACAGTTAATACTTTGGAAGAAAGGAAGAAAGAAGTGAAAAACTGGAAAAGAGAAAGATGTAACCACTCAAAAAGCATCCCCATCTGTTTAGCGTCAGGTGCATTAGACTCATGGCAGGGGAGATTGCCGAGATTTCTAGGGGATAGAGCTGGAATCTGAAGTTTGGAACTGTTTCCCTCGTGATTTCCATGCACCCCAGTTTGGGTATTTCTGTTCTACGGTCAGTCAGACAATTGATGACCCCTGTTCGTCAAGAGATGTTGTACTTTGCTTTTTAGGAAGACAAAGAAAGCTATCCGAGTTCTTAAAATATTCCCTATCAAAATGCTTAAAATTAAAATTTGAATGCTTTAAGCACCAAATCCTCAGCACTTTGAAAAACTTGACTCTTGAGAGTTTTATATTCCCTGAAAGACAGACATTCTACTGCTTGGGATAATCACACCACGTAGAAAATACTAATTTGTATTATAAAAAAAAAATCGGTTACTTTATAAGTGGTAAACTCTTATAGCACTTTATAAATAACACTTTATGTATATTATTCAGTTATAAAAATTTGACTTGCAGCTTTCCAGGAACATACCTGAACATCTGCGTTACTTTGTATCTGTACCTCTTACATATATACAAACATACACACACCCATCTTCCTGGACAGAAAATGTGTTCTTATGGTTCTAGCTCCTGGTACATAACAAGTCTAATAAATATTTATTGGATGACTAATGATGAAACAGTTATATTGAGCTTTCTAATTAATCCTTTATTGACCATGTAGATACTTTACATTATCTTCCCCCCCCCCCTTTGTGGTTACACACTAAAATCTTTATGGTATTTGAACTGCATTTGATGATTAGAGTTGTCAGAACACTTGAATTGCTTTTTTATGTCCTTGCTTTTCCGTTACTGAATTAAAGGGCGGAAGCAGCATGTGGTATTGTGGGATGTGAATAGGTTATAGGCTTCAGATGAAGCTCTGAAGCGTGTTCTCGTGGTTGGCATGTCCTTGCCTTGATGGGGTCACTACGGTGAGGCCAGGGGCCTTTGGGGAAGCATGTATCACAGCATCGAGAGGATGCTCGCCTGTGCTCACTCTGTCGTTGGTCCCAGGTGACTGTGGAGGAGGTCATGACCACAACTGCATATCTGGACCTTTTCCTGCGTAGTATCTCCGAGCCAGCATTACTCGAGATCTTCCTCCGTTTTATCCTGTTGCACCAGCACGAGAATGTCCACATCCTAGATACTCTCACAAGCCGAATCAACACCCCATTTCGGGTAAGGTGAACCCCAGAGGAAGGGACTTTATAACTCAGAACAAATTTCAGGAGAGTTTGTTTTGGGGATTAATGATGAATATTTTTTTCTCTAATCCCCCCTCCCCTGCTGTTTCTTGTAGCTATTATTATTATGACACCATTATGGATTTCATTGACCAGGTTTTAGGTCCGTCCTGTCTAGAACACAGACTCCCTGGTGCAAAAAATTACTTAAGTGCTCTGATGAAATGATGAAAGCTTACTCTCAAAAGGGTACCATGATTTTATAATTCACCTGTAGGTATCTTCCCTATTTGGCTGTTTACCTTTCCTTTTTGGAAATTAGAGATCAAAAGAATTCTTGGTTTCGAATGAACTTCTTAGAAGACTATATTATCATACTCTCAGCACTACTGAAAATGGAACCAAGGAGAATGTTTGCCCCAAAGCCAAGAGACAAGCCCAAAGGAGCTGAGGCATGGGGCTAAACACTCTAGTTGGGGAGCTGGCCAGGGTACCTGCAATTTTCTGTTAGCCCTGTCTTGTAAATAACCAATGTCATATTTGAAAATAACTTGGGAAAATAAATGCCCAGCAGGAGATCGTGTGTGTGTGTGTGTGTGTGTGTGTGTGTGTGTGTGTGTGTGTGATGTGTGTTGGGGAGTTGTAGGAGCACGTTTATGTGGATCTTTAAAAGTTGGAAATAAGAGCACAGGCATTTTGTAGGAGGGTCATTCTGCATTATGGCATCATTCTAGACATAGGCTTTCTTAAATGTTTATTTATTTTTGAGACAGAGAGAGACAGAGCATGAGCAGGGAAGGGGCAGAGAGAGAGGGAGACACAGAATCTGAAACAGGCTCCAGGCTCTGAGCTGTCAGCACAGAGCCCGACACGGGGCTCGAACTCACGAACTGTGAGATCATGACCTGAGCCGAAGTCGGACGCTTAACTGACTAAGCCACCCAGGCGCCCCTAGACATAGGCTTTCTAATCAAATCCTGTAGGAGAACTAAAAGCCTTAACACACATTCTCTCGGGAAGCAGCATGTTTTTATCAAAGCTGCTAAAAAAAGAGGCCATTTTATTTTGTAATTCTGATTTATTTTCCATCTGTGGGGAGTAGAGCTGTCCTTCCAATATCTGAAATAGAATGTGTGTTTTTTGCTTCCCAGCTCTGTGTGGTGTCCCTGGCATTGTTTAGAACTCTCATCGGTTTACATTGTGAAGATGTGATGTTACAGCTAGTTCTAAGGTGAGTTGCCCTCTTTTGTTCTCTTTAAAGAAAAACTCAATATGTTCTATTGCTATTATATTTTTCTCTGGGTCATATAAGCCATGTAGGAGCCATGCTTCTAAGGGAAAAAATGATCAGGAATATCAATCTGATTTCTGTATCATTTCCCAAGGTTAATTTTAGTTTTCCTATTAAGAGTATTTACGGGGCTAAATACATTGTATTATAAATATGTTCCTGGAAATAACAGATAGGATGTTGGGAAATTTTCAGACTATGAAGGCTTTCCTGTTCTGCGGCTGAATGTCTTTCTCCTGGAGTACACTTTTAGAGGCCTGTGTTACTGGAAACAACTTTTCCAAATATGAAATGCTATTGATATATAATTTTTATGACTCTTGCCTTCCTAATGTTACACCTACAGCGTGCTCTCTCTGACCCATAAGTATGTTTCAATTCAATTCAGTAAATATTTAATGAGTACTTTCCGTGTACAGTTCAGAAGAGAGTAGGGCATGGGGTAGATGGATTGAAAAGGACTTCTAAACAAGGTGGAGCAGGTAGGACCTTCGGAGGGACAGGTGAGAAAGGTTTGGGGAATTGGCTAGTATATGAAGGCAGGTGTCAGGAGTCAAAGTGAACTGCTGTTAGGATGCTGTTAATGTGGTCATTTGGCAGGGGACTCAGGAACACCTAATCCCGCCTTGGCCCAACTCTGCCTCTCCTGTGGGGGTCCCCAAGGGAAGCATCTGCTTTGTGAAGGGAGAGAGGGGGAGGTGGCTAGGCTTTGTGCTCCCACACTCCCCTCTCGGGGTATGGAAACAAAAAGGAACAAGTCAGCCAGGGTCGTCTGGCACGCCTTCCTGCCTCCTCCTTCCTTGGATTCTTTTGAGGACGTTCTGACCCTTTGTGTGACCTCCTCCTTGGGAGTAGCGGGAGAAGAAGCCTAGGACAGGGGAAGAGGAGGAGGAGACTTGGACCACCTCTGGTCACCAGTGGGGTTTTGATACAACGTGAGTAGAATTACAAGAAGAGGACATTCCAAGTGGCTGCGTTAGCATTTCCAGCGTGGTAGCTGTGGACAAGTAAGGGGGTGGCGAAGTGGTTGGGGAACAAGAGGAGAGGCTTCACCCAGGAACAGGTTAGAAATGCAGATTCTTGGTCTTTTCCCAGATGTGCTGACTCAGGGGGTGGGTGGGGCCTGGCAAGCTGTGTTCTAACTAACTCTCCAGGGGATTCTGATGCATGGCTGATTTTGAGAACCAGTGGTCACTGGTTTATCTGCAAATGGGAGCGATAAAAAAACCAAAACCAGGCTGGAAGAGGTGGATGGTGGCATCCACCATGGTGGAGGCCTCACAGAGTTATCATTTCGTGGGGAAGTAGATCGCTTATTAATTTTCTTACTTTAAAAAGAGTTTTTGGACTTTCTAGAGGTTTAGATTAGGTCATCAGTCACTAATCTTAAGACACTGGCGGGGCGCCTGGGTGGCGCAGTCGGTTAAGCGTCCCGACTTCAGCCAGGTCACGATCTCGCGGTCCCGGAGTTCGAGCCCCGCGTCAGGCTCTGGGCTGATGGCTCAGAGCCTGGAGCCTGTTTCCGATTCTGTGTCTCCCTCTCTCTCTGCCCCTCCCCCGTTCATGCTCTGTCTCTCTCTGTCCCAAAAATAAATAAACGTTGAAAAAAAAAAATTAAAAAAAAAAAAAAAAAAAAAAAGGACTGGCAAAGAACAAATCTGATCACGAAGGGAGAGCCTGGGTAGTCTGGCTAGAATATTTTGAGTAGAACATCCCATCCTAAAAGGATTGCTTCAGCCTCCCGTTAGGTGTCTGCTGACGTGACAGATGCATTTAGCAAGGCCTGAACGGAATCCCTCAGAGCAACTTGTTAAAGCCTTTCTTACTGCCCCAAACCACACTTTGCTTCCCACCATGGTAAAACCTGATTATATTTGTCAAATTCCTAAAGGCTGCTTCGCTGGGGGCATGAAATGCAGCTGTCTTTTTCAGCCTCCCTGGAAGCCTGGCCCTGCTGGGGATGTGCAGAGCCTTTCCCCTCCGAGCCACCTCATCACGTGTGGCCCAGCTGGGGACAACTCCTCCATCACCTTTGGTCTACGCGGGATGCGATGCGGTGCTCGTTGTGCTAAACACCGCCCTCAGAGATCGTGTTAGCTGCTTTTGAGACCCAGCCATGTGCCACGTGAAGGGGGAGAAATTGGCTCATGGTTGAGATATTTCCATATCCAAGTCAGGGCTAATCGTTTCCCAGCAAAGTGCCTGAAGGGCACACGTCGAAGATTCTGAATAGGGTGATGGAAGCCAAATCCCACGTAACTACCTGGTCTTAGGCTCTCTGAGCCCAAGCATATTCCTTGTTTCTTTAATGAGGATGATGGCTTTAATACAATAATGATAGTTGCCCTTTATGTAATACTTTCTTTTTCTTTTTTTTAAGAGAGAGAGAGTGTGAGAGGGGCAGCAGGGGGTGGGGGAGGGAGAGGGAGAGAGAGGGAGAGAAGGAGAGAGGGAAGCCACCAAGTAGGCTTCATGCTCAGTGTGGAGCTTGGACGTGGGGCTTGATCCTATGACCCTGGGACCATGACCTGAGTGAAAATCAAGAGTCAGACGCTCAGTGGACTGAGCCACCTAGGCGCCCCAATTTATTTCGAATTCTACCTCATTGCCTGGGGGAATCCATGAGCGAATGGAGAATATACACGGAAGTCAGGTATGCAGCAGACTCGCGGGAACCCTCAGCTTCCTGGTCTCTGCCCTCTGAACTGCCAGGTCCCCCCCCCCCATTTTAAATTATATTTAATTGTCATAACATACATAGAACATAAAATTTGCCATCGCAACCATACAGTTCACTGAATGGTATTAAATACATTCACATCGTGGTGCAGCCATTGCTGCCATCCATCTCCAGAAATGTTTCCACCTTGCAACAGGAACACTGTGTCCCACTAAGCACTAATTCACCATGTCTCCCTCCTCCGGCCTCAGGAAGCCACTCTCCTACTTTCTGTCTCTCTGAATTTGACTACTCTCTAGATACCTCCCTTAGGTGGAATCATACCCTTTTTTTGGTGCCTGAACTTTATCACTTTTCATGTTGTCTTCATGTTGTTGCATGTGTCAGGATTTCCTTCCTTTTTAGGACTGAATAATATCCCACTGTTTATATATACCACATCGTGTTTCTCCATGTCTGGTGATGGACGTTTTGGGTTGCTTCCGCTTTTTGGCTGTTGTGAATAATGCTTCTAGGAGCATAGGAGTACAGATACCTCTCTTCAACACCCTGCTTTCAATTCTTGTGGGTGATATACCCAGAAGTGGGATGGCTGGATCACATGGTAACTCTATTTTAAGTTTTTTACTGTTTTGCATAATAGCTGCACCATTTTACATGCCCACCAACAGTGCACGAGGGCTCCAGTTTCTCCACATCCTTGCCAACACTTGTTATTTTCTGTTAAAGAAATGGTGTTTTTGTGATCATGCAAAAGTGAGAGACAGATTTCAAGAACCAATCAGAACTCTTAGAAGTAAAAGCTGTAATTATTACAATGAAAAATCAGGGGTTTGGGTAAATAGCATGTGGGACACAGATTAAGAGAGAAAGAGAATTAGTGAACTAGGAGATAGAATGGAAGAAGTTACTACATTTGCAGCAGAAAGAGGTAAAGAGATTAAAATTATGAAAACAAGGCTGTGAATGACGGTGGTTAAATTGATAAAGTGTAACAGATCCCATTAGAAGGAGAGTGAACTGCTGACTTGACCTTTCTATTTTTGGAATTTCTAGCTCATACTAAGATGTTTGGGAGAATCAAGTGTGGGGCTATCTGAAAAGTGTTTTTGAAACGCTGTAACATACTACACAAACTGAAGGGAGGAGAATTTCCTGGAAAATACATCCTAAACTAATGAAAACGTTGTCTTTTCTGATTTAGAATCTGTACAAAAGCAAAGACAATGCAAAATCCTTATTCTTCTAGTCATTTAAACTTTATCTTCAGGGACATAAAACACAGATTTATAATCTGTCCTTTTTGTTATTGCCACTATAGTGGTTCGAGCGCACATGATAAACGTGTGGGGCTGAGAGGCAGTAGAGCAGTCGAGATTATGTGAGTCCACCGAATTGAACTTATTTGTTATGTGATAAATAATAACTATATGTCCATTTTTGTTGCAATCCAAATACTACTAAATACTGATATTGCAAAGTGATAATCCATTCATAAGTGATATATTTCTTACGGTTAGCATAGTAATCAGGAGCCATAACTTGAAATAAGGTACCCCCAAAAGAGAGGCTATTTTAGTGAGCAGAAAACCAAGGAGAAACTGTCTGCCTGCATGGATGTGACATAGAATAGGCCAGAGGCAGGCAGGAAACGCTGATAAGCAGTGAGGTGACAGATCACCCCCATATTCCTGGCACTTGCCAGTTTAGGCAAAATTTAATTGCTTACTACCCTGAATGCTGTTTCTGAATATTCTGGTTGGGGCATTTTTTCCGGAAGTGCTGGTCCGTCGTCAGGTTCTTGAATTGCGTTGCCTGTTGTGTTCAGTTAGAGGATGTTTTGCTCGGAGAGCAAAGTGCATTGCTGTGTGTCCACTTCAGGAACATTTCCATCCTGCATGGGAACTGGGTGTCTGGAGGAGAGCAGGGGGAAAAAAAGGCAAGCCAGCCTAGGGGAAGATGGCTAGGAAAAGTACAGTCAGAGTGTCTTTGGAAAACAATCTTTTTGAAATTTACTGATGTTGCTTTGTAGATTTTTGCCTCTCGGTGCTTTATTGAGGTTCTTGTCATCTCATAGAAACACCTTACCTACTTCATTGTACTGCTTTGTTTCGCTCGTGTTGTCAGTGTAGCAGTAGGCAATGTGTGCGCTTTGTTATTGATTGGCTGTCACTGAACTGTTTCAGACGCAAGGATGCTTCACTTCAATGAGTGAGAGCCAGGGAGAGGGACAGTGGGCCAAGGGGCGCGAAGGGTTGGGGAAATAACGAAAAAAAGAGAGGACAATATGGACGATATCATTTTTTCCCCCTGCTGTGTCGTAGGACGGCTTTGAGTAATCTGGATCTCTAAAATCAGATATTTCTTAGTTTCTGGTTATTTTTACTGCTTTTGAATTTAAATAAAAGCCTCCAGACAAAGTATGTGTAGTATAAGTGAAAAGATGGTTTGAGGACAAAGTCTGGAGTGATTTTTCTCTTATCGACAGCCACTTCATTTTGATATTTGACATTAGGGCAGCTTCTGACATTCATTCTGTTCCTAATCTTTCCCTGTAAGGGATGGGAAGACAGAGGGTCAACGCGTGGTTTTCCCACTCTTCCCTCTGGGATGATCCTTCATTTCAGAGGTGCTGTGGAAGCACTGTGAATACGAGGGAGGGGTTATTTATGTGAACTCACTCCCCATTTCCAATTTTTTTTTAACTTTCTTTATTTTGAGAACGCACAGCGGAGAGGGGCAGAGAGAGAGGGAGAGAGAGAGAATCCCAAGCAGGCTCTGGGCTGTCAGCGCAGAGCCCAAAGCAGAGCTCAGACTCATGTCCTGCGAGATCATGACCTGAGCTGAAATCGGGAGTCAGACACTTCACTGACTGAGCCACCCAGGCCCCCCCCCCCCGTTTTCGATTTGATAAAACCTCTGCTTCAGCCTATAGGGAATCTGTTTATTTGATTTACTCAGAAGAAAATTCTTAGTTTCTGCTGAAAATATGTGTTTGCAAAGTTGCAAATTCCCAATTACTCTTTATTCTAATATAATTTCCAGCTACCCACTGGTGATATTTGATAAATAGCTTTATTAGGTTTGATCCACTGTTCCATTTCTAAAAAATACTTCAAACAAAGAGCAGAAATCTATGTATATCAACTTAAATCATGAAATATGCTTGGTTGGAGCTGTAAGCAGTCATCAAGTTCCTGCAGTGTATCAAAGCATTGAAGCAGTTTCTTTCTTAAATAATTAATGATCAAAATAAGGAGATAATAAATCCTATGTGATATGAGTTTCCCTAGGCCTCACCAGCCAGTGAGATGAGAACAGTCCATCTCAACAACCACACGATGTATTCCTGGGTCTTCTGGCCTTCACCTGTCAACTAAGAACTTGGCCTTAGGGAGGGGTCTTAACCCATGGTCACAAGCAAGTGTGTCCACCACCACAGTTGCCACAGCAGTGCCTGGTGAGGCCCCTTTGGTTGGCGCCGTCTCCCTCTGCCCCTGCCTGGTCCCCACCTGAGAGCGCAGAGGTGCTGAGGTGCTGGCCCAGCACTGCCTTCCCTTGTGCCCTCAGGGCCAGAGCTGTGCCCTGTGTAGACAAGTGGGAGAAAGCCTCTCTCCTCTGCGTCATTGTCTGTCACCAAAGCATCTCTGCTCACAGAGATCCTTGTGGAAAGACCTCCTTCATGTTGCTACCTACAGCTTCTTTTTTAAAATGTTTGTTTATTTTTGAGAGAGACGCAGAGAGAGAGAGAGAGAGAGAGAGAGAGGAAATACGAAGCAGGCTCCAGGCTCTGAGCTGTCAGCACAGAGTCTGACGCGGGGCTCGAACTCACAAACTGTGAGATGATGACCTGAGCCGAAGTCAGAAGCTTAACTGACTGAGCCACCCTGGTGCCTCAACCTACAACTCCTGTTTCTTCTCCGCTAGTGCTCGGATCAAGACCCCAGAGCTGGGCCAAGAATTAGAACAGACCTGTCACCTTGCCCATATTGTCCTCCTCTCTTTCCTTTTTGTTTTTATGACCTTTGATATTCATACACTCGAATTTATGAAAGTCGATGCCACCACATCAGACCTGCGGGGAATGTCTGGATCTTGGTGATTCCAAGTTTAGGCTTCAGGAGTGTGTGGATTATATGCCCGTGCGTGTGGGGGAGAAGAGACTAGGAGCCTGTGGCAGAGTACTTGAAGAATGGTGTGGTGGTTCTTTTGGGAATGGGAGGGCTAAGTGGCAAATTTGTTTCACACTGTGAAAGTTACTAAGATCGTTCTTGTAAAGCACCATGAAAAGAATTCAGTCTTTTTTCCTCCTCGACTCAGGCTCTTGCCGTTGGTCAGTCATTAATGTAAACGTACCTTCCTCATTTGGATCAACAGGAAGTGGGAGACACAGCTTAGTTGTTCTCAGGCCTCCAGACACACCCTGAAAGTTGTCCTTCTATCTTTTTCACCGAATCCTTCATCATAGCTTGTTTTCTTCTGTACTGCCTCTTCCTCAAAAGCGAAAAACGGAAACAAAAACATTCTGGTTTATTGAAGATCATGGCTCAGGTCTTCGGGAATTGGCCCCTGTGTACGAGTGACACTTGGCTCTGGCTCTGGCATGCTGCCTCCATCCCGTTTTTTTTCCGTCTTTGTTTAAAGGAACAGTATTATTGCCACACACACCCCCCCCCCCCCGCTAAGAGTGTCAACCATTTAAACAAACTTTATTCCACCTGTGAAGCCCGTGGATGTGATCCCAGAGTGTCAGAACTGATTGCCCAGATTTTCTTATCTCTAGGTTCATAGTGATACTCAGGTATTTTTGATCACCCACGGAAAGCATTTTGTGTGCAGTGGGGCCTAGTGTTCCTTGGTGAGGCCTTGGCCACTGTGAAGTTGTGATTTATAAAAGAAATACATATTTGGTCCCTGTCCTGTCCTGTGTCTGGCACAGACCTCCTGAAACCCTTGGAATTTCCTACATGCTGAGAAGAACAAAGATGTGTTTGTTATGTTGATAAGGCCACTCCAGGACCCAAACCTGGGGATGGAGGCTGGTTGCCAGGAGACCCAACCATGTGATTAGCCGGTTACTTACAACTCTTGGTCCTACTCCCCTGACCTCCCGGGTTAAATCAGTCACCAACAGCCAGTGACTTAATCAACCGTGTCTCTGTAATAGAGCCTCCATAAAAATCCAAAAGGACCGGGTTCAGAAACCTTCCAGGTTGTTGAACACACAGAGATGTGGGGAGAACAATACCCGCGGAGAGAGCATGGAAGGTCTGCGCCCTCCCCCACACCCTGCCCTATGCATCTCCACCATCTGAGTGTTCCCCAGTTATATCCTTTTGTAATAAACTGGTGATCCAGGAAGTAAAATGTTGTTCTGAGTTCGGTGAGCCACTGCAGTGTATTATTTGATATCCAAGGAGGTTGTTGGAACCTCCCATTTATAGCAGGTTGGTCAGAAGCACAGGTGATAACCTTGGCCTGCGATGGTCATCTGAAGTGTGTGTGCGTGGGCGACAGTCATGTAGGACCGAACCCTTCACCTGTGGACGCTGTCTCCAGGTAGGTACGGTCAGAATTGAGTTGAATTGAAGGACACCCTGCTGGTGTCTAGAGCCTTGCTGGCTTGTTGGTGTTGGGACACCCCTTCTCCCTGTCCCCAGCTCCCATGTTGGAACTGGTGACCAGAATACCTTTCGCCGCCATATTTTCTCAGGGTCAACCACGAGAGTACGAGAGGGGGTTTGCACTGTGGAGTGGGTCTTTGCCTTTTCGTGCGGCTGCGGTCATTCGGCATCCACTACGAGCCAGAGTTTCTGGGACTATGAAACCAAACTGTTAAAGAAGTCCCCTGCTCTGGTAGCACGTTGTACTGAGTGTCTGAGTGTTCTGAGACGCTGAAATAATTGTGAGTCTAGGTACCCGTGCTTTAGGAGAGGGCAGTGAGCGTAGTGGAGGGCGGGAATAGCTCTGTCTTGGAGCAGGAAGCCCCGGAAGCCTTCCCAGAGAGGGTGACACTGAAGCTGGACCTTGCAGGATGACAAGACATCGGTGAGGCAGGGAACGGGGAGCACATTCCTAGTGAAGGTTACCGTGGGTGCAGACATGGAGGCAGAGCGATAGCGGACCCGGTGAGAGAGGAGGCAGTTCGTGAAGGTTGCAGCGTGAGGGCCCTCTGCAAGGGGGTGGTTCTGCCAGAAGAAGGAAGCCCTCCGCAGGTTTTACGCAAGCGAGTGAGCCCCGGGGGGCCGGTAGGATGGCTGGCTCGAGAGTGGGGAGAGGATGCATCATGCGTCCACCTCGGGCCATGACGAGTCCCGATGGGAGTGGATGTGGCAGACGCTGAATGCAGCCGTGTTGTCGTTACAGGTATCTGATCCCTTGCAACCACATGATGCTGAGTCAGAGGTGGGCCGTGAAGGAGAGAGACTGTTACTCTGTTTCTGCGGCCAAGCTGCTCGCCCTGACCCCCGTCTGCTGCTCCAGCGGGATCACCCTGACTCTTGGGAACCAGGAGAGGGACTATATTCTCTGGTCAAAGTGTACGCATGATAGTTCAGGTAAAAGGAACTCGCCTAGTGAATAATCTTGAAACAAAAAGGATGCCAGATGCCATTCCTCCTCTGGATATGTGTCTCTTTGGGTAGACAGGGAATAATGCAGTGAGCCCCATTTCATTAATGAATGACTCGGGGAGGGTCTTTTCTGCTTCGTCTTATAAAATTTTTTTAAATGTTTATTTATTTTAGAGAGAGAGACAGAGCTGGGGAGGGGCAGAGAGAGACACACACAGAATCCGAAGCAGGCTCCATGCTCCGAGCTGTCAGCACAGAGCCCTATGTGGGGCTCGAACTCACAAACCACGAGGTCATGACCTGAGCCGAAGTTGGATGCTTAACCGACTGAGCCACCCAGGCACCACCCACCAGACCTTTATTTTGACCAGGCTTTAGTGGCATCCTCAGAGTACATATATGAAAATATGTGCCACCATGTCTTTTTAAACAAAATGGGGGTAGAGATGTGGAGATGGTTGTAACTAAGATAGAATTAGTCCTTATTCTAATTTCTAAGATGACCCTTTGTGCGTGCTTGCCTGCCAATAATATATCATCATAAAGCTTGAAATTTGTGATGTGGCAACAATATCTGATTCATTTCGTTGACCTACTTAGGTTTTTTTTTTTTTGAGTTTATTTATTTATTTTGATAGAGAAGAGAGTATTCACTCAGGTGGGGGAGGGGCAGAGAGAGAGAGAGAGAGAGAGAGAGAGAGAGAATCAATCCCAAGCAGGGTCCATGCTGACAGCACGGGGTGGGAGCCGAGGAGTGCGGGGAAAAGCTTGATCCCAGGAATCATGAGATCATCACCTCAGCCAAAATCAAGAGTCGCAGAGTCAGATGCTTCACTGACTGAGCCACCCAGGTAACTCCGAGGGTTTTATTTGTTTTTAAATAAATCCTCTGGTTTTGTTTTGTTGTTGTTGTTGTTTGTTTTAATAGGAGTTATCGTACTCGTGCTATTTGCCAGTTACAGTTGATCTTGTCCAAGTAAAATTTATTTATTTATTGAGAGACACGGAGTGTGCAGGCAGCAGGGAGGGGCAGAGGGAGAGAGACTCGTAAGCAGGCTCCACCCTCAGCGTCGAGCCCCGCGTGGGGCTCCATCCCAGGACCCTGGGATCATGACCTGAGCTGAAATCAAGAGTCAATGCTCGGTTGACTGTGAGTCACCCAGGCCCTGCACAGGTAAAATTTAAATGGTCACCTATATCAACCTTGGCCCTCTGGCAGGCAGCTGAAACAAGCAGGCATTTGTTCATCTTCGGTGGCCAGAAGGCTCTTTCAGTTCAGGAACGTTCTGCCTTTCCTGTGACCGCTAGGGAAGAGTCCAACCCTGGTACTGACCCCGGTATTTCCAGTGTGTATTCTGATATCCCCCCAAACAATATCATCCTGTCTATCCAGGCACCATCCTGTTAGATAAAGTATATTTTCTCTAAGAGCTGGGCTACTTGACCAGGAAAATATCAGGGTGTTTGGTGTAGATGTAATTGTTACAAATTAAGGTGGTGGTATTCTTGGTCTTTAAATAAAGATACAGTGATCATGGAAATTAATAATTTACTTGGCAGTACAAGTTATTTTAAATGTATTTTCCTATTAGGTAAACTAGTCCAGATATCGTCTATTTTCCTACCAATAGTCATTTTTTAGAACATATTTGACAACTGATGTCTTTTTATTTACTAAGAAAGTTGTTTCAAGAATGATTCTGGGGGGAGCGCCTGGGTGGCTCAGTCGGTTAAGCGGCCGACTTCGGCTCAGGTCATGATCTCGCGGTCCGTGAGTTCGAGCCCCGCGTCGGGCTCTGTGCTGACAGCTCAGAGCCTGGAGCCTGTTTCCACTTCTGTGTCTCCCTCTCTCTGACCCTCCCCCATTCATGCTCTGTCTCTCTCTGTCTCAAAAATAAATAAAAACATTAAAAAAAAAATAAAAAAAAAAAAAGAATGATTCTGGGGCTGACCTTGCTGCATAATTCAAAATTTAAATTAAACAAGCGATTGTCGAATGCCTACAACTTGCCACATTCTTTCCCTGTATTCACATTTAATCCTTTGAAGAAAGTAGTATTTCCATTTTACACAGGAAGAAACATACTCAGAGGAGTTGACTTGTTCAAGGCTACACAGCTGATGGGTCCTCTGATTCCCAATTCCACATTCTTTCCACTCTCCCACTCTGGGATCGCCTTACAGTGGAGTGCCCTAATGGATGAACAGTGGCGTAGGTGGGTGGGTAGACAGGTAATGCAATTCATAATTCTGGTCTGGCCTGGTAGAGATTTAGATAATGAAGAGACAGGAAGCTTGCAAAGGTGTGGCATCGAACAAAGTGTGAACGGGGGTTGACGTGAGACAGCCTGTGCTTGAGTTGTGCTCTGCCCCTGACTAGTTGGGTGATCTTTTGTCTCTGAGCCTCAGTTTCTTTGCCTGTAAATGGAGAAAATGATATCTGCCATATAGGGCTGTTGGGAGGGGTAGTGTTGAAAAACCACCTGCCATGTAAGCTCTCCATTTAAGAAATGGTAGAGTTCATCGGGCTCTGTGCTGACACCTTGGAGCCTGGAGCCTGCTTCAGATTCTGCGTCTCCCTGTCTCTCTGCCCCTCTTCTGCTCATGCTCTGTCTCTCTGTCTCTCAAAAATAAATAAACATTAAAAAAAAAAAAAAAAGAAGAAGGAGAAAAGAAATGGTAGAGTTCTGGGGCACCTGGGTGGCTCAGTCGGTTAAGCGTCAGATTCTTGATTTTGGCTCAGGTCATGATCTCATGGTTTGTGGGACTGAGCCCCGCATCAGGCTCTGCACTGACAGTGTGGAGCCTGCTTGGGATTCTCTCTCTCTCTCCCTCTCTCTACCCCTCCTCTGCTCTCTCTCTCTCTCTCAAAATAAATAAAATAAACTTAAAAAAAAAATGGTGGAGTTCTAGGTCTCCTCTATGATTCTATAACTTCTATGAAGACAGACATTCTGTTCTTCTTAAAATCTAACCATTTTTTTACTCAGAAGTTAGTAGAACTAAAGTAGCTGGCGGGACAAAATCTTAGAAGCCAAATGAGTCACATCTGTGTCCACTACCTTTGTCTCCCCACCTGTTGTACGTGTAAGCAGGGGGCTCGTTCTGACTCGTTTCTGCCTCCCGTGGCAGGGGCCGTGGAGCAGCCAGTGCCCCAGGTGTCGTCTCCGTCGGCCTGCATCGTGGAGTACGGCAAAGCCCTGGACATCAGCTACCTGCAGTACCTGTGGGAGGCCCACACCAACATCCTCCGCTGCATGAGGGACTGCCGAGTCTGGTCCGCCCTGTACGACGGAGACTCCCCTGACCCGGAGACGTTTGTCCAGAGCCTGACGGAGGACAGCGTCGTCGGCTCCCCCTATCCTGTGTTCAGGCTCCCGCCGCAACTCCCCGGGAAGAGGGGCTCTCCGCCGCCTCCAGGAAAGGAGAAGAGCCACACGGAGCTGGAGTGGGATGACAGCTATGACACCGGCATCTCCTCAGGGGCGGACGTGGGCTCCCCCGGGCCTTATGATGATCTGGAGAATTCGGGCCCGCCGGCACCAGTCGACCCCCCCAGACACATCCAGGAGATGAAGAAGAACGCCATCCTGCTCTTCAAAGGGTCCTACATCGAAGAGTCTGACTTCCAGGATGATGTGATGGTGTACCGGCTGTGTGCCGAGAAGGACTCTGAGGACACTAGGAAGGTACAGGCGGAAACCGCCAGGCCCGCAAGCCAAGCCCAGACTGAGGTTCAGGGTCCCGCCCTGAACAACGGCCCCCTGCCCAGCCCTCCGTCAGGCACGGATTCAGAGGAGGAACACGGTAGGGACAATTCAGACCTGTTTCCAAATGCGTCCAAGGGACCGAAACAAGAAGAGGAGCTGGAAATAGCCCCGCAACCGAGCCCGGAGTTAGCGTCTCCCATCTCCGAGGCCGAACACGATTCAAAGCCGATGGTCATTAACCCAGGGGGTGAAGATTTCATCGCCCAGTATGACCAAATCATTAAAGAACTGGATTCGGGCCCCGAGGGCTTGACAGAAGAGAATTTCCCCTCGCCTGCTGTCTTGCATCTCAAGGGAGAGCAAGAGGGGAAGGAAGAAGAGAGCAAAGGAGAAAAGGAGGACGAAGAGGAGGAGGCCGGGGAGAAGGCCCTGGAAGAGGAGGACGACTTTGATTCTTTTATAGCAGACGCTCCCACCATCGACGCCGCGCCGTCCCCGTTTGGGGTGAGAGATGAGACTGCCTTTGCCAGTCAGCCTCCCGTGAGGACTCAGAGCACCCCGTTCACAGGTGATGATCTTCGCTCGCTTTCTGATTTCTGCTTTTGTAAGTACTTGGACGTATTGTAACGAGGAAGTACGGTAGGTGGAGGCAAGGAGCCTTGCCACTTTACCTAACAGAGGGGGGAAAGTGGATTTGTGAAGAGCACAGAGAGGTGGTTTCATGTTACCTTGTCATTCTAGCGGTCTTTTTTGGACCCCAGCCAATCAGAGGATGCATTTCACAGCTGGGTAACTGCTTCCCTTGATATGTGTGTGATAAAATACTAGGACTGATGAAACCACACAAAAATTCCAGTCTCAGTATTTGATAGCCTCATTTCCCTTAGTCTACTAATTTTTCTCCATGGCATGTGTTTTTATACAGAAGAAAGGTACGGTTTCCCCCACTAGAATCATAGGCTCCGCGAAGGCACAGGTGTTGGATTTTCTCTGCTCTTTCCCAGCACCTGAACAGAGAACAGAGCACAGGGCAGGTGCTCAGAATAGCTGCTGAATAAAGACAGCTGTATACACACGTCAGAGGCCATTGGAGCTAGGTATGCCTTTGCCCCGGAGCTCATTTCAGGTAATTGCAAAATCTTTACCCAAAAATAAGTAGAGTGGACCCCCATAAACCTGTAACTCTGCCAGCGAATGGGTGTGTTCCAGCATATACCCCTAACAACAGGTAGGAACCGAGTAAGAGCCCAAGGGATAGGTTAGGATATCAGACGCGTGGATTGGGGTGAGGAGTTATGATAGAAAACATCATTAAGTATTAGCCAGTAATATCTGAATCTGCAAATTGGGGTGCGGGGGGAATGGGCCCAGGGGGCTCATCAAACTCAGGGAAGGCTGGTGTGGGACCCCTGAGCAGTGTCTAGATAACCGGGAGAGATCCCCCCCTTTAGGGGCTGACACCGCAGAGGGACCCACAGCGACGTTGGAGTCAGGCCTGTGGGGGATTCCTGGCTGTAGCACTTCCAGCTCTTGAGATCCTAAACCCTCCCCTTTCTCCTGTGAGGACTGAATGGGAACCTCGGGGCGGGGTGTGTGTGTTGTTATCACTCTTACAGGCAGCCCCCGGCAGCCTTGGCTGAGGCTTGCCTTTCTCTGCCTGGCGGGGAGCAGCTTGGTGGGACCGGTCGTGCTCCACCTCCTCGGATCACCCCAAATAGATGAGATCACATTATCTTCCGGCCCAGTCTGGTAGGCTTCCTGTGATTTCAAGTGGCTCTTCCAGCCTCCTCCTGTATTTATTCATCTATTTACTGAGGCCTGAAGATTTATTTAAAGAGGGAGAGAGCTTTTAATTCCACAATTAAAAGGCTTGAGGTTCTAGTGGAGATAACATTTCAGTGTGAATGGGTTTTAATTAAAATTCAATCAGTCAGTCCATCAGAAGTAAGAAGGATTAGATAATCTCAGTTTGCCCAGGTGATAAGGGGAGGGGGCTGGGGATGGGGTGGGGAGCAGGAGGGCCCTGGCTGCGTGAAGGGGGGCAGAAGTAACCTACCACAAACCCGAATTTTGCCTGGGGCCTGCCCCATTTACTCTGGCCCAGCTGGAAATCCCCACTTTGCAGAGCTCTTGGGGGTGTGAGAGCCACCCAGGGCTAATGAGGGTTGCTCTTTAGAACTGAACGCTGGCTTTCTTGTGAAAGAGCTTCGTCCCTGGGAAATATGTAAATTGCGGAAACAAAGTATAGCTTAGGGCAAGAAGAAAAAGAGAATACAACACTTTATCAAATAACATCAGTGTTTTGCATAGGATACACCTGAGAACCAACAAAATGTTGTGAGTTTTTTTGATACATATAGGTAATTTTAACCAAAACTTTGCTTTTTTCCTCCTTTGAAATTTGTACACAGCTTCAGGAAACATCTTTTCTCTTTCCACGTATATAAACTTTGTAGTTTCCAAACTCCTGAGTGTGTTGTGTAGCAGTAAGCGTAACTTTTGTCTCTCTGTGGAATCCTGATTTCCACCGAAATGAATTTGCTTCTCAGGACGATCAAAGCATTCCATTTCATTTATCTAATTAACTCTATTTGTGCATTCAGCAGTCTTGTATTGATCTCCTAATATTTGGCAGGTTCTGTGCCAGGTACTAGGACAGAAAACTGAAGGGATTCACAGACTTGCAGAGGAGAGATCAAGAAAGAATTGTACTCAGTGGGAAAAGCATTATTTTCTTAAGTTTGTTTATTTTGAGAGAGAAAGAGACTCACAGAGTTGGGGGGGAGAGGTAGAGAGAGAGGGAGAGAGAATCCCAAGCAGGCTCCATGCTGTCAGAGTAGGGCCCGATGTGGGGCTTGATCCCACGACCCTGGGATCATGACTTGAGCCAAAATTAAGACTCAGACACTTAACCGACTGAGTCACCCAGGCGCTCCAAAGAAGTGCATTATTAGTGATTGTGTGTCACACGTCTTAGGGGAGCCCAGTGGGGGGGGGGAGTGGGAAAGACTTCACAGAAGAGGGGTACAAACAGCGGATAGAAGCTCTCAGGTTAAAGTGGCTCAGAATGATCGTCTGGGGAAGAGGAAACAACAGGCAGAAGACAAAGGAGCCTGACAGCGCAGGCACAGGTGTGACAGAGCGTGGATCCTGTGAGACAGTGAAGTGTCTGAGAGCGGAAGCCAGAAAGCTTGGTTGGTGCCACCTTATGGGGAGGGGGTCTTTGGGCCAAGCTGAGGAGCAGGGACCTTGCGCTGCTGGCACTGAAGAAACCCTGGAAGCGTCTGAGTTGGCAAGTGATGTGACTGGGTCTGTGTTCGAAAGGCCAGCCTAGAGTAATAGGGAGAGAGAGAGCAGGTGGGAGCCTGCTGTCACTGTGGCAGAATTCAGAATGCACTCATGCTCTGAGTTCTGTTCCTGGGAACGTCTCACAGTCTGTATTCACGCGTATGTGCCAAGATGTATTTACAAGGATGTCTGTTGAGGTGTTGTTTGTAATAGAAAAAGACTGGAAACAACCCAAATGTCCACTAGTAGGAGACTGTTTTACGAATGTAGTACCCATGGTGACTGACTAGCTTGCAGCCTTGTGCTGAATGCGACTGCTCTGTATGTGCTGCTATGGGACAGTCTCTAGGGTAGAGTGTTCGATGGAAAAGCAAGGTGCAGGACAGGGTGTGGAAGATGTCATCATTTGATCAAAAAAAAAAAAAAAAAGAACCAGGATACACACACACACACACACACACACACACACACACACACGTGTGTGCGGGCAGAGGCAAGGCAGTGTGTTGGTGAAAAGAAGCAGCACTGGAAACAGATGGGCTGGATTACAGTCGTGACTTTTCATTTATTGGCCACGTACACTTAGTGTTCTGCCTCATCGTTCAATGGGGATAAATAACCAACTTCGTAGGCTCCTGTAGAATATTTAAGTAAGTTGATACATGAAAAGTGTGGAACACTTAGAACACTGCCTGGCACATAGTGATTAGTAAATGTTTTAAATAATAATTCAGTTATTATTCTATTGTATATGTATTATTATATTCTATATATAATATATAGAATATATATAGAATATATACATTCTATATATATTCTATATATTCTCTCTCTATATATATATTTATATATATCTATATATTATCTATATATATATTCTATATATATAATATATATATATAGAATGCATATAGAATATATATAGAATATATATAGAATATATATATAGAATATATATATATTCTATATATATTCTATATATATTCTATATATATATTCTCTCTCTATATATTTATATATCTATATATATCTATATATCTATATCTATTCTATATATATAATATATAGAATATATATATATATTCTATTTTATATATATATATATATATATATTTATATATATATTTATATATATATATTTTTTATATATTTATATATATTTATATATATTTATATATATATATATTTATATATATTTATATATATATTTTATATATATAAATATATATATAGTTTATATATAAACTGAGTTTATATAAAGATATATATATATCTTTATAGTTCTGTACTGTTTGAAGAAAACTAAAAAAAAAAAAAATCATTTAAATCTCTACTAAAATAGAAAGACCATTGCTGGAGTCAAGACAAGCAACCATGGGACTCAGACCTCAGGCAGAGCTGGCAGAGAGGTGGCAGTGAAGGCCCACATTCAGGAGGTATTTCCAGCATGGGACCAGCAGAGCCGAGGCACGGAATTGATGGCCGCTCCATTCTTGGAGTTAGAGAAAAGAGGAGGAGCGGGCGGGTAGGGGGGGCAGGGGAAGAGGGCACATGAGAGGGGAGAGACGTGAATGACACGTTGTCTTGTTATTCTGAGAAATTAGTATTTGCTGGGTGGGGAGTTTGCCTGTCCTCCTAGAAGAAGAGAGGAAGAAAAAACACACTGTCCACCCCACCCCGCACACACACCTGTGGCTTTCTAAATTGTAGCTGAGTTTTTTCTGATTTTCAGCTGCTTAAGAGTTTCCCCTAGCAACTGTTTGTTGCCAAGCAGTTTTTTTTTAAGTGCTAGAAATCAACTAAGAATAAAAGAGGAATTTGAAAGGGTTTCATGGATGTTTCTTTTTGCACATGCCTAAGAAGTTGTAATTAATGTCATTAGTGGATTATGACAGTTGCTGGTCTTGACCTAACGTTCTATCATTCAGAACAGAGATGGTGATGCCACTCGCTCTCCACAGGGGGCTGGTCTGTTTCCCTCCCCTGTAGTAGCGGTAGACTGTGCCTGCTCTGCCCTGGGCACCTGCAAGGTCGGCACATCTCACGTGCATTGGATGGCTACACGGGCAAAGTACAGTCTCGGGCCATGGGAGGGCAGGGTTGGACTCTCATTAAGGACATGTGTTTGTTTATAGGGGATTCTATCTACCTCAAGGGACTGAATTCACCTGTCTTGGCTTCCTCTGGAGGAAAATAGATGCTGAGCCAGGGACTGCAGGGCAGCGGGGGAGGGGGTGGGAGGGGAAGAAAGGGAAGACCTGGCCGGGAGTCGGGGAGGATGAGGGCAGCAGCCTTCACCTTGTACCTCTACCTGAAAAGCTTGAATTGGGTTGTGATGCCTTCAGAAGAGTTACTAGTGACGTTTCCAGGGTTTTTGATGAAGCCTCTTTAAGGTGCTTTCAAAGTGGGATTCTCATCCAGTTTCTGAATGTGTTTGGCACACTCCCAGTTGTGTTTTGTGAGCAGGGCCTCTGCGAAGGCTCTCTACTCTGAGAGTTCATGGAACGCCTGTGTTGTGGAAAGTGAGGAGCTCTGTCCATCCCAGAGATGGGGAAGTTGAGGCTCATCCAAATACATGAGGGGGTAGTACCTTTCTGTTTGAGGCCCCAGTAGAAACATCCTCTGCAACCCCAGCGACAGGAATATTGCCATCATCCAGGGGTAAAGGGTTTAGGTTTGGTGTTCCCAATTCTCACAGATGGCTTCTCTTTTCTTGCAAAGGGTTTTACTGTCTTACACCACCAAGGCTTCTGAATAAAGCATCTTGTGGTAAAGTATGTTTTTGTTAAACTCGTATTAATGTTGGTGAAATCTTCGTAAGGCAGGTTTATTCATCAAGGGTGATGTGCTTTTGTTATAAAGATGCCGTGGTTTAGAGGCATCATCAATAGCTCCACTGGGGGAAATGCAGAATTCTCATTCATTTTGCTTAATGGACCGCTTTTATGGTAAAAATGGAAAATGTCTTCAAGTAATTTTATTAATGCCAGATTAATTTTTTTGATTTTCCCTGTCTTCAATGAATTCCCACATAAAGCACATTAATTTTCTCACGATCCAAATTAGTCAAAGCCTCCTTTTGCCTAATTATTTATGAACTACTTTTGCAGTCGTATAGATTTTCTTTCTTGAGGAACCTATGACACCTCAAACTATACCTCCCCAAATTGAGTCCCTCTTCTCCCTCCCTCGCCTGCTCCACCTGAAGATTAAAGTATTGTTACCCAGCTGCCCAATGCCATTAAAATTACAGCCCAGGCCTCATTCACCCCTGGTTTTTCTCTTCTTCCGATTCTTCCACATGGTGATATTTCACAAGACGGGATCTTTCTCTGGGTGCTTCTTGTGGATAGACAATCCCTGTTCCCATGTTGCTACTTGGCAAACATAGTTTGTGTGTTTGCTGTTCTTTACTAGCACAAAGGTTTTTTTGTTACTAAAACTTTTGCTGGTTTCTGATGTTTGTGTGAAGCCCTACAGTATGCGTCTTCATGAGGTGATTGAATATCATGGTTTTGAGCTCTGACAGTTCTGGATATACGGCAACGTTATGGAGTATATTTTAATTTTTTTAAAAATTTTTTTTAACGTTTATTTATTTTTGAGACAGAGAGAGACAGAGCATGAACGGGGGAGGGGCAGAGAGAGAGGGAGACACAGAATCGGAAACAGGCTCCAGGCTCTAAGCGGTCAGCACAGAGCCCGTATTTTAATTTTTTTTAATGTTTGTTTATTTTTGAAAGAGAGAAAGCTTGAGCAGGGGAGGGGGCAGGGAGAGGAGGGGGGGGACAAAGGATCTGAAGCAGGCTCTGCACTGACCGCAGCGAGCCCGACAGCGAGCCCGACGCAGGGCTCAAACTCACGAACCATGAGATCATGGCCTGAGCTGAAGTTGGACCCAAGTGCCCCGAAGTGTATCTTTAAAATTATGCTTCCTCTGACTTTTTTCAAGGTCTGTGATAATTTTCAAAGCATCAAAACTGCTCATAGAGTCAAAATACCAGCTCCCATGCACGTATCCCTGCTTTCTCCTGGTGGTGGTGGTTTGCTTCATGTTCTGCTTTGAGGCAGGAGAAGATCTGGCTCAATTTGCTGTTTCTGTATTTGATCTGCACCTGGCGGACCCGCGGTTTGGGAGCGGTGGCCCCAGTGCCTCCTGAGTTGTCAAGGAAAGATGTCATCTGTGCCGAGCCAGCCCTGATGCCTTGTGCTCTTCCTGCAGGCCCATTCATCAGCGTGGTCCTGTCAAAGCTGGAGAACATGCTGGAGAACTCTCTACATGTTAATTTGCTGCTTATCGGGATCATTACTCAGCTAGCCAGCTACCCGCAGCC
Source organism: Felis catus (assembly GCF_018350175.1). Classification (NCBI taxonomy): domain Eukaryota; kingdom Metazoa; phylum Chordata; class Mammalia; order Carnivora; family Felidae; genus Felis; species Felis catus. The sequence goes on along the minus strand of NC_058371.1, from coordinate 75,720,665 downwards.
TCTCCTGCGCTCCTTTCTGCTCAACACCAACATGGTCTTCCAGCCAAGTGTCCGCTCCCTCTATCAGGTACGTTAGCTGAGCCCATATCCATACCTGTTGATTTTATGGGTGCTAAGGAGAGGGCTGCTTCTCTCCTTTCCTCTGTTATTTTGTTGTTTTTCTAAAATCCCTCGGTTCTAATTCATTTGCTCTCCTTCCCCGTCCTATGACACCAGTTGTGTGGATTATTCTAGACAAACTGCAAAGCTTCATTTAGCTTGATGTTTCGAGGGCGCCCTACCAAGAACACCCAGGCAGTTAAAAACAAGCAAATGCCTGATATCATGAAAGTTCCGGCAGCGAGGGCTGTACCAGAAAGATGTATCGATAACTGAGGGTGGGATTCCATTGTGAAGCGTTAACATCATTAATGTCGCTTTTGACAGGTCCTTGCGTCTGTGAAAAACAAGATTGAGCAGTTTGCTTCTGTGGAGAGAGACTTCCCGGGGCTCCTCATACAAGCCCAGCAATACCTGCTCTTCCGAGTGGACATGTCTGACATGACCCCTGAGTCACTAACCAAAGGTAAGTCAGGTGTCTCCTCTGTGTCTCTCCTCCAACTGTTCTTCCGTTTCCCCAGCCTCCTGACTTGGCCTCACAGATGCTGTGCTGGCTCCTGGGCCTTAAAAGCATCTAAATACATCATCATTTTCCCCAACAGGGGAGAGCCGCCTCTTCGCGTTCTGAAACCTAAAGAAAAGTCTCCCCTGCTTGCACCTGGCCTGCTCCCGGCTGGGAGGGCTTAGTAGGACATTTGCTTGCCTCCCCGACAGTGGTCAGGGAGGAGTGCTGCGTGTTGTTGCTTGGCTAAAATAAATAACTTGGCGTGTGTGGGCCAGAAAGAGGCATTATGTGCACACCCTGAACCATTTTTTGGCCAGTCCTGCCCTGAGGAGGGCATCTGTTCTCTTTATTATGTTTTCAGAGACTCTCAGGCCCCAAATAAATGTGCTTTAGGGCTCTGTAAGGTAAAAACTATTCATTTGGACTGGGAGAAGGGAGCTGAAAAGATCCCAGAACTCTGATGGCTTGACCTTGTCTCTGTGTAGCTGTTTCCTCTTGGTCACTGGGCCTCACTGAGCCTCCTGTTCCTTGACTTTTAAATGAAGAATTTGTTTTCTATCTCAAGTCCTTTTGGCTGTAGAGCTCTGACTGTGAAGAGCCTTCAGGGCACAGCAAGGCAGACTTTGAAAGACAGGTGGGCCTGTGCCACTGGGAGATGAGGGGGCAGGCTCCAAGCTTTGGCCCTAGAGAAGAGTAGTCCAGGCTGGGCCGGGCCATTCACGGAGGGGGAATAGCCCCCACATCTCTGTGGAAAGGTGGGCTGTGGGCCCGCGTGGCCTCTCCTAGCTCCTGGACTACTGGTCTGTTAGTTGTGTTCCTCCTGAACCCGGAGCACACCTCTGTAGCTCACCCTGTGAGCATTAGCTTTTGTTCAGTAACAAACCACTGCAGCAACTCAGTGGTTTAAGAGAAAGTCATTTATGAGTGCTCACAAGTCTGTGTGGTTGCCGGGTTTTCTGATCTGGGCCAGCCTCGGCTGATTTTGGCTGGACTTGCTTATGTGTGGCCGTCAGCGGGTGGCTGGATGTCTGGGATGGCCTCACTCATATGGGTGGTTTCCGGCTGGGGTGATGGGGGTCGTGGGGGTCTGTATTACTCATCATCCAGAGGGTTCACCCCGGCTCGTCAACATCACAGCTGTAGGTTTGCAAGAACGAGAGCAGGATTGTACAAAATCTTTTGAGGCTCTGTCTCGGGGCCCAAACAAGGTCAATTCTGCTACATTCTGTTGAGCAACGCAAGTCATGGGGCCGGCCCAGGTTCAAGAATGGAGCCAAACTTCCACCTCTCCATGGCAAGGGCTAGAAGAATTGTGGGCATTTTTACAATCTGTAGATGGAAGGTGGCATGCCTCTTCTTACATTACACTCCATGCTTGGTCTTCATTTGTAGTTTTCAATTTGTAACGTGCTTTCCGAGGCAATCTTGTTTTCAGATAGCACGGTGCAGTGGGCGAGAAGGATACTACTGGCTTCATTTTCGTATAAGGCAGCAGAAATTAGGTGCCTGGAGTAGTCCGCCAGGGTCATGAGGCTCAGGTGCCTGAGCCTGTCTTGCCCAGTGTGTGGAGCCCAGGGCACAGACGCTGACTGGCTTCCTAGGCTTTCCTTGACCCACAGACTCCAGGTGAGGGGTGGTGGGGTGGGGAGTGGCGGGGACCACTCACACCTTGTGCTATGTCCTGGCTTCAGACTGTTTCTTGGCTGTGGATGCCAGGTATGTGCCCAGGGGAACTTGTTCTCACCACATACAGTTGTCAAATGAGCCATAATTGATGCTTTCTAAGGTCTGTAATGTTCAGGGGGCTTTGACTTGTGAGAAGGTTCTCTGGGGAAGAAGACTTTTCCTTTAACAGAATTGTTCAGGTAAACTTTCCAACTTCTTTCATATTGGCAAAGTGACACCCTCCTCTCAACTTAAAAAGTCTCTAAACTTTCTCACAGAATGAGAAAGGTGTCTGTCCCCTTGCACAAAGCTGACCACCAAAGCATTGAGTGTGATGCGATTGCCTCTAAATGAGTTGAATCCAGGAGCTCGAGCATCATGGTAATGGGCCAGACACTGGGGTTTTCCATGTTTGTGAGCTGTGTACTTTGTCTAGCACTGTGGACGTGGTGGGTGGGAGGAGCTTGTAACAGATTTCTCACCTGACTTTTAAATCTTGCCAGTATTAGTCTTGAAAACCCTCTGTTGCAGCTTTTCAGACCCAGGGCGGCATTTCAGAAAACCACTCCCGATTCTGACATTTATTTATACTTCTCTTCTTCCCTGCCTTTTTCATTAGGTGCTTGTGCGTGCTTGCTGAGTCCTCTGATGATGGGTGGAACTCGGGTGCCTGCAGCGAGTTCCCCCATCATGCAGGTGCTCTACTCCCTTGGCCTCCTGACAGCCCTGTAAAAAATGAGCCAAAGGGGTGCCTGGGTGGCTCAGCCATTAAGTGTCTGACTTTGGCCCAGGTCATGATCTCACAGTTTGTGGGTCGAGCCCTGTGTTGGGCTCTGTGCTGACAGCTCAGAGCCTGGATCCTTCTTCGGATTCTATATCTTCCTCTCTTTCTGCCCCTCCCCCATTTGCACTTTCTCTCCCTCTCAAATATAAATTAGAACATTAAAAAAAAATAAAACAAAAAAACGAGCCTCCTCACTAATGGCTTCAAATAGGGACAGACTTCCTATGCCAGCTGTCACTTTGTCATCCTTGAGACTGTTGATCGCTGGGATCAGCCACTTCCCCTCAAATACTTTCCAAACCACAGAGGTTGTATTTGCTTGTATTTAGTTATCTTCAGAGTCCTTTCACTGATCATGAGTTCTGGGAGGGAGGGAGGTCAGGTGGGTGGTATTTCCATTTTACAGAAAAGGAAACAGAGACATTATATGATAAGCTAGTTGCCAGGTAGGAACCATAACTTGGTTCTCCTTGCTTTTGAACTGAGAGCTTGATGGAGCTTTGTGACACTCTGAGAGGCCACTCCCGTGCTAACAGCACAGCCTGCTGGGAGGGTTTCCCTGCAAATCTTAGGTCTCCCTCACTGGGCACGCTCCTGCTGCTGCCTTATTAGTGAAGACAATTTTGATTCTTGGATTCAAGTGGGTAAATGAGCCTTGGTGATGACACTTTTTTAAAGTCATGACACTTTTTGAATTCATGGATGAAGCTAGAATAATGAACCACAAAAACCCTTTTTTGGGAGGAAGGAGGAGTGAATTTGAAAGAGAAAGATGGAGATGAGGAAAATGAACCATCCAGGGAGATCAGTTGTAGGGAAGAGCTGGTGTTGGTCAGTTCCTTCCCTCATTCGTTCATTCAGCGAATGTTTATTAGCTTCTGCTATGAATAACGAAGTGGGTTGGGTGTTGTGAAGGACACATCGCCTAGGGGCTCAGCTCTCAGAAAACTCAAGGTCTGATAGAGGAGGAAAAACAAACAATACAAGGTTAAAGGGCCACATTGGCCTTTGCTGGTTAATAAAATGGGGTGGGAGGCTAGAGCAGGGAACGACATCTGGGGCAGGAAACAGGAAGTCTGTGAAGTCAGTGGCAGCTGAATTGCTGATGATATGATGGATGACCCATCAAGAGGTCCCTGTGTACATTATGCCTAGTGGCTCTTTTTTTTTTTTTTTTTTTTTACCTCTTGTTTGTTGATTTATTGAGGTATAATTAACATACAATATTAGTTTTCAGTGTACAACATTGATTCAACAATTCTATGCATTACTCAGTGCTCATCACGGTAAGTGTAGTCACCACCTGTCACCAAACAACATCATTACAGTGTTATTGACTGTATTCCCTCTGCTTTACTTTTCGTCTTATAACTAGAAGTTTATACCTCTTAATCCTCTTCATCTGTTTCACCCGTCTCCCTACCTATCCCTCCTCTGGTGACCATCAGTTTGTTCTCTATATTTAAGAGTCTTTTTTTTTTTTTGTTTTTCTTTGTTCATTTGTGTTGTTTCTTAAATTTCACATGTAAGTGAAATCATACGGCATTTGTCTTTTTCTGTCTGACTTATTTCACTTAGCAGAATACTCTCCAGGTTCGTCCACGTTTTGCAAAAGGCAAGAGATCGTTCTTTTTTATGGCTGAGTAATATTCCATTATATATGTACTATATCTTCTTATCCACTCATCCATTGATGGACATTTAGGTTACTTCTGTATCTTGGCTCTTGTAAATAATGATGCAGCAGAGGGCTGCATAGGTCTTTCAAATTAGTGTTTTTGTTCTTTTTGGGTAAATACCCAGAAGTAGAATTACTGGATCATACGATAATTCTATTTTTAATTTTATTGAGGAACCTCCATACTGTTTTACACAGTAGCTGCACCACTTTGCATTCCCACCAAACAGTGCAATAGGGTTCCTTTTTCTCCACACCCTCGCCAACACCTGTCATTTCTTGTTTCTGATTTTAGCCATGCAGACAGTTGCAAAGTGAGATTTCATTGTGGTCTCATTATTCAGGTCTTTTGCCCATATTTAATTGGATTATTTGTGTTCTGGGGGTTGAGTTTCCTATTGACTCACTTAATCCTTACAACTCTGTGAGCTTTTGACACATGAGGACATTAAAGTACAGAGAGGCGAAGCAACCTCCCTGATGTCACTCAGCCACTAAGTGGCAGAGTGTGTGCTCTTCTTAACCACTGCACTGGGGTCTCTTGAGGCTAGTGAGATCTAGAGGAGCAGAGATATGGGGAAGAGAATTCCATGGATAGTGCAGGTCTTGGCCTGGGATTACTGCCTATGGGTGTCCCATTCCTCACTCGTAGCCAGGCCAGCTTCCTTTGTGAGTTTTGCTGGACCCTTTGAAGAGCTGTGGTGCTGGAGGACTCCTGTGAGGGTCCCAGGGGGTGGTCTTCAAGGCTGGCCATGGACCTCAGTGATCTCAACACTTTTGTCCTCACTTTCTTGTCCGGACATGTTGTGTGTTTCTGCTGAAAGGTGGCAGCAGACAGATCCTCTACAACTTTTCCAGTTCTTCATGGAATGAAGTGTGATAAACTCTAATCTAAAAGATATTTAAAGCAGTAAAGCAGAGGATTTTTTTTTTCACACTAAAGACTATAGTAGTGAGATGTGGAAAGTACTATAAATGTCAAGAATTTTTAGTACTGTAGTTAAGCGACACTCTGAGAAGTGTTGAAAAATGGGACTGAATTCTAAAAAGCAGCCAAAATAATGAAGAACTTGAATATAATGATTTATAAAGAGTAGTGAGCCTATTTGAGTAGGGGCAGACGGACGCATAAATAATTCCTATAAATATATGAAGGCTGGAGATATTTAAGAATTAAATAGTGGGGAAAGTTGAACCATTTTAATTAGTAAAACTGATTTGATGTGGAAATGCAAATCATTTGAATATGTTCAAGTTTGGGCTCATCTCATCCTGGACCCGTGTTACTGAAGCTGAGATTGAAACCCCTGAAAACCCTTCTTAGATGGAGGCTTCTAAGCCACTTGCTGCCACTAGATGCCCATGGTGGTGGGAAGTTCCCAATCTGGTCGGTCTTCCTAGCACCCAGCTTCCTCTCTGTTATTTCCAACCTTTAAAAGGCTTCTTCCATTCTGTTCTTCAAAAAAGGCTGGAGATCCCAGCCAGGAGCTGGGGGTCCTCAGGGAGCCCTTGAGGCCGGAGCTACAGAGAGCAAGGAGTGGCTTGGTTAGCCCAGCTTGCCTCCTGCAGCTCTGCTTTAATTGGTAAAGGTAGGATGGTTCCCCCAACACCAGGAGAGCAGGTGGAGCCTCTGGACGTCCCCAGATAACATGTGGTGAGTTAAGTCTTCACTTGGTAGGATGCAGTGGCAGGAGACACCTTTTTCATTTTTTCCTTTCACCATGTCCTGGGCATGGAGGGTTGCCACAATTGCTGCACGAAGTTCCTTACACAGGATTTGGGATAAAACTCTCGCCATCACATACCTGGTGCTGGAGGTTATCTGCTGGACAGCAACCCAGCCACGTGTGTGTGTGTGTGCGCCACGGGGCGGAGAAGGTACATGTTCAAGGGCTGTGTCTTCGGACTTCGGTTCTAGGAACTGAACCCACGACTAGACAGTCCACCAGCCCCCTCCCCTCAAACACACATACTTAAGAGGGTGGACATAAAGGCCTGTGGAGGGTCGCCCTGACAGTTTTCTTTCTGCTTTCAGATCCCATTCAGGATGCTTCCAGGACAGGAATTGGCAAGAACCTTTTGGATGGTCCCCCAAGAGTGCTTCAGCCCTTCCTGACAAACAGAGCCAAGGTGGCTGGGGTGCCCCCAAGCCTGCCCCTGCCGGTGAGGAACACCATGCTGGCCGCTGCCCTCTTCCCAGAGTTCCTGAAGGAACTGGCTGCCTTGGCCCAGGAACACTCCATTCTGTGCTACAAGATCCTGGGTGACTTTGAGGACTCCTGTTGTTAGTTTTTTGTTTTTTTTTTTTTAATAGAGGTTTCTTGTTTTTAAGGTTTTAGCGTCTTGACTGAATGTTAAATGCAAAGCTGCTTACAAAAATTTCTACTTTGATATTTCCTGACAATACTTGATTTTTGGGGAGGGAAATTTTCTGTGTACCTCCTCTTTCTCTAGCCGGGTCTTTCCACCTCCTCTAGAATGTAAGTCTCATAAGCTGGTAACTCCTTGGGCAGGTTTTCTTTTCTTTTTTACTCCTCAATTTTTTGGTATTCTCCCATCCCTTTGAGTCACTTATCTTGCAGCTTAGAGCTTAGATCACACCAAGCAAATACTGGGGTTCCATGATTTCTGGAAGTACCCCGGGTTAGAAGGCTCAGCTCTTCAAATAGCACATGAATGAACATCTGTTCCTGTTGCCTTCTGTATTTTGGTTTCCCTTTTCTAAAAGGGAAGAATAAAGATGGGGCCCCGCTTTCCTCTATCACACAAGCATGTATCATGTGTCCCTTTGCATCTTACTTCCAAGATTTGCACTCTGCCCAACATGTGTTGCCTTATGTTGCAGGCAAATCCATTGGTTTCAGCTGTTTGCCTGGGAAGTCAGATGTCGTTGTGGATAATTTGGAATGCAGGGAAATTTTCTTGTTGCTTGAGAGCTTTCTTTAATCAGTGTATCACTTCCTAAACACTGGAAATAGTTTTATTTTAGTAAGATTTGCGCAAAATGAAATCTACATAGGCAAACCGTTACATTGGTTTTTAGAAGTTTGATCTGGTGGAGAAAGTGGGGTATCATATACTCGGGTATCATTGTTTTGTGTTTTATAAAAGATTTTGTGAAGCTATTTCACAGTGGGTTTTGGGGGGGTAGGGAGGAGTATGGGGCAGGGGAAAGGATAAAGGTGAACTAAATGAAATCTATAAAAACATTGGCAATTATTTTAGATCCTGTTTGCTTTTTCTAATATGTTGCACTTTGTAGAGAAACAAGCACTGTACACTTTGGGACCTGGAATGTAAATGCAGACGGGTCACAGGAAGCCCCGCGAAGCCAAGTGCCTGCTGGTGACTCACTACACACAGAAATGCTGCCTTCTGAGTAATGGGGTTCATTAGAAGGCCCCCACACGATGTATTAGTGCCTCTGTGCTGCTTTGCAGCCTGCTCCAGGCATAATTATACTTAGCGCCACCGGTCTCCTTAAACCACCAAAGAGGGAGAAACACACACAATAACTGTCTGCTAAAAAACGAGACCATGAACAGCTGATATTTGTGGACATTCAGTTCCACTCCCCTCTATTTTGAGCAGGGGAGGAGCACATAACAAGGGTGGGCCTCCCTGTCTGGGGGGAAATGGGAAGTCCCGGTTCTTCCCAGTTCTTGTTTTCTTCGTGGGCATCGCTGCTGAGCCCTGGGGGCAGCCACAGGTCTGGCGGTTGTGCCTCAGGAGGACTGGTATGATTTTAATCAGGCCCGTAGCAGAGGAGGGCAGTGGAGGGAAGAATCCCATCTGAGACCTTGCAGAGCAGAGGCTGCCCTTCAGTGTTTCATGGTTCTTGAAGCAGCTTTGTATTGAGAGCTAGCCAGCCCATGGAATGTGGACCCCAGGAGACCTGGCCTGGGCAAGGAGGCTCTCAGCGGCCAGCCTCACAGTGTTTCTAAGTCTAAGCAAGAAACCAAAGATGTCGACCTATTGTATGTTTCTGACTTCACATTTGTCTGTCTTGGAAAATGGCTTGCCCCCCTGTGGTACAGCTGCAGGAATGTATGAGGCCCAGCGGACTGGCCTGGCTTCCTGGCACAGCCTTGTATTCGCAAACCCCCAGGTCTCCACTGGAAAAGAAGGTGGCTCAAGGTAGATTAAGAAAGAGGAACAGGAAGATGGAATGTAAGCTGTAATTTATTATCCTCTAGCTTCGTTTTGGACAAGTATTTGCCTCCCAGTTTGGACTGAACAGGTACAGAAAATGCTGCAGTCATACCTGGAAAGTGTATTCATTGGCTTTTTGGCTTGATTTACACTTCTCTCCATTATCTGGTGATGGTGTTGATTCTTCAGTCCATATTGCTTTATTATAGACCATTGTAGTCCCCTGTGTAGAGGGTACCCTTTTGGAAAGAGATTGCTTTTGTGCCTCTTAGCATTTTTAAAAATAGGTACTGAACTAGACTTACCTTAAAGGAGGGCAGAAATGATCAGTGTCGGGGGTGGGAGACAGTAAAATTAGCTCCCGTGGTGGGGTGCCGGTAGCAAACTCACATGATAACCCTATTTGGAATTGGAAACTGGTTCATCTTTCTGCATCCATTATAGGCCTCCTCCACAGTATTGTGTTCAGGGGTTTTCAAAATGAAATCAGAAATCTGGCTTGGAAATGCATTATAGAGAACTGGAAAATCCACACGGTGGAGTGAAACAGCCAGGTAGCTTAGGTAAGGATGGTTGTGGCAATAGTGTGGACATACCAGAGGAAAAACAGCAGAGTCCTGAGGCTATAAATAAGAGAAAAGCAAATATGGTGGGGGAGGGGGGAGAGGGGGGGTTGGAGGAATGAACTTTGATCATTCAAAGATCTGGAGATACTGTACTGTAGGTGGGTGACAATGGTAATTCCTTGGTGGGAAAAAATCATGGTAAAAATCATAAAGTAGTCAGTGGGGCCTGCAGAAATTCTTTTTTGTAACGTAGGGAAAATTTGTAAAGATATTTGGCGTGCTTTAAAATGTGGTCCGAGAGTGTGGTCCCTGCTCCATACGACAGGCTCCCACTCAGATGCTGTGCTACCTGTTGGCAGGCACAGTGGGCACAAACCCTTGGCTGCAGGCCTGAGACCGGAGTCCCTGTGTCTAGCCTGATGGTCCTGGGCAGTGAAAACAACTTGAGGATTCCTGGAACATCACACATGCCTTTCAATTCCCAATGCAGGGTCTGAGGTAAAGTTCCAGATGGAGTGAATTTTATGATTCAAAGTATATGTGTGCACTGGGATATTTAAAATAGATCTTTAGAAACGACCAACTAAATTTTAAAAATTATAAACAAATTCCAGGTGAATTTAGGCTAACGTACAGCTTTTGGGGTATAAACAATTTCCCAGCCATGAAAGGGGGGGGGTGCCAGAGTAACCAATTAAAGAGATGTGATTTCCTTTATTAATAGATAACTTCCTTTCCTCAGTATTTAAAGGAATTCTGGAATTTTCCCCTCTTTACCCAGTACTGGCTTGGAAAATACTTTGACGTATTGATGGCTTGGAACTGAGGTCTCTGTCACATGTAGGGAGGATGCATTCAGTTCTTTTTTGGGTCCTCGGGAGTACCTTTTGCTCAGCAAGTGCCTTTGATTTAGGTCATACGTAATTGTTGGTTTTCAGTCCATTAAGAAAGACCTCACAGAGCTTTGGAATTATGGGGAGAGCATCCTCTTACAAATAGACTCCAGAAACAGGATACGAGAATATTTGGGTTGCCTGTTCAGTTTGGGCAGCCAGTGGTACTCAGGGTGGAAAATGGTCTCTGAATCGGCTGGGATGCCACGGTCATGTGGGTTGACGTCCGGATCTGGTTGGAGGTTCTGCGCCGTGGAAGCACCGCTCATTCGGAATCGGGATCGGGCGTGTCTAGGTTCGTGAGGGAAGCGCTGCCCTGGCTGGGGTGGGCTGTGTCACTGGCGTGAGGTTAAGGATATGCAGCATCAGCTACGGCTCTCATTTAAAGGCAGTTCAGTTTAATTGCTCATTACCAGTCCTGTGTTTACGGAAGTGGCTGTCAAGCTTGCCATTTTTATGAAACGCTTTATTGCAGGACAGCTATTACTGCACGTGCTACTTCAAGCCACTGGCCCAGACCAGTGTAATTTGTGGCTTGCTGCGAAGCTCAGCCAGCTCTGCAGTGTTGGCTTTTCCTGGAGGCAGCGGTCCTCTGGGGGCTGAGGCCACACCAGCTTTAAGTCATTGAGAAGATATTCTCAGGCCCCTCTCGCTTCAGCCATCATTCTGTAAATCACGCGGCACTAATTCTCCATCAAATCACAGCTTAGAACACTGTCAGACCAGTGTGTACTCCACCCTTAAATCACATCATTGAGGAAACATTGTAAGAAAATGGAGTGGACTTTTTTCCTTTTTGAATGACCATCATAAACCTAATGCTTTAGGAAGAGCTCTCAGAAGACTAAGAATTGTTTTCGGGATAATTTTGCCTCAGTAAATCTTCCCCACGCTCAGGCATTTATTAGGCCATTACTTGTTCTGGAGGACAGATTATCCTGGCAGCTCGTTAACTGGATAAACAGGGCTTTCATGAAAGGTTTTTGGTGACGTTCTATGGGGAAGAAGACAGGGACAGGGTTGGGGGCGGGGGTGGCGTAAGTCTTCAGTTCTTTGGCTCTGCACTTTGGATCTGAAGACAGATGATGATTTTGGCTAGGACTGACCCTTCCCATCCCATTGGGTCATTGTGAATTTTGTTCCTGTCTTATGACATGAGAGTAAACCTAACTCATTGTCAGCCACACCGGTTACAAGACTGCCAATAAGCTCTGTCAGTATGCATTCGATATGTATTTCAGGCATCTTCTGGGGAGCTTAGATTTACTATGTCATTTCAGAACCTGACAAGGGTGATGGAAGCTCTCAGGCCAGATTATAAATTTCATGGAGCTGAGGCTGCAGAAGTCTGTGCTTCTGAGTGTGTCTACGGACTTTTTATTGGGACGAGTCTGCAGAAGGCTTGTAACAAGGCCCCTTTTTGGCCTGGAGATATTTTAAGGGGGAATTTAGTGTTGATCTTAAATGCTTTTTGCTAAATTATTTGATTAAGGGAGGCAAGGAGAGAGGATTTCAATCACATTCTAGCCATCTTTCAATTTAGGGTCATCCGTGTTCAAATAATCCATGAATACATTTGTCTGAAATCTACCAGAGAAGCATGGCCATTTCCACGCTGCTTTTGGTAATGGGTAAATAACATGACCTTTGAGATAGACTTAGTGTTTTGCCCCCGCAACACTCGGTAGAGTCCTTGAAATGAAGCAAATTCAGTAGAAATGAAAAACACAGTATGAATTGTGGGTTATTCCCATAAGCTGTGTATTGAATCAACTAACTCAAAGCTTCAGGAGGGTGTGTACTTTCAAAAATTTCATAGCCTTCTTGCAGATAAGCAATAATTAGAAAAGAGAGGCGTGTGTGTGTGTGTGTGTGTGTGTATAAGCTCAGCTAAAACATGCTAAACTTGTTATAATGATTAGCTTCTTTTTTTCTGAGGCATGTATACTTTAAGAGACAGGAACAGAAGTTCACCTTGGTGCATATGCCTGGACAGAGTCAAGAAGCTCCTTCCTAGACTCATGTCCAGAATTCAAAGCCTACTTGTTGGCAGCACCAGCCTCTCATTCTAAAAGGCTGTCCACTAATTTGGTTTTATAAACTTAATCAGCATTCGCTAAAGTTACTCTGTGCCAGGTACCATGCTAAGTGTTGAGGCTGAGCTTCCTTTCTGCCAGAACCAGCCAGCCAACCAACCAACAGAACACATGGTTTGGGCATGACCAGGTCCAGTTGGTTCATGCCATCCTGGGGATGAGCCAGTTTTCCAGCACATTTCCCTCCCAGCCTACAGGTGTGTGGATTCCAAAGACAGATGGCAATGGCTTCACATGACACCAACTCACACATCTTCATGAGATTTTCGTTGGAACAGCAACGAACCAGACTAAATTCTCACTCATGCAAAGATCTATTTAAAACTGTACTTGAGACCTGTTTATGAGTAGAGCCATACTTTGTGAGTTTCTGACTCTGTTATGCAAATAGGTCTTTTGAATATATAGTCAGGTTCCGAGTAAGGTAATCTGAGCTGTGTTTTGATTTTTTCTATTAGCAGTTATAACTAATTCTCGGGATTTCAGAAGTGGGCATTCAAGACCACGGGCAATTGTCAGAGGTAGACAGCACTAAAAAGGTCAGGTGTCTCGATGGCATTTTTCTCTGGAAATGATCAGTCCATAATACAGTCTACACTGGACATAATTTTGGTGATTTGTCTTCATCTGGCTGCCTCCCCACCCCCATCACCCATTTTAGCAAGGCCTTGATTTAAAAGGGTCTGGGAAGATCCTCCAGTATCATCTTTTGTAACGTTTGATTACCCAGAAGCCAGACCTTTGGTGAAAATGGGAGTTTTTAAGACAAAACTGAACCGTATTATTCCTGAGAAAACCATCCTGCCAGAATCCAGGCTCAGGCTGTCCTGCCCCATTTGTAATTCAGACTTGCAAAGTGCAGAGAGAAGTTGGACTCAGCCTCTCTCTCTAGAAAAGAGAATATTCTACTTCTAGGTCCAGTAGGTCGTCAGTGCTGGAACAGAATGCACGCGGAGCAGGCACGTGGTTGCTGCGTGAGGTGACACATTCTCGCACAATTCTGAGCCATTCTGTCACAATTTTTTAAAAACCTTACCTCTTCTTGCTTGTCTGGTTTCCTTTCTGTCCCTGCTCTTTTGGCTGGGTAAGGGGGATGCTTAGGGAAGTCCTGAGCAACTGCCAGCACCTGGGGCACCACTCACGGTCACCCTGGCGATGGGGACGGTCTGCTTCTCTCTGGTTCCCCAGCTGCCACCGTTCATGACGGCAACGCTTGGACTCTTCCTGGTACGCTGGAGAAGCCAGTGTAAAACCAGAGCCTCCGAAGAGCCTGTTCTCTTATGCCACGGTTTGACACGTTACAAGACAGCATTTGTGAAAGTGGTCTTTGAGCACCATGAGTCAGAGGTAACAAAGGCACGCGGCGCACACAGGGGTGCTCCGGTGCGTTACACAGAAGCCGCATTACTGTCACGAGAACAGGGGTGAAGGCGACCCAGCCTTCACGGAGAGGTTGTTAACTAACTGCACCACAATTACTGCTAAAGGTCAAGATTTTGATGTACTAGTTTATAATCTTATTCTTTCCAGGGAAAACAAATCAATTTAATGTTACATTTTTTGTTTTAATCTTTTTTCGGCTTGAGGGTGGGGTGGGGTGGGCGGGGATCCTTGTCAGCTGCACAGTCTTTGACATGTAAGTTAATTTTTCATGTGATATTTCAGTATATATTTTGTTCATTAAATTTATTTGAAAACTTTTTTTTTTTTGTTTATTACAAATAATGTTTCATTTACTCTCAGACCTCCCGGCAATCCCTGGGGAGCTGAGCAGGTGGGCAATGTCACTTTTACTCCGTGGATGAGTGCGGGCTAGTGAGACTAATGCCCTCCTTCCCAGCCCCGCAGGGCCTGTCTAGACAAAAGTGTGTTTGGCATGTCTGTCCTGTTGTGGTTTTCATCTCCACTCATCTACTTTCAGGTCTAAAACACTGCATCCAGACCATGGTCCCTCTTGACCACTGCTCATGCCTGGCACCTAGAGCAGTGCCTGGCTTTTGGAACTTACTCAGAAATACTTGTTAAAGAAGTGCGGGATGGGAAGTTTACTTAGAACAGTGACAGCACTTGAAACCGTGTGTTTCACTTAGTTTAGAATTACTAAGGCCTGGAACGTGCTATTCCTTCAGCACCACTGCGGCCATCCTGGAACCACTTCCACGTCAACGAGGCAAACGGGGCTGTCGCTGCTGGTCTGTGCAGGTAGCACCCCAGGGCAGAGTCGGGTCTGGCCCTGGGTGGCCTACAGCTCTAGCTGGGGCTAGAGACTGGGAGGCGCCAGCAGGTTGAGCCCCTGGATGTCAGGTTTCACGGGCTCAGGTTCTCAGTCATGGCCGCTCTGCTGTCCCTCAGGCAGAGACGGACCCAGAACATCTCATGACGACAACTGCTTCTCCAGGATCTCCTTTATCACCGTAGGATCTGCTCGGTTGTGAGTTACTTTTCGTACCAACCCAATCAGTTTGTTTATGGCTCTGGGGTTTCCCCTCTTCATGTCCATTACCTTTAAAGATAGATAGAAACTGTTTTAGAGGAGAAAATAATGATATGCATACTTAAAAATGCTAAATTAAGGTTTATGTTTGCTGGCACTTAAACTTCATTTCTTTTGTTTTCCTGTTAGGATTAGATATAAAGTGAGAAAAGGAAAGGGGGGAGGTGTGAACTTCTGAGGAGGTTTCTAGGCTCCCATCACAGGGATGTCTGCCACTGTGCTCTCTGATTAAAGCGGACAAGGAGAGGGCTGTGTGCATGACGAGGGACTGTCCACAGCAAGGGAGCTGGAGTGCAGGAACGAGGGTGCTCTCCTGGGTGCCCCAGTGACACAGAGCTTCTCAGTCTTGGGGTGAGTAACCCTAGATGAACGATCTAGTCTAGTCAGAGTGAGGTCCTTCTCTAATCCTCCTGTGGTTAGCAGGCACGGAGATGCCTGGCTTTCCTTCTCCCCCACTGCCTGCCAAGGACACGTGTTTGTCAGAAGACAAATCCGAAAAATGGCAGCTGTCCCGGAGCACGGGGGTTGGGGAGTGCACTGTGGTGGGCAGGATGGGGACAACAAAAGAAGGAGGCGCCAGCTTCCTATCAAGTAGCCACTGACTGTCAGGGCCACCCGCCCCGAGCTCCGGCTCTGCGGCATCTTGATGGGTAATAACGTCTGTGGGCATCTGTACTCAGTGCCGCAGGACGAGTCCAAAACTGAAAGTGTGTCTTTATCAGTCACTACAGATGAGGCAGAAGACGGAGATTGCTGGACCCAGCGCAAGCTCATTTTCCTTATCGAGAGCTCTTTTCAGAGCTGTTAGTGTCCCCGGCAAGCCGATGGGTGGGTGGGTATTATTCTGAAAGAGATGCTAGCAATTTTTTACCCACTAAAAAATCTCTAGACAGTATGATTAGACTTGGGGAGGAAGGGATGGCACTCATTTTCGCTTTTATATTTTGTTCTGTGCTCAGAACACAGAATGACTTGGTTTTCAGCTATGCTCCTGTCAAGGATTTTCTCCATAATTTACAAGTAATTTCCCTTTCTGCCTTTCTTCCCACCTCTTTTAGGCATGGAGCTAAAGTGTTTGCCCATCTTTCTTCCCTTTCTGCAGTCATGCCTGCTGGCTTGTTAGTGAGCGGTCTCCTTATAAAGCAGAGTGAGTGGTAACAGACTCAAAAGTGCCCGCCCTGGGAGAGGGTGCCGTGCTGGGAGGTCAAAACTTGGATCCGGTGAGCCCAATAAACACCCCCGTAAACTGAACTGCATGAGATGAAACTCCAGGGGTGGATTTTCCTTCTAGGAAATGTGGTATTTTTCTAATATTCACCAAATTTCAGCTCTTGACCTTAGCTAAAAACAGATAGTGTTTTAGGGAACTGCTGGGCAAGCTGGGCCGGCCCTAATTAGGAAGTGCCTCTGGGCGGTGAAAGGGAGCAGTGGAGAGGCTCCTGGCCGAGTCCTCAGGCTGGCCCTGTCCTGGCCTGACCAGGAGAGTAGACCCTCTCCACCCTGTGGTGACCATTAATTACCACTTGAGGATGCCCCTCCATCACGGCGTGGCACACCCGTTCCAGTGCCTCTTCATCCTGCATCAGTTCAAGCTTCCTTTCTGAAACAATCTGTGATGGAGTCTTCCCTTTACTCCTCCACAATTCCTCAAACACCTACGGGCCAGAGGAGGGAGAGAGGGACGGAGAAGTGAGGACCTGCTCCACCTGCCGCGGCCAGGACAAGCGGAGCTGAGGTAGAGCAGATTCAGTGAATTCCCAGATGTGCGGGCCTGCCCTTTGGGAATTCCGTCTCTCCTGAAGCACCTGGACAGTCTACCCAGGCTGAGGTGTTCCCACAGAACAGAGCCTGAGACGGGGGGACAGTGGGCCCTTCCCACTCATGGACTCAAACCACATGGCCGGGAGAGGCTGGGAGGAGCTGGGAGCTGAGGACTCACAGGGCCCCTGCCGCCAAGAGTCAGAGGGCCAGGGCCAGCTCTGCTTCACGCCCACTGCGTAAATTAGTTGAGGTGCTATTCTGTTGAAGGCAGGGGCAGCACAGGCTGAGGGATGTAACCACTGCACTGAGATGAAGTCCAGAAAGCTCAGCCTGCTGGGAATTATGATTTCCGGGGGGCAAGAAAGTGGCCCTATAATAAGTTACAAAAGGGAAAATAACTAAAAACATAAATCATAATCCACAGGGGCCTCTGCCATGCCACGTTTATCCCCTACTGGTGGAGCTAGACCCAAATCTGGCTACGATAATGAATAGTTAATGGTGTATTTTTCTACCTAAAAAATAAATAACAGCAACAAATCCCCAAGCTTATCAAAGTTGGGGAAGAAAGGACTACATTTTTAAAGAAAGCATTTCCTAGGGTAGTTTTCCTCCTTCCTCTTGTTTTTCTAGTGTCTCCTGCGGCACCTCCTTCACCTCTGCCAGGAGTCAGTACTGAGCACTGGATGTTCCTTATGAACATTCGGGCTCAGGACAGGCCAGCCAGGAGCCATTCCTCCCAGAAATACAGAGCTCGTCAATAATTAGCACACAGGGCAAAGCAAATGAAGGGGAAGATGCTTTGTATCTCTGCAGGGCTCAAAGGTTTCCCCAGTCTGGACAAAGACAAACCACAAATATTTACCGTGGCTACAACAGTCCGTGCACCATCCGCTCAGCTATCAGAATACTCATGGTGACTATGGCTGAGCGGTGTCTTTGGTGGGTCTTCCTAGAAGCCCCCCCCCCCCCCGCAGGGCACCCCTCTGGCTACTGCTACACAGGCCTGGCTGCTTAGAGAAAACCTGTCCCTGCTCTTAGAAAAACACGGACTATATATGCGTCCAACCAACTTTTCAACTATTTTTTCAGCCAGAAAATGGGTGAGGCATTGAGGGAGAAGGGCTCAAAAACAGATAAGAACTTTCCCTGCCTTCAACAAACTTCTTAGTGGAGCATCAGCAGCATAGGGATAACGGAACAATGTGTAAGGCAGAAAAGCAAGTCTGAAGAATTTCTCTCATCTACTTCTTAGATTAGAAATTTCTTAAATTTCTTAAACTGCAAAACATTGTTTCTAATTATATGAGTAAATACATGTTGGGGGGATAGGATGAAAATGGCGGAGTAAGAAGATCCTGAATTTGTCTCCTCCCAGGGACACACCAAAACTACAACTACATCCAGAACAATCGTCTCTGAGGACAACCTGAAGACTAGCAGAACAGCTCTTCCACAACTAAAGACCTAAAGTGAGGTGGGCAGGAGGGGCAGAGACGTGGTCTAGTCAGGACCCACACGCCTGGCGTGGCAGTCCACAAGTAGGAGGGAAATCAATGCAGAGGTCCCCCCCGAGGAGTTTAGGATTCAGGCTCGTCAGGCACTGCTGCCCCGGGGACCTGTACTGGGAAGATGAGCCCCCCAGTAACGTGTGCCTTTAAAAATCAGCAGGGTTTAGCTCCGGGAGAGCACAAGGGTTACAGGAAATGAGGTTCTGCTCTTAAAAGGTTGGAGTACAAACTCACTCTGACACCCAGCTCAGGGGCAGCCGTTTGAAAAGTGCCAGGCTGGGGCGCCCAGGTGGCTCAGTAGGTTGAGAGTCCGACTTTGGCTCAGGTCATGATATCGCGGTTCATGAGTTCAAGCCTGTGAGTTCGGGCTCTGTGCTGACAGCTCAGAGCCTAGAGCCTGCTTTGGATTCTGTGTCTCCCTCTTTCTGCCCCTTCCCTGCTTGCATTCTCTCTTTCTCTCTCAAAAATAAACAAAGGTTAAAAAAAAAAGAAAAGAAAGGAAAAAAAGAAAAGTGCTTGGGCCATATAAGGAGGAGATTTATTGACTACCCTTAGGGTATGTGCCAGAGGTGCATGGATTTGTGGGAACTTTCTCGTGCAATGGAAGCACTGGTGGGCACCATCTCTGATACTCTCCATCTACCCTGCAAGCACTGCTCAACCCACCCAGATGTTCCCCTGAGGTGCCCCTCCAAGCAGCTCCTGTGCACCACCCCTGGGGAGTAGTCGGGATCAGCACATACCTTCTACATAAGATCATTCCTCAAGACTGGGCAATGTCGCTGATCTGCTTAGTACATAGAAACAAATACAGAGAGTCGGGCAAAACGAGGAGACCGAGGAATATGTTCCAAACAAAAGAACAAGACAAACCTCAAAAAAAGAACTAAACAGAATGGAGGTCAGCAATCTACCTGATAAATAGTTCAAGGTCACAGCCATAAAGATGCTTACCAAACTTGGGAGAAAAATGAATACAGTGAGAACTCCAACAAAGAGAAAATATGAAAAAGAGCCAATGAGAGCTGAATACAATAACTGAAATGAAAAATACAGTAGAAGGAATCGAGAGCAAATATGAATCGGCATCTGGAAGACAGGGTAGTGGAAGTCCCCTGAGATGAGCAGCAAAAGGAAAAAAAAAATCTTAAAAGCAGCAAAAGGAAAGCACCTAGTTATGGACAAGGGAAACCCCGTAAGACCATTAGCTGATTTTTCCACAGAAATCTGGTAGGCCAGGAGGGAGTGGCATGATATATTCAAAGTGCTGAAAGGAAAAAACCTACAACCACAAATCTACCTGGCAAGGTTCTCATTTGGAATTAAGGAGAGAGAGTTTCTGAGAAACAAAAGCTAAAGGAGTTCATCACCACTAAACCAGCTTTAGAAGAAATGTTACAGGGGCTTTTGGAAACAAAAAAGGAAAGGCCACAACTATAAGAGAACTGTGAAAGGAAAAAATCTCTGATAAAAGCAGACATACAGTAAAGGTAGTATGAAGGTTAAAAGACAAAAGTAAAATCAGCTAATCTATAAAAATTAGTTAAGCAATATACAAAAAGACTGAAAATATGACATCAAAACAATGGAAAGGGGAGGAAAACCATAGTGCTTGTAGAATGTATTTGAACTTAGGTGACCATTAACTTAAAACAGACTGCCATATACGTAGGGTATTATATTATGAACCTCATGGTAACCGTAAACCAAAACCTGTAATAGGCACACACAATAAAAAGAAAAAGAAATTCAAACATAACACTAAAAGTCATCAAACCACAAGGGAAGAGAACAAGAGAAGAAGAAAGGAATAGAAAAGAACTACAAAAACAACCAGCAACTAATAAAATGGCAATAAGTACACACCTACCAATAATTACTTTAAATGTAAATGAATTAAATGTTCCATTCAAAGAACATCAGGTGGCTGAATGAATTAAAAAAACAAAACAAAACATCAACACCCCCCCCCAAACCCAGGACCCACATTTGCTACCTTACAAAAGACTCATTTCAGACATAAAGACACACAAAGATTGAAAGTGAAGGGATGGAAAAAGACATTCTATGTAAATGGCAAAAGAAAGCTGGGGTACCAATGATTATATCAGACAAAATAGATTTGAAAACAAAGACCATAACAAGACAAAGAAGGGCACTACATAATGGTAAAGGGATCAATCCAACAAGATGAGAAAACAATTATAGTATCTTTGCACCCAATACAGGAGCACCTGAATATACAAAGCAAATATTAACACAAAGGGAGTAATTAACAGTAATACATCAGGCTCTTGAACAACACAGAGCTTAAGGGTGCTGATCACCTGTGCAGTCAAAAACCACATATAACTCTCGACTCCACAAACCTTAAGTACTAACAGCTTACTGTAAACCAGAAGCCTTACTGAAAACATAAACGGTTGTTAACACATTTTGTATGTTAGATATATTATATACTTTTATATTATAAAGTATTATATTTTGTATGTTAGATATATTTACAATAAACTAGAGAGAAGAAAATGTTATTAAGAAAATCATAAGAGAAATATATTACTGTACTTATCAATACCATAAGTTAATGTACATTTACAAGTATCATGTCAGTACCTATATTAATACTGTCTTATACAAAACACTGTTATATGTATACAGCAAAAATAAAGACATTGTGAAAAAAATTATATTTACAAAATAAAAACTTTCTAATATATGTTGAAAAAAAACCTGTGTGTAAGTGGACCCACATAGTTCAAACCTGTGTTGTTCAGGGGTCAACTGTACAATAATAGTAAGGAACTGTAACACCTCACTTACAGCAATGGAAAGATCACCCAGACAGAAAGTCAATAAGGAAACAGTAGCCTTAAATCACACAATAGACCAGATGGACGCCTACCACCCCAAAACAGCAGAATACATATTTTCTTCAAGTGCACATGGAACACTCTACAGGACAGATCACATGTGAGGCCACAAAACAAGTCTTGATAAATTTAAGAGAACTGAAATCGTATCAAACATCTTTTCTGACCATGACTGTATTTCAAGGATACTGATTTCAAGGAAAAAAAACTGGAAAACACAGAAACATGGAGGCTAAACAACATGCTACTGAACAGCCAATGGGTCAACAAAGAAATAAAAGATGCAATAATAAAAATACCTTGAGGCAAATGAAAATGGAAACATACATTCCAAAATCTATGGAATACAGCACAAATGTCGTAAGAGGGGAGTTTACAGCAATCCAGGCCCACGTCAAGAAACAAGAAAAGTTTCAAACTAACCTTACACCTAAAGGATCTAGAAAAAGAACAAGCAAAGCCCAAGCTTAGTAGAAGCAAGGAAATAATAAAGATCAGAGTGGAAATGAATAGACACCAAAAAACAAAACAAGAAAAATAGAAAAGATAAATGAAACCAAGAGCTATTTCTCTGAAAAGATAAGCCAAATTGGCAAACCTTCAGTCAGACTCATTGAGAAAAAAAAGAGGTTCCAAATAAAATAGGAAATGAAAGAGAAGTTACAACTGATACTAGAGAAATACTAAAGATTGTAAGAGACAACTGTGAAAACTTGTATGCCAACAAACTGAACAATCTAGAAGAAATGAATAAATTCCTAGAAACATATAATCTTCCAAAACTGAATCAGGAAGATATAGAAAATCTGAACAGACCAATTACCAATAATGAAATTGAATCAGTAATAAAAATTTCTCAACAAACGAAAGTCCAGGCCTAGACAGCTTCCCAGGCAAATTCTACCAAACATTTTTAAAAGAGTTAACCTATACTTCTCAAACAATTGTTAAAGAAATTGAAGAGGAAGGAACACTTCCAAATTCATTGTACAAGGCTGGCATTGCCTTGATAACAAAACCAAGGACACTACCAAAAAAAAATTAAAAAAATAAAATAACATGTCAATATTCATGATCAACAACAGATGCAAAAATCCTCAACAAAATGTTAACAAATTGAATTAAAAAGTATGTGAAAAGGATCATACACCATGATCAAGAGTGATTTATTCCAGGGATGCAAGGATGGTTCAACATACACAAATCAACCAACATGGTACACCACATTAACAACATAAGGATAAAAATCATATGATAATCTGAGTAGATGCAAAAAAAAACTCTGACAAAATTCAACATCCATTTATGACAAAGTGGCTAGAGAGGAAACACACTTTAACATAATAGAGACCATATATGCAAAATGTACAGCTAACGTATTCAACAGTAAAAGCTGAAAGCTTTTCCTCTAACATCAGGAACAAGACAAGGATGGCCACTCTTGCCACTATCTTATTCAACATAGTACTGTAAGTTCTAGCTTAGTCCTAGCAATCAGGGGAGAAAAAGAAAGAAAAGGCATCCAATTGGCAAGGAAGAAGTTAAACTGTCACTATTTATGGATGACATGATACTAAGAAGTCTCTAAAGACTCCACCAAAAAACTATTAGAATAAACAAATTCAGTTGCAGGATACAATATACAGAAATTGGTTGTGCTTTTCTAATAATGAAATACCAGAAAGAGAAGAAAGCAATCCCATTTACAACTGCATCAAAAAAAATAACATACCTAGGGGGAAAAAAATGTAACCAGAGTGAAATACCTGTACTCTGAAAAC
The DNA here is from genome assembly GCF_018350175.1 of Felis catus. Lineage (NCBI taxonomy): Eukaryota > Metazoa > Chordata > Mammalia > Carnivora > Felidae > Felis > Felis catus. The sequence goes on along the minus strand of NC_058371.1, from coordinate 75,697,810 downwards.
TATGAGACACCAATTAAAGAAACTGAAGATGACACAAATAAATGGAATGATATTCCATCCTCACTGACTGGAAGAATTTATATTGTTAAAATGTCCATACTAACTAATCTATAGATTCAATACAATCCCATCAAAATGCCAACATTATTTTACACAGAACTAGAACAAATAGTCCTAAAATTTGTACGGAACCACCATAAAAGACCCTAAATAGCAACAATAATCTTGAGAAATAAAAACAAAGTGTGAAGCAGCATGTTCCCTGATTTCAAACTGTACTACAAATCTACAGTAATCAAAACAGTATGATATTGGCAAAAAGGGAAAAAAAAAAAAAAAAAAAACAGAGGTCAATGGAACAGAGGCCAGAAATAAAACCATACTGATATGTTCAATGAATCTATGACAAAGGAGTCAATAAATATAATGCAATATAATAAATCTACATGCAAAATAATCAAACTACCACTTTCTTACACTATTTACAAAAATTAACTCAAAATGGATTAAAGACGGAGATGTAGACCTAAAACTATTAAAACTCTTAAAACAGTAAAATCTTGGACACTGGTCTTAGCAATGTTATTTTGGGTTTGTCTCCTCAGGCAAGGCAATGAAAGCAAAAGTAAACGGGACTATCAAACCAAAAACCTTTTTTGTACAGCAAAGGACACCATCAACACAATGAAAAGGTAACTTGCTGAATGGGAGAAGATATTTGCAAGTGATATATCCAGTAAGGGGTTAATATCCAAAATATACAAAGAGCTCATACAACTCAACACCAAAAAACGTCAAATGATCTGATTAAAAAACGGGTAGAAGACCTGAATAGACAGTTTTCCAAAGAAGACATACAGATGACAAACAAACACATGAAAAGATGCTCAACATCAGTAATCTTGAGGGAAATGCAAATCAAAACCACAGTGAGGTACCACCTTCTGTCAGAATGGCTAAAAACAAAACACAAGAAGCAATAAATGTTGGTGAGGAGAAAAGGAATCCTCATACACTGTTGGTAGGAATGTAGACTGATGGAGCCACTCTGGAAAACAGTGTGGCAGCTCCTCAAAAAATTAAAAATAGAACCACCGTATGATCCAGTAATCCCACTTCTGGATATTTATCCAAACAAAATGAAAAAAACAATTTGAAAAGATATATATATCTGTATGTTCACTGCAGCATTATTTATAATAGCCAGGATATGGAAGCAACCTAAGTGTGTATCAAAAGATGAATGGATAAAGAAGATGTGGTATATATATACAAACGAATATTACTCAGCCGTAAGAAAGAAAATCGTGCCACTTGTGACAACATAGATGGACCTACAGGGTACTATGCTAAGGGAAATAAGTCGGAAATAAAAATATCATATGAGTTCATTTGTATGTGGAATCTAAAAAACACAAGACAAATGGACTCAGGGATACAGAGAACAAAATGGTGGTTGTGGGAAATATGTGAAGCGGACTAAGAGGTATAAACTTACAGTTACAAAACAAGTCACAGGGATGTCAAGGTACAGCATAGTGATTATAGTCAATAATAAACTTTGGTAACAGATGGTAATTAGAGTTATAGTGATCATTTTATAATGTACATAAATGTTAAGTCACTAAGTTGTACACCTGCAATTAATGTAAGATTATGTGTCAACTATACTTCTATTAAAAACATGTTCACTGTAGAAAATAAGGAAATATAAAAACGATAAAAAGAAATCACCTGTATTTCCCATTCCCTCAAGATAATAAATGTTAGTATTTTGGGGTTTTTCCTTCCCCTATTTTTCTTAGGGAACACAGTTGCAATCATAACATATATACAGTCTGTGATCTGCTTTTGTTTTACTTGCTACAGAACTACTTTTCATATTAATAAAAAAATTAATATCCATTAAGTATATTTATCATAATATGATTAAATTAGCCCTCTGGTAAGTATTTAGACTTTGACCAGTGTTTATTTTGTTCATCTGCACAGTCTCCTAAAACAGTGCCTAAAAAATGTCCAACATTCAGCAGGAGAATGTGGAAATCTCAAGAGGGATCTAGAGCTCTGGCTCAAAAGTGCAATCACCTGTGAGGACTTAGGAATCTATGCAGCACCTCTTTATAGGCAGATGAGGTGGCAAGCTCAGCAGACGTGGGCGGTCCCTGGGGCCTGGGAATCGTAAGCTGGCACACCTGGCCAACCCAGGAGGCCGCTCCTGGGCCTGCATCATTTTTCTTGGCCCGCAACAGCCACCGTGGCTGACAGCACACAGCGGATCTGAGCAGGCTGACCAGGGGCTCAGCCTTTGCCTGGCACCTAATACAGTGGGACCCGACAGGCTCGAATGCTGGTTGGATGAGGCTGAGCCAAAAACACCAGAACAGAGGCGATGTGAGGCAGCTTGGGAACCACTGCCAAACCACACCATTCAAGAGGAAACGCAAGACAGTGCTGGGATGGATACTTTTAAATGCAGGGGCTGGCTGCTCCCTGAGAAAGTAGAGCGGGGTAGGGCGGGGATACAGAGTGACGCCGGAGAAACATTTCAGCGGCCTCCAGGAACAAATGGGAGCCCTGTGTCTGGGGTGTTCTCTACTCCCAGAGTGAAAACATACCAGCTTATTAACTTCCTCAATTGGTCGAGTGGCCACCGCAGCCCAGCCCCAGCCCCCCTGGGCCGATGCAGTAGACTCCAGCTGTCTAATCCTCTGTTCGTTCCTGTTTGAGACACAGTCTGTGCACTCCTGGCCGAAGCCCAGCAGGGTGAGAATCACTGAAGGGGCCTTCCACCTCCAGGCCAGACTCGACAGGGCTCCCCAGCCCTCTTGCTGCAAACATAATGGCTTCTGTACTTGCCAGCCTCGTGCTGCAGCATAAATCCTCAGCTTTTGTCTGTGTTTAATCACCACCCTGGGAAGTGCTATCGAAGTGCAACTGTTTCTGGCTAGGAGTGCAGCTCCCAGGCCCTGCCGCTGCCCACCCAAGATCAAAGTCCCTAACACAGGATTCTTAGGGTAATGCTGGCCGTCTGTGTTAAATGGCCACTGAAAGCATGGGGTCACGCAAGCTGGGAACCCCCAATCACACACTGACCACGGAGCCGGCTCTGACACATAGGGCAGCCCTAAGTTCCCTGGGGACTGAATTCACACACCCTTTCAACTACTACCCAATTGTGTCTCGCTAAAGCTATTTTTAAAGTATCTAGAAGGAAGGATGGAAGGAAAGCAGATGGGCCTCTCACCTGTCCAGGGGTTTCCAGGGTCAGAGTGTAGAGGAAAGGCCTATTGAAGGGAGAAGGTAGGGAGGGGGCCGGGACAGGAACAGAAAGGGGTGTCCCCTCTGCTCAAAGGCAAGAACTGTGAAAGGTCATTCTTCTAGAAAGGCACAAACATCAGCCCAAGCCCTGAAAAGAAGTAGGGCACAGTAAAATGCACATAGAACTGAAGCACTCACTAAAAGGGAGAAAAAGACATCACATCATTTGTAACAGTTTTACTGCATTACATATAACATTTTCTGCATTAAAAGGGGTTGGTGATTTCTCTTTAAAGCAGATCCCAAAGTAGACAAGAGGAGATGGGTTAAGTGGCACACCTACATGTTAAAATTCAATTTCCATCGCTATGGAATCATAACCCGGCTTGGTTCCACTAGAAATGCTAACCGGAAAATCTCCAAGAGACAGTGGATAAACCACATCTATTTCCAGTGTGCACAAAGGAGGCATGCACACAGTCCACACCATTTCCCCTGGGGCTGTGGCTGGCCAGCAGTGTGGACAACACCCAGGGCCTCTGACTCACAAGAGGCTCAGGATCCCGGGGTGCAGGTCTGCAGGTGAACCGTGACTCTGACGGCCCTCTCCTTGGTGAGGGAGACAGGGGCCGCTACCCACAACTTCAACAGCTAGAACTAGATCCTGTGACAAGAATCGAGATGCTTTTGTCCACAGTTACCAGGAGGTTGCTCATGATGATAAGTAATCTTTTTCTCTTTCCGTTTCTGAAAAACAGGAGTGCTGCATGATAGCAACCTGTTAACACCTCTGCCCTGGGGTGCCAAGGGGATGAGGCCTGTAAATCTCAGGAGCACTGCCGGAGTACCTCCAAGGAAGGGGCGGTGAAATGTGTAAGGGATGAAATAATGGGCAATGATGTAAGGGAGAGTGATGGGTTAATAGTAAATTAGACATAAAGTGGGAGATTCTTTGGAATTCAGTGTGTTCTAAGGACAGGATGGCTCTTTCTACATATCTGTCATCCTTAGGAGTCAGTTACTTGGTCTACTTTTTTTTCCTCATCTCCTGGTCATCTAATCACTAATAGAACCCCAATCCGTCAGAGGGAAACACCAAGAAGGAGTAGAAGCAGAGAGTCTGCTCTACTGGAGCACCCTCTGGCTCACAGGTTTCTAGAAGCCAAGACCTACTTCGATTCTTTTTTAAAAATTCAGTAAAAAGTTAATTGTAACATTTTTCTTTTAAAAAAGTACCCTACAAAAGACATAAAAAGATGCTCAACATAGTTGGTCATTAGGGAAATGCAAATCAAGCCCACAGTGAGATTATCGCTTTACACCTACTACTAGGATGACTATAATCAAAAAGACAGACAATAACAAGTGCTAGCAAGGATATGGAGACACAGGAACCCTCATACATTGCTGATGGGTATGCAACTGGGTGCAGCCAGTTTGGAAGATAGTCGGGCGGCTCCTCAAAATGTTAAATGTACAACTACCATATGACCCAGAAATTCCGTTCGTACAGGTCTATACGTAACCAACTTGAAAACACATGCTCAAACAAAAACATCTGAACACAAATGTTCAAAGCAGCATGTTCAATAAGAGCCCCAAACTGGAAACAACTCAAATGTCCATTTACGGATGTGGCATATACTTACAGTAGAATATTCTTTAGCCTTAAAAAGAAATGAAGTACTGGCACATGTTAAAACATAGATGGATTTTGAAAACATCACGTTAAGTAAAATAAGCCGGACACAGAGGCCACATACTGTACAAGTCTATTTACATTAAATGTCCAGAATAGGCAAATCCACAGAGACAGAAAGTAGATTAGTAGTAACCTAGGGCAAGGGGTTAGTGGGGGAGTGACTGCTAATGGTTTGTTTTTTTGTGTGATGAGAATGTTCTGGAATTAGGGTGATGGCTGAATAGGTTTGTGGATATACTAAAAGCCAATGAACTGCCTGGCTCATAAAGAAATAAACTAAAAAAAAAAAATCACTATAACCTCTTATTTCTTATTTTCTAAAGTCTTTATTTCTCTAACTTCATGTCTGTCCATCCCATCAATCCATCCTTCTGATAGTACATGTGTATGGAAGGATGCCTGGAAGGGTGTCCACCCAATATTAATGGTAGTTATTTCAAGGTGGTAAAATTTGAAGATCTTTATATTTTTCTATATTACTTAAATTCTTTATAATGAAAAAATACCTTTTTTTTTCCACCAGAAAATCATACATGATTTTATTAAACACAGAAAACAAATAGAAAAATAAATAAAGCAAAACCCCCAAGGCAATAATATATACAGGAGATTCCCTCAGGCAACATACATTTAACACCTTTCTAGTCAGACTTTTATTTCAGTTTGATTACCTCACAGCAGCCAGGATTCACCCTGCTTTCTTTGAGCATGCTGAAAGTTGATACAATCTAAGGTGTCCCTACCTACATCTGAACCAACCATCAGCATCTTCTAGCATTTTCCATTGGTCCTACCAAACCAATCACATTCACTGCACTAGGTTTCCTCCCTTTTCCTCGTCTGGTGGGGCAGGATGAGTGAGAAGGGGAAGATTTTTTTTTTCCCTTCTTTCATTTCAAATGCTACAATTCATCTGCTCTTATGTGTGTGTGTGTGTGTGTGTGTGTGTGTGTATATATATATATATATATATATATATATATATATATATATGCATGCCCTCAGGCCATCTAATCTTTCTGTCACTGCTGAGCACTGTCATAAACATTTGTATTCCTCTGACATCCAGGCAACTCAAATCCTTTCCTACATGTGCCAAGGTCCCTGTAGTCGACAGCCTCACTGGGCGGTGGGTAAACAGAGCCTTTATTAGTTCTGTCTCCAGTTTCACTGCACAGAGCTGGGTATGAGTGCCACAGCGCCTCATAATTAGCCAAAAGCAGTTGCTTTTCCAAAGCCTCACTTTGTGCCTGCCACTACTGTTGATGTGGTATAAATATTAAATGCAGAAGGCACCATTAAAGTCACACTAAGTTTCTGGCTGAAGCATTGATGGCTTTGATACCCAAAGTTGAAATAAGGCAGCCACCTTGGTGTTCTTTATCCTTTAAGACTTTTCTGGATTCCAGGAACCTTTCACCCACCTATGACTGTCAGGTGGAAAGGAGACGAGGCAGAGGCCACCTTTGATGACGATGCTGTTTTTCTCAGTTTGCATACACTGCGCATGTGTATAAAGTTTTGTCTACTAAACAAGAGGCAGTCTGTCTGACCTCATCCTCCTTGCTGGAAGACTAAATTTCAGGGGGCAATCATGCAATGAAGACAAATAAGGCCCTAGTACTGGCTGGGAGCCTGCAGGGGACTGAGAAGGACTAGAGGGCCGGGAGCAGTGCTAAAGGTGCTCTGGCATCGGCCTCGTGGGGGCCACAGGGGCAGTGCATGTGCTTCGAAGCCCCCAAAAGCTACAGTCCCGCCTTTCACATAAACAAATGTTTGGCAAACGTTCCAGGCAAAACCACACAGGAACCACCTGCTTAGCAAAGATGGAAAGCACATTACCTGCATTGCACATACCGGCCTTTTTTCATTTGCTAACTGAAATGTTTCTACCTCTTCAGTATGAAAACAGCCCTTACACGCATTTAATACTTTATGAAATTCAGTTAGTGATGGCTTTTGAATTTCACATACAACATCTACTGGAATAGCAGAGCAGTCAGAAACTTTAGGAAGTGGGGACATACCTGTTTAGCTGCTGCCGAAGAAATTACTTTTCTGTCCAGCAGGTTGAGAAGCTCAGCCAGCACAGAAGGTGTGACAGGACTAGCAGCCCCCAAAAGGAGAGAAAAATAAATGTACATTTCACACTGTCAGCACACACCCATTTAGAAGAAGAGTGCTCGATTTTGTAGGTTTAAATAACACACCCAGGAATGGAAATAACAGGGCAATGGGGCTCTATTTTATTTATTTATTTTGTAGGTTAGGATATAACAAGTTTCGGTGACTAGTGTTGTTTTACCACTCAACAGTAATGGCCGTTTGGCAGAAGTTGTAGCAACAACTGCTCAGTTTAATTAGTCAAAAAAAAAAAAAAAAAAAAAAAAAAAAAAAGGAGTGGCTGCAAAATTCATGAACCATGACAAGAGAAAAACAAAACAACAACAAAAAACAAAAAAACCACCACCCAGTAATTAAATATTTTCGAATGCAAGATCAGTCTAAAAATTACTTCAAACAAAAGAGCTAACAAGGCTACTTTTCTGAGTGTTTTTATGCAAATATAAATTCTTTTTAATTGTAAGAGCTTTTCCTTAAGAGAGTGCAGTGACTGCCATCCGCTTCGTTAACTGTCCCCATGGGCATCTGCACAGACACTGTTCTCCTCCACAGGCTCACAACAGCTTTCTGAGAGCTTTCACCACAGAAGGGCCCAGGATCCATTATATCTATACCTTTAGGATGTGACTTGGTGAAAAGTAACACTGAACTATAGACTATTTTTAAAAAGATTTTTAATGTTTATTATTTTTGAGAGAGAGCACAAGCTGGGGAGGGGCAGAGAGGGAGACACAGAATCTGAAGCAGGCTCCAGGCTCTGAGCTGTCAGCACAGAGCCTGATGTGGGGCTCGAACTCACAGACTGTGAGATCTTGACCCGAGCCGAAGTTGGATGCTTAACCGACTGAGCCACCCAGGTGCCCCTAGACTATTTCTTTTAAAATATGTGATTTTGCTATCTTATTATTTAAAAGCAGGCTTCACGCCCAGGGCAGAGGCCAACACGGGGCCTGAACTCACGACCCCGAAATCATGATCTGAGCCGAGATCAAGAGCCACTGGTCTGAGCCACCCAGGCACCCCTGATTTTGCTACTTTTAAACACATACAGCAACTAGGCTAAAAGAACTCTGTTTATCTGAGGTCATTAGGGGACTAGTTTTAAATAGGAATGACTTATAAATAGCACGTTAGTATGTCTGTATAAACTAAAACTTTTGAAGTGCTTAATGCCACTTGAAAACACCTTTTGTCTTAGTTTTCATCAATCACAATTAATTTCTTTACGTGCTTTTAGATAATAAAAAGGAAATTGCCACTTAGCTCCATCCAGTTTCCATGCATTCCAAACCAACTGAGCTCGTTTACCAGCTCTGACTTACTGGACTCTGATTCAAACACAGTGAAACCTCATTAAGGTTGTTCATTCGAAGTAGCTGACACACGGAGGCAGACCATCATCCTTAAAGTCTTTGTTTATCCCAAAGTATGGATAAGAGGTAATTCCAAGTGGAAATTAAGTTTGGAGACTGTCTGGTGTTATTAAGTTGGCATTCGGAACATCTGTGAATCACCCTGATTAAATCTCAGCAGCAAGAGGGACAGAGGGCTGGGAAATAAACTGATAAACCCCCTTTCCAGCCTTCTACCTTACTGACAAGTAATAAAGAATCAGTTTGTTTTAAAAATGTGGGTTCCTTGGATGCTCTGCAATCCTAGAAAATACAGTGGCTGATTAGAGTGTAGACAGTGTATAGAACCCATAATAAGCATTGAGGTTGAACTGGATTTCTAGAGCATGAAAAAAAGAAAAGGTCCTTTCTCCCATATGAGTTGATGATATAAGGGACATGGAGATGGAGAATAGAAATAGAACACGACGTAACTAAAAATACTTTGCCTTTCATCTAATGACCTTAATTCGTTAGTTAGGTCATAAATGTACACCATAAAATATTTCCACTGACCTAACAGCATTTGAGATTTCTCACTCATCTTTCTGTACCCGCAAATGCTTGACACACAGTCGGTCAGTAAGAAATTGTGTCACAGAACTCTTCCCACCAACAGGGATATCTATCTGGTATACCGCCTACAGCCTACATTAATTCCAGATATGCCGGGGCTAACCTTGAATACGACAAGGACAAAGATCAGTACCTGTCACACGGATCCTGAAAGACCCCACTCCTCAGTTAAATAAATAAACCATCATCAGATTTGCAACATATTGGCAGCCGAGGCACAAGCTACTGATTTGTTGCTGTCAGATGCCAGTCTCTGGACAGTGAATGTGTCTCCACTGAGAAGAATCTGACACCTAAACGCTTAAGCTTTGCATGCCAGCTTCCAATCCCGAGGCCAGTGTAGGTACAAAGGGATCCTTCCAATCTGCCCACTTCCTCTAGTCCGGCTAGCACTCTTTCAGGGTCACGACACCACCTCCAGCTTGCATCGGGAGCAGACGCACTGCCACCTCTACAACTGCACATCCCTGACCCCTCCCTGCATCAGAGAAATGAGCAGCCCATCTCCATCTCTGCACCCATTTCAAGCCCAAAGTCCACCTTCTCTACTTCTGCTAAGATGGGACACAGGAAGCTCCTGGAGGAGGACACTGGGACTTGGACATCCAGGTGGCTCTTGCTGCTCAATAATCCTTGTGTTCCTCTCGATGAATTCCCCACACCCCTATCCGGTGGCCCCACCAAAGCAACTGTTACCCACCTCCCTTCTCAGCGCCTGCCCCCACCTCTCACTTCATAAGGACAGCAGCTCATGATGCACGACTCAGAAATTTCTATCATGCCCTCCTCCTCCTCTTCCAGCAAACAAACCCCTCAACCCATGCTTTTATCCCATTACTTTCCACTCCTGCAGATTCCATTTGCATGTTTGTTTCCTCTCTTTTGGCTTTAATCATGCACCCTCACAAATGCTCAGATCTTCCTATCTTGAAAATGTCTGCAAGTGATCTCGGAGTCTGCAAGCCTGGTCTCTTACCTTACTTTTATGGATAAATATCTAGCATTAGTGGCTACTATCTGTCCTCGTAAGCATGTGCCATTCCAGCACCAATCCTCCCCCTCTACAGAAGATGTTCTCTTAAAAATCACACCCCTCCTCGCTTGTTGCCAAGCGTAACAGCTTTCCCCATTCTGCTGCACCCTGACTTCTGGGCTACATTTAAAGCTCTTTGTGAAAACTCCTCTCCTTGGGCCTCCCATCTCTTCCCTCTCCCTGGTTGTCCCTCATTCACTCCTGGCCCGATAATGAGCACCGGCCAGCATTCTTTCCCACGTGGTCTTCTGCCTTCACCTCAGGCTGCCAGGGAAAGGAAGCACATCTGTTCCCAAGACTGCCGCTGCTTCTTCGGGGTCCAGTTCTCTCCACCATGAGATTCAACCAGCTCTCACCAAACGTGTTTTAAACCAGGGGTCAGCAAACTTCTTCCAGGAAGTGCCAGAGAGTAAGTATTTAAGGCTTTGTGGGCCACACATGGTTTCTGTCACATATTCTTTGTTTTGGTTTAAGAAGTCATACGCACTGTTCGCTCACAGGCCCGCCAGAATGATCTTTAACAGGCTCTGAACCCTGAAGCCCCACTTGGATGCTATCCCATGCATCACACTGCTGGACTTACCTTCCCTTCACCATCAAGCCCCTCTTGGCTCAAAAGCCTGCCCTGATCTGCTAGTGCCTCAGGAACCGCTGCCCCTGGCTGACCTGAAGTTTGGGGCACTCAACTAGACTGGGCACTCAACTAGACTGGACAACTGGATGGTGGGGCTTGCCTGATCTCACCACGAAATGCTTGGCCAGGGTATCTGTAATTTCCACTTTCTTAACTACATCAAACCCGTTATTAATAGAGATTTAAAAGAGTTAACAGAAAAACAACTTTCAAAGCAATATGCTCAAAATAATTAAAAAGCTGAGTTCAACAAGAGCTTTTCTGGTTGGACCCTTTAAACACCAAGACAGGTCTTTAAAGATGAGTGCTAATTTGCAAAATCGGTTCTTACCAACTTGACCTCCAGAGTGTTCCCTGCCTGGGGTCATCATGAGACTACTGCGAAGCTCCGCGGCTACGGCCGTGCTAAGCTCTGGAAATGTTAGCCCCAGCAGCTGAGTTGTGCACTAATTACTGTTTATTCCAAGGTGAGGCTGGTGTATCCAGCCCAGCTAATGGTTCTTTGAACTGTGTAGAAAGAGGCTGCCTACAGCTTGGTTTTGGATCCTCGGCTCTTGATCTACATAAATTGTGTGATACAGCTATTGTTTAGCTTCCTCTTTACCTGCTTTTGGAACAGTTACGTATACTTTTATTTAGAACGGGGTACCCTTTGGGTTCTTAAAACTCTAGTGCATATGAACTGTTTGGGTAAATACCAGGGGCTCCAAGTGCACTTGACAAGCTAATTTATTAACCTTAGCTCCTTTAACAGCTACCAACATGGTTGTCGAGCAAACCCCTAATTTTATAGACCAATATAGAAAGAAACTAGCTCGGAAGTCCGGGGACGTGGCTTCCAGTCTTAGCAGCTCACCACCTGAGGTATGCCACCTTGTCTGCTAAAGGAATGAGCTGAACCAAAGGTTTTCTAAGGTCTCTGCCAAGAAAAGTCAGTGACTTTAAGAATCACAGCCAATAACACGGAAAACCATACATTTAAAGATCAGATCGGTAACTCCTCCAAAAGCTCAAACCACACCTTGAAGCCTTCCCAGCTTCTCCTGGCCAACATCAATCTCCCTCCTCTCTGCTCTCACTGCACTGTGCATAGTTCTAAAACAGGAAGCACCCCTTTCTGCCTTGAAATAAAATACTGGTGCATGAGTCTAGTCCTCCCCAGGAGATGGAGAATTCCTTGAGGGCCTGGATGGGGTCCTTTTAGTGGTGCTCTACACGTATTTACTGGATTCACAGCTAACCTCCCGTGACTTCCCACACCCTCAGATTCCAGCCCTGCTCCAACCATACAGGAAGCAGTGCTTGCTGCCGTTTTCCATTCTCTGCTCCTGTAAGCTATGCTCCTCCTCGGTCTAAAAACATGCCAGTTCTTTGCCATTCCACCCTTGGCTCCCTACAGGTGCTGCCCAGACCTCTGCCTCACCAAATCCTATCCGTTCTTTAAGGCCATTCTTAAGAGACAGTTGTATCTCCTCCATAAACTCTTCTAGATGGTTCCAGTCTTCACTGAAGGCCACAATATTTTCAGTGTAGAGTGGAGTTTCTGAAGAGAGGCCAAACCTGAAAGGACAGGAATGAACGACAAAAAGGCCACAGATGCCACAGGAATTTAGGGGACTGAGGGTGGCCACTGTTTTGGTACTTGGTATACTGACCTGGCAAAGAGAAGGAAACGAACACAGAGGGCTCACTATGTGCCCGGCACTGTGCATTTTCCTCTCAAAAACCCTTGGAGGCAGGTACTGTCATTTTTGTTTCAGAGTGAAGAATGGAGGGTCATAGAGGGGAACTCATCCAAGGCCACTGGTGGTAAGGAGCTAAGTGAGGAAGTGAATTGATCCCAAATGCCACATTACAACATACATATACACGTTGCAAGCAAGAGGCTGGATGTGAAACTGGCACTATGGTGTTAACCTCCTTTGGGGGAATAGTTTTTCAGAATCACGTATCAACATATGCTTGTCCCCCCTCCTCCACTTCTCCGTGGCCATGGGAGGCTGCTGAGACAAATGACACACCTGCTGAGATTGGGCTCCCCCTTCCACCGGGACCCTGCCAGGCCCCGGCCATCAGCCTGGGGTTCCTGATGAATTCACTCTCCCTCCTTCTCCCATTTAAATTTGCTGCTTGCTCCTCCCTTCCTGAAACTTTCCTTTTCTTAGGCTTTTGTGGTGCTAACTCTGTCCTACTTTTCCTCTTCTCTGCCACTTCTTCTCGGCTGCCTCCTTCTCTGCCCACGCTTCTCACTTAAGAGTCTAGAGCATCTCCGGCTCCTTCCTCAAGCATCTTATCAGGCCGTACCCTCCCTGACAGTTCTCTTCCGCTTTAACAACTTCAAGTACCATCTATAAGCCACGAAGTCCACGTTCCACCCATACTGGACTATGCACTTGCATTGCCAGAAGTATGATGCCTGAACTTACCTCAAGATTTCTACCCGTGCTATTCCCTATACCTGGAACACTCTTACCTCTTGGATTTTGCCTAACCTTACTCATCTTTCCCTCAGGCCTTAGCTTAGCTGTTACCTTCGCCTTCTCAGGGCACCTGCTAGCTCACTGCTTTCTAATCACCAGCTTCTAGACTGTCAGCTCAGAGAGCAGGGACTGTATCTGTGTGCTGACTGATCTTCCCATGCTTAGCACAGTGCTTTGCACAGAGTCTAAATAAACATGTGCTGAATAACGAACAAATGAGAACTCTAGGATTTATACCTGCCAGATATCTCCCGTCAGTGGTAGATCATATATCTGCCTGCCTCCCGGTTATGTCCGTGAGGGGGATGTCTGTCCCACAGGCAGCCCAGCTCAGCACGTCCAAAATGGAGCATGGCATCCTGCCCCGCCCCTTCCCTCTGAACTCATTCCTCCTCCTCTAGCTCTCGCCAGGCTGGAAAACACTATCCTCCATGTCGCTCCGCTGTCCGAGTAAGAACTGGAAGTCATGCGATGTGAGATAACTGCTCTCCCATCTACCTCAGCTGAGGCCCATGGCATTTCTTACTGGCACTCTGGCAACAGGCTCCTTGCTTCTGGTCTGTTCTTCCATTCCACCCCTCCGAGTGAAACTGGAGTGTGCTGGAGATCTATAGCTTTGAGAGCTGCTGACAGAAGTGTTTGCACGGTGGCCTCTGGTGGTCTCTGCAGCTTTCTCCTGAGCTTTCCTGCGTGCCCCCTTGGCACCCCGAAGTTTCTGGGTTTCCTAAGCCTCCATGCCTGCTCGTCTCTGAGTGTCCAATGGCCACTCCCTTACCCGGAATCCCCTCATCCCTCCCATCACCTGGCAACTCCCACTAGGTCTTCAGGGCCTGGTTCCAGCATATCCTCCGTGGGAAACCTTTGTCATCTTCCGGCCTCAGGCCAGGCCCCCTTGGTGTTCATTCATGGCACCTTGTGTGCCTCTGGCCTAACAGGACCACACTGAGGTGAATGCCTGTTTTCTTACAGATCTGTATTCCCCACCAGCTTGTAGACTCCTGGTCTTACTCATCTTCAGGCCCCCAGCCCTGCATGGTACAAAGGGCAGTACGGTCAGAGATTGGAACAAATAAATGAAATCTCAGAGGTGATGGCGGATAGCTTTAGAATCTGGAATTCACAAGGGTGTTTGTGTCTTGTTAGGAGATCTTAAGGGGAACTACGGAGAACAAAACACCAGCCCTGCCCTACTTAAACTGCTTCTGGACACAGAGTTCATCATAAAGGAAGAAAGAATCCCCAGACCCTACTCACCTCTCATTGACAGCAAGGTTCCGTTGCTTTAAAAAACCCAGAAAAATGTTGAGGACCCAACTAGTTACTTTTTTTGGCTCTGCCCTAGTTTCTTTTATCACATTCTGGAAGAACTCCAGTAGGCCAACTTCATTCTGTAAAGAAAAAAAAAAATTCATATATATATATATATATATATATATATATATATATATCTCCAAAAAAATGAAAGATCAGCATTCTGAAGGCAAATCTGAAACTGTCACCCTCTGCCTCCTCTGAGACACCTACCTGTACTTTCCTAAACATGGAAATGCCACCAGAAAATTCTAATCACTTTCAGTAAACAGCAAGTATTTGACTTCTACTACTGTCATGGCACTTTTTATATAGCTTTTTCTCAAAGGAATGAACATATTTCCAAAAGCCTGGCTTGGTGAACCAGAGGGCAATGAAATCCACTGTCCCTCAAACTCACCCGCCCTCTCACCGTCAGCCCTGTGAACCCTACACCCTTTACCCTTGAGCTGCGTCCTTCATCTTCGGGCCCATGAAGTTTGGCTCCACTTCACTGTCTTTTCTCTTTCCAGGCCTATCCTCTGCTGGAAGTCCCAGTGATTGTGAGAATAAGAAGGCAGGGAAAGAAGTAAATGAAGAAGGAACAGACAGAATATTCTACCTCTGAAAAACCAAAAGTGGATCGTAACTGTATTCATCTTCACATCATCCCCAAAATGACAGAAATGGTTCTCAAATGTTTCCAAAATGAGGAAGAACCCAGGCACATGTGACCGACTCAGACCACACAGCTGATGGAGGCAGCAGTGGCTTCCGTGCCTTCGGAGCCAAACTAGACACAGCTAACCCTGCCTCTCCTCTTGCTCTGTGAAAACAATCGCCTGGGTGGGCTCAACAAGGAGATGTGAAGAAGACTACTATGTCTCCCCTCTGGACTGTCAGCTCTGTGAGTCAGGGTCCATTCTGTCCTGTTCACTCAATAAACAGAGCTAAGTCAGTGCTGGGCCATGGCAGCTACACGGTAAATATCCACGGATGGAATTAATGTCTGCTGCCATCACCATGTGCATTGAAAAAAAAAAAAAATCACATGTGAATGCTCATTCTTTATCATACCATGTTCACCTTTAAATATTAGAATTGCCACAATTATGCATAAGAGTAACCCCAAGGCACTCATCAAAGTGCCTTAACTACTATAGCTAACTGCCAGCTCAGAGCAGTTCGGCAGGACCAAAAAAATGTGGCTAAGTCCATCCTTTGTTTCTCAGTAAGATAAAAACATGTTCCCCTCACACAGGGGAAGCTGAAGCTTCCAAATGCAGAGGGAACACATTTTTAGTAGATTTCTCCTACCTGCTGAAATGCAAATAAAACCACACTTTCCCTGAAATGGTCTTTTTCACTTTATACTGCGGGTAAGGCTCTCGAACCCTTGCCCTTTCAGAGAACCTTCGTTAAGCAAAAGAACTTTCTGGAAAAACAAGATACTGGGAAGAAGCAAGACATACGAACAAAAGTTCTCTGAAAGCTCAGCTATTGCAGATGCCGTAATATACACACAGGCACACGGTTGCTAAAGTAGAAATTCCATAAGAAAAAAAAAATCTACATGCCCTTTGTAACAGATAAATTCTCTGGTGACAAGCCTACTGAATAATCCCATAATCATCTCTTGAATCTCTTTTCAAGCCAATGTTACTATTCTGCTCATGCTAAACCAGGGCAAAGGCCGCCTCAGCAGCCAAAGCTTGACTGCAGATAAAGGCAAATGCAGGAAGAATGAAGAGGAAGTTTTGCTTAACTTACGGAAAAGTATTCAAACTTCCACAATGGTACAGCAAACCGCTGGGGAAGTAGAAAACCACTATCTGGCCCAAATCAGACGGGCAGAATTCCCTTTGTTCTAACGCAGACAGGCTGGCCCGCCGGTGAAAAGAGCTGTCAGAAGCAGAGCTCTTTGCTTTGCCAAGGAAAGGTTTTCTAAATCCACCTAGAAATATTGCACTTGAACTCCCAGGCTTGGCTGAGTTGCTGGGACGTGATGAATATCTATTCTTCTACCCTTGGGTGGTTTTTTTATTGGATGGATAACATGGCAAGTCAGATTTCTGTTTGTCTTTTTGTGTCAGTGCTGTGATGAAGCCTCTCCAAGCTGGAACCGTACTTCGCTGGGGGATACGCGGCTCTGGCACACAACTGGAAGCGGATGTGAAAATCTGTGATGGTAATGGGGCGAGCTACACGCGGCAGGGCTGAAGAAGGCCGAGCCGCTGCCGCCCAGGGAATGACGGATCAATACAAAGTCACACATGGGCTGCTTGTTCTGGCTTTTTAGATCACAAGCCCGCGTTTCAAGCATTCTAGATAAGGTCTTCTTAGTTTTTCTTAGGAGGTCGGCAACTGCTAATAAGCTCGGCACAAATCTCTGAGGCCCTGGTGAACGTGGCAGTGCAGCCATCTGGTTTTCTCAGGAAAACAGTGCGCTGGTAATTCCTTTCCATAAAAACCATATGAAGAGCAACACAAAAAGGCCACTGCATTAGGGAACCCCCAACTTCCTTCTCAAAGGCGACATGCAAGCGTCCGACTCGGACTGACCTATCCTACATCAGAGCCGACACTCTAGCTACACGGGGTGTCAAGTCTCCTGGCTGAATGTAACACTAATTGTTCCTTCAGCTGCAGCTAACACAGCAGGGACAACTAACTGGTCCTGCCTTTCGTGTAACGCCAGACAGCCTTTGTAGCTCTATGACCCGGAAGCATCCTTTTCACATTTTAATCAAATTTCCCGAAGCATTCAATTACACCCGGCGCCAATGCCAGGTCAGCCTCGTAGAGGCTGACAGGAACCCTCCACTGCTAATGGACCTGTCAGTTGGTCAATGTGGCTGTGAGGCAAGGCAGAGGGATCGCCTCACCTTCACCGTCTGCTCTGCAAAGGAACCCCGATCTATCCTTGCGCCGGGCTCTGGAAGCAACGTCTTTTTGCAATGCTGTTTTTTACATTCTACCTTCAGAGACGACAAAATGTCGGAAGACTATGAAGCTGGGATAGGATGAGGGCTGCCTTCCCAACCACCATTCTTGTTCTAAGTCACACAGCCTTTGAACTTGATGACAGGGCAGAAATTAGCTGGACTATATTTAGAAGTAGAATGCAACTTGACAGAGACAGCTGCCCAGTGGCAGACTTCAGAGAAGAAAAAACCCACAAAGTACAAGCTGAGGAACAGCTGATTATGTGGCAGGGAGTGACATGGCAGCTAAAGGGACCTTAGATTAGCAATCCGGGGCTAGTTAGGAGGCTTTCAGGAATATTTCCAGAATAGCTGCTAGACATGGAGAATGGCGGCCAGCCCTGTGGGGAGCTGTGCACGGCTGCCACCGCCATTGGCAATGATAATACATTTTAGTAACAACAAGAGGGGCCAGGCACTGTTCTAAGTGCTGTCTCTGCGTTAACTCATTTAATTCTTAACAACAACCCTGGGTGGATCCTAGCAGAACTCTCTCTCACAGACAAGGACGTGGAGGCATGAACTCGCTTGAGGTTCCACAGCAAGAAAGCAGCAGAACTGGGACCTGAACGCCTGTGGTCTGTGCTCTTTATCTCCACGCTACACCGCCGCTGAGGAAGAAAATATCATGTTGCTGCCTTCCTGGGGACCAAGACGGAGCACCTACCAGTGCCAGGCACAACGTGAAGCAACTAGCTCATCAAAAGAATGCACTTTCCCACCACTTCCATTATTTTATTCGGTACGTGCCAGCTGTTCAAAGATTCTTAACATATTAAAAATGTTGCAAAGGCCCTTAGCAATTAACTGAGAAATTAGGAGAAAATGGCAAGTTCTTTTTCTGCCTCTGCCAATGTACATCTACACCACCTGGCACTCTCCGCCGTGGCCTGACACACACCTGCCCCCAGATCAGGGAGGAAGACACTCAACCCCCCTACCCACCCCCCCCCCCACCCTATGCCATACAGAGCTTCCAGGGGACAGGAGGGTGGCCAGAGTTGCTGGGCTTCTCTTCTGCACCCCTTCTGCACCCTCTCCTCAGAGAAGTTACAGCGGGTATGTATATGCCCAACCAGGACACTGCCTAATTCTGATGCCCCTTCTGACATTACGAAACCAACCCCATTACTGCTCACGTAGTTTTGGTATCAAGCACGCTGCATTTTACTGCATTCTAATTCTTCTAATACGAAGAACTTGTGCATGGGTTTACACCTAACGGGGCAGGTCATTCCTGTGGTGGCAGCGGCTGACTGTACAGGAGACCCTGCATCTGTGGACTGAGCCAGGTGCTCACGTGCCATGTGGTGGAGACACAAACTGGAACCGCACCCTTCCACCACATGGCAGGGGTGTTGGGGTGAGCGGCCACTGAGCTTTTCTGCAAACACTGTAAGAGGGCCCAGCATCTGTGGATCAGTGGGGACTCCACTGTTCCCTCTTTATTCCTGTGAATTCGGTCGCTCTCACAAAGTGGGAACAGAATGCAGACCCACCAACTTTGTGAAAAGCAGCCCTAAAAATAGCATCAAATGCTAGTGTTGGGATGAAATGGAAACTAGGTAGGGATGCCTGAGTGGTGGTGCTAGGGAAGAAAGCAGAAGTTATGGCTAGATTAAGGACTGACATTCAGTGGGGTGGTGGCTTAGGTCTGTGATGTGAGGGAGCCCTCCCTCTGCTTTTCATGGAAACAAGAAGTGGCTGTGGAAATCCTGCAGTGAGCGAGCACAAGCATGCACGTGCATGCGCGCGCGCACACACACACACACACACACACACACACACACACACACACAATCATCCAGAGGAGTCTTGGATGGGGAAAAACTAAAGGCAGCTGTCTGGTGGTGTGAGACTAGCGCAGGAGACACCACTCTCCCTTGAGTGTGTCAGGCGAAGTCAGAATCCTGAACCATCACGGCCACTTTCAAGAACACGGAGATCTGAAGCAGCTCTGAAACTGGCCCAGAAACACCAAGGGTATACTCTCTAGTCTGTCTCATAAAATACACAACTAGAAAGAGCTACGGTCCTATTTTGGTCTTCATACTTTTTCCTCCTGGGTCATGTTTCCAGTGGGTCTGGAAGCCCCTACAATCTGAGCAAAACTCTGGTGCCAACAATTTCACTTGTGCTGTGTTCCCAGCAGAGTCGGGAAGTAACACATCTGAGTTTAACTCAGGATAATGGTTCCGTTCGGGGAGGGTTCACACCTACATCTGGCTTAGACTAACGGGAAAACAAGTGTACGTTTTCCAAGATATATTAACTCTAGGAGGGATGTGGAGGGAAACCAATATAGCAATAAGACTTTTCCTTGGATAATTAAAACCCAAATAATTTAGGTAATAAACAGTGACGGTAGATTGGCATAATTAGAAAACTGTATCTGCAAGAGTGGGCCATAAAAAGTATGCTGTCAAGAAATCAATTCTGATTACAATCACATTTCAATGTGCCTAAAGCCACCATTGTCACATGGGCCCAACACGGAGAGAACCTGTGTTGGTCAACAGCAGCTTTCTGGCTGCAGCTTAAAACCAGCAACAAAGCTTCAAGGCAGTGCTTGCTCACTGGCTCTAAGATCTGACTGAAACCTGAAATAATGTATTTTAATTGTCCCCAAAAGGAAATCATTCCACAAACAGGAAACCAGGTTTCAGGAAGGATTAAGGAGAGAGCCCCTGTGAATCCCCAAGGTTGGGCACTCGGGGCTTCACTCCTCCCTGTACTTTTGGGCCAATGAGCGTGTCCCTGAGGGGTCAAATGACCCTGAGCCTGGAGGATCTTCATCTCTGAAAGTCCTTTGTTAGTTGTATCTGAAATAAATGCATTGTTGGTTTTGCAGGAGTGAAGTTAGAAGGTGCATCTTTTATTTAGCTTTACCAGAAGAAAATATTGGTTATGTTTCTAGTGCATACACTAACTGTAAAAGCACCCATAAGCTGGCAAGCACTGGGTACAATTTTATAAAATGAAGAATAAAATCAATTTCGAAAATTACATGGAGCTGAAATGGTGAGCGACGATGTTGACCAAATGGATTTTCCTTCAGCAGCAGTTAGAAGACCAGTGCTTTGCTCCTCAGTACATCTAAGCAGTCTGAAACCAGTCAATATGGTTTCAGACGCCTTTTTAAACTATTAGCTTTAAAGCAGTATTACCTATGGGTATACAGATATTTATCATGGGAAATTACTTTAAAGACAGTTCATCCAAACCAAGCCATTTCAAGCTTACTAGAAACTCAAAGCAAAACTCTTGGAAAACAATCCATTTAACGACCAACCATAGTCATGATATCTTTTCTGTTTCTTGGTCCCCTGGAGTCACTTTAACCTTTTTCATGGTGTCAGAAACAAAGGATTATGACTTTAAGTGGGGAATAACCAGCTGGGGAAAATGAAGTGGTTCAAGTAAGACTACACATCTTGAGGCTGAATACAAAGAAAGACAGCCATATACAGCAGCACAGGTCACTAATCTGGCGGGTCATGACCACTTTTTCCTGCAGTCTTACTGGGGCCATGCTGGACTTTTCTTAAAATGCAACATTTTTAATATGTTAAGAACCTTTGAACAGCTGGCAGGTACTGAATAAAATAATGGAATTGTGGGAAAGTGCATTCTTTTGAGGAGCTAAAATCAATGTGTTAGTTAGCAGCTGTTCGGTGCCACTGCTCTTCTCCCCGGGAACTCATTCTAGGGAGTCTGCTTGGCTGCATTTAGGCTTCTTTTAGATTCAGTGAAGATTCTTCTCTGTCAGTCATCTTTAGGATGAGTGAATCATCCCCTCCCCTCTTTCAGCTGGGGAGGGTAATAGTTCCAGTCACCTTTGCAGAGCTCTCCCCTCCAAAGCATCAGAGGTGAGATCTGAAATCAAGACTATCTCTTAGTCAGTGTTTCAACCCATTGCCCTGTGGGGCTACTTGGGAGAGTTAAAAGTGGCACGGAAAAGATAAAGTTCTTATATCTGAAAACAGCATAAGGCACTGTGGCGCATATAGCAGGCCCTCAAGAAATACTAAATTGGGGATGCTATGCCATTCCTCCACTGAAATCTTTTAAGTTTATTTATTTATTTTGAGTGAGAGAGAGCGAGCGTGCGAACACGCAGGGTAAGGGCAGAGAGAAAGAGAGTAAAAGAATCCCAAGCAGGCTCTGTGCTCACAGCATGGAGCCCGACGTGGGGCTTGAACCCACAAACTGAACCGTGAGATCGTGACCTGAGTCAAAATCGAGAGTCAGACACTCAACCGACTGAGCCACCCAGGCGGCCCCCTCCACTGAAATCTTGATGAGATGGACATCTTTCCATCTACTGACTTCGTACACAGCCAGCCACCCTGTGAGCTCATATCTGTTCCTCACCAAGTGCCTACCATGTGCCAGGGTGCATGACACGAGGCCAACAACAGGCAAAGTCATCTCACAAACTCCACATATTCTGCACTCTGTGCAGACCCTTTACGATGATTTAGTCAGAAGGAGCCAAGAACCTGAGGCAGCAAGTTTGAGAAACAAAGTTGCAGAGGAGAGCTTACATTTATTTTTGGTGACTTAAATTTCCTACTTGGAAAATGGACATAATATCTGCTTTTCATTGGATTTGACTGATTTCCACTAAATTTAGTAGACAGCATTTTTTATTTATAAGGCAGTCTGACCTCTTAAAAACCAAGTGGTCAAAAGTTCCAATTGACTCAATGGTCTGTGACTGTGCCTGATTGAAGCATTAGTGGGACTGTATAAAACATTAACAAACGTAAAAATTCTATTTTCTCTACCAAGTGATCCAAAATAGCAATGAACTTGACACATTATTCCTGTTTGGCATTGTGACACATTACACGTGCAGGCAGGCAATAGAGCTTCGGCATGTAAATAAAGCCTGGGCTCTGAAGTCCCCACAGGCTTGGCTGAGTTACTTAACGTCTTACATTCAACCGCAGAGGTTATGTTTCCTCATCTGTAAAATGGGGAGAACAGCAATATCTACCTCAGAAGGTTGTTGTAAGGGTAAATTAAAAAGTGACCACTATAAACCACAGAGACTTCTGTCAGCGAGCAGCCATTTTTATGTACTGCTTAGGCAAATGACTACAATTTGTTTGCATTCTCTGAATCAGGTAAGGCAGATTTAGGAAGAGATACCCCCACAGACATCATTTTGGGATTATCGGCACATGCATATAATCTAGATCATTCTAATAATTACTCCTGGAATATGCTGACTCAGAGAAGGACTTGTTACACTATTAAAACCTCATATTTTTCAGAATCCTAATACCTGGATCTCAGCTTCTACATTTCTATTCCTTAATCCTTACAAAGGAGGTCAACAATCGAGCAATCTGACTTATGAAAGGGAAGCAAGGTTAACTAAATAGGTCAAAGTTTCAGGTCGGGCAAGATACTTTTTATGTGGCCAGAGGAAAAAACAGTAATACAGACTTTCTGTTTGGAGGTGACTGTCAGGAAGGTTCATGAGAGAAAACCAGAGTATAGATTGGACTTAATGTCCTGACAAAACCAGTTTAGAAAACAAGAGTCAGAGACACCCAGTGATTTGCATCGGAACACAGGATCTGGGGTGGTTAGAGCGGTGATCCAGGTCTTCTCACCCCGAGTTCAAGGAGTCGGGTATCGTTCCATGATTTGCTAGGTTGTCAAGACTGGCTTATGTATCTGATCTTTAGAAATAGAGATGCTCTTGTCAGGAATGCTGCTTCTTCCAGGGCTTCCATGAGTATTGTAATGGTATCCGACGTGCTTACTTGTTTGTCTGCCCATTCACTGAATAAATATTCACTGAGTGCCTACTATGTGCCAGACGTGGTGGGAGACGCTAAAATATAATATTAGGGTTCTGTAAATATCAAGCCTAAATTATCAATACATAATTCAGTCCTTACCAGACAATAAAATAAGATAAAGATCAGAGTTAAATTCTGAAGTCTCTGTTATGTGTGAGTAAGGCATGTGTGTGAGGGTGGGTATGTGCTTAAATGCTTAACTTAACAAGCAATCTGAAGGCACAAAGCATGGAATCGAAGCTCAGCAAAGCACACCTCCACTACTGCTATTTATTTAATGAATACTCCTGGGCACTCTTTAAATTGAAAGATGGTTCATTAGATTTGTGCATCCGCCCTTCTCAGCAATCTGTTGTGTTTCTGATGAAGGCAGGAAAAAACATGAACATATCATTTTCGGGTCTGAGTAACTCAGCTTTCAATGATTACAAAGTCATAAAGAGCTCAGGATTTTACTTTCCGGAAAACAATTTGTCTGACTCATTCTCTTTCCATTGCTTTTAAGTTCTCTTTGCGCTCATCTTGGGAATTTCAAGGGCTGGCCCTTTAAAAAACAACGAATCACCTAATACATTGGCTGCAAGCTATACAAATAAGCATATTTTTAAGCTATTAAAAGACCAGTCCTGTCAAAACTGGCTCAAAAATCACCTCCTTCTTGAAGTTTTTCCCTTTTGTTCTGATCAAGGTAATCACTGCCTCCCCGGGCTCCCATCCTGCATTATGCATCTATTGGTTAGCTGCTTAGCTGTGTCATGTGTGTGTGTATACATATAAACTCTTGGAAAGCAAAGAAACACTTTTTTTTTTTTAATCTCTGCCACTGAGTACCCACTACATAGGAGATGCAACAGAAAATAAAAGTGGTGGACTGAAGAGATGAAAGGTGGGTTCCCCTAAACAGGACCTTAAACTATGAAAACATACACCCACTCACCAGACATCCCTCAGCCTTTATTCAAGGCCTCCTGTGAAGGACACACGAGTGGAGCCTGGGTCAGAAACATGAACAAGAAAACCTCCCTGCCCTCAGAGGACTTCTTTCAGTAAGGGACGGCAGACGCTCCCCACCATCACATGCTTGTCGGAGGCCAAGTGTGACAATGCTAGAGAGATGCTCTTCAAAGGGAGTGTATATTTGCAGTCCGTGCCTTGGAGAGAAATAGCCATAATCTTGAGAGGAGTTTCCGAGAGATCTTTTCACCTCTCTTATAAAGGAAGTTGATATGCAAAAATAACTTTTAACATTATATTTAGTGGATTCTTTTCTAAAATCGCAGTTGTGAGCAAAGAAATGGCCAAGAGAAGCCTGGGAGGTTCAGGTGGTTAAGCATCTGACTTCAATTCAGGTCATGATCTCATGGTTCGTGGGTTCGAGCCCTGTGCTGGGCTCTGGGCTGACAGCCCAGAGCCTGGATGGAGCCTGCTTTGGATTCTGTGTCTACCTCATTCTCTGCCCCTCCCCTGTTTGTGCCATCTCTGTCTCTCAAAAATGAATAAAAGTTAAAAAAAAATTCTTTTTTAAATGGCCACGAAACCTAGGTTCTTCATTTGCTACCTCCAAGGGCTGCCTGTGTTCACCTGGCGGAAGGCCAAATAAAGAGAGGTAACAGATGTCTTTGAGGCTATGACCCAGTGGGCTCCGTCCCAGTCTTCCTGCCCCCTGTGTAATCTGGCAGTTGTAAAATGCAGAACCAGAACGTGGCATTTCGTATTTAGTCCGGTGGGCTGGAAATTCAAGTGATCAGATGTTGGGGAAGATGGACAGGACTAAAACTCAGTTTGGTTATGTCAACCTAGGGAAAAATACTTGAGTTGTACGAGGTTTCAGATTAAAAGTTGTTCTGTCCAAGATGCTAACTGATTCACACAAAGATCTGGCATTAAGCACTGCTGATGCGCTAATCTGTGCTGAGGAACAGCGAATGAGAGGGTGACACAGCCTTTGCCTGCAAGGCACTGAACAAGTCACACTATGAAATAATTAAAATCTAGCACCGCAACCATCACAGAGTTATGGCTAAGACACAATGCCAGCCCACGGCAGGCAGTGGTCACCTCTGCCTGGAGTATGAAAAACAATCTGTGCACGCCTAATCATTACCGGGAGGAAAAGAGGAGTTTTCACGTGAGATTCTCCAGGAAGTTTTCCTATTAGCTGATTTATAAAGAGAGAGCCGTTCACTCAACAAATATCCACTTGCCAACCCTGTACCAGAAACGGCAGGGCTGCTGTTACTGAAGTATATAAACATGTGCATTCCAGCATCCCTATGTAGTTATTATTGGTTAATTAAAATCCAAAAATCCAGAGTCTGTGCAGACTCCGCTGCTCCAAAAGCTAAAGCGTGGCACATCCCCAGTGCCTGAACCGTGCAGCAGCAAAACTTCCTACTTCCTAACAGGCACGCAGGAGACAACTGTGACAAAACCCTACCCTCACTGAGCCTGTATCACTTTAATGTTGCCATGACAAAGAAAACAGCAAAGCCCCGGGCAGCTTTGAAAAGAATGGAAAATCCCTAAGCAGGTCTCAGTGGTGTCAGATTCTCTAACAGCCCCTTAAGATGCATCTTCAAGCCTCAAAGGGCCGATACTTTTAGTCGGAGTTTTCAACGGTTCGTGTGGAATAAACGTTTTTCTTCTACAATTGGAGAAACAGCTGGCTGGCTTTTGAGAACCGAACTTCCTGCCAGACCCTGTCATGGTTCAATACTGCTAGACATCTAGAAACCCTATACATTGATTTTCTTTTGTCCTGCGGACACATGGGAAAACATTCATCCATAACATTTGGACTGTCTTCAAGAAGCCTCCACGGCTGCTGTGAGCAGCTGTTCATTTCTACACAGAAGAAATGACTGACGCGAAATTCTGCTTCATCTTCTGGTTTTTTGAGGAGTATTTACCGTAAAGGGTGGTGAGCAAAGGTTATCGCACCTTGTTCTTCTCAGAAGCATCTATTGTACAACTGAAGCAACCTGCCTGCTCCACTCAGAGCCCAGTGTAGAGCATTACCCTAAACTGCTGAGCTGGGTTTATTTTAGCCTCTGATCAATACCTACCAGTAAGGCGAAGCTGTGTTCTGGCAGTATCCCATACTGTTGAATGAGCTTCTCTCGGGTCTCACTGGGGAGCTCAGGGAGCTGCTCCCGAATCCGGTCAATGTTGATCACTTGCTGCGGGTCTGCACCAGCAGGCAGAGATGCAGTGTCATAGAGCAGCAGGGGAGGAAGGTTGGGTTCGGGCATAAACCTAGGCACAGAGAGGAAATGGGGTCTGACTCGGAAGTGTTTCGTTTAACGGGAAAAAACTCCTATCATCAAAAGTTTCATGTTTAGCTGCCGTGTTAAAATTGCCAATGTCTTCGAATGTCCCATAATATCAATTCTCCCTGTTTCCCAGGAAGGAGTCTTTGGACAAGTGTATTCTACAGGTCAAGACCACCAGATCTGCCAGCGTCCATGCTTATAAACGAATGATGAGCAAAAAAGGCACCACGCAGGGTTGATGCCACACTGCGATTTCTAATTGTGGATAAAGTACATATTCATAAAGACATAGGTTGCGAAAAATAGGACCAAAGGAGAACAATCTACTTATTAGGCAGAAAAAAAGACTTTCCCTCATTTAAAAATTCTCACTATTTTTAGCAGTATCTGTGAAATAAATGAAAAGTCAAAGAAAAAGAAAACCTTGAGATGTGGAAGAAATCAATAAGATTTTGCCTAAATAAAATGTAGAAGCTATTGGGGAGGGAGGGACGAGTAAGCGGGGCACAGGGGATTTTCAGGACAGTGAAACTATCCTCTAGGACACTGTAACAGTAGATGTACGTCATTATACATTTGTTCAAAACCCACAGAACATACAACGTGAAGAGTGAACCCTAATGTAAACTATAGACTTTAGTTAATAATAAAATCTCAATATCAGTTCATCAATTATAGCAAATGTACTGTACCAGTGTGTTTAGTGAGTGTTCAACATTTCCTGGGGAATAGATGCAAATCACACAGCAACGCAAGACGCTGTCAGGGGAAACTGTGGGGGGTGACATGGAGCACACGGTACATGCCAAGGAGCATACGGGACCTCTCTGCTGCACCATTGCATATAATGTCTTTCCCTCTGTTGTATTCCAGCATCCAACATTTTCTCTCTGCTTATACTTGTCAAAGGGCTTACGTAGAAGCAGGATAATGCAGAGCAAATGGTGGCGCCATGGTGATAGATCAGACGTGCAAACAACCCATCACCTCAATGCCAAATCTGTGCTGTGAATCAGCCTGACTTCCGATGGCAAGAGGAAAGCCAAAGGGAGGCTTCCTGAATCCCGCCTATTAACCTGAGGGATTGAGCCAAAACCACTAGCTGACCTAAAAGCCAAACTCCACGCTGATTAAGAAAGCAGCACAAACAGAGTAGGGCGGCAACACTGGAGAACAAAGAAGCTCTTGGGAAGAACAGGTTGAACTGAGAAGATCACAGTGATTCAAACAATCTTGACTTTGAGAGACAGGAGAGGAGCCCTTCAGGGGAGGTTCACTCTAAGGGTTTAGGAGTTTCTTTCCCACATCACAGTGCTACTTCTGTTCAAGATGCTTGTCATCGACAGCAAGAGCTGCACTTCCTGCATTTTGTGGAGGAACAGTGGGCTAACCTCAACAACTTTGTCGCTTAAAACCTCAGTCTTTCAAATCTGCTAAACTCAGTGGGGAGAAAACCAAAAGGTTCAATTTACCTTAAGCCTGTCCTTATTTCTGGATCTCATATTAAGTACAAGTTGTTTAGTTTATCAATTAAATAGCATCACCTGAGATACGAAGGGAAATGCCACTGACATATGCATCTCTTTTTTTCCCCATATCTTCTCAAGGATCTTCAGTGTGTTACTTTATCTATCACTGAATATAAGAACATCCTAGGCCCCATCCTCAACTGCCACCCTCTTAGCTCAACAACTCTCACACAGAGGTGAGTCAACAGTGTCTTCCAACAGTTGAATTTCGTCAAATCAGGCACTCTGAGGCTACCAAAAGAAGAAAACATTCTTTCTCTCAGTATACACATAAAATAGGAAGTCCAGATTTTCCATCATGCAACAATACAAACACAAAGTGGTTCTTAAAAACTATCCAGGATCATTATGGTACTCTGCGAGTGGATTTGAAATACGCCCCTGACCCCAAACATGTAACGGTACTTTGACAAGAGGAGTAACCACCTGTAGTCTTGTTTTCCTTCTTTGTCTCTCATCGGTACAGTGCACCTATAACGGTTAAATAAGAAAACGTTACACAAACATTGCGTGCAGCACCGCCTAACATATGTGCAAAGGGAAATGGGTTACCCCTCTCAATAAGAGCCACGGGCAAATTCAAGCTCTTTCACCTTCTTTGGCAGACACTTACGTGACTCCATGAAAAAATTATATTAATGGAAGAGAAATATTTAGATTAACTAAAAAAAGAGAGAAGAAATTGCTTCAGTGTGTCCGGCTTCTAACCAGCTCAAACTCTCGTCTTCTGAGCTTTTTTCGGTCTCTTGCTAAAAGCACAAAATCCTCAAAATTCGGAGTCAGAATATCAGAGTCAAAGTTATCAAAACAAAGCAAAACAAAACAAAGGACACCTCTGTAACCAACCCTAAGCTCTCTTTACCTCTAGCTTGAACTGGTAGAGCTTAAGTCTGATAGAATTTAAGGAAGTAGAAATTCTTGCCATAAAGTGGGTAAACTAGAAGCAAATGAAAGGCCAGAACGTAATAAGTACTTATGTACAAGTCTGGTTCAATTTCAACCTTTTGCCAGCCCTACAGGATATTCTATCCCTGTAGCATACAGTATTCTCCCAATTGCACTAGTGAGAAAAGCATTCATGCAGAGAAGCTAAGTACCTTCTTCAAGGTCACAGGGCTTGCCTGTGGTGAGCTTGGATTGGAGCCCCACCCAGCTGTGTTCAAGATGCTTGTCAATGCAAACTCACCCTAGCTTGTAGTCAAACGAGCGAGTTTCATTCAGAATTTCACATCCATTCTCAAGTTCGTTGATTTGTCTCTGAATTTCATAGTCTAAGGAAAACATAGTAATTTAGTATCATATTTTGATTCCTTTAATCCAATCAAGCAATAATTAGAAATCTTTTTCAATTTTCAAGTCAAAAATAATCAAGAGAGTTGTTCATAATAATTCTTCCCTGATAGGCTATATTTTCTCATTGCAATCATAGGATAATGGTGCCGGAAAGGGCCTTTTAGGAAGTTCTGCTTCCTCACTTTCTGAGAAAACTCAGGTTCATGGTGACCCAGTCCAGTTTACAGCTCTTGGTAGAAGAAGGGTTAGGACCAATATCTAGGCCAACTAACTCCAGATCAGGGACCGCTGCCAATCAAGAGTTCTTATCCAGGGATCCATGGACAGACTTCAAGAGGTTCTGGTACCTCCTGAAATTATACACAAAATGTGGGTGTGTGCATTTGTACATTTTTTGGAGACAGAGTCCAGAATTTTCATAGGGATCTATGACCCCACATGATTAAGAGCCACTGCTCTATGCCATGCTCCCTCACCACCAAACCAGGCAGACTGTGGTAAGCAAAACACAGCCACAACTCTTAAGCTTCTTTCTGAAAGCAGCTTAAGCCTCCCCTTTACTCCCCACACCATCATATACCACTTTCCCATACCCGAATCCAAACTTTTTTACCTGAGCTGACAAGCAGCAGCAACACCAAAATGTGTCAGTTTCTGCTCCCCATCTCCCCCACTGAGATGATAGCTACTAGGCATGATGTAGGGAGAAATGTGGGGTGGAAAAATCATGGGCTTGGAGAATTAAGCCCATCATAGTAAATCTGAGGTTCTTCCGGTCCGAGTGAAAACACAGGCAGAATTCTGTCTCGGGAGCTCCTTTGCAAATCATTACGGATAAACCTACCTAAAATCTTGCTGCTTGTTTTTATTATTTTTTTTTCAACGTTTATTTATTTTTGGGACAGAGAGAGACAGAGCATGAACGGGGGAGGGGCAGAGAGAGAGGGAGACACAGAATCGGAAACAGGCTCCAGGCTCTGAGCCATCAGCCCAGAGCCTGACGTGGGGCTCGAACTCCCGGACCGCGAGATCGTGACCTGGCTGAAGTCGGAAGCTCAACCGACTGCGCCACCCAGGCGCCCCTGTTGCTGCTTGTTTTTTTAGGTTGCGTCACCACCTCCTAGAATAATGAGTTCCAGAACACTTCACAGGGTGAGGTGGAGCTTTCTTCTATTTTTGCCAAGCTTCCCCTTCATAACACTGCGCTGTAAGGGTTTCCCTGACCCAAACCTTTCATGGCTTCATAGACATGGACTGTATCTCCTTTTAGAGACAGAAGAGTCCCACCTCTTTGGTCTATCTTCATGTGGGAACCTTCTCTTACCCCTTTCCCTTGAGTAAGTTATCCCCCTTGACCATTAGGATGCCGTTTTTCTGAAAATTTGTACTCACAGTATCTTTGTTGAGGCTGATCATTTCAGGTTCAGGATAAGGTTTCACACAAGACTAGAGAATCTCTGCTCTATTGTTTCCAATGCTTTTCTCAACAAGACCCAAGACTCTACTCAACACACAGCAATGTATCCAGATAGCTTGTGCTCTGTGCATCCTTGAAGGAATGCACTTTAAACTCAATCCCTCCCTACATTCTCTCTTCTTCTACAGATACTTTTGGTTTTAAAGAATATTTTAGGCCTTTGAGATGTCTTCACAGTCAGCAATGTCATGGGACTGTATGAGCTCCAATAAGACCAAAACTTGACTATATAGGCACATGCAATCTATTAGTAAAAACAGTAAGAAGCAGAAAAATATACTGACCAGTGAGGTCAAATTATGGCCAATGTATAATGAATAAACATGACTTTATAAAGTTCATGCAGGTCAGAAAGAATGTGGTAAATGGAAAAACAGAGTTACAGTATTTTGCAGACCCTCCCATAAAAAGGATCCTCCCTTTGAATCTGCTTTGAATAGAATGTGCTGGAAGAGAGAGACACTATAGGAGTTCTAGAGCTTAGGACTCAAGAAGCCTTGAGGCCTCTGCCTTCATTCCCCTAGAATGCCCATCGCCAAACAAAAAAGTCCAGGCTAGGCAAGCGAATGAAGAAGGACCACAAGGAAAGAGAAGCCTAGCAGACCTCTAGCACCAAGGCGTTGATATGTGAGTGGTGTCGCCTTAGACCCTCTGTTTCAGCCGAGGTGCCAGCTTCCACAGCCTCATGAATGAGCTGAGGCAGGATCTAATCAGTAGAATTGTGAAAACTGAAATGGTGACTGTATAAGCCACGAAGGTTTGGGGTGGCTTGTTACAAAGCAATAGATAATGGATACAAAAGGAAGATTAAAAGTAATAGCTGACGTTCACCTATTGCTCTGGCCAGGAACCTGGCACTGTTGAGATTCTTCACTTCAGTTCGAACGCCCAAAGGCTCCCCAGGATGATGCACAGATATGTTGGCATCCACTCTTAACTGGCCCTCTGGAAGGAGAGAAAAAAGATAACTCTTTAGAAATTCTTTGAGGCAACGTGGTCTTTTGAAGTCTCCCGGCAAGTAATATTTAATTCCACTTGCTGTTGTTAGTCAGTTATGGCAACCCAAGTTTAGAGAAGGTATGGTTGGTCCCGAAGCTCTTCTGCCCACTTACGAGAATTACAGTCCTAAGGCATCTGAGGTGTGAGCTTATGTGTGCGTGCATATCTGTACGCCCCTGTGCACATGCAGAAGACAGGAGAAATTCTGGAGGTACCAGATGCAGAAATCTAATTTTTTGCCAAATAAGAAAAACAACACTGTCAAAATGGAAAATTACTCTGTAGTTTTATCCTGAGTTTTTATCCAAAGTGTGAGAGCTGAGCTGGCAGGAAGGCATTAGAAATGATCATCTGATAACCCTGCACAGCTCTCCAATGGAAGGTGGATTTCCAACAGTGATTCCAGGAGATCCATAAGGGAGTCCTTGAGATTTTACAGCTGAAGGGCAAATACCAGAAACCTGGGCTTTTCCCCTCCTCCTTCCTCTGGGTACTGCAATCATCTCTTCTTTCCACAAACAGGACTCTGAACCCTTCCTGATTGCTGTAAGGATTTGCTGCAGCAGACAGTGCTGTTATGAAGGGGTGAGTGTGTGGAGGAACTCAGAGGGGACTACCTCCCTCCTGGAAGGCCCTTCTCTGACCCAGAAAGCCCCTTCAGATAAGGAGCAATAACCCCTAAGGAAGCAGGTGGTTTGTGGAGAGGACTAAGAGGCCCTTGAGGAGGAGACAGAGACAAAATCCTAAGACAAATAGGTAGATGAAGATAAAAAACAATCGCATTTTATACCCTACGAAGTAAAACTCAGATTCTCTATTCTCCAGTTTCATTGACAATATTCAAAACTGAACAGAACGTGAGGGCAAAATGCTGGATTTTTATTTTCCTAGGCAGGTTCTTAAATTTAAAAAGGACGTGCCAAACCTGAGGGCTGTGATGGGCTGAATCAAGAGATTCATTTTCCAAGACTCCGCAGCAAAAGCATATTAAAATAATGAAACAGGATACATAAATTCCATGCCAAGAAATTCCATGGTCTTAGTCTCTGTTGCTCCCCCAAATGCTGATGTGGGGCTCAACCTCCTGCAAGCTTGAGACCACCGGCCACCCACTGCCTGCCCTACTCTCTCCACTTGCTCCCCCAGAACAAAGGATGAGCTCCCCCACTCTGCGACCCCAAGTGCCACCCACGCTGACCGTCAGGGAAAAAGGAGCTTTCAGCTCAGAAATTAATCTACGTCTCTAGCACGGACTTCTCAACATTTTGGACAATTTGTGCCTCCTTGAACGTCAAGAAGTCCCAACTATTCCTGACGTTAGACTCGTGGTCTAGGAAACCTGAAGTCGTCTACACTGCCTCTGTTTTCTTTTCCTGTTACGTCCAAACTGACAACTAGATCCTGTCAGTTCTTCTCTCCCAACACCCCTCACATCTGTCACTTCCTCTCTATTTCCACTGCGGCCACCCTCGCTGGAGGGCTCGGAACTTCAGACCGGGTTTCAGAATCACATCCCGACTTGTAGTTCAGCAACCCCTCCTTGTCCAGTCACCCACAATGTGGCTATGACTTTCATCCTGCTACGATGTGGCTTTCTTCATTTTCTCTGCTTGCTCATGTGCAGGGCCAGCTCCTGCTGGACCATCTTGTCTCCTCTGCTTGGTACTGAAGAGCCGTCATCCAGTCTTGGCTGACGCGACCCACATTTTCTCTGCTACTCAGACCACGAGAACGCTTTCCTCCAGTCAGGGAAGCTTTCTGCATAGGAGCCCCTGCCCACTCCACTGGCTCCTGCACGTCCTCTTTATCACTATTACTGTCCCTTCTTCAGCCTCTGCTCATCCCCCAAGATCCCACTTAAGTGTTACCACTTCTCCTCCTAGAAGCTCTCATCAATAAGCTTGCCTCCGCTGGTGGCTCCTCTGAATTATTAGAATAGACACGGTCAATACCATAGAACTTAGCACATGACTACAGTCTATTTTGAATTAATCTTATCCTTAGGACCAAAATGGAAGTCTCTTCAGGACTGTCCCTGGATTTCAAATCCTCACCCACCCTCCTTCCCAAGAACATCATTCTTTCAGCTACCTCCTCTCTCCCACATCAGTCAACCCCCTTGCTTTCTCGGCAGTACTTCTAGTAGAGACACACGCAGAAAGTCTCGCTCCTGGAAAACAAAAACAAACCAAACAAAGCACAAACCCTAGTCCCTTGAACCCCATTTGCTTTCCATCAGTTACTAAGCTCTCTGCTTTCTTTTCCAGCAAATCCTCTCCCACAGGTTTTGCTTGCTTGTTGCACATCTTGTCTCTACCATCTCACCTCCTGTTCACTCCTAAACCTTCTTCAGTCTGGCTTCTGTCCCCGCCTCTCTGAAAATTCCTCGCTAAAGTCACCAGCAACCTCCTGGCTGCCAAATGCAGTGGACACAGGACCTGTTCTGTCTCCCCTTGCTGGACACTCCAGAAGCATGCAACATACCGACTAATCCTTCCTTCTTCAACTACCTTCCTCTCTCAGCTGCCGTGACCTTATATGCTCTTGGCTTCCCTCCCACCTCTCTGGACACTCTACTTGCATTTCGTCTGCTGGTATTTTCTTCCCCATCTAATTCAGGACCCTCTTCTTGCACTCTCTCTGGAGGGGTATATAGTTATAAATACCACCAATGTGCTGCTAAGTCCTAAATTTCTCTCTTCTGCCCAGACCTCTACTCTGAGCCCCACCCTTACCTCCACGTGACACTTCCACTTGGAGATCTCACAGACATTTCACTTTCCAGAACTAAATCCCGATTTCCCCTCCACAAATATGCTCATCTTCATCTTCCCAGTTTCAGCCAACAGCACCACCTAGCCCCTCAAGCTTCTTTGAAGGCATCCTTGATTTCTTCCTGCCCCTTGATTTCCACACCAGCCTGTTAACAAATCCCATTATTTCTAAAATCCACCTTGAATCTACTCAGCTTGATCTCTCCATCTTTCCTGATGCCACCCTGTCCAAAACGGCATCATCTTTCATCTGGTCTACTATAAGAGCTTCTTTCCTGGTCTCTTTGCTTCTGCTCCTACTCATCTGAAATCCACTTTCAACACTGCAGCCAGAGTGGTTTTCTACAACGTTCTTCAGACTCTGTCATTCCCTTACTTAAAAGCCCTTCAACGACTTCCCACTGCATTTGGGATGAAATCCAAATTTCTTCTCATTATTGGTAATCTATCCCTTGTCAACTCTTTTCAGTCTTATTTGATGCCATTGTCTTTTTCACTGCCATATTCAGAATCTAGAGCTGGATCTGGCAGAAAGTAACTGTTCAATAAATTAATACCTTGTTGGAGAAGCCAGAACTCTGGTATTTTCCTGAGCAATGAGTAAGCAGACTGGTTACTGTCTCACAAGAGGCTCCTGATAAGTTCTCAACTTCTGTCTGAATAGGACTGATCTACAGCTGGAATCATCTGAAAGGCCTATTCAGCTCAGAGGAAAACTTCTAAAGTATGCTGAGCTGTGCTCAACCAAATCTCACTTCTTGGGAAACTTTTTTTTTTGAACTCAGGGAACCCTGAGTGGGACTTCACCCACTTTTAAAAATGGCACCATCTTTTGCAATTTAGAATTTTAACTTGGATAAGGAACAAGAGCATGAATTTCAGTCTCTCCCGGCGAAGGCCATGCTACATAAATGTCTGAGAGGAATCATTTAGTATCCTGCAGTGTTGAAAGAGAGTCCACTAGCCTGGATTCAAATATAGTATCAAGCATCAACAAAAGACATTCTATCCAGTGAAGACAAAATACCTTTTAAACAAATTAAGTTAAATTGCCTCCGGTGCACAAAAGCCTTACCAGTCAGGTTTACCTCAATGCATTCTGCAGCACTGAATGAGGGGCCTTCATTCACACATCATGAGAGCGTTATCAAGCTCGATTTCTGCCCTCCAGAAGCAGAGATTTGTAACAGCAAAACTAAAAAACGATACCACTGAGCGCAGTGATATGGTGCAGTTACATATTTTTTTTCTAAGAACACATTCACACATCAGAAATATACCATCAGGACAGAAAACTGTTTCTGTAAACAGCAGGGGCCTGAGGATTTGGAGAGGTCTGTTAAGCTATCTCATTCTGATCACTGGATGCTCTCCAGGACTTAAATAACAAGTTCTGACACACACACACACACACACACACACACACACACACACACACACACACTGACCAAATTTTATTGAACATATTTCGCAAAGCTTATGTACCCAAAGTGAGTGGTGGTTCTGTAAAAGCAACAGTACTTACTATCATTAATAAAAGCACCTAACGTTTACCGAGCACATGCTACTTGTCAGCGCTTGTGAGAAGTTTTATACACTTTATCACATTCATTTCCTACAATGCAGCTTTAGATGAAGCCGCTTAGACACCCTTTGGGCATCTCAAACTTCACATACCCAAGATGGAATTCCAGATTTTCTCCCCGTCTTCCATGTCTCAGTGCACAGTGACACCACACCCAGCTGCCCAGCCCTACGTGATGACCTTTCCCTTTCCATAGACAAGTATCTGGGGACTCGCTTCATAAATGTGGAAAGTGAGGCTCAGAGAAATCAAAACCCCTTGCCCAGGTTCTTTCGGCCACCAGAGGCAGGACAGGGCCCCAACCCAGGGCTGGGACCTTAGCATCCTCAGCACCCATGCTCTGCCATCCTGCCTCTCTAAGGTGTCATCTATGGCTGTGACACTGTCGTGGCTGCCTCTAGGACGCAGTGTGATGCGGGGTTTAGAGAAAGGGCTCCTGGGCTCAGACACACCTGGGCTCAAATCCCAGCTCAGTCACTTCTTGTGAGCCTTGGGCAAATAACACGACCTCTCTAAACCTCAGCCTCTTCACCTATACAACAGGCGTCACAGCACCTATGTCTCAGGAATGCCGTAAAGTTTAAACAAGATGGTAATTTTTAAAAATGCTTGGTGAGCTGATGAGCACAGGCTAGCCGTTCAAAATGGCAGACATTATCACCGAAACCATGTCAAATGTCTACTTCAGTGCACACTCAACTCTACAGATGGCTTTGAGGATCTCAACAGTGGCAAACGTCCACTGAGAAGGAAATGACTTCAGGAACCCAGGCTGAGCTGACCCATGCTCATTAGCAAAACTATCAGGAACTCACTGAATCACAGTCCAGAGCAACTGAAGCTTCATTCCAAAAGCACCCTGGGGGTCCACTGGTCCCTTCTAGGGTGGTCCTCAGTTCTCAGACTGCAGTCTCCAATGCCAGCATAGTGGTCCTACGGTGGTGGGGCAGAAGAAGGATCAAAGGGGTTGGGGCTGATAAAATACTAACAGCACAAAAAGCTGGACCCCTGCAGACTCTATGAGGACCTTCCCTCCCCATAGCACTCAGAACAGCCACAGCCGCTCTGCTGCTGTGCTAGGGGCAAAGCTGCTGGATTTGTATTTAAAAGCAACAAACAGTGTCACAACAAATGAGATTTAATGAACCCTCTCAGCTGTCACCGACTGATGAGTTCTTGCCGTTATGGTTTATCTCTTGGCAAGGACCCAGATGGGACTATTTCTCAGCTAACAGGTGGTCCGTTTATTATTCCATAGGTTTGCTAGGAATCACAGTTATTTTGAGGAAGAATGGAATAATAAAATTTTTTTAAGTGATAGAGAATCAACACTTAGTGCATAAATGGATAACCATCCAACCTGCCCATATTTCATTTATGTTCTGTGGGTAAAAAAGCAGCGTGAACCATAAATCTGAAATGGAGAGTTCTCTTACCCTACAACAGAGCCTCGCTTCTATAAAGCCAAGTTGTAGGCAGACTCATGTAGCTGTGTTTTTCCAGTGTTTAGCTTAAAGTAGATACTAAATAGGCAAGTTCTGTCTTCAAATTCAACTTGTATGGGGCTCCAATGCTACAGTTTGTTGCTTGTAACATGTTCTCTGTGACAAATGTGGCGTTACAATTTCAGAAGTCCTTTTGTAACACACAAATATAATGTGGGACATCAAAAGGTTGGTAAATAGTATTATAAACCAACAAGGAGATGAATCATCATCCTCAAATGGTATTTACTGGCATCCACTGTGACCACCTTCTGATGGTTAATTTTATGGGTCAACTTGACAGAGGCACGAAGTGCCCAGATATTTGGTTAAACGGTATTCTGGGTGTGTCTGTGAGCTGCTTCTGGAGGAGAGAACATTTGAATTGGTAGACTGAATAAAGCAGACTGCCTTTGCCATTGTGGGTAGGCCTCATTCAATCTGCTGGAGGCCTGAGGAGAACAAAAGGCAGAGGAGGGGGCAACTTGCTCTCTCTGCCTGACTGTCGTGGAGCTGGGGTACTGGTCTCCTCCAGCCTTCGGATTCCGCCTCACACTGGAACTTCCACCACCGGCTCTCCTGGTTCTCGGGCCTTCAGACTTGGTCTGGAACTATACTACCAGCCCTCCTGCAGCCTGCTGACTACAGATCATGGGACTGCTGGGCCTCCATAATCACATCAGCCAGTTCCTTAGAATAAATCTCTTCATATATAAACATACATACATATGACATTCACGTGCACATATACACACATCCTATTGGTTCTGTCTCGCTGGAGTACTCTAATACACTACTGAATTATGAATTAACAACTGTATATGCAGAATCTGTATCTTTTCTCCACTCCTGCCTTTCTCTACTCAAGGAATGCTGAGTGGCAAGAGTTTTGTTTAAAGCCCCTGGGAACAGAAAATAGAGGGCAATCATGGGCGAGGCTAGCTTTTGGTGACTTAAGGGCAGGAGGAGCACCTGGGTGGTTCAGCTGATCCAGCATCCCACTCTTGATTTCGGCTCAGGTCATGATCTCATAGTGTGTGAGTTTGAGCTCCACATCAGTCTCCATGCTGACAGCACAGCACGAAGTCTGCTTGGGATTCACTCTCCTTTTCTCTCTGCCTTCCCCCAGCTTGCATGCATCCTCTCTCTCCCTCTCTTTCAAAATAAATAAATAAAGTTAAAAAAAAAAAAAAAAAAGGAGTGCTAGGAAGGGGCCATGAGAGGAACCATTAAGAAATTGAGTTTGACCAAAATTTGTAATCTTTATTTTTTCTGAGAGAGAGACAGACAGACAGTGAGGCGGGGAGGGGCAGGGGGAGAGGTGGAGGGAGAATTTTAAGCAGGTTCCATGCCCAGCCCAGGGCCTGATGCTAGGCTGGACCTCACAAACCTGCAATCATGACCTGAGCTGAAATCAAGAGACAGACGCTTAACTGACTGAGCCACCCAGGTGCCCCCCAAACTTGTAATCTTTATATCCAATTTGCAAACACTTAAAACATACATTTTGCTTGGTCCCAATGGCACAGGTGTTTCTTTTGTTTGATTTCCTACTACATTTCTAATGAAGTTGATATTATCCCAAAGTTCAAATATTTTGAAATCATAACTTTGCCTTATACTTGATGTAATTGGGCTTCAGCTGTAGTTGGATGAAAATTCCACAAAATGAAAGACACAAATAAAAATCATCAAGTAGCAACTAAGTGCTACCTGCACAGACTCACAAACTAAGAGCTATTCTGGAAAATATAATGTCTTCTGAGAAAGATAAAACTGTTCAAACACACTATTTCACTGACCCTCATTTTGGTGCAAAACATTTGGATAGAAGAAGCCAGAAGAAAGCACCTAGTCGCATCTAGTCCTTTGAGAAAGGAAGGAAGGAAGGAAGGAAGGAAGGAAGGAAGGAAGGAAGGAAGGAAGGAAGGAAGGAAGGAAGGAAGGAAAGAAAGAAAGAAAGAAAGAAAGAAAGAAAGAAAGAAAGAAAGAAAGAAAGAAAGAAAAGAATAGCAGTATAGCAAACCAAAACTTAAGTGCAGTTTCAGCCTCTCCCAGGACCGTGACCTTTTATCCAGTTGACCTGGAAGTTCCTCATCAACACCAGAGAGGTAATTTGCATGACAGACCCCGCCCCCCAAAGAAAGGTGACCTTACCTGAAACAATCCACTCTCTGCTATAAAACTTCCTTTATCACTGCTTTCTCTCTATAAAAGTCTTCCATTTGGTACAACTCCTTGGAGCTACCTCCTATTAGCTAGATGAGATGCTGCCTGATTCATGAATCTTTAAATAAAGCCAGTCTCATCTTCAAATTTACTCAGCTGAATTTTTTTTTTTTTTTAACAACTCCTAATCTCATATTCTTGGGCTCAGTGCCTTGGTGCCGTTGCTGTTGGTGTGTTTAGTTTTGACTAGGGGCTCATTAAGGAATCCAAGGAAAACTCTAAGGAAAAAAACCCCAGAGGTCTAAAGGCTGACAAAACACGTAAACAACCCCAATGCAGCTGACACAGAAAACACTCCAGTGAGAAGACACCTGGGAAGCGGAAAAAGAAGATCAAGAAGGAGGGACACGACCGACAGCTCCTCTGTGGCTTCTACCTGCCATATTTGCCTGGCTGGTCCCCAGTGCTTGAAGTATCAGCTGCAGCTCTCTGACGGCTGTTGCTGCCTCTTCTCCACAGGACATGTCCGGCTCCAGCACCACTTCCAGAAGGCCAACTCCTACCAAAGAGAGGCAGGGTCAGCCTGACCGCAGCTCTCCAGATAAATCAGGCTGAAGTCTCAGGAAAACCCTGCATCACTGATGGACTCTCAACACGGGTTCTAGCCTTTGAATGGTTTCTCCTCCCCTTCAAATTTTGATTTTTAACTTTGGTTCTTTCAGTGTCTGCTTGAGAGATCGAGCTGCGGGGTCGGTGACGAGGTGGCTACATTTATCACATTTTAGGGATAGGTTAGCAAGCCTGACGATAATCACAGTTATTGGTGGGTTATTAGCAAGCCCAATGGTAATCACAGTTCAGGCTGAGTTCTCGAGTCAGTTGTGCCAATACCAATGCTGATATTTGATCTGGATCTGCGAAACTCTTGGGCCTATTTCCTCAACTGATTTGGGAAAACTCTAGGGGGGAAGAGGGTTGGCTGGAAGGAAAGGCAAGAGAAAATCTCCAAGCCTACCTGCCCTGTTCAAATCGATGAGTGTCTGAGACCGCAGCTCATCGTGGAGGCTTTTGCCACTGTCTTGCTCCAGCTGGATCTGCTTGATCCTCACGGTCTTGGTGATCACCTGCCTCCATTTCTTCCCCACACAGACACTGTATGCCAGGCTCCCATTCACAGCAATCGGGAGTCTCTGCTGAGTAATTTGGTAGCCTGCCTGCACACAACATGAGTTACACAGTGATTAGGCCATAAATGTGAGCGGGAGTCCAGTTCACTATTTCTTTTTATGTCACTAAGACTAGAGGTTTACTTAAAAACACAACAGAAGAAAAAAGGAAAAGGAGAAGAAAATTAGTTTATGCAATTTAGCTGTAATTTAACCTGGCCTCTTCTGGCTTTCCCCCCTCCCTTACCTTCCCTGAACCTCCCCCAACCCCCAATCATGATGCAATAAACACGAATCCCATCTTCCCTACAAATTGGGGAATAACAATAATCTCATTGTCAGAGGCCTCTAAGAGAAGAATTTATTGTTTCCACTTAGCTCATTAGCCTAAACCTTGCATCTGATTACTGGGCTCTTGACAGACCCTCCTTATTAGGAAGTGCTGGCTAAGCATTTTGCCATCTACTCTCAGCGCGGGAGACAGCAGTTGCTAGTGCCTTTACGCTTGTTTTGTTCCTGCTCTTTAAGGGAACCAATCATGCCAGCTGCCCTCCATGACCCAACTTCCCATTTCCCTTGCTAGAAAATGCTGTGACACTCACACTCGGCTAAGAAAACATGTAGTACTAAAATACTGATGGATGTTGCAAGGATTCCCTCACCTCCTTCTTCTTTTTTTTTTTTTTAATTTTTTTTCAACGTTTATTTATTTTTGGGACAAAGAGAGACAGAGCATGAATGGGGGAGGCGCAGAGAGAGAGGGAGACACAGAATTGGAAGCAGGCTCCAGGCTCTGAGCCATCAGCCCAGAGCCTGACGCGGGGCTCGAACTCACGGACCGTGAGATCGTGACCTGGCTGAAGTCGCTTAACCGACTGCGCCACCCAGGCGCCCCATCCCTCACCTCCTTCTAAGTAGAGGTGGAAGGACTTCCAAACGCACACATGCATCAGCACACGTTAAAGAGACAGGAGGTTGATATGGAGAACTGGAGAACAGAGAGTAGCAGCTGAAGTCCCCGCAGTGCTTATGGGGTCCCAGACACTGTTCTGAGTTCTTCACACCATTTAATCCTCACAACAACCCTATGAGGGAGATACGGAGCAGGGAAGGAGTTAAGTGCCTTGTCCTAAGCCACAGGGCTAGTAAGTATCCATGTCAGGATTTGAACACCGGATGGTCTGGCTCCACACTCTGTTCTTAGCCACCAGGCTGGCATTTTTCACACTTCCTCTGCATCAGGAGTCCTCTGGCAGGCTGGTCGAAACAGACTGGCCCCACCCAAAGAGTTTCTCATTCTGCAGCTCTGGGGCAGCACCTGAGATTTGTATTTCTACCAAGTCCCCAGGAGATGCTGATCCTAGTGGCACGGGGACCGCCCTTTGAGAACCGCTACACTGGGTCAACTCTGTGCTGAAATAGCAAGTCGCAATGTATAAAAATTAAACTCTGAATAGGGTTGTTGAATAAAATACAGGATGCTCAGTCATATTTGGATTTGAATGAACTGTTTATTCAGATAAACAACAAAGACGTTTTACAGAAGTATGTTCCATGTAAAATTTGGCAAGACTAACTGGTTATCTGAGCCACCTGGGCCAGAAAGAACAGAAAGCCACAGATAATTAAAACATCTCATTTTAGTTGCATGCTAAGTCTCCCACCTTAACCGAACTGATTAGCACTCTCAAAAGATGGAAAAAAATGCAGTTTCATTCCCTTCATCCTACCAAGCGATAGAATTTGCTAACGGGTGGCAGCCAGAGGGGAAAGCAGCAAGCAAGCAATTGGAGAAATAAGGTTCCAGTCGCATTTTGTATTTAATCGCACTTCCACCCT
The DNA here is from genome assembly GCF_018350175.1 of Felis catus. NCBI lineage: Eukaryota > Metazoa > Chordata > Mammalia > Carnivora > Felidae > Felis > Felis catus. The sequence continues at coordinate 75,654,929 of NC_058371.1, read as the reverse complement.
CACCCACTAACAACCAGCTCACCCTCATCTTCAGTTCAAGGAGAATAACGGGAAGCAATATCTTCGCTATCGTTTTTCTAAATCTGAAGAAAGGGCATACTTACTAATCAGAGGCTCAGATCAAATGAAATACTATTTTGGGAAACCCACTCAACGTTACAGTTTCGGTTCAGTTCAACATTATGAAAAACTGGCTCTACTTCACCCTGGCTTCTCCTAAAGAAGAAACTATAATTTTAAGGAAAAAGCAGGTTAATATTGGGTTTACTGCACAGACAATTACTGTCGTTAGTCGAGGCTTCTGGTTCATGTTTCCGCTTACTATTGTCCACTTATGTGCTCCTCGTGAGATGACAGAAATGTCCCTGGAGGAGACAGTCCTATTACTGGTAACTTCAACTTCAAAGAGGGAAGCTATCACTCCATCTGCAAAGCTACAGTATGCATTTACTGTTGCATCAGCCACAGAGTTAGATTTGACCTAACAGGCAATTAGCGCCAAACACCGCGGCTGGGCTGAGCCCGAGAACGCTGGCTTCTACTCCCCGTTCAATTACGAGGGAGCCGGCAGAAGCATGAGGCTAAGCAAGGAGTCAGCAATCAGGACAACTGCATCCAATCTAGTAAACATCGGGGGGCACCTGCCTTCATCAGGGCCAGGCAGAACCTCCCGCTGACACGGACAGAGCTCTGACTGAAAACATGAGAGGCGCGGCCCCCCTCCCTCGCGTCAAGCCCCCCAGCTCTGAGGCCGTACACAGGGCGGGCCGCCAAGCGTACTTACAGGGAGGTCTGCATAGAAGTAGTGCTTCCTGTCAAACAAGGACTTCTTGTTTATGTGGCAGTTCAGTGCCAGGCCTGTCATCACCGCCGCTTCGACGCATCTCCTGTTGAGAACCTATGGAGACACGATGCACAGCATCTCTCAGATCCAGTCTGAACAAATGCTTCTCCCACACACTGACATCCTCCCTGAATATTCAATCTGGCCCTTCAACAGGCATTATCTCTGGTTCTCTGTGTGGGCAGCTCCAGTTCGCAAGTAGGCTCTGATCCTCTGGAACCGGGAAAACTTTATATAAAAAAGAAAATGCATGCGGTGGTGGGTTCCACGGGGAACTTCAGGAACTGCCGCATCAAAGTTAACAGGGAGGGACCCAGAAAAGCCCAGCAGGGTTACATGGAATAAACTTAATCCTAAAACAGAACGAGGAATTGGTCAGAATACAGGAGAGGCACTGATTCCTAAGAGGAGGAGCCAAGAAGCAGCTCACCAAGCCACCTCAGCGAGGTTGGAAAGCACTTTGCCAGAGGAAGAACGAACTTCTGGAAACTCCGGGAAAAATCTTCTGGAAAAACGGCCACAGCCATTTCCTCAAGGGCTGGGAAATGGGGCATGCCTGCCTCCTCAGTTTCGGTCCAGGCCTGGCGGACTCGCTAGAGGTACAGACCGAGTGTGCCCTGCACCCCGACTCTTCCTGAGCCTCTGGTCCTTCCAGGGGCTGTCGTACCTCACAGGTTCCTTCTAGATCCCACCCTACCCCACTTTCAGGAGTGAACGACCAAGAAATGGCTAGCAAACTTCCCAGCCCAAAAGGACATGAACAGCTTTTTAAAGAACTTCGGGGGGTGGGGATGTGGGGTAAGGAATAAGACCGGCAACTAGAGATAAGGTGAAAGCATTAAGTTCTGGAGTAAGCAGGTCCAAACCCCACTTCTGCTATGTATAAGTGTGTGAAGACTTAGTTTCCTCCTCTCTGAAATAAGGGTTTAATACCTACCTTGCAGGATGCATAAAGTAACAGACAGAACATCTACTCCATAGTAAGAAATCCCTATCTAGTTAGTTCATTTCCCCACTCTGCTTCGGGAAAATTTTTGAAGATGAAAAATTTTTGTACTTGCTAATGAAACATACTTCTACTCTTTATTAGAATATTTATGATGTTCATTAGTATATTTAGTATACTTTTATTTATATAGGGCTTTCCACATCCACCATTTTATTTCAGCTTCACAGCAACCCTGTAAAGAAGGGATTTGTATTATTTTATTTCAGTAAAGAAAAAACTAAGACCCAGAGATCCTAAGAGTCACCCAAATCACTGAGTTGGCAAATGGTAAAGTCAGCTCTAAGGTCCACACAAGCCCTTGCCTAGCGAGTGACAAATAGAATCCCTGTGGTTTAGGGACCGGCTCTCCAGGCTGGAATAATGAGTGGGGCACTCCAGCACAGGCAGAACTTGATCAAACACAGATTTTGAAGACAAATCTGTACAACAGAAAGGTAAGAGGCGTCTCTACTCACTGCAATATACCACCCCCGAAAGAGAACTCAAACAGTGAATCTCCCTCCTAGTAACATCATTATATGCATTTTCTTCAGAAACCAGGTTACAAAATGGACTTCTATTTGGATTTCTTCATTCTGGGACAAGTAATATTGTTAGCTCTGCAGTAATAATGGTTTTCATGAAGAGATGTGTTGGGGGGGGTGGGGAACACGATGCTCTCTAATTATTGATGTTTTCACTTGTTAATGTTTGGTATTTTACTGAACAGTTGTTACTGCAATACAAATATAGCTGGCAGAGAACACTGCCAAATCCCAGCCTGATGATTTGGGTCAAGGCACACAAGAATGTGAAGCTCGTGTCCCAGCCTGGAGCCCTGCTCCTCCTGGGCTCTACTGTAGTGGGGGCTTGCTGGAAACTGTCTGTCTTGCTAATCTGTACCAGTTCTTGCTTTATTATTCCCCCTGTTTTCTCTCTCATCTCTGTCCGGTCTGCCCCTCGGGGGGCCAACCTGCTTCCTCCTTCTAGACATGAAGAGAACCCAGCTTTGTTTTGCTTGCTCATTTCTGCATGTGCATTGCTAACAAACTCCCTGTACCTGGCCCTGCGAGGGAGTGAGGGGTTGTGGGTGATCACAGACTCCCACTGTGCCTGTGTGCACAAGAGGATGCAGGCATTTGAGAAACCATCAATTTCCAAAGAATAAGAATGCAGGAAAACACATAAACATTACAGCAATATTGAATATACTTTAATCTTTTTTTGATGATTTAGAAGACTTGAAGTACTTCAGGGTCAGAATTATAAGCATCAATCATCTCCACACTATAGCTGCACAGAGGGGCTAGTAAACAGAGAGTGCCAGTTAAAAGAATGCCAAGAAAAAAGAATTTATTATGATCTTAGTCAAGCTGCTTATGACAGATGGAGGTCCAGGTCAGCATGTTGCGAGAATGGGATGCAGAATTGGAAAATTCAACTTGGGCTGTCTTTATTCTGAGGAACTTCTGAAGTGTCTATAAAGTACTAGATTTTAGAGATACAAAGGTAAATAGGACTCTGTCACTGGCCTCAATGAATCTGTAGTGGGGACATGAACGTGCCAGCATCTCCAACATCCTTCTCAAGTTCACCTGCTATACTGGGAAGATCTTGCTAAAAATGTAAATCCTACAGCATTCCATTGCTTAAAATCACTCAATAGCTCCCAACGCCCACAGGCTAAGCTTTTATAAGATCCAGTTCCCACCCCCCATCTTCAATTTCATCTCCCGTCACATTCCGCTCCCCACCACCCCATACGGTCCATCACCTATACAAACCACGCTGACCTGTGGACTCTCCCTTTTCTCATTCCATTCAAAATCTACTGAGATGTCACCAAACCTGTGAAACTCTCCTTACTAATCTTCCCTTCGTACCCCTCTTGATCGTCTACACACTTCCATTTGTGCTAGCAATACAGTGGACTGACCTTATTTACATATATTTCCATTAGACTAATTTTCACGAGGATGGGAATTATCAGTTCATCCTTGCATCCCTGGAGCCTAATAAGGAATTGAAAAATAGCGGTGCTCAATTAATGTGTGTTGAACTCCAATGAGGATGGAGGTGATGCATATCAAGGCAAGGTTTCAGAGAGGCAGTGATGTCTCAATCTCCAGGCCTTCACACTGGTTTCTAGAAGTTTCCTGAAGCAAAGACCAATCATGTATAATGGGATCAAAGAGGTAACTTGAAAATCCAAAGAGTTAACTTCTCCCGAAGAAAGCATGTCCCAGGATTTTCTTTACAATTAACATAAAGTGACTACAAAGGATCTCAGGTTTAGCCCCAACAGCTTTAATGCACAAGGAAAGTAACAATCCTTGGAACTCACACAGCACACCGGTCTCAACTGAGTCTTAGAAGAGGCTTCGCTCTGGCTTCGGGAATGATCATCGGCAAGTATTTATTGCACACTGCATTGTGTCAGGAGGTGTGCCATGCACAACACATACGTTAGCCATTTAACCCTTTCAGTAATCATAGGGCATCTTACAGGTAATGAAGGGGGTTCTAGAGATAAAGTAATTTGGCCAAGGTGACACATATGATAAGTGGCAGAGCCAGGAAGTCAGACCCCTGGAACTCCGGCTCTCAATTACGACACTCTACTTTGAATCTTCAAAGAATAAAGCGTACTGATAGCTATGTAAACTGCAAATACCTGGCTGTAACTCTGGAGCAGCAACTTAAACCAAACTCCGCTGTAGATAAGTTCAGGCAGGTATCGTTTCTAACATCTTTCTCTCAGCAGTTTTTTTCTCTCTAGGTTTGTTTTCAGAGGTTGAACTCCTAGAGAGCAAGCACTGTGTTCTTTTCAATTTGTAAAACAATACACAGTCTCTGGCATGTGGAAGATTTGGTGATGAGTGGACCTTTAGCAGGGGATGTTCTATTTCTAGGTTTCTGAAACCCTTAGACACAAGTACCCACGAAATGATTTATAAAATAAGTGGAGAGGCTCTTTTATTTAATCAGAAAATAAGAGAGGCAGAGGTAGAAGAAACATGCATCAGACCTCCAAGGACACATTGTGACCCCAATTTGAGAAACAGTCTTCTAGTTTTAAGCAAGCATTTCCTAATCTCTGAGTAAAATGGACCATCATTTAATAACAACTACCAACACATCTTCCCCCCCAACCGCCCCAATTCACCAAGCTGCACATATTCCACCTTCTCAGTATATCCTGACTCACCCCTCCCCACCACCCCGCCTTCCTCTCACATCCTCTGGTTTAATTCAGGCCTCTATTCAAGCATCATCCCCTCCAACTGAGATTTCTGCACAAACCACCTTGGCCAAGTTTGTCTCCCTCCATTCCAGCCCTCAACATCTCCTCCACACCCATTCAAAAGCAATCTTTCTAAAGAGGAAATCTGTCCATGCAATGCCCCTTCTTAAAAACCTTCTTCACCACTTCTCATCACTGTAAAGATAAAGTGCAAGTCTTCGGGGGAGTCTCCTATGTCCTTCATGATTTAACCCCTACCTTTCTAGCTTCCTCTTCTTCCACTGTCCCTAATCCCATAGACCCTCATGCAAACATGCATTTGACACCCTTTGTGCAGACTGCTGCTTCTGTTGGTAATGCCCTGTATTCTCATCCACTTGAACAAGATCTCAGCACCTGGCAAGCCTTGGATGTCCTGCCCCCACTGCAGTCTAGGTACTCCTTCTCCAGCACCCATGCACTCTGATAAAGCACCAGCTTCCAAGCAGACTGAGCTCCCTGAGGGTAGTCAAATCGTTTTATCTTATTCCTCTTTGCTCCGCCCCCCCCACCTAAATGCAATACCAAGCTGATTAAACATTAACCGAGGTAATGAATAATTTAACATTCCCTTTATCAACATCCAAAAGACTATAAGCAATGAAATAAAAGCAAAATTGTTCTATAAAATATGTGTCAAGAAAAAGAAACCACCCTTAGTATGTAAAACAGAACCACCTGAAAAAAGAGACTTTATTACACAGATGACAAAGAGCTGGGACATCACAGAGGGCGCAGTAATGCAATTTAGGAGACTCTCAACAGCAGGAAGCCATTTCTACCCCTTGATGGAGGGATGGGGGTGTGGAGAAGCAGCATCACTGGATCCGGGGCATAGGGCACCCAGAGGACGCCAGAAACACAGCGGACCTGTCTCCTGGGAGGTGGAGCCAGGGATGAGACCCAGCCACTACCAGAGGTGTTGCCAGAGGAGGCTAGGGAAGGAGAAATACCCTGTGGCTCCTTTCCTCCCACTTCCGGTCTTTTACCAGCTGAGCGGAGGCACCAGAAACAGAAGTGTGTGTGGGCAGTTCCCCAGTGATACTCAGCAGAGCAGAGGAACAGTGAGGTGTGATATGGGGATACACGGGCCACAACTGCACAGCAAATACACACATTTTTATATTCACTTCTGTGACTTTTGATAATAGCTAATATTTGATGCCACTCTCACGTCTATCCAATCAACATAAAACTGAAAATTTCGTGGACTCCTTTTTCACAGACTGGGAGCCAAAAAATCATGAAATGCTACTAATTTCTAAGGAACATCTGTGATAACTCAACCTGGGCTGGAACAAACTCTAAGTCTATATACTATTAGGAAAGGATTTGCTAAGCAAATAAGCTGAATGAAGAAGATTATATAATGCACTTAAGTCAATATAATATTCACTAGAATTTCCTGGAATTCTAGTAATTATAAATAAGTCTATTCAGTGAAGGCAGTCCCTGGGACCTATACCAGGAAATATTTTGTGATGCACTTCAAAGAAATAAAACTGCCTTTCATAACAGTCTGTAATTCATACCATTTCTCTCCCCTTCCTACTTCATCCTTAACTGGTGATCCCCAAAGTTAGTCCAACTGGTATCAGTGCCTCCTTTAAAAACGGAGGTAACATGACAAGACTCGTGTACTCGCTGAAATTCTAGTTAGCACTTCTTTTGGAGTGAAGACTATAAGGTGATGTTTTACAAAAAGCCCAAATGGCAATTATTCTGTGAAATTAATGCTATATATGACAAAACTGATGATTAAGATACAGCATGGTAAATGCTTTAATTTATGGATAGAAAGTAATTAAGATTTATTAAGTAAAAATAAGGCAGTAAAATGGGCCTTTATCTTACTGCTAACCATAAATTTATTTCAAAACATGAACTCCCTCTAATTCATATTCAAAGAAAAAAATTACTACACAGATAAATTTTCCTTATGGTAGAGAAAACTGTTCCCCCATTTCTGTATCCCCACATCCCTTCTCACCACGAAGCTCTTTTATCATCACCCAAAACAAATACAAACACTCACGAGAGCTATGAAAATTAAGCTTGTGAAAACTGGTCAGTTAATTTTTTTAAAGTGAAATTTTACCATCAGAAGTTACTAGCTTTATGCAGATATTAATGTTTATAAGGATATACCCACAGAAATATATATTATTTATGCCTAAACATGGACACTGCCTAGGGAAAAGGAGAAAGAGAATGCTATATTTTCTTTTGTTTAAATCCCTCTTTCACAAAAGGGAAAAAATATCAAATATGCACTTCACAGGAAACAATTCTTGTTCCAAAGAAGGGTGTGGTTTGGCAGTTTAGACTGTTCTTCAGTTCCAAAGTTCCTCTTTATCCTCTTGCACCAGTTCCACTCCCGACGTCTGGTCAAGATCAAAGGCAAGGATGTTGTGTTGGTCCAAAGTGCCAGAAGGCCCAATCTCCTCAGGTGGGATTCCATCCTCCTCTAGCCTCTGCCCACCTGGCAAGGGGGACCTGGTGCCCACAGTCACCACCAGCTATGGCTAGCCTAGACCAGCTTGGTCTTTAGAGCTGGAGCAGTCTCTCTTGCTTTTCCACAGACCACTGGCATCTAAGATCTGACATTTACCTGTGGATCGTACGAAAAAGAAGAAAAAACCTTGGCAACTCAAGACCCATCTCTAACCTAGTTAAAACTTCTCACAGGGCACAGCCTGGTTTGCTTGGACTTCCCTTTGGGGTTGGAGGCCAATGGCCTAGCTACTATATGTTCATTTGTGGAGTCTCAAGCTTGGCCACTTAGCCAAATCAGACAGGAAGGCTTAAGAGGGACTGACAGCCAGTAAAAAGCAAGATTGGGTATATACATTAAACTGGTCTCTTTCCCACAACATTTCCAACAGTTATTAATTTGGCATTACTCATTGCAGTCAAACTGATCTATGAGAAGACTTTTACTAATTGACAAACTGGGACAAAATGGAGTCAGAGAGATCCGAATCTAATCTCTACTGTTACTAGCTGTGTGACCTTACACAAATTACCTAACCTCTCTCAGCCTCAGTTTCCTTATCTGTTAGAGAATAGTAATTTTGCAGGGTTGTTCTGTGAATTAAACAAAATTACTCAACACATGGTAGACATTTAGAAAATACTGATTTCAGAACTCAAGTGTTATTAAAGGCAGAATGCCCATCTCATTTGAATCTTTCATATGCAAGCTTTCCTAGGAGGCAAAAGACTCTAATGAGAAAAGGTCTAAACAGCTCCATAGATCCATTACTCTAGATTTACAATCAAAAGTAAGGCACAACAGATGCTGAAATTATGTATTATGTCAACATGCTATTTCCCCCTTAAATGATAACCAACACCTTTTGTGATAATTAGTGTGTTATCGCCAGTGCAACAGAGACCATATTTCTTAATGCCTCAGGAAACTTGTATTACTTCATTGTCTCTGTTTTATGGTGACCCAAAATTTTCCCGGGTAACACTGCATGCATGCCTGTGGCCGGAAAAAACTCCCATTCTCAAATGAAAGGAGCTACCTTCTAACAAGTTGAATAGTTGTAAATTAGTTAAAAGAGCCAATTTTTACCGTCATCTCATTGATGTCCACCACACATTTGTGGCTTCCTGTCTTCTGAGACAGTAAATATGTTTGAAATGCAGACAGGCTGGGGAGAAGAGATGTATGAAGAAGGCATGAAGTAGATACAGGAATAATGTTTAAGAAAAAAAATCACTGTTCTTTGTCAATAAAACTTTGGGATGGGGCCACAGTCTTTACTGGAGAAAGATCCACCCCCCCCCCCCCCCCCGCTAACTCTGAAATTTGTCTTTCTCTTGTTTATAACTTTTAAGAATAAATATATTAATGTCAAAAAGGCTAAAACACACAAACCCATTCATTTTAGATTGACCCCATACCGAAACTGCTGAGTCTTTTCTAATCTATCCTAAAATTTCCTCACAAGATTATCTAGAGAAATTTAGTGGCATGACAAACTTTCATATCACTGAAATCTCGAGAGTAATCAGTGATAGTGGTAAGAAATTTCATGAGTCAAAAGCTCTAATGATTCAGAATGAGATCTACTTTCATCTTTGTATAGAAGAGTAGTATTATGGTGAAAGATCTGACTTGCTGAGAAATGAAACAACTGGCCTGAACCAACCAAACTCTAAAAAGGCATTTCAGCCTTCATTCTTGATAAAAACTGTCAACAAAGTAGGGATAGATGGAACATACCTCAACATCATAAAGGCCATATATGAAAGACCCACACCTAATATCACCCTCAAAGCAGAAAAACAGAACTTTTCCTCTACAGTCATGAACAAGACAGATGTCCACTCTCACTAATTACTATCTAACATAGTACTGGAAGTATTAGACTCAGCAATCAGACAACAAGAAGAAATAAAAGGCATACGAATCAGCAAGGAAGAACTCAGACTGTCACTATTTGCAGACAAGATACTCTGAGGAAACCCGAAAGACTCCACCAAAAAACTTTTAGAACTAATACATGAATTCAGTAGTCGTAGGATATAAAATCAATGTACAGAAATCTGCTGCATTTCTATATACCAATAATGAAGCAGCAGAAAAAAGAAATCAAGGAATTGATCCCATTTGCAGCTGTACCAAAACCTGTAAGATACCTAGGAATAAACCTAACTAACGGTCTGTATGCTGAATGAAAGATCTATGGGCTGAATACTATTGAACACTTATGAAAGAAACTGAACAGGGCACAAAGAAATGGAAAAACATTCCATGCTCATGGATTGGAAGAACAAACATTGTTAAAATGTCTATACTACCCAAAGAAATTTACACATTGAACGCAATTCCTATCAAAATACTACCAGCATTTTTCACAAAGCTGATTCTAAAATTTGTATGGAACCACAAAAGACCCCAAATAACCAAAGCAACCCTGGAAAAGAAAAGCAAAGCTGGAGGCATCAGGATTCCAGACTTCAAGCTGTATTCATCAAGACAGTATGGTACTGGTACAAAAACAGACACACAGGTCAATGGAACAGAATAGAAAACCCAGACATGGACCCACAACTATATGGTCAACTAATCTTCAACAAAGCAAGAAGGAATATCCAATGGAAAAAAAGACGGTCTCTTCAACAAATGGTGTTGGGAAAACCGGACAGTGACATGCAGAAGAATTAACCTGGACCACTTTCTTACACAAAAATAAACTCAAAATGGATGAAACACCTAAATGTGAGACAGGAAACCATCAAAATCCTAGAGGAGAATACAGGTGGCAAACCGCTTTAACTTCAGCTGTAGCAACTTCTTACTAGACATGTCTCCGGTGGCAAGGAAAACAAAAGCAAATATGAACAATTGGGACCTCATCAACATAAAAAGCTTCTATACAGCAAAGGAAACAATCAACAAAACTAAAAGGCAGACTACAGAATGGAAGAAGATATTTGCAAATGACATATCAGATAAAGTGTTAGTATCCAAAATCTATAAAGAACTTGGCAAACTCAACACCCAAAAAACAAATAATCCAATTAATGGGCAGAAGACATGACTAGACATTTTTCCAAAGAAGACATCCAGACAGCTAACAGACACCTGAAAAGATGATCAACATTACTCATCATCAGGGAAATACAAATCAAAACCACAATGAAACATCACCTCACACCTGTCAAATGGCTAAAATTAACAACATAAGAAACAGTAAGTGTTGGTGAGGATGTGGAAAAAGGAGAACGCTCTGCATTGTTGGTGGGAATGCAAACTGGCGCAGCCACTCTGGAAAACAGTATGGAGGTTCCTCAAAAAGTTAAAAATATCGGGGCGCCTGGGTGGCTCAGTCAGTTGAGCGGCCGACTTCGGCTCAGGTCATGATCTCGCGGTCCGTGAGTCCGAGCCCCGCATCGGGCTCTGTGCTGACAGCTCAGAGCCTGGAGCCTGTTTCAGACTCTGTGTCTCCCTCTCTCTGACCCTCCCCGTTCATGCTCTGTCTCTCTCTGTCTCAAAAATAAACGTTAAAAAAAAAAAATTAAAAAAAAAGTTAAAAATAGAAGTACCCTATGATTCAGCAATGGCACTACTAGGTATTTACCAAAGGATACAAAAATACAGGGTACATGCACCCCAATGTTTACGGCAGCACTATTAACAATAGCCTAACTATGAAAACAAAGAGCCCAAACATCCATCAACTGATGAATGGATAAAGGAGATATGGGGTGTGTGTGTGTGTATAAAGGAGTGGTATATATAGGTATGTGTATACATACACCACGGAATTTTACTCAGCCATCAAAAAGAATGAAACCTTGTCATTTGCAGTGACATGGATGGAGCTAGAGTGTATTATGCTATGTGAAATAAATCAGTCAGTGAAAGACAAATACCGTAAGATTTCGCAAACAAAGCAGATGAACATATGGGAGGGGGAAAAAAGAGAGAAGGAAACAAACCATAAAAGACTCTTAATGATAGAGAACAAACTGAGGGTTGGCGGAGGGACGTGGGTGGGGGATGGGCTAGCTGGTGATGGGTACTAAGGAGGCCACTTGTGGTGAGCACTGGGTGCTGTATGTAAGTGATGAACCCCAGAGTTCTACTCCTGAAAGAAATATTGCACTGTATGTTACCTAACTAGAATTTAAATAAAAATTTGAAGAGAAAAAAAAAAATGCTAGCTGGGTATTCACTACTGGGATGGATAGGGAATTTGGTGGAACAAGGCCTGTGAATACCAAAAGCAAACTCCTACAGGCACATGTACCTGCTGCGTTCATCAGTCCCTGATGAGTGTCCTGAGGAGTGAGCCTTTGGAGGAGTCTGTCAGGATGTACATTTTTAGGAAGAAAAAACTATCTTTAATTTTATGCACCCAACAGGAATACATCTCCTTAGAGGCTTCATGGCAAGCCATGAAATCATGGAAGTTAACAAGTAAAAGAAAAAGAAAAAAAGCCAAACCTTCATAGGGCAAAACACCCCATTTCCTTAATCATGTTTGCTTTAAGAATAGATTACAAAAGAACTTGGCCTGGACTTTTAAAAGAAGGGAAGGGAAAGGAGAAAGAAAAAGGAAGGAAATGATACCAAAGAGACAAGACAACTAGTTGCAGTATGTGATCTTTGAATTTTTTTTTTTAACATATATTTATTTTTGAGACAGAGAGAGACAGAGAATGAACAGGGGAGGGGCAGAGAGAGAGGGAGACACAGAATCTGAAACAGGCTCCAGGCTCTGAGCTGTCAGCACAGAGCCCGACGCGGGGCTCGAACTCACAGACCGTGAGATCATGACCTGAGCTGAAGTCGGACACTTAACCAACCAAGCCACCCAGGTGCCCCTGAAGTATGTGATCTTTGAATGGATCCTGGCCTGGGGAGAAGAAAATAAAGGATAATGCTGAGGCAACTGTGGAAACCTGAGTATGAACGGTGTTTTAGAGAACAGTGTTGTATCGCTGTTAGTTGTGACCAGTTCTCAGTGAGCAGAGAAGAGGAGGTTTTTGCTCCTTAGGAGAGAGATGCTAAGGTATTTAGGGATAAAGTGCCATGATGTCTGCAACCTACTCTCAAATGACTCATCCAGAGGGAAAAACAATCTAGGTGCAGGATGGATGTGCACTGTACTATTTTTTCAACTTTTTCATAAGTTTGAATTTCTTCAAAATAAAAAGTGTGGGGGCAGGAGAAAGGAGTAGATAATTCTACCTGAGAGGATGGTGAGATATTACAAGCCATAAGAGGGAGAGAGAGCCTGGAGGAGACAGGAGCTATTTAAACTGATGCTAACTCATAAACTGTACGTGCGTATCAGGGGCTTATATTCACTGCTGTTGAAAATCAGCTGTGGAAAGGAAAACATTCTAGATACTGTATCTATCTAAAACTTTCCTATGCCAACATTAAGTGGGACATACTAAGGCCCTACAGAGGTGACGAAGTATGGTGCAACCCTCCAGGAACGTGAAAAATCTGTTGACAGGGAATTCTCTACCATCTACATGTAAGTATATAAATCCTGCATATAGGCAACATGTCTGCAATCAAGAATATGGAAAGACAACTTGTTTATTGTTTTTTACATGGTAGGTAAATTATTTTCCCCAACTATATATTTTCTGGTTGAAAATACTTCCAGCTTCCCCCAAAGCTGTGTGGGTATCTTATTTTCTGTTGATGCTTCCATTCTGTTGCTTCACTATGTAAATGTACATGAAATTTCTCAATGTGTGCTTCTCTGAAAGACATCCATGGTCAAGAACCTCATCTTAAATAAATTCATGCTGTTGTGACATGTGCAACCTTAAGCTATTTCAGTGAGCATTACACAAATATTTAACCACCTCCATTCCTTGCCCAAACCTACTGGCCACTATGAAATGCAAGTATTTATAATTTAATGACACAAAGTTAAGAATATGAGTATCATAATAATACCAAAAACATTTACATGCCCCTTGAGGGTTCATGAAGTGCTTTCACATACATTAACTTCTCTATGTTCATAGATGTAAAAATGGAAGAGAAAAAGGCGGCAACTAAGATAGCTAGCCAGCTATGATAAGAAAACACAGGTTATGAGTGAGGACAGGCATCTTAAAAGTTTACAACCAGCTATAAAGGAAAAAAATCCCTGTTATGTGTTGGAAATGAACAATTAGCAAATACTGCAGAATAGAAATACTGCAGAATGGGGACCAGGCAACTCTCACTACTATTTTTAACTGGGCTCCTGACCTCCCTGACTCCCTAAGGCAAGTCAGCAAAGCCCTCAGCTTCTTCTTCTGTCGGCTGAGGTTGAAGCCTCTGACCTTGCTCACTGGGGTGGCCTATGAGTTGGCAAACATCACTGAGAATTCAGGACACTATTGACAATCGCATATTATTTCCTGCCTGCATCTCCTAAGAAAGCTGCAGAGCATGACAAAGACCCTTGATTGATTATGCTTCTTGCTTTTACACTTGTGAAAGAAGATTCATGCATCAGAATTTGGAACAGAATACTTTAAGATTCCTGGGAATGCAAATGCTTTTTGATATTCCCACTTCCTCTTCCTGTCCCAGCTCTAGGCCTGTTATAACGATGCAACCAGTGGTGGAAGGCTGGAAAACATGAAGGCTCACTGGCAAGAACGCTCTGCCACAAGGAACAGAATGCTCTTCAGAGAAGCCCAGCCTGACTACACCAACAATGCCAACATCACCAAGCTGACTTTGTCATCTGAGAAGCCAATGGCAAAATGACTTCCAAACTTTGCCAAGATTTTAAAAAGAGCTAAGGAAAAAAATTCCCCAAGATGCTGCAGTGTACAGAATAGCCAACCATCCCCCACCTCAACCCCTCACCATATTAATATAAAGCTGAAAATACACACAGAAATGACCAGGTAAGAAAGACCCCTCCCAATGGCCTCAGATGACAAGTGCATATATACTTGTGGTATGGAGAAAGAATTCCACAGAACCTATCCAAAAAGAGTAGTTCACATCTACTGCCAGACACAATAAAACTGTCCCATGCTTTTGAAGGCAGAGTGGGCATTCTCCATTCTCTTGTTCCTATGTTACCATAGCTAGATTTTGCTCTCTACTCCATACTTTGTTCTCCCAAAAGAGGAGTGACTTGACTATAGTGACTTTGGGAAAAGGAAGCAAGCACATGGGAGTTGGCCCCTCTGGCTGAACATTTTTTTACAGGCCTCTAGCATAAATCATCAAAGCTATATAAGCTCTTTCCGATCAGCATGCCCACAGAGATGATATATTCTGGTACACTGTGGACACTTGACAAGTCTTCTGTAGAAGCAGGCTCTTCCCCAACAAGTGAAAGGCCTACAGTTTTGGGGAGCCAGTTCAACTTAAGCAGAAAGCGTTAGAAGTTATTTGGCTATATATCAGGTTGCATTTTTCAATCAAGTCATTATTTGTAATAAAGCTGATACGTTCATCTCTATCTGACTTCTGTGTTGATTTCTCCACTGGTTCTGATTCAAAAGGAGAAGGGGGTCTTATTTTTAGTGACCCCCTAAAACCACATAATATCTTCCTGGAAATTCTTTTCTCATACTCATAAAACCAATCTAGAAACCTGCACAGCATCACCAATGACTCCATAAAGCAGAAGAAACCCAGGAGGGCCAGCTGCCATGGCTGGGCATGCATTTCCTGTGAGGGAAGAGCTTTTACATGTCTGCTGCAATTTTTTAAGTTCTGGTACTGTCCATGGAGGAAAAATGAATGGTGCCCAGCTGCATGATTTCAGGCTGCATTTTTATTACAGGCTGCTAGTATAAATCACCAGTACAAAGCCTGTATGAGCTGCCTGAATGTCAGAGACAAAAATAGCGTCACAGAACACTGTTAGGTAATTTTTTTAACTACTATATATTTATATCAACAAAAGACCCCTAAGCTTTCATACTCCTGGGTATCTTTGGTAATGTGTTTATATTTTATTTTCTACATATCCCCACCTCACTTTCTAGTATGACAGACTTTTTGGTGCAGTAGTGTACCAAATTCATTACAAACAGTTATGTGTTCTAAGTATAGCACCATCTTTTCTGACAAGGGTTCGTTGTTACTGTGTGCAATCTCTCATCCAAGCACATATTTTGAGGGGAAAACAAACCAGCATAAGGAATGTGGAAATGGGAGAAAATCCCTTTCCAAATACAATACTGAAGGTTTCATCCTCAGGAATGAATCTCTGGGAAGACCGAGTATGCTGCCTAGAGATGTTCCCTTATCAGGAAAAAAGCAGATAGCAGCAGAGAAACACGGCTGGGTTAGAGAGATGCTTTGCAGGCCTAGGAGAGTCACCTGGGGAAAAGGCCAGGTGACTTTCCTCAGGTTCCCCAAGGTTGGGGTGGAGGGCAAGACAAAACCTCAGTTTCCTCATGGGTCTCCCACCATAGCTGGCTGAACCTTTCAATTCTATCATATTGCTTTTTGTTGTCTCTTTTTTTATTTACTAAAAAAAAATTTTTTTTAATGTTTTATTTATTTTTGAGAGACAGTGTGTGAGCAGAGAAGGGGCAGAGAGAGAGAGAGGGAGACACAGAATCTGAAACAGGCCTCAGGCTCTGAGCTGTCAGCCCAGAGACAAATGCGGGGCTCAAACTCGCGAACCGCGAGATCATGACCTGAGCCAGAGTCAGACACTTACTTAACTGACTGAGCCACTCAGGTGCCCCACTTTTTGTTGTTTCTTAAGAGAAATGAGATGGCACCATCATTCCCATACAAAGGTGAAGGCAATTATTCAATAATTTTTTTGGATAATGATAAAGGATAAAGGATACATTCTTTTTGGAAAATGATAACCTTTAAAGGCAATGGGTAAATGGATGATCAAGACCGTGGAGTAGGAGGATCCTGTACTCATCTCCTCCCATAGGCACTCCAAGACTGCAGCTACATAGAGCAGCCCTCTCTGAAAAAGACCTGAAGACCAGCAGAACATTCTTCCACAGCTAAAGTTATAAACAGCCACAGCGAGAATGGTAGGAGGGGGAGAGATGTGTATTGGGTCCCCCACCACTGATGTGGGATCCACAAGCGGGAGTAATATCACACGTGTGGAGATCCTCCTTGAGGAGTGAGGGGTTCCAGATCCACACCGGGGGCACCTGGGTGGCTCAGTTGGTTATGCATCTGACTGGATTTCAGCTCAGGTCATGATCTCACAGTTCATGAGATCAAGCTCCACGTCAGGCTCTGTGCTGACAGCATGGAGTATGCTTGGGATTCTCTAAGTAAATATTTAAAAATTAAATAAATAAATAAATGCAAAAAAAGATTCACATCAGACACCCCCTACCCTGGGGCACTATACTGGGAAGATGAGCCCCCCATAATGCTGAGCTTTGAAAACCAGTGGGGCTTAACTCTAGGAGTTTTGAAAATGAGTGGGGCTTACCTCCAAGGGAGCCAGAGATATAGGAAACCAAGTGTCTTCTCTTAAAGGGCCTATGCATAAGCTAACTTGCTTGGAGACTGAGCACAGAGGCAGAAGATGGAAAAGTACCTGGGCCATATGTGAAGTAGATGTATGATGAGTTTTAGGGCATGTGAAAGAGGCAGGGATCTGTAGGAATATTCTCCAGGAACAGAAGCACTGGCAAGCACTATTCTTCTTGCCCTGATTCTACCTAGCTGGCCCACTGCTGGCCAGAGCCAGTTCTTGTGAGCACTGTTCACCCTGCCCCTGTGTTCCTCCATGGACCTGCCACACCCAACCTGCTAGCCTTGGCAGGTGTCCCTCCATAATGGCTCCTACTCTGCCATACCCAATAGGCAGACTCTGTCAGGACCAGCAAATCCCCAAAGCAGCTCCCACCCTGCCATAACTGGCAGGTAGCTCATTTGAGACTAATACTCCTCCAAAACTGCTCCCACTCAGCCACACCCACAGCTAGCCTTGAACAGCTATGTGAACAATGAAATCTTGCCATCTGCAACAATGTGGATGGAACTGCAGGGTATTATGCTAAGTGGAGTCAGTCAGAGAAAAATATCATATGTTCTCACCCATATGTGGAATTTGAGAAACTTAACAGAAGACCATAGAGGAAGGGAAGGAAAAAAAAAAGTTACAAACTGAGAGGGACCCAAACCATAAGAGACTCTTAAATACAGAGAACAAACTTAGAGTTGATGTGGGGAAGGGGGGGGGGGGGCTGGGGAGGAGGGGTAAGTGGGTGATGGGCATGGAGGAGGAGGCCTTGTTGGGATGAGCACTGGGTGTTGCATTTAAGTGATGAATCATGGGACTCTACTCCTGAAGCCAAGAGCACACTACATACTCTGTATGTTAGTTAACTTGACAATTACTTATGAAAAAAAATGTGTCTTAATAAAAACAAAAACAGAAAAAATAGATAAAACAAAATTAATAAACCTTTGGTGAGACTTACCCAGAAAAAAAAAAGGACTCAAATAAAATCAGAAATGAAAGAGAAACTTATATCACAGAAATACTAAAGATTTTGACAGACCACTACAATTATACACCTGCAAACTGAACAACATGGAGGAAATGGATAAATTCCTAGAAACACACAACTTTCCACGACTGAATCAGGAAGAAATAGAACATCTGAACAGACCAATTATTAATAATGAAATTGAATCAGTAATCAAAAACCCCCAAAGAAACAAAAGTCCAGAACCAGACAGCTTCGTGGGTAAATTCTACCAAACATTTAAAGAAGAGCTAACACCTATCCTTTTCAAACTATTCCAAAAAAACTGAAGAGGAAGGAATGCTTCCAAATTCATTCTGAGAGTCCAGCATTAGTTCAGTACCAAACCAAAGATACTACAAAAAAAAAAAAAGAGGAAAGAAAGAAAATTAAAGGGCAATATCTTTCATGAACATAGATTCAAAAATTCTCAACAAAATGTTAGTAAACCAAATTCAATGACACATTTAATGGGTCATACCACAATCAAATGGGATTTATTCCAAGGATGCAAGGATGGTTCAATGTCTGCAAAAAACAATTAACGTGACATACCACATTAACAAAATGAAGGATAAAAACAATATGATCATTTCAACAAATGTAGAAAAAGTATTTGACAAAATTCAACACCATTTATGATAAAATCTCACAACAAATGGGTATACAGGCAATGTACCTCAACGTAATAAAGACTATATAGGACAAACCCAGAGCTAACATCATAATCACTAGTCATAGCAATGGGACAAGGGAAAAAAAGGACATCCAAACTGATAAGAAGAAAAACTGGGGCACCTGGGTGGCTCAGTCCATTAAATGTCCGATTCTTGATTTTGGCTCAGGTCATGATCTGATGGTTCATGAGATCGAGCCCCAAGTTGGGCTCCGTGCTGATAACGCTCAGCCTGCTTGGGATTCTCTCTCTCTCTCTCTCTCTCTCTCTCTCTCTCTCTCTCTCAAAAAAAAAGAAAAAAAAGTAAATAAACTTAAAAAAAAAAAGAAAGAAGAAAAACTGCCACTATTTGTAGATGACATGATACTATATATAGAAGACCTTAAAGACTCCAACAAAAAAACTATTAGAATTAACAAATGTCATTGAGGGATACAAAATTAATATACGGAAATTGGTTGTGTTTTTATTAGAATGAAATACCAGAAAAAGAATATAAAAAAACAATCCCATTTATAACTGCATCAAGAAGAATAACATATCTAGGAATAAATGTAACCAAGGAGGTGAAAGATCTGTACTCTGAACACTAGGAGACTCTTGGTTTCAGCTTAGGTCATGATCTCATGGTTCAGTTTGCAAGAGCAAACCCGGTGTTAGCTCTGCTCTACATTGACAGAACCTACTTGGGATTCTCTGCTCCCTCCCCTGCACATGTGCACTCTCTTTCTCTCTCTCTCAAGCAAAAAAAAAAAAAAACTTTCAAAAATACATAAAATTACTAAAGAATTAAAAAACTGAATACACAAAAAACGCAGTATTTTTTAAAAGACAGGAGACATTTGGGCACCTGGGTGGCTCCGTCAGTTAAGCCTCCAACTTCAACTCAGGTCATGATCTCATGGTTCGTGCATTAGGGCCCCATGTTGGGCTCTGTGCTGACAGCTCGCAGCCTGGAGCTTGCTTTGGATTCTGTGTCTCCCTCTCTCTGTCCACCCCCCCCACCCCCGCTCACACTCTGTTGGTCTGTCTGTCTCTCTCTCTCAAAAATAAATAAAGATTAAAAAATTTAAAAAAAAAGTCAGGAGACATTTAAAGGAAAAAACCAAATTTCTATATATGGAAGGTACTCTCAGAAAAACAAAACAAAACAAAACACCTCAATGGATATATTAAAGAGCAGAGCAGACATAATAGGGAATTCGTGAACCAAAAGAAAATCTAGAGAAAATTTTCCTGGAGGAAGTATGTAGTAAAGATCCTAAAAGAATGTTTCATTATAATCAGTATTTGCATGGTGATATGTACAGCTGAGAGCTGCCCAGAGCTACAGCTGCTCCCTTAATGGTGGGTTTGGAGAAAGACTAATTAGGTTAGATTTTCTTTTCTCCATTTCTTCTTCAGAATCAGCACTCTTTCCCTCTTTTCTCTCTCTCCAGATTTAGATCTCTCATCCAGTGGACACTGTCGTTAGAAACTGTGCATAATATCATTGTCAATGCTAAATAGTCAATGCCTCTCTGTGTGTCTATCAGCATGTGGATGCACATGTAAACACATTACATACACATCTGTCAATGGTATTATGTTTTGAAATATACACATACCTGCAAAATAACAATGCCTACCAGCAATTCCGATAATGGTGGAATATAGATTGGAAGCTAAGCATGAGTTCTAATCTGACTGGGACACAAAGCAGTTGTGTGACTGTGGTCAAGTCACAACAGCAGCTCTCTCATCTGTAAATTAAAAGGACTAAATTGAATAATTTCCAGGATCTCTTTCTATTCCATCCTCATACTGTTTATAACTTTAAGAAGCTAACAAGCTTCTTACCACTCATGTACTTTGTATTGTAGAACAGATCTCTGTGCAGAGCCTTGTTCTTACTTACAATAGCAAGTGAATAATCAGGCTTTCTGGGCTACAGCAGATGAGAAGCAATGATTGACAAGTAGAAAATGAGCAAGAAGGGGCTCCTTGAGTCAAATATACTAACAGCAGCTTAAAAAAAGGTGAGGGGTAGATAACTATAATAGCAAGGAAAAAGACCACAATATGAAACCTAAAAAAATGGCTTTTACTGTATCTGATCCATTTACTGTAGGATCAGATAGGTTTACACACCTCAACAGCCTTTGAAGGCGCCATTATATTACAACACTGACCAATAACTGACGTTGCTGATGACCTTGAGTAATCAAGAGGTTAGCTTATATGTTCAATATACCCTATGCAAAAGTGGGAAAGTATAAAATATACTTCAGAAAGATTCCCATAAAGAGGTTAAAAAATGGCAAAAGGGTTTTAGACACCTAGAACTTTATTTCATATGGACTCCTCATGTATGTGCATGCAATTATATAGAGAAATATCCATTCACGGTGTTATATACATGTTATATGCAAGGTACTATCAAGCGTCCCAAGAAAGGTCCACGAACTGCTTTTTGGAAACTTATAATCAAACACATAAATTGCTATAAACAATATACACAAAAAGGATGGTCAATCAACTATACAAAACAAATATATATTGATACAAAGTAGAAGCCTTATTATTAATACAGTCAGACTTCACATGGGGAATACTGCAGGTAAGACTGCTACAGGGTAGGGGAGGTGAAAATGGTCGTGAAGAGGGAGGCTTTCAAGAATCTACGGAGAGCTGGGAAAAGATCCATGGCAGGGAAGGAGTCAAATGATTCCCACGTGAGGGGAGAGGAGGTCATGCTGCCTACTGAACATGTGAGTCCATCACCCTCATGAGTCATCTGAGTTCAGATAGCCAGTTACTGACATGATAAGGCAAGTGTTGGACCATCAGAAGAGTTTAAGAGCTGAAAGGGAACTTTTCCACATTTGTGTGTCTGAACTCACAGACACACCACTTTTATAGGGACAAGGGTCATAGGGCAAAACTCCTCACCCCTGGAACACCCTACTTTACAAAAGAAGGAAGGAAAACCATCAAAGTGACTCCGAGAATGACTGGCAAGATTAAAGACTGAGAATATAATATAATTATAAGTTCTACAGATTACATTAAAGCAAATCATTGAAATGGAAAAATATTTTAATAGAAAACTGTCACATTTTGTCTTCTTAGTCAAATAACATAATCTAGTATGAATGGACAGAGAGGTAAATATAGATCTGATTATAAATGTATGCATTTAAACACTTCCCTAATGCTGTGTTCTTGAATTTCTATTTCGTTTAGAAGTTTTGAGTTAACAACTTTTATAATTACGTTTAGAATTAAGAGTCAGGAAATCACTTCAGCCTAATGTTCTCTAGAACTAGTCAAGTATTTCTAAATCTATTAGGTCCTTCAAAACAAAAGTTATTACTAGTATCTGCTATGTTCAGAAAGCTAGGATATTGACAGCTAACTTTAAATAAATATGCCATAAGAAATTTAAAAATTAAATTAATCTCAAAGTATTTTACAAAGTATTCACATCATCATTTCTTTAAGGGCCAAGATCCCTTATGGTGCAACGTGGCATACATGTTCAAGTATGAATCTCTAATATAAAGCATCATCTCTCCATCGTTTCTTAGTTTCCAGAGGGCAGGCATCATCTCAGATATACTGACATCATATCTTTCCCCCTCTTCCATTCTCTTCTTGCTAATAGTAATGCAGTTAACCCTTGAACAACATAGGTTTGAACTGTGCAAGTACACTTATATGTGGAATTTTTCCGACAAATACAGGAGAATATGACAAATAAATTTCCTTTGCTTATAATTTTCTTACTAACATTTTCTTTTCTAGAAGACTTATTATACAAATAACACATAATACATATAATCTACAAAATATGTGTTACTTGACTATTTATGTTATTAGTATGGTTTCTGGTTTACAGCAGGCTATTAGTAGATATGTTCTTGGGGAGTCAAAAGTTATATATGGATTTCTGACTCTGTGCCTCTAACCCCTGTGTTTGGGGGTCAACTGTATATACTCTTAGGCATAAAAGAAAGTTTTGTAAAATATGGTAAACAATCTTCCAGTTTCCATTCCACAGCTGCCAGAGCCAATTCCAAACATGTTTGATATGTAAAACCTCAAATGCTTTTTTAGACAGGTTAATCCTGAGAAAAGAGGAGAATATTCTTGCCTACGCGTGGAAAACAGTTTTTTACAGCCCTTTCCCCTGTTCTGGAAACAATAGACATTTACAGTTACTAGGGGGCTCGGTGTTATGTACAGATAAGAGCTTTCAAACAAGGAAAACAAGAGCAGAGTCACTAGTTCTTAATTAATCTAATTGTGGCGCAGCCTGATTATCAGAAGTAGCTATCTACTGGCCATAGCTGAGCAACCTACCAGCTGGCATCAACAGAGGCAGAATGTTCTCTTTGCTTTCTCCTGCATAGGGATTGACACTAGGAGGGGGCAAGCATTTCAAGTAACAGACTGAAGGGTGGGTGGGTGGGTGGGTGTGTGTCCAAGCAGGTTTGCACAAGCACAAATTTCAAACAAACTTGATGAAATCTCACCCTTACTAGAAACATTAGCAAATTACAAGAGTTGTAAATTTGACATTTTATCAAACAAATATGTTTCCTTTCCTATTGTTCTTCCCATTTCACATCTCATAAAAGTATTATAAGTAGAGAAATCGAGATGACACTGATAAGTAGGAAATAGTAAACTCTAGGCAGATAACCTAAGATTCGCTTAAGTTCTATAGATGAATAATTATTCAATAAGTTTAGGAAGATTCTATACCAGAGTAAGAGGTTTTACTAGGTCAAAGTAATGAGTGAGGCTGAATCCCTGCTAATAAAAACAAAGAATGCTGTCCTTAGTTTAGCTGTAATCCTGCCTATAAGCAAGAAAATGGGCTGAATGACCTTTTCAGTCTGAAGATTTATGATGAGATTCCATATAATTCTAAAACTAACGGTAAAATAAGAAGATAAAATGCCTGTGGTCCTAAGAAACATTCAGAAGAGTCATCAATCAGAATAGGGGCAGGGGGCTGGGGTTGTAATCACTGGTCAAAACAGCAGCCTAAGTGATAGATAGCTGGGAGTACAGATACACTGGGGTTGGAGGGGACACAGTGGATGAAAACAAGTACTGTATCTATACACACAGACATTATATAAATGTATAAATTTATAAACACACACACACACACACACACACACACACACACACAGCTAAGTTCAAAAGCCAGAAAGGAAACTGGGGTTCCATGGCAGTAGTGGAGCTTAAAGCCATGTATTACCCAAGGGTCACTATAAGAGATAGGATGGCAAA
The DNA here is from genome assembly GCF_018350175.1 of Felis catus. NCBI lineage: Eukaryota > Metazoa > Chordata > Mammalia > Carnivora > Felidae > Felis > Felis catus. The sequence continues at coordinate 75,630,880 of NC_058371.1, read as the reverse complement.
GGGGTTACAGGTTTGAACCTGGAAGGCAGACTACTGGGTTTGTATCTAGCTTCTCCACTTACTTTCTAATTGGGATGATGATGAGAACTGTCTGATATAGTTATTATGAGATTAAAAAAGGTTAACACATATGAAGAAAGCACCTCAAACAGTCCCTGCCACATACCATGCACTTGGTAAATGTCAGTTGATTTTACTACTATCATTATTGTTCACCAGGCGGAGAGGATACCAGATGTTGGCCACTTAAAGCCCCTCCCCCCTAACCCCCACCCCTGCCCTAGGAGCAAAAGTCGAGGTTGTGAGACACCTGGGGCAGGGAGATGGGAACCACAAAATCCTGGTCCAGGCAGAAAATGTTCTGTCACCAACTATAGGAGTGGATATGGAACAGGCCACCTGCCTCAAGGCCAAAGTGAAAAGAAAGTGTTGAGAAATCAGGGCCCCTGGACCTGTACCTAGCATGGGTGTGGCTTGAATGTTGGCACTATCCGAGCTGAGTGATATTCAGGAGCTGAACATGGAAACAGTTTGTTTAATAAAGCCCAATGGGCCTTGGTAGAGGCCGCCATGAATTCATCCCGCAGAGATACCTCCACAATGCAGGGTAGAGTCTTCAAGTGGAAAAATCATACTGAGTACTGAGCAGAATAAATAAAAACAAATCCACACCTAGACATGTCCTGGCTACAGCTATCAGAGAAAAAAATCAGATTACTTACAAAGGATGCAGACTTCTCATCAGCAATAATAGATGCCTGAGGACAATGGAATCATGTCTTCAGTGTGCTGAGGGGAAATAACTGTCAACTTAGAATTCTGTGCTATCATTCAAGAGCTAGAAACGACTGGAGGCACAGAAAAACTGAGAGACTGAATCACCCACAGACCCAGAATGCAAGGGATACTGACTCAGGCAGGAAAGAGCTCCAAAAAGGAGTGTGAGATGTAAGAAAGTGTTTGCTAGGAAAGGGAAAAACCAGATGGGAGATTCCTCAACCTTCCACAACCCAAACTAAAAACTTGCCTTTACAGATGGGTTGGAGGGACCATCTTCCGCGAGATTACAGACGGAAAGCTGTCCTTCTTCTTGTGCTCTGAAGATACTTCTTGCTTTCTCAGGAACCTGATTCTATCAATAATTTCCTCTTATCTATATGTTGCTCCTTTACAACTAACTTTTAGTTGTTTAACAATTTATTACAGGCAGGTATTTTGAAATAATTTATAATGAAAACCAGCAGCTCTTGCTGCCCTCACCCGCCAGTCCTGTTCCCTGGCAGCACCACTTTCAGATCTTTGAGCTGTCTTGTCATATTTATCTTCCTATTTTTAAGTAATATGCAGTGCCAGGGGACCTTTGGAAAAATCCATCACCTGCTGGCCAAGGCTGCTGGCCATTTGCCAAGTGACAATCCTTCCTTCATCTGGGAAAAAGACAGAGTTGATAGCTGTCCTAATGACACAGTGTTCTTGTTTTAGAACATGGAGCCCCAAGACTTGGCCAATTTCATTCCTACGAGATAATTTTTTTTTTTTTGTTTATTTATTTTGAGAGAGAGAGAGAGGGGGGGGGAGCGAGAGAGCGCGAGCGCGCAAGCAGGAGAGGTGCAGAGGGACAGGGAGGGAGAATCCCAAACAGGTTCTGCACTGTCAGCATGCGGCCCGACATGGGGCTCAAACCCACAAACCTGAGCCAAAACCAAAAGTCGGACGCCTGACTGAACCACCCAGGTGCCCCCCAGGAGATAATTTAAATAAAGTTATAAGGCAAGATATTTTGCAGTATTTTTATCTTACTTTGCCTCTTAGAATTTACCCATGCTTCCTATTTTACTACATTTCTATTCAGGAACAAAATATGCCACTCTTCAGTCCAATCCCATGGTAAGCTGAGTAATGTTAAAGTCCAAAAAGTCAAACTGGTAGGTAGGTAGGTCACTTCACCTCCAGGAAAGCACATACTCCCACGACATGCATAAATTTGGGTATGAATAATCTAGAATATAGATGAGCCTGTTCCTCCTAAAAGCATGGTAAGGATGGGAATCACAGGTAGGGAGTGTGGGGGGGAGTCTGTCACTATCTGGACTTTGGGAACAAAAAAGATATTTCACTAGCAGAAGGCTGAGAAACCAGCAGAGGTTAATATTTGATTACTTAATATTACTTTTACATAAAATTTCTTAATACGTCATTGAAAACCCTTTTGACTAATTTGTCTCTTGAGAACTCTAAATTTTTCACTCATTGCCTTATTTGTAAAAATTAAAAAAATAAAAAAATAAAAGCCAAAAAAACAAAAACAAAAACCAATCTACCAACTTAGGGCCTGGAAAGCAGAAAGGGGCCTCCCTGAATCTGTGACCAAAACTGTTCCTAGAGCATATTCTTATTTTTTTCTTGCCTTATCAATTTGAAATGTGACTTCTGATAATGGTAGATAAGAATTTAGTTCTTTTATTTCCCCAAATCCTAGTTATATCAGCTTTTGTTAAATCAGTAGTTTGTTCTTCTATTATTATTAAGTAAATGGGTTTCTTGGCTAAGCTGGTAAGTGTACTATGATCACATTTCCTTTCTTGAACGCTGTGTTTTTTCTGGAGTTGACGAGTCTTTATTTCATTATTTGCTTCATATTTTTCACTTTACTTATTGCTTATTATTCTCAAAGACTCTATATGTAAAATCTTGTATCTACACAAACATTAGATATTTGCTATTCCCACCCAGCTACCCATTCTTTCTCGAAATGGCTCTGTTCTGGAGCCATCCATCCTGCTGTCCCACCAGATTCCCTGGGGCCTGCTGCAGGGCTGGCAATCTGGAACCTCTCCATTACTCCAGTAGGTTTTCATGATAGTAAAAGGCCAAGTTTTTGAGAACCTGTCTGAAAATATTATTATTCTACTGTCACAGTTGATAGTGGATACAGAATTCTAAATTAGAACCATTTTTTTCTAAGATTTTTTTTAAGATACCATTTCATTCTCTTCCAGTTTTAAGCACTGCTTCTAAGAATTCTGATGACTTTATGGGGTGCCTGGGTGGCCCAGTCCGTTAAGCATCTGACTCTTGATCTTGGCTCACATCATGATCCCACGGTTTGTGAGTTTGAGCCCTGCCTTGGGCTGTATGCTGACAGCAAGGAGCCTGCTTAGAATTCTTTCTCTTTCTCTCTCTGCCCCTCTCCCACTCATTCTCTTTCTCTCTCTCTCAAAATAAATAAACCTTTAAAAATTAAAAAAAAATAGAAGTCTGATGACTTTATGATTCCCAGTCCTTTGCACGTGACCTTTCTTTTCTTTTTTATGTAAGTTCCAGTATCTTACCTCTATTCCAGGCGTTCCTACACTTCACGATGACATGCCTATATGTGAGACTCTTTTTGTTCCTCGCACTGGGTCCTTGGCAGGCCCTTCCCATTTGAAGATTCAGGTCCTTCCGTTCTGGGAAATTAATCTGTGTTATTTGATAGTTTCTTCTTGTCTATGGTCTCTCTTCTGTCTCCTGGAACTTCTATGAATCAGATGTTGGGCATCCTAGACTGATTCTCTAATCTTCTAATTTTATCCCCAACTGTCCAGTTCACTGTATTTGTGTTACACTTTTTGGAAGATTTTCTTAACTTTATCTTCTAACTCCTCTGGATTTCTTTGTCATCATAATTTTAATTTCTTGGAGCTTTAGTTCTGATTATTTTTAAAAAGTACTATCATGCTCTTATCTCAAAGGTGCAGCTACCTTTTTTATCTGAGGATATTTATAAAAGCTTTTAATTTTTAAGGTATTCTTTTACCCTATGCATTATCTGCTGCCTCTTATTTCTTTTAGTCTTTTTATTTGGGGCTGTCTCCATTATGTAGGAGAATCTCCTCAAAAGTCTAGTGATTTTTGGCCATCCGTCTGTATTTTGAAGTAGGGTACTAAAATGCTGATTACAAGTTCAACGTAAGTATCCAGGACTTGTTGACCGGTGGCCTGCATTCTAGGATGATCAGGTGACCAGGCAGTTTTGTTTATAGAGACCCCTACCACTCCAAATTTCAGTATCTGAAGCTCTTCATTCCAGGGACATGTAATCTCCAAACAAGTTTCTGCAAATTCCTGCTTGGGGAAGGGGAGTGATGGCTATACAAGGTTGCCTGAGGTCCCCAAACAGTGTAGAGAAAAGCACTGGGCAGGCCCTGGAGTCTAGAGTGTAGGCAATCTCTAACATCAGTGCCTTTCCTCTGCCTGGGGTCCCAGGGAGAATGTGTTACCAGTTGAATTTTTCCTAAAACTATAGATTTCTGTGGGGAGTGGGGCAGCTACAGAGGGTCAGGGGAAAGGACGTTAAGTCTAACTGCTCCATATCCAGACTCAGAATCAATCCCTTGTTTCCACCTCTCCTTGGCCCTCCACAATAATTAAGGATCCCATATCCTGACCACTTCTGAGGCTACGAAGGGCATGCCGTCTCACTCCTCACTACCGGCCCTTTCTTGGGTTATACTTAATTCAGCTCTGCTAAGTCAGTCCCTCCTCCATCTACCATCTCTCATGTATTCTGGTCTCCCACTCTCTTATAGGTTTATAACTTTTAAATTCTTTTACTGTAATTTCAGTGGGGTTTCTTTGGGGTAGGGAGAGAGACCGATTACAATGCATATGTTCAAGCCTCTTTAACTGTTTTTAGCTCTTCTTCATTGGTTCCTCATCAGCATTTTTAAAAATTTTATTTTATTGCAGTAAGAATACTTATGATGAAATCTACCTTCTTAATACAGTTTTTAAGTATGGAATATCTTATTGTTGACTATAAGTCATACGTATTTAAGTATTCTCAAATCTCTCCAATATTAAGAAAAACAGGACTAATAAAAATTTTGCCCTTGATTTCATGTCTGCTTTCACCCACTTAAATGTCCAAACACCTTCACTGTTTTCTTGCTATGCTTATCACTGGGCAAGCACCTTCTTCTTTGGTGTATAGCAAGAAGTCTTTCAAAGCATGTTGACATTTTAGTTATTTTAAATTGTCTCTAATATTTGACCATATTTAGCCACAAATGAAAGCCTATTTATAGAAAACATACCTATCTGCAAATAGATCTATTTCTAAATGTGAACTATAATAAATACTTTGTTGGATTCTGTATTCCCAGCTGCAAAAACCTAGAAAGAAATCAGAAGTTATGTGTAGCCTCTTGATAATGAACTACCATATGGTGAAAAAAAGTTTTGAGCTCAGAAGGAAAAAAAGGAGAGGTGTTATGATGACCTGCTTTCCATTTCACTTGTCTGAACAGATATTACTCTATTTCTACTATATCTGCATCTCTGCCCAAACAGGAACTCATACGTTTGTAACTGACAAATTGTCTCTTCCCAAACAAAAATTATTTTTCCACAGACAGACACTCTAAGTCAGAGGGAGGGAGGGACAGGCATCCCTTTATCTGTCTTTCCTCCAGAAAGACCCAACAGCAAATCAAAGGTGAGCCTGGATAGGGTTTGCAGGGATGGGAGTCCTCCACAACAAAAAGCACAGGAGACACTGCCCAGTAGAATCAAAGCACTGGGTATAGCAGGCACATTGGAGGCATTGCCCATAACCTTCTACTCTGGACAGTGACTCTGAGAAAAGTAAACCTCCATCTCTGCAAGTCTGCCAATGGTCACATCAACCAGCTTTCACTTGTATTCACATGTTAGTGCAGAATTCACCCATCCTTCCCTCTCCCTGTCAGTTCCCACCACCTATCTATACACACTCCCTCCAAGGATGGCAGGAAATCCCACACCCAGTGGATATTGTATGTCCCGCACAGACTATGATTTATTGATTACCTCAAATATTCATATTGTTCCTTCCATCCTTTTCTTAAAAATCCAGTTAACTGTATGAAACTATATGATAACAATCTTGCTGACTGAGTACACTGGACCTAGTCATTCCCTGGGTTTAAGTGAAAGTGAGTAAATAAGTAGTTAATTCAATGTATACTGTGGTTGACTTTTTCTACTATTGACCACTTAATTTTCAATAATCACAATCATTATGAACCTTACACTATAATATCATGTGACATATGTTGTTTTCCGTGACCAGACTCCTTCTCCTCCTTCATTTACCTAACTCCTATCTGGCTTCTCAGATACCTCAGACACCACCTGTTTCAACAAGCTTTCCAATCATACTCATACCCCAATTTCTCACAATAATCCTTCTCTTACAAAATTAGATGTCCCCACTCTGGGTTCCAAAACCATGTCCTTCATATCACCTTCACAGGCATAATCACATAGTACTCTACTTGTTTATAAGACACTTCTCCCCACCTAGTCTTTAAACTCCTCAAAGGCAAGGAATGCCCCTCATCTTTATGTTCCAGTTCATAGCACAGGGTCTGGTATTTAGTAGACATTTTAAAATGTGTGTGAAATGAGTGAATACATGTATGAATAAATGGATGACATTTAGATTTAGAAACAGAATTACAGAGATGGGTCTTTAGAAAACATTTAGTTCATCCTACTTCACTCCAAATCCCTAAACAAGTACTTTCTAAGAATTGTGCCAAGATGTTAAAACAAGGAAATCATTATCTATGTCCAATAAAACATAAGCATTTTCTAATGAAATATGATTAAACAAAAACCTTACCGGCAGAGTTCCAGGCAGAGATGCATCAAAAAAAGATACCAAAGAATTGGGAGGTGCTGCAAAGTGGACTTGAGATCCAGAGAAGAGTTTAGAGTTGGAGGCAATCTGGGCATGAATTTCCAAACCTACCACAGCTGCCCATTTGTGTTCACTAAAGAGAAAAAAATAATGGTTAAGAAGTAGTTGGATCTGCAACTATGCATGAATTTCTACAACCCTAAACCATATGTATTAATTTCATATTTTTTAACTTACTAAAATTTTAGATCCTTATATTTAAAAATATGTCATATTGTGTTGATCACTGAATCAAAAGCAATCCATAGTGAACATCTACAAGACCAGCAAGATAAAATGCATTTACAACATGGCATAAGGAAACTCATTGTACAGAGGAAGGTGATGAAGAAACAATTTGGCATCCTGAAACAATTTAGAAATGGGTATCACGTGACATCTGCTTGGCTGACTTCAGTGAAAAGCAGCATTTTCTACATTAACTGTCTTTCCCCAATTAATGACTCAGTAAATGAAAGCTGATCTTGCAAATATTTTAGAATTAACATAAACATTATGCTTTTACTTCTAGAGAAATAATGATAAATAAATAGTCGTATATCTTATTTAAAAAGGAAAGGAAATTCTCCATCATGCAATGGCTTGCAAGTAAAATGGTAAGAGTGACACAGATATAATAAATCATCACTAAATCATACTCTTCCTGGGAATTTTGTGCAAATGAGAACATTAAACTGTAAGATGTGGCTTTGTTTTTTTTCTCAATTCCCCAGATACAGTTTCAGGTTCCTGTTTGTTTATGCTTGATTGCTATCAAAATCTAAGAAGCTGTTAAATGCTATAATAATCTCTATCTGGCCACTCCTACTCTATTGGGTCTATATGAACATTCCATACACAAATCTCTCCAGGTTCTTGTAAGTGTGCTTATTCCTTCTGAAATCATACATCCTGGACAATGCATGTTTACACATACTCCTCCCATGTTCTGTTCCTATTCTGCTTTGCTCCCATGCAATTTCCTATATTATCTAGGTTTTTGTTTGCATGTATTGGGTTTTGTTCCAATCATTTCAACACAAGTTCTCTATCTATAGTACTGTGAGAAGATTAAGTCCTTCCTTTTAAAGTTTGGAAGCGCTGCCTGCTACTGAGAGGAATTAAATGAAAAACTCATCAGAAAGTCTGCATTTGCGAAAACATTACTCAAAAGTTTTTTTTTTTTTTTTAAGTTTCATTACATGACAGAAAAAATACTTTCCATTTACAGTCGGACGATCTAATTTATAAAAGGAATAGAAGTTGAACGTTTCTGGACATTTTCCTTCTGTCGCTCCAACAGAAAAGCAAATATAATGCCAACTTAACTGTCTCAAAGGATACAGTGATTACCAAACACGTGCCTTCTGTTTCTGTATTTAAAAAGAAACTACTTAAGTCTTATAAAGTATAAACAGCTGTTTAGAGGCTATTTAACAAACGAAGCAAAGCTCTCTAATCAGAAGGAAGATCTCTTGTATTGGCTGCATCCTCCTAGGTCTAGAAAACGTTCAACATTAAACACCTCCACAGATAGGTGGAGTTTTCTGACAATATTAAGCCACCACCATCCAGAGCTTGTAGGTAAAGGATCCCTCTCTACTTTGAAAACACTTCTCCCACAGTAGCGCTAAATAAATGTCAGCTAAATAAGATCCCGCTTATTGTCACGGACCCCACTGGTAGTGCTATTAGTAAAGTGACTGAATCCACACTTCGGTGTGTGTAGTTTTACATTCAAGAAAACACCTGAGATTTTACACTCGCGAATTCCTCAAATATGCTTATCTATTTGATGATTTAGTGCGGAGACGAGGCTGACAGAGGGCTCGTGTTGCTCTTTCATTTAGGTTTCAGGTTACAGTCCAACCCCCCCGCCCACAAAACGCCTAGACTGAAGCCAGGCTGTAGTGGCCACCACCTCCCCACTCCGGCATTTCCACTTCACACCTAAGTGGGCAGTAATGGTATGAAATAGTATACCCTTTCCTTGACTTCTGGGCCGTGAGGAGGGGCTGCTGAGCCACGAAGCTCTGTCCCCTTTTCCCGCTGGACGTGAACCCAGTCGCGGCCCCTCTTCCGTGGCGAGAACCGCTGTCAATGCAGGCTAAAGCCCAACACCTTCCAAGGCAGCGCCCGCGCAGCATGGGCGCCGCCATTGCCCCGCCAGAGTCCTTGTCAGGTGACACAGCTTTCCTCTGCCGCGAGGCTCTCTGGGAAGCGTAGTTCTAGAAATGGATAAAACGCCTTAGCCTCACACCGGAAGACTACTATTCCCAGTGAGCACTGCTACTCGAAGGCTGCCGGAACTCTGGCGGGGAGGGGAGGGAAGGAGAACTAGAGGAGAGGGTGGGAGGGTTTCTGGGTCGGGAGGTGTGACTCCTCCTAGCGGGGAGTTGGAGAGGTTTGTGGCTGGGAGTGCCTAGATGAGTTTGAGTAAGAGCAGGTGGTGCTGGAGATCCAAAGGTAAGAAACCTGGCGGGATCTTATACCTCAGTTAACCTTAACAGCTGAAGTAAATGAACTTGACATCTCCGCGAAGACTTCCTGAGGTTCCAAACTCACTCAGTTATTTTCTCTATTTACTCTGCCCGTTCACACACTAATTTGTGCATTAATGCTACGAATACTCACTTGGGTGCCTACTTATATGCCAGGCACAGTTCTTAGGCACTGACGATACAGGAACGAGGAAGACATTTACGTCCACTATTCTCGTGGGACTTACGTTATTGGGAGAGGAGCTATACAGAAAAGTTAATGAAACTAGGATACTTTCATGTAGGTAATAAGTGCTGTATTTAAGGAGAGGTGCTTGGAGACAAACAGACCTAGATTGTACCTTCAGGTACATTTTTATTTTCCTTTTTGTTCTTGCTGAGTATTTGAAACACTTTTTCTTACATGAGAAAAAGCCTTAATAGATACCATCATCCCAAAGGACTTCTTTGAAACTCAAACCCTTTCTGAAACTCTCACTGATTTCTTGTGTTTGAGCACACAATTCAGCCATTCTGTATTATTCACCCTATTTTAATTCTCTATATAGTGCTTATTATGACTATCTGATGTTTATCTTCTGTCTCCACAAGCTCCTTGAGAATGGGGAATTTGTCTTATTCAACAAAGTGTTTTCAGAGTACAAAGTAGACCCCTTAAAAATATTTGTTGAATGAAGCAGTGCAGTGTGGGAAATGTGTTTGACAAAGAATGGAGTGGATGCCCTTTAGAGTAGGAGTTGTTTAGAAGGGAGATGATGAAATAGTGTGGTGGTGGAGGCAAAGAGAAATTGACCTATGTGAGATAGATTTAGGAGGTAAGACTGAAGGACTTGGTGATGGATTAGATATGGTGGTGATAGAATAGGTGGGGTCAAGTAACTCCTGAATTTCTGGCTTGTGAAAACGGATGGCTGGTGGAGTTATTCACTGAGATAAAGAAACTAGAAAAGAAATAGGTTTGCAGGAAAACATGATTTTGGTTGCCTTGGAGACATACAAGAGGAGAAGTCAAGTAGGCATCATGGATGCGTGACTTTGAGTATGGAGCAGGGAAAAAGCTGCATACTCTGCATACCTCCCACTGGTAGATTTTCAATTATTGATAAATAACCTATTGATTAGACAGCTTTAACCTATGATCCATTTCCACCAATACTTTTGTACAACTGTGGTATTTTATGCAGTTTAATCCCTCTTTGGAGGCAATTTTAGTCATTCTCTTCAAAATGTCATTATTTACTTTTTCCATCTTTTCTGTTTTTCACCCATATCATTGATCCAAATTGCTACACTGGAAGTATGTATTCATGACCAAAATGAAAATGAGAGAAATGACAGAGACTGCAAAGTAGAGGAATAGATTTGTTCCAAAATTCATGGTTAATTATTGACCTATCAGGTTCAGATCACTCTTCAGATTCATTAGTATCTCTCCTTTGAATTTCCATATTGCCCACCTTTTCTTTAGGTAAGTTTGTTTTCTCTTTCTCACTTAGTGCCTCAGATTTTTCTGGCCTAGATGGGGTGTCAGGGCAGTTGCTTCTGATCACAGCATGGTTCCATCCTTGATAGGAATGTAGAGGAAAGGGGAATCCTGTATCTCAGAAGTGAGCACAGGCATCTTTTAGCAAAAGAACAGCAGGATCCTTGCTACCTTACCACTGGTAATGAGCATACTTAGGCAATTCATTCCCTAACACGAAGTGTTGGGGGTGTTTTGAGAACTACCATAAGAGAGAGCAGCACACTACTAGTGAAAATACTCATTTTGTGGGCAAAATGCACATCTTTGTTTAGGAAGCAGTATTATACAGTGATAGCATGTCACTTCAGAGGCTCCTGCCCTGCCACTAGAGGGAGAGAAAATCCTCTGCATGCAAGTATATTTGATTCCTTTCACAAATGGAAACCTTCCAGTCGGATGCATATTACATAGCCCTTTCAAAATCCTACAAGAGCGATGGTTCCCTTCTCCCCCAAGATTATGTGTCATTTCCAGAAGTGCCCATTGGTTTCCTCAAGCGTGGTCTGGTGTCTAGGAGGGCACTGTTTTCCAAGCACCCCTCCTGTTAGTCAGGTGCTCCTTAGTTAGTAGGTGCTCCCACCCAACCCCCTACCATGGGACCATTTCTTACCTTCCTCCTGCATGCCAAATCTGTTATCTGTCAGAACTCTTACTGACAGCACTCTAGCAGAGAGAGCTATTTTGGTTCCACCAAAAAGGTGGCTGTCATCTGGAAGACAGAGATTTTCATTTTCAAGAAGCTCAGAAGGTAGCAGGACAGGGTTTCTAGCAAAAACATTTTCTTAGGGAGAGTTTCTCAGCTCTTACTTTATTCACATAATTGACACAGTACAAATAAATTTAGAACAAGTTTTAAAAAAGATATGTAAGCCAGAGCAGGATTTTTGAGTTGTTACTTATAAATGGCAATAGTTAGAAAGTATGTCTAAAATAGCATGCTTGGTTTTGTTTAGTATTCTTCAGAGAGTCTTTGAATGTCAGAGTTGGATCAGACTGGCTTACCCCTGGGTTTGACTCAAAATCTCCAGGTATCTATATAAACACGTTGATTTTTTACACGCAGATCATCACCCCCAAATCTAAGTTGTGTTTGACTGTAATCACTCCCTTTCTCATCCTTCTGTTGGTTTGGGATGAGGGAAATGGTGTGAAAACATGGTGTCCCAGGATTTATGACTGCATGACTAACATGGGTACAATGTGAGAGGATGGTGCAAGTGGTTCTAATTTTTTAGAACCACTTGCATCATTTTCACAATGAAGTAAACGATTTTAATGGAAACATTAAAATTCCAAGGAAAATTTAAAGGAGGTAGTTTCCACTATTCACTTTGATAATGTATCACAGCAATGTATCTCAAAATTTCTTTGTATATAATTTTGAAACTTAAAGTTGTGTTAACCAGTTTATTCTTTGATAACGACTTTTCCCCGTGGAAACAAAACAGTGCTTTAAAGGCGTTTAGCAGACTGATAAACGAAATGCCCCTTGTTGTCTAACGGAGCTGGCTGTAGTATTTCTTAACACAGTTGTGAGTTTAGTTCCTCTGTGGGACTGTTAGTTTCTATCTGTTCTATGGCTATAGTGCCCAGCCTGCTCTCTTAAATTTTGTGTTATGTGGTAAGGAGGAAGGGTAGCTAGGTAAGTATAAATTCTCTAAGGAAAAAAATATAACTTAGAATGATGTACATATGACAGAAATTGACAGCATTATTTTCATGTAAGAAGAACACTGGCACGAGAAGGAAGAAGTCCTGTTTTTGAAAAGACATTCTGAAAATAGAAGTTTCCTTCTTAGAAAAACCACATTTTAAGATCCAGTTAGGTGTCATTAGGGGAAGAAGAAAGACAGGGAATAGGTACATGCTGGACAATTGGGAGAACAGGATTCATTTCCTTTTATTTTTACCATTAAGTCTTGATTCTGATAAAATACTGATGTGAAAGGAACAATTGCTTTCTCTAGAAGATTGCTTCAGGGCAAAGAAATCTATAACTTTTTCTTCTTTTCCAAGACAGGGAAATAGAACACCCTGTCCAATGTCTTTGTAGAGATGAAGTGCCATCTGGGGAAGATGAGTCTAGAGCATAGCTGCTAATAGGCTTGCCTGGCCCATAAACTGTAATCTCTCCACTGGCTTTCCTTGTTTCTGGTCTCAAGGGACGGTTTGCTGTTTCCCCCGTCCTTTTCTAGAAATCTGACTAATCCTGGAAGCAAAGAGAAATTATGTGTAAGAAAGAAGTTCCACCTCTACATATCCCCATGACTCACCATTTACTTGAGAGAAGAGACTCCTGAGTCACAAGTAATGGGTAGTAGAACATGTTAAACACTGTGTCCCTGTAAACTATGTTCGGCATGTGGTAAGATTCCTGCTATGCACTAAGAAGCTGTCTCTTTTCTGTTTTGAAATTGGGTCTTTACCCTTCAAAGTTGCAGAGCTTATACACACACACACACACACACACACACACACACACACACACACACTGAGTAATATCTTATTTCCAGATCATGTACCTATAATGATGAACAGCTTTTAAATTTCAAAACAGATGATTTTTTTTTGTATGTCAGATGGTTCTCTTGATTTTAAGTCTGAAGATTTCAAGGAGTAAAGTATGAATTTTAAGAACTACTCCACCAAAGACACAGGAGCTCTGATGACAATTTTCCCTGAGTGAATGAAATCCTACTTGCTAATCGAAGGGAAGACGTATCAGACTCCACCAGGGTGGTATAGAAGGGAACAGAAAGGCTTATCTTACACATCCTGCCAGGTAATCCGTGTCATTACCTGTGAGTATCTGGACTGGGATCTCTACATCTAGGCTGCCCTTGAACCAAGAATAGATGGGCTGCACAAAGCAATAAAAGCTGAAGTCTTGTTGGTGGCAGAGCCTTCAGGGCTCGCCACGGTTTAATGTATGGCCATTGAGAGGAGATTTAGTGCTCCATGAAGAGGTGCCAGATTGAATTAAAATCAAGCAGCTCAATTCAAACACATTAGCAATCAAATGATACAACTACTGAGATAAATGCAAAGAGAGAGACAGAAAAAAAAAAATCCAGTGATTCATGAATACTAATTAAAGAGGGAAAGACCAACATAGACATTATTCTTGTCTCGTTGGAGTCCGACTCTAGATTTTAATTCACCAGTAAGATTCGATAATTTGACCCAACAGTGATTTCAGGTTGATGCTGATTCCACACTTAGACCAGCTTTGTTACTAAAAGGTATTTTCACCCCTTCCATACGTAGTAAAAGTGAAAAGAGATGATACTAAAAATGGGGCTGGATGCCACGTTTTTCAAAAGGCAAAGGAAATCAAGATTATATAAAATGCCACTCTAGCAAATAACAAGCCTAATATTCTGTGTTCCTTCTCTAAGCTATTATCTTTATTTTGGCTGCCATAGGACATTGATACGGTATTTCTGGGAAACATTTTGCAGTGATTCAGAGCCTGTGATTTTAAAAACTTTATATAGATTTATTCAATAAATGCATTACCTTCTATTTGCCACACTGAAACTCACATAATCTGTTGAAATGTTCTCACAATTTATGGGGGTCAGTTTGACATTTTACAGTCTCTCAGAGTTTAGTGTCCTTAGCAGATGCCAAAATGAAGACTCTTGAGTTTAGGAAAGAAAATAATTCGTCTTGCTTAGTTGTCCAGACTAGCAACCATTTTAGGTGCCTGGGGCCTTTCTCTTGGGATCTATGACAAGAGGACATTCTGCTATGTAACAACCTCCCTTAGAGCAATTTTGTTTTCTAGAATAGTAGCTCACTTCCCTAAGGAAAACCAATATTTTGCTGTTGGCCTACATTGTTTATTGTTTTTTTTTTTTTTTTTTAGAAACTTCAACTGGACTTTTCCTTATGCTCCTGTGTTCTCTTTCCCCAACAGAGATCTAAGGTGTCACTTATTTCAAAGTGATAATATCCATTTGTATTGGTTCTATTGTGCAGTGGATCACATGAACTGTGCTTCTTACTGTGTAATAGTCATTGTCCATGGAGTTGAAAAGTAAAATTGAGTATTTATATGTCTTGTGTTAGATTTCTATGGCACCTTTGACTCAAATGTTGTATTTACTCTTTCTTCTTTCAAAAGTGCTGTTATTTATTTTTGCTTGTCAAAAAACAGCAAGTGTGGAAGTGATAATTTTCACTCTGAAATACAATGTTGCAAGACAGGTCAAATTACGGAAAATCAATTAGTTTTTATTACAAGAGTCCTGTATCTGAGGTCCTATTTTGTCTCTAGATACCATAGCTAATGTCTGATCCTCTCCAAAGCAAATGTTAGGAGAAAACCACCCAAGATTTTTTTTTTCTAAAGCAAAAAACAGATGAGGCCTAGGCATTTAATCTTGGTTAATGAAGATAGAGGCAGAAATAATTCCTCCTCTTCCTATACTTTAAAACCACGGACTCTTGAAAGAAGTTATCATTTACTTTCTGAGGCCTAAAATTTCCAAATACTACAACTGCTATATCCTACGATCTATGCCTTTTGATAGAAGATAAAGGCTATAATGTTCCCCAGGCTTGTGGTTTCATATATGTCTCATCACATCAAGAATTCTTTCTTCTCTGTTATCCTCTGATATAAAATAAACTAATAAGGTCAGTTAGACAAACATATCTAGGCCTTAAGTTTTCATTATTTCATTATTGTTATGTTTTCATAGATTTACAGTTGAACATGCCTTTCTACCAAGATAAAGGTTGCCCCCAAATTCCCCTTCCTTTTCTTTCAGGTTTTAGGAGGACAGCTTTTGTCTCAAAGATTTATTTTGATGTCAGATAACTTATTATATTGCACCTGGGGAAACTAAATAGCTCTAAAAACAGGAGCACCATAGCACCGAAGATGTTTAAAGGTAAAGAGCATTAATTTTTGATTTCAGAATATCAGTGCTTCCATTTTCCCCACTATAGAACAGGGAAGCCATAATCAACAAAGTTTTCAATTAGCATTGACTTGCACTTAAAGCACAGATGTAGGAGAATCATTTTTAAAGAGTTGTTACACAACATAAAACTTGTAGTAAGTCAAGTTAGAACTCCTGTGTTATCTAGGGCCTACAATTAATTTTAAAAAATCAAAACTCTGTTAAAAATAGCTTTGTATATTGAATTCCAGCATGGCACTGCTTTTTGTAGGGCCATTTCTGTAAAATGCAAGTTTATTTATAGATTGCAAGTGATTCAAAGATGTTACAATATAAAAGGAAATGATACTCTAGAGTCTTTGTTCAGGGCTGTTTGGGGCTCTCTTAGAATGCCTAACTCACTCAGAGGATTGCTTTTAATCTTCAGAAGCAAAAGGAATTTCATAAATTAAAATTGTTGGCCAGATGGAATTTCCTGATTAATTTTTTAGTGTTTGGTGTTAAACATAATAATGAAAGGAAGAGTGCTAAGAGTAAACCCAATTAACATTTCATAAAATTTATTGCTCTAGATGGCTTACCCTTTATTTTTATGGTTTCCAACTACTGTCTTCCCGGACAGCCTGACTACCTGGAAAAACTGAGCATGGCCAACTTACTTCCTCCTTCTCTTCCCTTCCTTTCTTTTATTCTTTATTCAACTTCCTTCTCTCATTTATTCTCCATGTATTCCTTGAGTCCTTACAAGACTACAGGCATCATTCCAGGGCTTCCTTTGTCCTATTCTTTATGGATCCTGTAGAAAGAATATTTTTAGCAGTCTAGTAGCAAGTCATTGCTGCTATAATGGTGTCACTGTTGTTGAACAAGAGACTCTTCATTCCATCTGTAATCATACACACGAACTCATAGTTTCATAAAACCAGTCTTTATGAAATGAAAGCAAAGGTGGACATTCTCCCTGCATTTTTTCTTTAAGATTATTTTCAGCTTTACTGAGGTTTAATTAACAAAAATATTGTAAGATGTTTAAAGTGTATGACATGATGATTTGATACACACATACACTGTGAAAGGATTTCTACAATTGAGTTAATTAACACATCCCATCATCTCACATATTTACCTTTTTTTTCTTTTTTTGGTGAGAACATTAAGTTCTATATTCTTAGCAAATTTAAATTCTATAATATACCATGTTATGTATTAGATCCTCAATTTTGTTCATATTGTAACTGAAAGTTGGTAGCCTTTTACCAACCTATCCCAATTTCCAATCCCACCCCAACCCCTTGGCAATCCCTTTTCTATCTCTGTGGCTGTGAATTCAACTTTTTTTTTTTATATTCCACATTTAAGTGATATCACACAGCATTTGTCTTTTTTTTTTGTCTGGTTTATTACACTTAGCATAATGCCCTCCAGTTTCATCCACGTTGTTGCAAATGGCAAGATCCAATTCTTTTCGTTTTATGGTTGAATAATATTTCAGTGTGTGTGTGTGTGTGTGTGTGTGTGTGTGTGTGTGTGTGTGCATATATATACAAACTGCGTTTCCTTTATCCATTCATGGATATTTCCGTACCTGTCCTACTAGACTGAGATTTTTGAGTACAAGTACCATATCTTTCATGTTTCATGCCCTTTAAGTTCTCAGAACTCTGTTAGCTGTACTGGCCACCATTTACCCATTGATCCTAGGGTTATTTCCCACTCACACCATTCATATGACTCTGTTAGGAATTGCCAAGCTGAGCTAGAATTCCATGTCACGGCTGGCTACATAATTTGGGGCATCCAGTGCAAAATTAAAATGTAGAATTCGTTGATTAAAACTTATTAGGAATTTCTAGATGGAAACAGCAAAGCATTAAGCCAAGCATGGAATCCTTCTAAGCACAGATCCCTGTGTCACGGCACAGTCTGCATGCACATGAAGCTGGCCTGCTACACACACACACACACACACACACACACACACACACACACACACACACAGCTACGGCTTATTTGACCTGAGGAAAGGAATATCTGACCCAAGTAAGTTCAATCAGAGTCCTTTCCTGCTTTATTTGTTTCTTTGTAACTAGAGAACTAAGAGAAGAAGTTTGTCCTAATTGGTTAAAACTGAGCACCTATCAGAAGTCTTGTTTCCAGCCATGTGAAGAAAGTCATTGATGTGCTAAACATACATTCCTCCATCCTATCTCAGACATGTGCAGGAGAATTTTGTAAATATGCAAGTTATCATCTAAAATCCTGTTGGCCTGATAGTGTCCCCGCACCCCTGCAACTTACTATCCATTAGCCTTGAGTTTCAAGAGGTTGGATCACATGACCTCTTGAGCATTTTCAAGATCTAGAATTCTCTGGGTCTATAATCAGATTCTATCAGATTGACTTCCTCTATAACCATAATGAGTAGAAATACAGAAAATCTCCTGATTACTCATTTTTCTCAGTCGGTTCATAGAACAGCCATTTGTTTAGACCTTGACAGTATGGTGACCCCTTGAGATAGAAAAAAACCTTTCCCTTAAGGCTGGCCATTAGCCAAGGCAATTTTGCAGCAAGGTGATTTTGAGTGCTCCCTTGGAGGGAAAATCACTTAGGTCTAAGCAAAGAAGACCTCATACCCCAGGGAACATCTGTCTCCACATTTCAGTCTCTCCTTTTCCCAGTAGTATAACTCCAAAGAATTTTCTCAAAGAAGATTCACAAAAACACTAGCAAATGAAGAAATATTGGCTCCTGGAAGACCTCTTCTTCTGGGAGCTAGTTTTAAAGAGTATCTTTAGGGCCAGGGCACAGTTATCTTCCTAGGACTGGGGTCTGGCTTTTGTTTTTTCTGAATTTTTTTCTATCACTGTATTAGTCAGACTCTTCAAGGAAAGAAACAATGATCAATATTAAATGAAGGCTGTAGATGAAGTTTAAATTGAACAAGTAGTTCACAAACACACTCACACAGAAGCTTAGGGTACACTTAGCTGGATTTACTGCGCTATCTCAACTATTTTAAAACAGAAATGTGTATAGATTGAAATCTGTTCCAATGAGAAATAAGTCATTTCTGAAACATCCAAGAATGTAGGGTCCTAGATACGGAACAGCTTGTTGCAGAATGATATTTAAGCAGGTTGTCATTCTTAGGAAGACTCTTCTGTTTATGTCACCCTTTGCAAATTTGTAGGTGAAGATGCTAGAACCCATCATGGTGAAAATTTGTATTTTCACAGTGTCTACCAAGATCTACCCAGATCTTTTTTTTCCCCCTAATCATGGCTGGTTAATAACCAGAGCCCTGCTTCTGTGCACTGCCTCAGAGGTGAGAAATTGATACGTGTCATAATGATGACTTACTTCTACATTAATATTTTTAGTTCTTTCAATTGAATGTGATTTGGCTTTTTATCTCTCAAGTGAAAACAGAATAAAGCTGAGGTGAAAGCCATAGGACTGGAAGTGAATGAAAGCCTGCAAAGACAATCCTTAAGGGAGGGCTCTTCTACAAATGTCCAGAAGATTATGTCCATATGTCTTTCTGGAACCTTTGCCAAGATAGTCACAGGATCAAAATTACTTCTTCATGCCCATTATGCAGTGTCACATCTTACAGAGCCAAAGGAATAAATTCCAGACATGCAGAACACACATCCCTTCAGCCTCTCTCAGGCAAGCTGTCAACTCCAGCATTAAAGCACAAATCAAAAAGGGCAGCCAGAGCCTTAAGACTTTTCCTGCTAACCTGTTCCCTACTGTCTGCCTTCCAAACGCAGTGGAGTGAGAAGCCTACAGCCAGGCCCTTGTCCTCCACACTGCACTCTCCCATGCAGGCATTCCTAGCCCAGAAAAAAATAGGGTCAGAAAGGAAGCAGGAAACAGAGGGAAGAGATTCTGTCAGGTAGAGAAGGAGAAAGAAGTCATATATTCATGAAGTCTCTAGTAAAGGACCTACCACAAAAATATTGACCAGTACCGCCTCTCCTTTAGGTGGCTAGAAAGCATGCTTCAAACGCTGCTCCCCTTTTCCTCAGCATACTTCCATTTCTCTCTCTCCCTGTGGTCTGTCCTCCATAGCTGAATGCTTCTGAATGTTTTCACTCTTAGAAACAGTATGATTCCTGTCAAACCACAGCTTAAACTTTTCAGAAAAGCTCTTGAGCTTTCATTTCTGCAACCAAGATCAGCAATCTGTCATGTACAGTGGCATTTCCAACCGACTGCTGGAAATCTCCACCTGGATGCCCTGCCAGCACTTTGAAGCCAACATGTCCACAATGTCTCCCCTCTGAGCGTCATGCTCCTTCTCTGGGCTTTTTTCTGTTAATCAAAACGGTGCTCTCGGCCATTCTGGCCACAAACATTGAAATGACACATGAAAGTTGTCTCTCCTGTACTGTCGTGTGTGTTTGGTGATTGCCTGGCTTCTGGCATGGGTGACTCCAGGGAGGTGATGCCTCCACAGGAAAATGAGCAGTTGTGGGGAACAGGATACCAAGTGTGGTTTTGGACACACTGAGTTTGAGATGTCAGTGAGACATCTAAGTGGATACATGGAGGGCTGGTGGAAAATACCAGTCTGAAAAACAAGAAGTCTAGGCTGAAAAACGTGAATTTGGGAGTCTTAAGAAGGTATGTGGTGGTTAGGACCATGAAAATGATGAAATTAGCGGGGCTGGGGTGTATAGTATGATTTAAAAGTTGTAAATATAGGGGCACCTGGGTGGCTCAGTTAGCAGCAGTTAAGCGTCTGACTTCAGCTCAGGTTATGATCTCACAGTTCGTGAATTTGAGCCCTGTGTTGGGCTCTGTGCTGACAGCTTGGAGCCTGGAGCCCGCTTGGGATTCTGTGTCTCCCTCTCTCTCTGCCCCACCCCCGCTCATGTCTGTCTCTTTATATATTTCAATATATAAAATACATTGTCCTGAGAGCAAACATGAGGTTTCTGGGTCAGAAGCAGAGTTGTTATAACTGCATGGGTTCCTCACGTTGCACACTCCCCTTTCAGGGCAATGTAATGAAAGTCAGATGTCACCTACATGTCATCTACAGGTCTATGACACATGCTGAGTTCATTCTGGAGTTTGGTGTAAGGTGTGGATCAAAGTTCTTATCTTTTGAAATGGACATTCAATTGTTTCAGCACCATTTGTGGAAAAGACTATAGTTTCTCTACCGAATTGCCTTTGTGCCATTGTGAAGAACTCAGTTGTTCATATATGTGCGGACCTATTTCGGGATTCTCTAGTCTTTTCTACTGATTTATAGGTTTATCTTTTTACCAGTACAATACTATATTATTGTAGTTTTAAAATAAAACTTGAAATTGAATAGTGTCAGTTATACAACTTTGCTCTTCTCTCCCAAAGTTGTTTTGTCCTTTGAATTTTCCATGTAAATTTTAGAATCAGCTTGTCATTTTCTATAAAAACATTGCTGGGATTTTGATTGAGATTGCATTGAATCTATAGATCAATTTGGGGAGTGCTGACATTTAACAATATTAAGACTTATTTAATTCATCTAGTTCTTTAATTTTTCTCAGCAACATTTTACAGTTTTCAGTATTCAGGCCTGGCATAGTTTTGTCAGATTTACCCTTAAGAATGTCATTTTTTTTGGTGTATAATGAGTGGTATTATTTTTAAATTTAAATTTTTGGTTGTCACCAGGATACAGAAACATGACTGAGTTTTTGCATATTGTATTCTGCAAATCTTCCTGAAAGTCACTTATTAGTTTATTGGCTTTGTTGCAGATTTCATCAGGTTTTCTACCGGAACAATTATATTGTCTCAAATAAAATTAGTTTTCCTTTTTCCTTTTAAATCCAGTTGCCATATTTATTTATTTATTTTTGCTTTATTGCATCAATTAGAACTTCTAGGATAAGTTTGAATACAAGTCGTGAGAATGTACATACTTGCTTTGTTCTTAGGAGGAGATATGTTTTTATATATTTACCCATTGCTTACCAGTTCCAGCACTCCCTTTCTCCTTTGTGTAGATATATATTTCCACTTGTTATCATTTTTCTTCTGCCTGAAGGACTTTCTTTACAGTCTAGATCTGCTGCTGATGAATTACTGCAGCATTTGTATGTAAACAAAACATCTTTATTTTGCCTTTATTATGTAATGATTTTTTTCTGAGTTCAGAATTCTAGGTTGCACATGTTTTTTATCCTTTTACTTTATTATTATATTTTCTTATCCCTTTACTTTAAATGTTTTCCCAATGTCTTCTCACTTCCATTGTTTCTTATAAGAAATCAGCTGTAATCCTTACTGTTCTTCTCTACCTAACATATCTTTTTTTCCCTCTGACCAATTTTAAGATTTTCACTTTATCCTGACTTTGAGCAATCTTATTTGATGTGCTTTGTTCTTGAAATTTTTTTCTAAGATCTGTGGATTTATAGGTTCTGCCAGATATGCAAAATTTTCAGCCATTTTCAACTTCAAATATTTTTTTGTCCACCTCTTTTTTTTCCATTTCTGTCCTTCAGGGACTCTAATTTTATAATATTAGGTTTCTTAAAGATATCCCACAGCCTACTGAAGGTCTTTTTGTTTTTTAACTTTCCTTTTTCTCTGTGCCTTTTTATTTAGATCATTCCTATTACTATGTCTTTAAGTCACTAATCTTTTTTTATTAATTTATTTTTTTAATTTACATCCAAGTTAGTTAGCATGTGGTGCAACAATGATTTCAGGAGTAGATTCCTTAATGCCCATTACCCATTTATCCCACCCCCCTCTCCCACAACCCCTCCAGCAACCCTCTGTTTGTTCTTCATATTTAAGAGTGTCTTATGTTTTGTCCCCCTCCGTGTTTTTATATTATTTTTGCTTCCCTTCCATTATGTTCATCTGTTTTGTATCATAAAGTTCTCATATAAGTGAAGTCATATGATATTTGTCTTTCCCTGACTAATTTCGCTAATCTTTTTTTATATAATGTCTGTTCTGCCACAGGCTCCACCCAGTGTATTTTTCATCTCAGTTTTGTCTTTGGCAATGAAGCTTATGAGGGAAGAAACATTACTTATCAGGTGGACATCAGTGTCCTAAAGAACTTTTACAAAATGAGTATTTGGCAATTCTTCTCTTTATGCATTTGCTGACCTTCCCTTCTTTCATTTCTAATTTTTATCCAAGGTACACATACATGGTTTAATATACAAGATAGATAATTAAAGTATATGTGTTAGTTAGAATTAGTTTCAGCTGCATTTAGCAAAAACCCAAAATGACAATGTCTTAAATATGTAAGGTTTATTCTCCCTTAGTAAAAGCTATTTAGTGCTAGATAGTCCAGAGCTTGTTTGACAGTGTCTGAGATTATCAGAAACATAATCTCCTTCTAGCTTTCTGCTTCTCTGTCCTCAGTCACAGTAAGGTCCAGGCTTTCATGTCTGCATTCCAGGCAGCAGAAAGAAAAAAAGAAGAAGGATAAAAGGCATGTCATACTCAACAACTTCTGCTTACATCTCATTGAACAGAATGAAGTCACATTGCTAGATCTAGCTGTAAGTGTCATTGAGAAGCATGCCATTTTACCTGGGCATACTGCTCTCCTGAATAAATTTAGCATTCTATTACCAAGAAAAAAACGGGGAAAATTGTAGGCAACAACATTTCTGTCCAAATTTCTAAGAAGAACTATGTCCTCTGGGCCATCTTCCTTCTCACCCCGATTCCCACTTCCTAGAGGCAAACTGTTTTCAGCTATTTCATCTGTTTTCCCTAGAATTCAGGCAAACATTCACATTCAGGCAAAAACAACAACATTGTGCTGCTAAGTATTTTCTTGTTTTAAATACTATCTATTTATTTTATTATGGAAAATGACAACACTTATGCCTACACCACTACCACTTCTCTTCACTCATTCTTCCAACATAATCATGTCATAATTTTATTCACTCTATGCTCAGTGTTTATATTATTAGGGCCATGTTAATATGATTCAAAGCTGTGTTATGTAGTATATTACAGTTACATATTCTTTTTAAAATTTTTAATTTTCACCGAATGATTTTTTCCTTTGCTTAGTTTTGTATGTGCTTAATTTATTCCTAAGATTTTACGTGTAAATTGCATCTCGATTCAGCCAAACATGTATTTGTTTATCAGTTTCATATTTGTTTTAGAGACTTGCTTCTGGAACTCACTGTTTCCTCTTCTGATCCTGGATGGTTGTTCCCTGGTCCTGATACACGACTGTATTCCTGAACAATCCTATTATCATCACCCTGGGGATTCCCTCTACCTTATGAATGTGTAGGAGGAGCTCTATTTCCTTATTCCCATGGTATGTCTTCTTTCTTGGTTTATTTCCTTGTTTTGATAAGGCACATTTTCTAGTAGTTTCTTGAGAAAGGATATATTGGGTGTACATACTTGAGATGAATATCTGACAGCATATTTGTTCTAACCTCATATGTGATTGATAACTTGGATGGACTTAAAATTCCAGGTTGGAAATAATTTCCTTCAGAATTTTTTTCTCTTCTTCACTTAGACTTTTAAAGACATTGTTCCATTCTCATTTTCAATGTTACCATTGAGAACTTCTGTGCCATTCTGCTTCTCAGTCCTTTTATGTCATCTGTGTTTTTTTCTCTTTTGATGCTTTTTGGATCTTCTCTTTATTCCTAGTGTTCTTAAATTTCATGACAATGCCTCTATATATGGGTCTTTTTTTATCTCTCCAGCTGGGTATTCCACTGACTATCTCAATCTGAAAATTTATATCTTGCAGTTATGGATAAAAATTTTGAATTATTTTTCTAGTAATCTCCCTCTGTTCTCTCTCTTCAGGGCTCCTACTATGCAGATATTGCATGTCCTAAATTGATCTTCTCTCTCAATGTCTTTGTTATTGTGAGATTATTCTCTTAGTACATTTTCTTTCATTTTTGTATAATTTCAAGATGTAGTAATAAATGCATGTGTCCAGTTCTCTGAATTTAACTGGAACCTTCCAACGGCTTTTCAGATACTTTTATTTTATTGTGGGTAGGAACGGTTTTGTAAAAATCCATATGGTCTCTCTGAGATGATAGCCAGATTTCCTTTTGTTGGTCTGATTCTCCCACCTATCAAACTTTGCTTCAGGATGTTTGCACAAAGTAGAAACAAAGGCAAGTGAATGAAAGTATAGCAGGACCAGGTGCAAGCCCCTTGGGCATGTGATTCACTCTCTCTCTTGTGAGGCTTATTCATTTCAGAAATAAGGGACAATAATGCCCCCCCCCCTGCTTTTTATAGCTCAGAGTTGTTGTGATAATTGAATGAGGGCGTGTAAATGAAGATTATTGGAAAGATACATAGTGGTATATTAATATAAAAGATTATAACTCTAAGAAAGGAACACAGAACCTCCTAATGAACACTTGATTAGAACTTCTTGATGTTTTTGACCAGAGAAAATGAAATAAAGCAAGAATAGAAGAAGTAAGAATCAGGTAAGAGACTATTCAAGGTCGCAGAGGAAGCTCTGGACAGTGGATGGAGTAGAGGCCTTTGAGACAGACAAACAGGGTTCATATCCTGATTTCAGAACTTATTTGGGCCAACCGTTAAGTGTCTTTGTCTGCAAAATGAGGAAGATAACATCTACCTTGTCGTGTTGCTGTATGAAACAGATTTATAGAGATAAAAATAAATGTAAAGCCTCTGGAACACAGCTGGCATTTAATAAATAGTAGCAATAATCAGTGGTTAGGGGCTTGCTGGTTCTGGAGCTAGATTGTCTGGGTTTTGTCTAATCTTACCTTCTATGAGTTGTGTGATCTGGGGCAAATTCAGCTCAACAATTCTGGGCCTATTTCCTTATCTTTAAGATAGGATAGTAACAGGAACCACCTTACATGGTGGTTATAAATATTAAATAAGTTAGTCAATGGAAAATGTCTGGAGCCCTGGCACATAATCACCACTCAATAAATACAGGTATTATTATTTTTATTAGCCACTAAACAACAAAGCAACTATTTCAACCATGCATTGAGTCATCATTTGGAGTCCAAATAAAGTCACAGATGTAATTTAATTTGCGTGCTAAAATAAATTTGCACATAATAAATAAATAGAGATTACTTGTTCTGGTACCAGGTGGCTCATTATCTAAAGGACCTCCAGTCTTGTGTCTCTGGTCCCAAATGTACTTAAGCCAGGGGTGGCTTGAAGACATTCTGATGTCAGGGCTCTGGACCAAGTCCTAATTTTTTACTGAAAAGTAGACGCCCTAAATTGGGAAATCACAAGTCAAAAATGGATGAATTATCTCCTGAACAGCCTTCCTTCATGGGCATCCCTTGGGAGATTCAGACATCAGGGTCTTTCCGTCGAATTCAAAATCTGAGAACTTAATAGAACTTATTGAACTTTGCCCTCTTGACTTCAAATATTCCAATGCTAGTTGCCTACTCCAGCCAATGATTAGATGGACTGTGGGGACCCCGTAAGCTGCTCACCAGCCCCAACTTTACCCTGGCTTGCTTTTGACTCCAGACTTCCTCTTGGCCTGTGACTGCCAGCTTCATGCTCTGGCATGGTTCCAAATTATAAGAATGGCAGCCTTGCCCAAGTGCTCAAAGGATATTTGCTGAATGAATAACTAAGCAGTGGGGGCTAATAGAGTGAATATGTCTGTATCCATATCATAGCATACATATGAAACGTAAAGGTAATATGTAGCTTATATATATTTTTATATTTATTTAAATCCGAGTTAGTTAACATATATGTAGCTTATATTTTTAAAGGTAATGTCTAGTGTTTGATGCCCTTCCCTGGCTCATGTACTTGCTCTGTAGTAGTTTAGTGTTTGTGACTCCTCTAAAAGACTGTGACTCTCTCAAAGGTGGGGGACTTATTTTTTCTCGTCTGTAATATTTGAGGAATGGATGAATGAATGAATCTATCCATTCAGCAAGTATCCGTTGAGCTCGGAGCAGTAATCTGGAGATACAGGAGATACAGCAGAGCAGTGCTCAAGACAGAAGAGGTCTGTGATCTCATGGAGCTTACATTTTGGAGGAGGAGACAACTCATACGTGAGGAAGTGAACAAGATAATTTCAGAGAGTGAATGCAATAAACCCCTCATAAATTCCACCGATGCAAATTTCTTTGGTATTTTTTTTATAAGGAAAATGTAGTGTGTAATTTGGCCCTGAGTGCCTTCTCTGTGCGTCAGATCTCCACAGAGGGAGGGCATATAGACTGCAAAGATTTCTCTAAATTACTAAACTGTAATGATCTGGTCCTCCAAAATGAGACAAGCTGCAGCACTGCTTAAGTGTTTTAGCTTGGCCTGCAATTTGCTAATCAGAGGCTAGAGGTGACGTGCCATAAAACTACACAGGCTTTTAACTGATAGGTTTACAGAAGGTTCAGCAGCAAATCTGGGCTCTGTAATTGGAAGTTTAAAGGCACAAATCTCAGGTCATTTAAATAAAAAAGCTCAATATTCCTCCCACCTTCTCCCTCTTCAAAAAACTGAAGGAAACTTCTCTGTCAGAAATAATCTGATGCTGGTTTGTAACTGCAAATGAAGGAAAAATGGATGACTATTGACAACTAAGTCCTTACCCGTAGCAATTTTCACTTATAAGTGTATATGAGAAAAATTATTTCTTAAAAACATGATAAACAGATTTTGAAAATATTGTTCTATGCATCTAAGTGATAATAGGAAAACAAACTTAAATAGCCTAGACCAAATTTCACCCTTTGATACACACAGATAACTCTGGCTGAGATGATTATACAAAAGTGAGGGCTGTACTTGGACCTCAGAATACTATGTGTTTTCCCAAGAGAAGAAGGTGGTCTTAAGCATGTCTGAATGGTTCTGTATCCACATGTAGTGTTTGTGTGTGTAGTTTCTGTGTCTCTATCCACTGCCTATGAAACGTTTCAAGAACTAGGTAGAAATTAGAGCTAAAAGGATGAGGACTCACCTCCTTTTTGCTAAATGATCTCTACTGTGGCTCTCAGAAAAGCTTGTTTTAGGGGTTTATGTGTATACACGTGCAGGTGGAGATTCTCTTCTGATCCTCTGATTAGTTAGTAATCTGTAGGTGGCCAAGAGGTGGGATAAATAGGAAGTGGGGCCATGAAACAGAAATGTCAGCAACCAGGGTACATTCCACCGGTGCTTCCCTCCACCAGCATTGCCTAGTTTTCTTTCTGATCCCTGTTTTGTAGACAGCTACAGAACAAGGAGTGGTTCTATGAAGCCAAGGAATGGGCAGAAGGAAAATAAGATCTACGACTTTTCTTCTAGTCCTATTCCTCGTGTTTAAATTAAAGCATTAAAGCTTCAGAACCTTGGAATGAAAAGCATTGACATTAGTGGGAAGGGGTCTATCTTTAAGTTTGTATTAAGTCAACTCTATAACATGATAAAAATAAATTACATATTTCATCCTAAGCATACATGAAAAAAGTGAGAATAAATTATTCCAAAGAGATTACTCCTTAGAAAAGAGCTATTATACAACTTCTACTCTTGCTCTAGTAATTCACTTAGATTTATATTCAGAATGTGATCAGAACACATTAATCCAAGCAAGATACTGCCCAAGAATTTCAGTTATTAGTTACTCTCCTCTTATAATTACACATGCATTTTCAAAGGAAGCACATGCATGCAAATAGACAGACAGACACACGAACACACGATGCTCCGTCTCATACAGTGCAATCACTTTTGACAAGCTAATTTCTAGTAGGTGCCCAGTCATTGGGTTTCACAGCTTAGCTATTCATCGACAGACAGGGTGTCTGTGTTTTCCCCCATGCACTTCCAGTTTGTAGAATAGTGCCAGACTGGCATCTTGTCTTGTGACTTGATAACAGATTCCATTAATAGCGCATCCAGTGGTACTAACATGCAGTCCCTCTCAGCTGGGAGAATCTGGCAATCAGTGCCAGCCTGAAGAATTGTAAGTGTTGGGGCGTGCACGTGCCAGGTCATGCATGAGAGGGCAACTGTGAATTCACACCCTCTGTGTGCACAAGGAATTATAAAAGGGGAGCTTTGCAACTAAAAAGATGAGGGAAGATTATGGGTAAAGACTTTCCTGATATTTACCATCCTCACTTTGTGAAATCTGAGGTGAAACAAAATCCCCATTGTTTCACTGGGTTGGGACCAGGCCTAGCTCTGTGCTCTATTTATCCCCCAACACATTGCTAGTTCTCAGTGATTATCATTATCATTATTAATGATGGTAATAATTGACAACATGGTAAATAACTTGAAAAGAGCTAGTTTCCTGAAGAAAAAAAATAAGTCACTGTAATAATGGCTCTTTTACGCAGTAATAAATAGCACATTTGTGTCTTGGTATTTTAAATTATGTCTTTGTTTGCTGAGGCTGGAGGGCATAGGGTGCAGTTTTGAAATCCAATAAATGAACAAATGAATTAGCATTAGGAAAAGGGTACATGTTAATCAAAACCAGCCATTTGGACTTCGGGTCCTTAATTGCACGTACATTTTCTGTTTCACTTCTCTCTTTCTTTCTAAACACCACTTCAGTTTGGGATTTGTAGAACTGGCCTTATCCATAAGAGAAAGAGAATGTTGCTTACTGGGTGCTGAGGTTTTAGGCTATGACACATGAAATAACTCCTTCTGAAGGAAATACTTTGTAGTAGAGGTAAAGCTTAAAATGTAAATGTACTAAAAGGAAGGACTTAAAAGAAAATGGGAAGCTCCCGATTCACCCATCATTTCTCCCCAGCTTTGATCAGTTAATAGTAGAAGAAAGAAGATAGACCTGGATAATCAGCCACCCCAAAAATAGAAGGTTAGTATCTTTTTTTTCCCCACAAGACTTGCCAAAGATTCTGCTCAATAGTCTGATTGAGAAAAATATATGTGTTCTCCTCCTGCCTGTATCTTGAAACATTTTTCTGTATTTTCCTGTAAGGTAAATATATTTACCTTGGTAAATAATTTTAATTAAATTGGAATTAAGAGAAAATAACATTTCCTTCCATGTGCAATGACAGCTCAAGCCTTTACACCTCTACTCTTTCTGTGATTTACAATGACATCTAATACTGGAATAAAAACTCAACATGATCTATGGAACTTGAAGTACATTTCTTTTAGAAATGGTTTGGCATGAATGTATTTGTGCAACCGAACTCATTTGTTTAAAAAGATGGCAGAGTAGATTTTTACCTAGAAAACCCCTTGGAATTCCAAATACATAGTCTTGGGGGTATGGATTTATTTTTGGAGTCTGATAGCAAAAGATAGGAACCCATTTCAACGAAGAAAGCCTTTCTTGAAATATCAGCTTTGGTAGATAAAGTGTCAACTTGGTGGAAGTAATAATAATAAAGATGATAATATCTCATTGAGAAACAGATTGAGCAACATTTCATCCCCTTTTTTCCACAGAACACCAGTGGCCGGCTGTACTGCATCTACAGATTATGAATTTACATTGCTCCCTGATGCCTCATTTCCTAGGGCTCCTTTACTTAAGGCCCTAAAGCACACACATACTTAGAGAGGCATTGTTCCATTGCCTGCTTTCAAGCTTTGTCATGAATTCCTCATTTCCTTTACCCATGCAATTGGAAAACTTACAGTTTAAGACTGAATTCCACCTTGGTCCACCATAGGCTTCATTTCTTCTCAGAGCCACTGAATAGTTTTTGAGTATGCAGTAGTCTGTTTTCTAGGTCTCCTGCATTGTTCTGGCTGAGCTAGAAACTTCATGTGCCTTCTGCCTCCAACTTCTTCTGTGCCACTCCAGTGAGTCAGAACATCCTACTCTTTGTGTGAGAGTCCTCTGTGCTTCCCAGTACTATATGATGCCTGGTTGACGCACTCCTCACATGGTACTTGTGATAGTTTCCTGGGGCCACTGTCAAAAATCACAATAAACTGGGTGGTTTTGAACCACAGAAACTTTTTCCTGTACAGTCCTGAAGGCCGGAAGTCCCAAATCAAGGTGTTGGCAGAGTTGGTTCAGAACCACTGGGTGTTCTGAAGGAGAATCGGTTCCACGTCTGTCTCCAAGGTTCTAGTGGTTTCCAGAAATCCTTGGTCTTCCTTGGCTTGTGGCACCAAAACTCCAATCTTTGTTAAATTCTTTACATGGTGTCCTCTCCCATATGCTCTTCTTTGTAAAAGGACACCAGTCCCACTGGATTAGGGCATCAGAAGGGAAAAATGATTTTCTCTCACTGTTCTGAGTTCTCAGCAGAGACTGCTTAATAAAAGACAGGTTCACAGGAGGAAGGCAAACAGAAATTTCTTATATAGACTTCATGTATACATGGGAGATAGCTAGAGAAAAAATGAGTAACTCCATGAGGTGGCTTAGAATGCAGCATTAAATACCATCTTAATAGACAAAAGAGAAGGCTGATATTGATCTCTTAGGGGAGAGTCAGGGGTTTTTAGTGAACGAGCCCTTAGAGGCATAGATGGAAGGTATGGTAGTTCGTGACAAAGTTTGTCTGGGTGTGATGTCCACTTTTTGTGTCTCCTATGATGAGAGTCAATTTCCTCTGGTTCATGCAACTCCCGGGGAGGGGATTTATGGCGATTGAGTCTCTTTTGGAGGATTCATCTTTAGGTAGATAAAGGGAATTCAGAGAAAGCTTCTCCGTGCATTTGCTCTTTTTTTCAAGTGCCTGTGGCTTAAAATAATCAATATGACAAACCAAAGTGGCATACTTTGAAGTGGCATGCCTTGAACTGCTGTAGTCATATTTTGGGGTGGCATATTCTGCTACCCTTCACCTGATTACATCTGCAAAGATCTTATTTTCAAACAAGGTTTCATTCTGAGGCACTGGTGGTTAAGACTTCAACTTATCTTTCTGGGGGACACAATTCAACTTACAGCAGTATTATAATTTGTGTTTACATGACCACCTTTTCCTACTTTATTGTGAGCTCCTTGAAGACAGTTCCATGTCGACTGCATCTATCCCAGCACCTGATGCATTGTGGTGCTCAATAAATAATGACTGATTAATAAGTAAGCAAACTTACGGATTCACAATCACTGTGTTAGGGATTGGGGAAACGTTGGACTTGATAGAAAAGGGCCCCTGATTCCTGCTTGAGCTGTCTAGAATTCATTATCCTGCAAAATATTGACTGGAGTGGGTACAAACACGACAGTTCACTTTGTAAAACTACTTTCAATATTTCAATAAACCTGACAGAAATGGTACCTGTATCCGCAGAAAGCCTGTGCACACTAACCAATATGCCTTCTGTGCCTAAGGACACTGCTGGGTTAATTTGCAGGAGGCCAGGGCTAACTTGGGTGAACTTTTCCAGAGCCCCAAAGAGAAGTCGGAGCAAGAGTTTTTATTTGCCCTTGGTGTTACTCTTATTATACTCATTTATCTACAGTAACTACCCTCCTCGGGTTTAAAGCTGGTCTATTGATTCTCTCTCCTTTTCTCTCTTTCTCTCCACTCTCGGAGTCTTTCCCAGGCTTTTGCTTTTTTGTTCCTGTTTTTTACTCCCTTACACTACATCCTCTCCATATTGAACAACAAACCTCACCAGCTTTTCTGTCACAGGGAGAAAGGGATAGCTTCTCACCACAACAGAAGAGCTCCACTACTGGCCCTTAATGAAGTGGATATTAGAGGACTTTGGAAAATCCTTTCAGCAAAAATGCCTGGCTACTGAAGCTATTGTTTTACTGCATAATCCTACTTTGCATGTTAGAAGTGAATACCACCCTATAAGAAATTCTAATCTCCCCAATGGCAGATGGACACCTTGGGTCTGCAGTACAAAAGCAAACAGGAAAAGCTAATTAAATAATTTTCAAAATATCACTTCTAATATACTAAGTAATTACAAGTTACTTAGTGACAAGTGCCAAAGAAGAAATCAACTGGGTGATGATATAGTGAGAGTAACTTAGTGGGGAGTTCACAGAGGGCTTTCCAGCCCATCAAACAGCTTTGAAAGGGGTTTAGGAGTTCAGAGTATGCCATCCCAGAATATGCCACTCTGGCATAAGGATTATTTTGAGCTGAAGGCATTAAAGAAGAAAAAAAAAGCAGGCACAAAAGACCTCTCTGCCCTCTCCCTCTCTGTCAGGAAGGGTAAGATGATTCTGAATCACTGGAGACAATTCTAGACTCTTACAAATCCTAAATCCAGAGATGGCAGGCACCAGAGGAATCTATACAACAAACCTTGCCAGAACAACGCTTATCTTCCATTAGTGTCTCCATATATTTACCTTCCCACAGTTGGCCACCCCTAAAAGCCTGAAGCCCTTTTCCTTTGTCTTATCACTTCTCTACAAAACTTACTGTTCTTTTGTTAAGATGCTATATAAGCCCAAGTTCTAACCACCCCATAAGTACTCACTTATCGCTGAGTACTTCCATGTGTATGGGCAGTGCACATGTTAATAAACTTCTGCTTGGGGGGTGCCTGGGTGGCTCAGTCAGTTAAGCCTTCAACTTCGGCTTAGGTCACGATCTTGCGATTTGTGGGTTCGAGCCCCGCGTCAGACTCTGTGCTGACAGCTCAGAGCCTGGAGCCTGCTTCTGATTCTGTGTCTTCCTCTCTCTCTCTGCCCATTCCCCCACCCACACTCTGTCTTTGTCTCTCTAAAAAATAAACATTAAGAAAAAATTTAAAAAAATATACTTCTGCTTGGTTTTCTCTTCTTAATTTTTTTTTCTCAGTCTAATTTGTAGGGCCCTAGTCAATGAACCTACGATGGATAAAGGAAAAAAGGTTTTTTTCCCCTAATGGGGAAAAAAAAAACTTAGGATAAAAAAAAAAGAGATCACATTATTCTCTTCATTAAGGCATAGACCATATTTCACCACTTCATCGGCCGGTCAACCACTTAATTTTACTCTGCAAATTCGCCCATTTATTTTAGATTGATAAGCATGTCTCTAAACATCTAGTCTTAGGCAAGTCTTGTGACACTGTCAAATACCCTTATCTAGTGACTTTTTTTTTTTATGTTTTAAGAACCTGTCATTTTCATGATGGAACATGGAGGAGGCAGAAGGAAGAATTAGAAGCTTTTGTGATGCTATGGCAATGGTGCTGTTCATTAGAATCACCTATGGAGCTTTAAAAACTGTGTAAGTAGTACAGCCAAGGTGGAAAACAGTATGGATGTTTCTCAAAAAATTAAAAATAGAATCACCATATGATCCAATAATTCCACTCTTGGGTATTTACCCAAAGAATATGAAAACACTAATTTGAAAAGATACATGCACCCCTATGTTTATTGCAGCATTATTTACAATAGCCAGAATATGGAAGCAACCCAAGCATCCACTGATAGATTAATGGATAAAGAGGGTGTGGTATACATACACAGTGGAATAGTACTCAGCCATAAAATGAATGAAATCTTGCCATTTGCAACAAGATAGATGGATCTAGAGGGTATAATGTTAAGTGAAAGAAGTCAGTTGCAGAAAGAAAAATGCCATATGATTTCACTCACATGTGGAGTTTAAGAAACAGGCAAACCAACACAGGAAAAAACAGACACACAAAAATCAGATTTTTAAATATAGAGAGCAAACTGGTGCTTACCAGAGGGGAGGTTGGTGGAGGGGTTGGTGAAGTAGATGAAGGGGATTAGGAGTTCATTTATCGTAATGAGCACCGACTAATGTAGAGAATTGTTGAATCACTATATTGTATACCTGAAACTAATATAACACTGTATGTTAATTATATTGGAGTAAATAAGTAAATAAATAAATACAAGACAAAATATGTACAAGTGTCAGTATGCAAGAGTTTACTATTATTACTTAAGCCCTGGTTTCTGGGACAGCATGATCAGGCACTGGGTTCTGGAAAAATTCCTTTTGGATTTCTGTAGTTAAGTTGGGTCCATGCTACTTCCATCCCAGGTGTTGGCATCGGCTTGTGTTCGAATGACATTTTTCAGCTCATAGTGCTCCCCATCTCCTCTTCTCAACCTGTGGAATCACATACTAAACTTTAGCATGAGCCTGTGCTGCACCATTAGACAGCTGGAGGCAGTTGTGTCAAGACCTGTAATGTCATCCCACCCAGCATCATGGATGTCTGAGTAAACACTGCCGAGATCATGTCATGCATAGTGTATGTCTTATTATAGCAGAAAGGTACAGTGTTGTGTGTGAGAGTTCAAGTTAGGGGTGCATCTCTTTATCTCAATGAAGATATCTGCCATCTCCTTGGTATTTGGCAACATAATGCTTATATTTCCATTTTTCCCATGAGTGATAGAATTAGGAAGAAGACCATTAATCTTGTTTTTTGAAATTCTGCAGCCTGCCTTTATTCATATTCCTCAAAATTAATAGACCAGATCATTTGCTTGGTGTGGCCCATGAAAGTCTGAAGTCATGGTAACTATGATTGAAGAATCCTTATTTATAGGTAGGTGAGAAAGAGCCCAACAGGAGCCAAGGTTAAGGAAGTACATAGCCTGGGTTGCTCAGTCGGTTAAGCGTCCGACTTCAGCTCAGGTCATGATCTTATACTCCGTGAGTTCGAGCCCCGCATCAGGCTCTGTGCTGACAGCTCAGAGCCTGGAGCCCGCTTTGGATTCTGTGTCTCCCTCTCTCTCTGCCCCTCCCCTGCTTATGCTCTGACTCTCTCTGTCTCAAAAATAAATAAAAAAACATTAAAAAAATAATAAAAAAAGGAAGTACATAATAGCAGAAAGCTGCGGGTGCTAAAAGATGTGTAGATTTTCTGAAGGATTGGCTTGATCATTCATTATTTTCTTCTATTGTTTATTGGCTCAAAAAGTACTTATGAGATGCACCTCAAATGTTTGTGGAATGAGTAGGTAAGAAAATGATTTGTAGAAAGAGCTCCTCCTGAATGGCCCTGACCGGCTCCTTGCATCCTAGACTTCGTGACTGGTCATTTCTGTAATGAATGTGGAGCAAATGCTCCTGCTTACTGATTTCTGCAGCTACCTTTTTTTTTTCCTAGCTATTTGTTGGAATAGACACCATTTCTGTCTCACTCCTACATCCTCTCCACATAAGTCTTTGGCTTGTCAATCATGACATTCACATTTATAAATCCATTTTTGCAACTTTTCATCTACCAGAAAAAACCGGGATTAACTTCAATACTGTTTGTAAGTGAATTACACTCTGCTTTTCTATTTGTGTCTTAATTTTTTATATACTTTCATTTTGCTTTTTCCTAGTTTCTATTCTTTCTCAATTTTTCCCTAGATGCCATTTTCTTGTCCCTACATAGATCAGAATTAAGAATGAGAGCTAGTGAAAAACTATTTGACATGATTATGATAAGGATACCCATATTTATTATGGGAATCTTAAAATTAATTTTAATTTATACTATGCATTTTGCTGAGATGATAACAGAAAACAATTGAAATCAACTCTGTTATTAGTAGGGTTCTGGTCAGCCCTTGGCCCTGGTCCCTTTCTCCTAGATGCCCTGTTGAAGGTCTGGCATAGAATAGGCCATTAATAAATATTTATTTAATGAGTAGAAAGGAAACAAGCTTCTTAACACCCAAGTTAGTTCAACAGAAAGATTGAAATGGAGATGGGGGAAAAGATTGAAATGGGAATGAAATTTCAGAGTTCTCTGTGAACCTTGTTTCTCATTTCTGCCTTTTTTCTATAAGCATTGATAATTGCTTATAGAAAAATTAAACTGTATTTCAAGTGTATTAATTGATATGCAATTTGTTTTTCCTGAAAAATCAGTATTGTTTGACTACTTATCCAATATGATTTATTCAATGAAGTTTTAAGCTTTTGACGCATTTTTATCTTACAAGCCTGTTCTATACTTCTGAATAGTTCAAATAAATTATATCTCTAAAACTACTGGAAAGTTAGTAGTAAAGCTTAATGTAACAAAAATCTCAATTTATGGAACCCAATTTTCCAGGGATGTAGGCTTTATGAAATGAAAATGACTATTCCAATCCATCGTGTAAAATCTGCCTTCCACTCAAGGTGATGGCAGAGGTGCCTGCATTTGTGTCTCAGGTAATTCCCTTCGCGAATTGTCCTTTAAACACCCTTGATTACAGGCATTCCTTGGGATTTCTGTTTTGCGAGCTTGTCCATTTCACGTAGTTTTCCTGTTCTCAACTTCTTTTATCCTTCACACCTAGCTGGGTATGATCACTCTGCAATTTCCTTCTCTACTCAAGTTCCCCAGTGACCGCTCCCTTCCTCAGTTTCCAGGAACTGCTCAGGTTTCTCTCTGGACATGAGTCTTTCTCTTCTAGAGTTTCCCTTTTCTTCTTTTCTAGGTTAGACATTTGTTGGTGTATTTTCTTGGTGGTCAGCATTTGTTACCCAGTGAAAATGTCAACACCTGCAAGTTTCGTCCTAGATCTCCCAACATTTCCTGAGAATCAGCTGATTTCCATATTTAGAGAATATTATTTTTAATGGAAGTGCCCTTGACCCTGACCTGTTCTGTAAAAATGAAATTTTGCTTCATTTTCTTTCATTTTTGTGCCTGGATCTTGAACCTAATATTTTTATAGTTGAAAGCTACGCTATCTAGGGGTGCCTGGGTGGCTCAAAAAGGCTATGCAGGCTCGTTATTGCCCTTAAATAAGAAGACTATTACAGACTTGAACACATATGTAGCTTCATCTAAGAGAAACCATTGAACCACAGTTAGCCAGACTTTTACTAAATGTACTAATGAAGTTTGACTATCTATCCCTTTTCTTCATCTTCCAATACCCAGGAATGGGGAATTTAGTAAGTTTAATACAACAGATTTTATTCATTCCCTGCTGATGACGATTGTATGTGATTTGTATGTTATTGAAAAGTTTGTATGTGATTGAAGATGGATGCCTACATCGAATGAAACAAACAAACAAACAAACAAACAAAAAAGAAAATAGGCAAGTGAAAGTTTCAATGTGAATGTTGGGTCTCTGGTACCCACTGCTGACATGGGAGCCCCTGGCTAGTCCTAACCTCTATGACTTCAAGATGGAAATTTTGGCCAAACTCTGGTTGGTCTGAATTTGGTGCAAGGTCAACTCAGAGGACAAAACACAAGTGAGTGCACTGCAAACCATTTTCTTGTTCCAAAAGTGAAATTTCTTTTAAGGAGGCCACCCTCCTTCTCCTCAACCACTACAGTTTTCCCTGAGGATTCCTTAATAGGAGTGTGTCATAGTAAAGGACAATGTCACAAGCTAATGAATACCAAATATTGGGGCTGCATGAATAGCTGTCAGCCAAATCTAGATCCTGATGAGTGGCTTTTTAATGTTCCTTTTCTCAAATTTAAACTGTGCATCTTTCTTCCCCTTGGTACTTTAAGCCTCTAATGGACTTCTAACACCAATTCTATAACCTAGTGTCTCCAGTGAAAATATACAAATATATTTATCTGAAAGTTGCCTTCTTATAGAGATTTGGATTTAGCTGTAAGAATGAATGGTTCTGCAGAAAGCCAGAGGCACCCCTGTAAGAAAAGGGGTAGTAAATAGGACATCTTGGGGGACTCTTTGCAGTCCAGGATGGTCCCACATATCAGGTAGACTCAAGGTTCTGAGCAGGCTTGAGGTTAAGCAAACAAGAATGCAGAGCTTGCTCAAGCTAGAGGCAGCAGGGCCAGTAAATCTGAATGTTTTGGATAAGATTCTGTTTGCAGTATTGTATCCCTATAGGACAGAGAGATATTTCACAGTGTTTCTTTTGATGAAAATTCTAAAGTGATTTATGACAATTTAGACAGACACTCATCTGAGTGGAGGAACTCATGGTGTTCCTTGCACATTAATGATGAGAACCAAAAATTGTGTGTCCACATCTGTGAAGAATGAAAGATTAGTGGAAAAATGTTTGTCATAAGTTGTTGATGAGGAGTTCACAAAATTATTCATTCAGTTCTCCCCATCTCTCTCTTTTTTAAACAAAACAAGCCAACATTGCACCCACATGCATACACACACACACACACACACACACACACACACAGAAAAAAGACTGGAAGGAAATGTATTGGAATATTCACAGAACTAATCTAAAATGGTAGCATCCTATTTTCTAATATGTATATTCTAAATTTTCTACCAAGTGCATATAATAAAATTATTAAAAACTAAACATCATTATTTGTCTTTTAACACTGCTCCTGATATTGAAGGCATTAAAAAATATACACCAAAAACCAAAAAACAACAACTTCCTAGAACTCCAGGAAATTAAATGCTCAGAAGCATAGAGTCAGATGGGAAGCTGTGGCAGGTCAAACGCCTCACACCCCTCCCCAAGTGCCCCAGTATATAGAATTGCCATGACAGCTAACTGTGGTTCAGATAACAAACCAAAGAGAGAGAGAGAGACTTTTATTTGAATTGTCAGCCTTAGCCTTGAGATACAGCGCAAGTGGTTTTAACAGCCAAATCACATCTTTGCGAACAATGTCACAAAGATAGAAAAGGAGCATTATATTTTTTATCTCGCAGATGTCCTGAATAAAGTACACTTGGTTCCAATTTCATCTTGATAGCGCATCACAGATCACAGTGACAGCCTTGCTGGAAAATCGCTGATACTGGGTTCAGTTCAGTTTTTTCCACTCTGGGTGGAGAAGCTCTGAATTTTCATTAGCACAGACCCATTACTATTACTTACCATTAAAAAAGTCTTCTTGGTTTTGATGGATTTCTAGCACAGGTACTAGAATGTCTTGGCCTCTAGAGTATGCAGATGGGACAGGTGAACTTTAGTGAGGATCCCATCTAACTAAACACACCATGGTATCACCTACCATCTGCCACAGCATATGCTTAAAAGACATGGTTTACAAATTAAATAGACAGTAAAACTCTGGTTTCCTAGCCCACATCATCTCCAGTACAAAACATTAGCTACATTTTCAAAGGCATCGGGAACCGAAACAACAATGACCTTCTGTAGGTCTCTAGCTGGGAGAGCTCATTTATTAAAAGGTCCAAGTAAGTAACTGGGAAGATGGAACACAGCTATACAGAAAGGAATGCCTACTCTTGCCTTAACCCAGTAGGAGCAGATCTCCGAGCATCCAAGTTAAAGGGCCCATGGAGGGTCACAGTCTCAATCATCTTAAGCTGATTCTTGAGTTGATAGGATTGGGTCCTGTTTGATTTGGCGGCTTTCTCTTAACTTGGAGCTAACAACAACAACAACAACACAGAAGAAAGTCAGAGACGGGGCCACGCCACTCCCGAGAGGGAAGCTGTGCATAAACAGGCATCAGACAGCAGACAAGAACATAGAAGCAAATAAGGGCAGTCTCCGTAGAGTTCACTATTGTCAGGAGCGTGATTCAGCTTCTCTTTGGTGCTTGGTGCCTTGAGGGCCCCAGAGAGATCTGACAGGGGCAGAGCAGGAGGAGAGAAACTGAGAAGACGAAGAGCAGAACAAGAAAGGAGGCGGTACCTCCACATATCTCCCCAGCTAGTCTGGGACTCGTTGCGTGCACAGGTAGCACCCTACGGCTCTGTCGCTCTCAGCTCCTAGCACAGCGATGAGGCAGGGAGAGAACTGGTAACCAGAGAAGAGACAGAGTGAACCCCCTCACTCCCACATGTGCAGACTGAGCAGCAGAGACGTGACACTTCTGTTGACTCGGGAACCCTTTAATTCTAACATGGTTCTTAAACTTCCCGAAGAATCCACATTTCTGAACTATCCTTCAAAACTGTCATTAATGCCAGTAAGTTTTGGGTGGGTGAGTGATGTTGTAAATAACACTGCCCAGGACATAGTTGGGAGAGGATCATAGATACTTAAAGTGGCCATACGAAATCTTTGGGAGTGGCCCAATCCTGTTGTCCCCATCCTATTTTATGTATCTTCAAAATATATCCAGGATCCAAACACATTGTATCATCCACGTGGCTACCACCTTGGTCCAAGGGTGGTAACCTCCCTCTCATACTGACAGCAATGCTATGGCTTTTTAACTCGTCCCCTGCTTCCACTTCTGCCCTCACCTCCCATCCACTTCCCTACTTCCCAGCCCAACAGCTATTCTGGACAGAGCCAGATGGATGCTCTGAAGACATTGGTCCTATCATGTTACTACCCTGCTCCATGGTTGTCCTGTCTGGGGGGGAATGCCTGAGTCATTACAGAATATAGTCTCCATGACCTCCCTGACTTCATCCACCGCTCTTCTGTTGCTCACTCTGCTCCAATCACATGCCAGGCATGTTTCCGCCTCAGGATCTTTGCACTTGTGGTTTTCTCTGCTTGGAAGGTTCTTCTAGATATTGGCATCCATCATCTTCATTTGCTTAGATGTCTCCTTCTTGGTAAAGCCCACCTTAATTCTATTTAGAATTGCACCCCCACCCCACCTTATTTCCCCCATTTGATTTTTCTCTATAGCACATAGCAGTTATCACCTTAAAAATATATAATTTATATATTTTGTTCACTGTGTGTGTACCCCCCACCCCCCAGAATAGAAGCTTCATTAAGTCAGGGCTTTAAAATCTGTTTTGTTCACAACTATATCCCTTAGTACCTAGAATGATGTTTCACACGTAGTAGGTGCTCAAAGATATTTGTGAATTGAACTTGCTCAATTTTTCTAGAAGTCTTGTGGCAGTTTCTGTGTGTACAGCTTTATATATTTGAAAGGTCATGTCTGATTGGAACAAGAAAAACATTTGTAAAACCTTATACACACCATCTGGAGGCTGTTCAGCAGCCTATACATGCAATGGGTTGTAAGCGGCAGCCAAATGTCCTGTGGATAGAAATCCACACCAAGAAAACCCGCTACATCCTGCAGTTCCTTCACAAATGAAGTGGTAGTTCATTGGCTGAAGAAAGTGTCTATGTTGTATCTTTATCTAGGTTGTGTCTGGTGAGTGGAAAATGCAATTTCCCCTGCAATGTTCCTTCCTAACAAACCACTTTGGTTACCCTCAATGGCTTTAAAATAAAATAAAATAAATATAAAAGGTAGATATGCTGCCAGATCTCTCCAAGCCCATCTGTATGCTAGTTTATTTTTCATGAGGCTTGTTTCATTAGAAACTTGGACATAAGTGATGAAGGCTTATTGGATTGTTTTTGGTCGTGTATTGCAAATAGCTGGAGTGGGACAATAACTTTAGAGCCTTTCAAGGATATTATCCAACACTTTCACAGATCCTATTTACGTATATCAGTCCTATTGGCTAAAAAGCCATAATTATTCTCTTGACTTTTCTTTGTGAATTGATATTGCCATCGAAAATAACATCCCTGAAGACAGAGCAAGGTACTATTCATTTTTTCAAAAAGCTATCTTATTAGGTTTACCTGTTGTTAAGTATATTTCTTATTTAGCCTAGAAGTGCTATAGTGTGGCAAAATACTGTATCTTACATAATGATTGTAATTTAAAAATGAAAACCACTAGGTTATCTTTTCTTCTTTGCTTTGGTTTTGCTGGCTGTGTGATTTTTTTTTTTTTTGGCTCTATCTATAAACATATAAAATGAATAACAGTAAATGAATTACAGAGGTATAATTCCATTGAGGGTTCTGGAAACAGCTTTTAGCCTCAAGAGCCAATCTCTTACACTCTGTGTTGGATCAGAATTGCAAGACAGAATTATAGCTCCGTTACTCAAGGTTTGCTTGTTGTTAATTTTATGGAGGACATAAAAGCTAATGTAAAGCATCTGTCGCATCCTTGACCCCTTTAAGAAACCTGTATCCATGGCAGCTGACATCAGGTAGGAGGAGGCGGCAGCCCTGAATCCTCACAGGGTATTTCAAGAAGAAGAAATGCCTGTCCCTTGAATATCTCTTTAAGTCAGTGTGGTGGTTAGGTTGTGATCAATTGCAGTCTATTCAGTGAACATGTATGTATTGAGCTCCTACTGCTGGCAAGTCCTGTTCTAGATGCTGGGGTTACAGCAGTGAACAAGTCAAACAAAAAACCCTCCTGCCCTCTTCGCTCTTACACTAGAACCAAAAAGTGGAATGTAAAATATGTTGCCTGTGACAACCCATTTCACACAAAATTGGTGAAGGAAAGATAGTTGATAGGAGATTGGGCTTTCAGGGCTGGGAACAGTAGGAAAGACCTTACTGATGTCGTGGCATCTGAAGGAGGTCTGAGAGCAAGGCCCAATGAAGATCTCCGAGGGAAGAGCCTTCCGGGCAGAGAGGACAGCCTGTGCAAATGCCCTGAGACAGAGGCTTGGCCGAGGGAGCAGTGATGCTAGTGTGACCAAAGCTGAGTGCTGGAGGAAGGGGTGATGGGGGGGGGGGGGGAAGAGGTCCTAGGAGATTCAGAGGATGGTATCCTAGAGGGCTTTCTAGGTCAAGGGAAGGCCTTAGGATCCTCTGCATGGAATGGGAAGCCATTGGAAAGCGCTGAGCAGAGAAATGGTTACACTTCAAGAGGTTCCCTCTGGCTGCTTCACAGAAAATAGACAATTGGGAGACAAGGCTTTAAATAGGAGACCAGTTGGGAAGGTAACTGCAGAAATCCAGGCAGGAGGTTAGAGTGTTCGGAGGAAGGTGGAGGTGGTAAAGTGTGGTCCCCTTTAAGTTACATCTTGCAAGTAAGGGCAATAGAATTTGCTGACGGACTGGATGTGGTATCACCCCACCGGCCTATTCCCCTGGAATTGGTGCAAGCTGCACAGCGATCTTTGAGATTCCAACGCCCTCCTGCTTTAGGCTCAGATGGAGTCTCAGGACTGCATTATTGGTCATACTTGGGGTTTACTTCTTTGCTGGTTTTTGCCCTGGGCACATATGTGGCATTTGCTAGGGTACAAGAACACGAGTTTGCTGCCCTTCTATTTTCTGAAACTCAGCTTCTTGCCACCATTGCAGAGTTCTTGCTAAAGCTCGGAAGTTCTCCTGGATTCAAGAACAAGTGTCTCCGTCCTCCCCGCACCATCATCTCATCACGTCTGGCGTTCCTTCACCGGAGTCTCCAATTCTGAGACCCGATGTCTCTTTCCTTCAAACTCTGCTCCAAGCCTTAATTGCTTCATGTTAGATTGATGTTATAATTGTCACGTTGGCCTTTTTGTCTCCCCTTATGCAGAAAGCTAGCAGCTAGCAGCAACAGTGATCCTCACCCAGCCTGTCTCCATCTTCCAATGGTTCCTTTCAGATTCCTGGCTCGGCTTCTAATGCCCTCATCCGCCATGTACATCGTTTAGTGTACCCTCTGGTAAACACTCATCGTATCCTTTTCATCTTCAGCACGTATTTGTGTAATTTTGGATTCATGGTGGCAAGCCACTCGGAGAACTGAGAGTGAATAAAGCGAATGCAGGATCTGAACTGGGGAGAGGTTCCCCTTGTTTCTAGCATCTGCCCATGTCTGTGCA
Organism: Felis catus; assembly: GCF_018350175.1. NCBI lineage: Eukaryota > Metazoa > Chordata > Mammalia > Carnivora > Felidae > Felis > Felis catus. The sequence continues at coordinate 75,586,857 of NC_058371.1, read as the reverse complement.
GCACCAGAGAATGGAACATAATAAGCTTCATTGTGCTAGTGAATGCCACTGGGAGGGGTAATTCTTTACTCTCTGAATCTTCATTTTTCTTCTTGGTGTAAATTAATTAAGTGGTGTGCTAATCATTTATGCAATTCACCAAATATTTCTGTTCTTCCAATGCACAAAAGAGGATTGTACTTCCTCTTTTTTTTCGGATGGAGCAATGTGACTAATTCTGGCCAATGACTTAAGAGTCGAAGTAATACTTATCGTTTCTAAGCCAGTGCCTTCAACTACCAGGAGAAGATTCTAGAGCCTTCTTTCCCTTGGGGATGATGACTGCAACTTCCTTTTTTTTTTTAATGTTTATTTACTCTGAGAGAAAGAGAGAGATGGGGAGTGAGAGCACACACACAAGCAGAGGAGGGGCAGAGAGAGAGGGAGACAGAGAATCCCAAGCAGGTTCTGCGCTGTCGGGGCAGAACCCGACATGGGGCTCATACTCATGAACCATGGGATCATGACCTGAGCCGAAATCAAGAGTCAGATGCTTAACTGACTGAGCCACCCAGGTGTCCTGATGACTGCAACTTCTAGGATGGTGGCCTGGGTTACTGGATGGCTCTGAGGCATAGACAGTTGGCAACCTGGGATGGCTATGCAACATGAACAAGAAGCCCTTATTTTGACCACTGAGATTTTAGATTTGTGTATCACTGCAGTGTAACAGTCTATCGTGCCAGACATATTCGGGTCATTTCCCTGTGAGAACTACTTGACAACAGGACCCCAGGCAAACAAAGGTGTGGATGGACATAAAGGACAAACCTAAGTTAGACGCCAGAATGGCCTATGCTGGTCATGGGGTTTCTAAGGATGATGGTTCTAGAGAGAAGAAAAGTGTTGCAGATGGAGAAAAGCAGAAGGACCCTGGAGGCAACATGGAAAACTATCTAGGGTTTGTCTTAAGTTCGTACTGTGGTCTGCTATGGCTTCTCCATGGTGATAGAAGAAAAATATGTAGTGATCTCTGCCTAACACCTGGTCAATTGCTAGATGCCTCACAGCTGGGGTCCCATTTGGTCAGGAGGGAAACTTCATTACACGTGATGACGGGAAGGCAAGGCCAGAGGTATGACTGCCTCTGTTCCATAACCTCCAGAGAGGATAGCTTCCGTGACCCATCTGCCCAGCTCTATCACATTTATTCGAATGAGTGGTCACATGTGGACAATGTCTGTGAGGAGGTGCTACAAGGTCAGGAGAATCCAACAAGGCCTGATGCTGTTGAAGTCCCTTAACATGTCAAATGGATGATTTCTAGCTTCCTGTAGATACCATTAGCTAAATTGCAATATCTGCCTCTAGTACTGCCTTTGCCAGGATCCTTGTCTCTTGCTTTGAACTTTGGGGGAGGGAGGGAGAAGTAGGTGCCCTCTGCTCCCCCCCCTCCCCCCGCCTTTTTTGTGAAGCCTGGCAAAGGAGCCTGCTGTTTGGAAAGTTGCTTTGTTTTTAATTAGCGGGAGGAGGCCTGTGAGAGCCTCTATCTTTCTGCCAGTGTTATGATTTTGTGACAGTGTGAAGTCAATCTTAGAGCAGTGACTGCTCTCCCGAGCTGTCAGTAACTCAGAGACTTTGACTCTGATTAAAACCCATGACTAAAAAAAATTACCATAATCCACTGACAGGCATGAAGAGAAAGCCATAATAATACTGATAACAATGTGCCAGTTAAGAGGCTATTATATTTAGTGCCTTGCTTCAGCACAGAGAAATCTCCTCAGGGTTGGCATTGATATAACCAGTGCCTTGTTAATGGATGTGACCAGGTCTTTGCAGGGCCTGCCTCGCCTCAGACACTCACTGTGGATGCACCTGGGGGAGGAGGAGGTGAGAGGTACAGCAAGCAATTTGTTTGCCGGAAGTTATGCTGGTGGCAGGAATAGAAGCGACATGGTTTTTGCTCCAAACCAGCGTGTTTAAGAGACCAGCAGGAAATGGGGCTCTCAGGTTTCAGTCCAACAAGCCTGGTGAATTGCCTGAACCCCACGAAACACATCCCTTGCAGCCTCTCACCTCTGTGCCCTCAGAAACACCTCATGTTGTCCCGTTTGCCGCTGGAACCGTCCTTCTGTCCCCAGATCATCCAAGACATGTCTTTGCTACCCACTCTGCCCTGACTTTGGCCTCTGCGTAATATCACATACTCTGGTCTCATTTCCTTGGAGTCTTCGGAGGTGACTCCAGCTACTTGATAAGCTCATTTGAGCTCAGTTGTTAATGTTGCTAGTGGCTTAGGGTGTTGACTCTTCTAGCTCATCTATTTGTGTCTTAACAGGGACCTTTCAGCTCAAAGCAAAGGTGTTACTACTTGGAATTTAGGGCACACAACAAAAGGCTGGTGGGGGAGATGACACATGGGAGTGTGAGTCTGTATGGGAGACACTTGAGAGCACACCAGGTAAGTAGCTATTTGTGCATTTGCATCCTGGGATTCCACCTCCCTCTAGTTCTTCAGAAACAGATAAAATGCCACCTCTTCCAGCCACCCTTCCTTTGCTGGGATCGTATGCATGGCTTGCTGGCCTTCTGTCTGTGACTTACTGTACACAAGCTCTTCACAATCTGAATATATTTGGGGGATGCACAGAAACCTGTCATTTAAGCAATATAGGCAGTCACGCATCATAGCTCTGCATGGCTAAAAAACAATAGTCACTCCATTATTTGGTTGGCAAGTCCCTTTGAGAAATGGTGTTGCTCTTTTGGAATAAAGAGTTTAAGTCTAGAGAATCTCACTGCTTACCAACTATAGGTACTAATTGAAGACTAAACTTTGCTTGTACTTAGCATGGAAAGGACAGTGGATGTGGTTGAGTCACATGTGCACACGCACACACGCACACAGAAACATACATACACAGAGCAGTCCCTAGTAGAGAGTTACTTTATGTTAGAAACAAAGGATTCTGGGGGCACCTGGGCGGCTCAGTCAATTGAGCATGTGACTCTTGATTTCTGCTCAGGTCATGATCTCACGGTTTGTGAGTTCAAGCCCCATGTCAGGGTCTGTACTGACAGCCCGGAGCCTGCTTGGGAATTTCTCTCTCTCTCTCTCTCTCTCTCTCTCTCTCTCAAAAGTGAATAAACTTAAAAAAAAAAACAACAAACCTAAAAACAAAGGACTCTGGCATAGGTGGGAATCAGTGCAACATTTTTGGAGGGAAATCTGACAAGTATCAAAAGTCTTAAAAATGTATATATTCTTGGACTCAGTGATTCTAAATCTAGGAATTTATTCTAAGATATTAGAGATGCTCACAAAGAATTATGTATAAGGACATAGGAGGATATTAATCAGAGCACTTTTTTTTTTCTGCTACAGGTGACCCTGCCACGACATGGGGAAGGGACAGGCCTGTTTGAGGGTAGAATAGACTGGAATGGAACCCAAAAAGGGCTCATGCTGACCCTAGGACCCTAGCCTGAATGTCCTGTCCCAGGAGCACTTGATGGGGAGTTGAGTGCTGCACTGCAGGGCGTTCAGGCTCAGAGGATCTAGGTGTGGAGGAAAAAAGAAGAGCTCTAAGCACTCTGGTGATCACACCTCCCTGGCCTCAGTCTCCTCCCCTGTAAAATGGAGGTGATGGTAATATTGACCTCACAGAGTTGTTGAGGGGTCTAAGACTTAATAACTGAGCCTCCTGTTGGGTATCTTTTCCCTGGCCAATCCCTGAATGTCCTGTTCAAAATCCCCCAGTAGGAGAATTCATTCATTCATTCATTCATTCATTCCATATGCATTTATTAATCTCTCCCTCTAGGTATCCCCAGAATCAGAGCACTTTTAGTTGTAAAACAGTAGGAATAATTCACATGATAACAATGGAAGATTAATAAATGGCTGCAGTATTTATGAACTAAGAAACAAAAGTTAGCCATTAAAATCCCTATCTTAGGGGAATATTTAATGGCATGATGAAATGCTCACAATATCTTTTTTTGGTTAAAAAAGTAGATTATAAGAGATAGTTTAAGTTTTGTAAAATATATATGACATAGGTATGGAAAAAAGACTACAAGGGCATATACCAAAATGTTAATAATATTTGCCTGAGTGCTTGTATGAGTGATTTTAAATTTCTTCTTTGTATTTCAAATCGTCAATGAGAATCATTACTTTTATAATCATAAAGGGGTTTGATTAAAGAAGATAAAACTCATTTGTTAAAAAGTTCATCACGGAAAACCTACCAAGGTATTGTATGCCATATTGGAAGGCTTGGCAAACTATGGCGAGCCTAGCAAAGGTTGTTTGGGCAGCTTACAAGAAGAGTTCTGGGGCGCCTGGGTGGCTCAGTCGGTTAAGTGTCCAACTTCAGCTCAGGTCATGATCTCGCAGTCCGTGAGTTCGAGCCCCGTGTCGGGCTCTGGGCTGATGGCTCAGAGCCTGGAGCCTGCTTCGGATTCTGTGTCTCCCTCTCTATCTGCCCCTCCCCCGTTCATGCTCTGTCTCTCTCTGTATCAAAAAAAAAAAAAAAAAAAAGTTAAAAATCAGAAAAAAAAAAAAGAAGAGTTCTGATTTTGTATTCCAATAAAACTGGGTTGGAATCCTGGTTCTTCCACTTATTAGTGGAATATTATTTATTCTAAGCCTTAATGTTCACTTCTGGATAATGGGGCCAATAAATCCACCCTCTGGAGTTATCCCAAAGATTGATGAGGAACATTCAAAACTGATAGCTATTATTTTTAGTGGCACAGTGTTACAAGATGGTCCTTCCTAACCATCTCTGCCCCACTGCCTCATCCATCTTAGTCATCTGTGAGAGTCACACAGTCCATGGGATTTGCCTACCCATTTAAGTTCACAGCTCATTGCTTTATTTTACAGGTTTTATTATTATTTAGGTATAGTGAGGCCAACAGCTTAGAAGATGACTGCCATTGAAAAGATGGCTTGTTATACTCACAGACCCTGAGAGGAGGGCCTGCCATGCTATGTGGGTGGGGGGCATATAGGGAGATACTAGGGTTAGTCAAGAGGCAGAAGGATCAGGGGAAAGCCTAGGCAAGAACCCTTACTGTGATTTTTGTGAAAGGCAAGGCAGGGTAAGCAGGCTTAGAATTGGCTACTTTGAATGATTTCAGTGGGCTCTCTAGTTGTCTGGTACCCAGAACTGGTAATTATAGCAGGTGGAGGGCAGCCTAGAGTGTGAGAACATGATAAGGAGGTAGTTGGGGTATGAGCTCTGGACTGGTTGGTTTGTGTATGAAAGATGTGGAGCCCTGTATTATTAGCTCTAGGAATTGGCTATCCCAGGGAGGGACAGTTTCTCCAGGGTCAGCAAGGCCCCAAGATGTCAAAGCACCGAAAATATAGAATAACAATGCATGATTAATACAGTTATTGGCTGGGACAAATGAACAACTTTAGCTTTCATCAGCTTCATAAGGAAAAGGGTAAGATCCTTGGCATATGAGACAGCCCTTGCCAACCTCTGTTTTGCAGAATCATTTACTTTTTGGCTCTCTCTTGCTATGTAACAAACCATCCCACAAACTTAGTGGCCTAAAACAACAGCCACTTTATTTGGTCATGATTCTGCAATTAGGGCTGAGCCCAATGGAGTGGTTTTTTGTTAGCCTTGCCAATGGTCACTCCTGTAATTGTATTTAGCTGGCTATCACCTATGGGCTGGGTTCAGCTGGGATGCTGGCATGGCTGGTCTCTCTCTCTCTTTTTCTCTCTCTATTCTCGACTCTTTCTCTTCTTGAGGGCTCAGGGTCCTGCCTCTTCTAAATGTCTTCTCCAGCAGAGAAGATGGACCTTTTTTTGGGGGGGGGCGGGGAAGATGGACATCTTAGTAGTACCTCAGAGCTCCCAAGAAGGCAGAAGTAGAAGTTTCCATGACTCCTTAAGGCTTAGAACTGAAACAGGCACACCATCACTTCTGCCACATTTTTAAATATTTACTTATTCATTTTGAGAGAGAGAGAGAGAGAGAGAGAGAGAGAGAGAGAGAGAGAGAGAGGCAAAGGGAGAGGAGAGGGAGAATCCCAAGCAGGCTTCATGTCAGCACAGAGCCTGACACAGGACTCAGTCCCATGAACCACGAGATCATGACCTGAGCTGAAATCAAGAGTTGGACACTTAACCAACTAAGTCACCCAGGCGCCTTTATGGAAGCAAATTGCAGGCGAGGCCCAAACTTAATGGGAGGGGAGTATACAAGCGCATGAATTCCAGGACATGTGTTTATCAGGAGGAGAGTCTCATTGGGGCCATCAGCATAATGAATTATCATGATAGATGAGGCAGGGCATTCATTTTAGCAATCCTTCTAGAGATTCTGAGACCCTTGGAGACACAGAGAACCTTAGAAGTCATCTAGCCCAAACCAGTGAGGAAAGTGTGATCCTGATGATGACTAACTGTAGAGGCTGTGTGAATGTTCTGGGCTTTCTCTTAAAACAGTGACAAGTTGAGAAACCATACTTGTTTCATAGAGAAAAAAGGTCTTGAAAAGGTAGATACCAGTTTTCAATGAGCAGGCCTCAGAGAATGAAGGTATGCTATATTTTTAGACAAATTCTACTAGGTCACTACTGATCAAAGAGTCACTAGCATGACTTGATGAAAAGACTTTCTCCACCTCATTGTTTCTTAAATACTTATTCTAGCTTCTGTTTTTAGCCCTCTTCATATTCTTCCTAGCTCATCTTACACACTCCTGTGAATTCTTGTTATCACTTACATTCTGATTATTGTCCAATTTTTACGTATAAAGAGCACAATCTTTTTTTTTTTTCTTTGAAGGCTGGAAACCTAATTTTATCAGCTCACTGAACATTTCCATGCAAATGCCCTGTGGTACCTCAAACTGAAGTGAGCTCATTATGTCCTCCACAAAATCTTCTTCTCTTGTGCTCCCAATCTTAATACCACACTTCTCTTAGCTCCTACCCTAAGTTGGGAACTTTGAAGTTACATTTGATGCCTCCTCCTCATTTTCCAAGCTCAAACACCAAAATTCTGGTGATTATAGCTCTAAAACATAAAAACACACAAAACAAAACACACACACACACATACACACACACCCACACCTGTCTGTTTTTCCCTAGTCCAGGAAGACACCATCTTTTGCTTGGTCTTCCTCTTAGTTAGCCTAGGCTTCTGTAACTGTAAACTTAAATAACAGACATTTATTTCTCATAGTTCTAGAGGGTGAAAAGTCCAAGATCATGGTGGCAGCGAATTTGGTTCTTGGTGAGGGCCTTCCTCCTGGCTTGTGGATGGTCACCTTCTTGCCATGCGCTCACCTGGTGGGGAGAGAGCGAGAGAGAGAGAAAGAGAGAGGGAACTCTGATATCTCTTCCTCTTTTTATAAGGACACTAATCTCATCATCAGGGCTCTACCCTCATCTAAACTTAATCATCTCCCAAAGGTGCCACCTCCTAATACCCCCACATTGGTGTTTAGGGATTCAATATATGAATTTGGAGGCGACACAAACATTCAGTCAATACAGGTTTTTATGACAATGTCTAATTGGTCTCCCTCACTTTCAGTCTTTTACGCAGCTTTCAGATTTGTCTTCCTAAGATACATTAAGGGCACATCACTCCCTTGTGTAAAACTTTTCACCAAGTCCCCGTGTTATTTAGCCGTGGCATTTGCAGCAGATTCATCTCTAATTACTCCTTCTGTTTTCCCACCCTCTCTCCTTTGCTCCTCTTGCTAACACTCTTTCCTCTGGCCCCATATGCTTGGCAAGGCAAAAACTGCTCATTCTTTGTGGCCCAGCTGAAATATAATGGCTTTTATGAAGTCACCTCTCCAGGCAGAATTAATCATTTCCTTGTCTGGGGTTTATAGGTCAGTTCTTCTTAACTCCTATAGCATATTTGAATCACTTGGTATATCAGGCTTCCCCAGAGAATCAGAACCAAAATATGTATAATATTATAAACACACACACACACACACATAATTAGGAATTGACTTACATGGTTATGGAGGCTGATAAATCCCAAGATCTGCAGTCAGCAAGCTGGAGACCCAGGAGGGCCCACGGTGTAGCCCATTTTGAAGACCAGAGACTGGAGATGCAGAAAGGGCCAATGTTTCAGTTCAAGTTCAAAAGTAGGGAAAAAATGATGTCCTGGCATGAAGGCAGTGAGACAGAAAATTTTCCTTCTTAATTGAGGAAGGGTCAGACTTTTTTGTTCTATTCAGGCCTTGAGTTGCTTGGATGAGACCCACCCTCACAAAAATGCCCAGCATATTGCTTGACCAAATATCTAGGTGCCCTGTGGCCCAGTCTAGTTGACACATGAAATTTACCATCACACCTGGGGAACTGTTACAATATACTAACACTGCTGCACCTCGTTCCAGAGGTTCTGGTTTTATTGGTCAGGGGTAGAATCTGGGCATCAATATATTTTAAACTTTTTCCTGCAGGCTATGGGGCGAAAACCAAGTAAATTACTCATATGTATGTCTCCTCTAATAGACTGTAGCATCCTCAAGAGCAGGGACTGGCCTTACCCATAGTTACCTCACCACCTGCCTGCATGTTATCTAACATCAGATGCTGAATTAATGCAAAATGCTTAACTGAACCAGACTTGAGCATAACTACTATGGGTTGAATTATGTCCCCCCCCCCCCAAAGATATGTTGAAGTCTTAATCCCCAGTACCTCATAATGTGACCTTATTTGGCTTTAGGGTTGCTGTAGGTACTGGAGTAGGGTGGGCTTCTAATCTAATACAACTGGTATTCTTGAAGGGAAGAGACACAGAGACAGACACACAGGGAAAATACTATGTGAAGACAGAGGCAAAGGTTGGAGTGATGCAGCTATAAGCCAAGAGACACTGGAGTTTGCCAGAAAGCCAGCAGAGAGAAGCCAGCAGGAGGCAAGGAAGAATTGCCCTACAGGTTTGAGGAAGCATGGTTCCGTCAACACCTTGACTTCTGACTTCTTCCTTACAAAGCTTTGAGACAATACATTTCTGTTTTAAGTCACCAAGTTTGTGGTACCTTATGATGGAAGATCCAGGAAACCGATACAATAACCAGTTAATGGAAAGATACATTAGGAGAATGGTCTCCTAAATTTATGGGACAGTAGAGTGGGGTAAACAAGAATCAGTCTTTCAGTGTGGTTGAGGAAGGAGTATTTTGAGAATTGCTTTCTTTTTCTTTCAAGCTTTAAGATTTGAGATCCTCCAAATTTAAGTGATCTTGTGAAATATAATTGAGTCTCCTGAATTGAACAGCCTTCCAGAAAGAATCATCTGAGCTGGCAACCGGTCTCATTTCACAAGCCACACCATAGATCCATTAGAAATTAATAAGCAAACACCCTACCTGCTTTATCAATTTATCCTTTTCCTCTTAAAGCTTGGTCAGTTCAGGATTTCATTCATCAGATGACATTTCTGGATCTGCAAAACTCAGGATGAGGCAGTGGGCTTGGGTGCCCCCATCAAGGTCATTGAGAGGCACTGCCTGCTCAGCCATCTGCCCCTCACTCTTTGACGTCTCTTCAAATTAAACACCATACCCTGTGGTAAAATTGTTCTTGCTCTATAAATAGCTGACTTGGCTTGAGTCGCGCTGAAAATGTTAACCAGAGAAAGGGTGTCAGAAAGAAGAAAAAGGAAAGGCCAAAGACTCAAGGGTAAATTTCTTGGTCAGATGAATTTGTCTCTGAGGAATCCCCAGAACTCTCTGTGTGAAGGAGGCACCCTGGGCCTCTCCCTCACGTCTCTTGTCTCCCTTGACTTCCCGTTCTGAGAGCTTACCCACCCAAGTGAACATTCCCCTTTTCCTTGACCAATTTTTTCATGCTTGAGTTTACTTTGGATCAGGAAATTGCTATGAGGTTACTTTAAGAAAAGTACACACTTTCTGTGGCCTCATGGCACACTTCTAATTTCAGTCACATCATTACCGAATTAAAATGGAAACTGTCCACAGGCAACACATTGTTACTGATGCTTTCTTCAGCCACATCATTATAATATCATAATATAATTTTATGACTAGTTGGCCTACGGTTTTATAGGGCTGCTACAAACCTCACATCTGCTCCCAAAGAAGGGCCCTGAGAGCTTTCTAACTGCTCTCTCCTGTCCTCCCTCTATACTATTTTCTCTAACTTCTCTGTCCCAGCCCTGTCGGGTACGCTTTTCTCCTGTGGCTGCCCCCCTCGAGGAAGCTCCTCCTGGTTGTTACCACTAGAGTCAGTCAGTTCCCAGCAAAGCTTCTTGGGCTATTAAAAAAAAAAGTTTGGCCTTTGCTCATTCTCTGTTGTACCCACTATTCATTCTTCCTGCTCCTTCACTCCACACATTCACTTCCTATTTGTATTGCACCCCCTCCCCACCCAAGCCCTCGTTTTTGGCTACATGCCAGCTTTTACATCCAGTTCCTTCCTTGTGCCTTATGGTGTAAAGACAGAGCAGTGTGGCTGTGTCCAGGGACAGGGGTTCTCAGCTCCACTGAGAAGCTTGCATTCTGGTTCCTGACCCTTCCATCCCTGAAAAAGTCCCATCTTGAAGCCCCTCATCATGGTGGGCTGTGGCTTTCCCTCAGTGGTTCCTCTCCCAGTCAGGTGCAAAATACAGAAGACCTGGGAGTAGAGGTCTTCCTGGACTCAGCTCTCTCAGAAGCTGGGTTTTGCCTCTGTTCCTTTCAATAGAGGATTAGGTCTCCAGAATCTGCAATGATTTTGAGGTTAATTTTGGTGTCTGCATTATATGCTTTTTTTTTTTTTTACATTGTTTGCAGCTTTCGGGGGGGGGGGGGTTAGAAAAGCAGGGTAGAAAGGCTAGCACCCTTGAAATGCACTGGATGGTTTGGGTGGTTCTCGCTATAATCCGGGCCACCCCACCTCAGGTCCCTTTTTTTTTTTTTAATGTTTATTTATTTAGTGTTGAGAGAAAGAGAGAGAGCAGGGGAGCAGCAGAGAGAGAGTGGGGACAGAGAATCTGAAGCAGGCTCTGTGCTGACAGCAGAGAGTCCGATGCGGGGCTCAAACCCACGAACCGTGAGATAATAACCTGAGCTGAAATCAAGAGCTGGACACTTAACCAACTGAGCCACCCAAGGGTCCCTGGAATCTCTTTTTAATTCAATCCCCAGGTGGTCGAGCATGGGGGTGCGCTCTAGCTGAGGGGTGTTATGTTCATGCATGCAGTCACCTGGGACAGTGCCCCAGCCGGCCCAGTGCTCCTGGTGCTGTTGAAGGAACACCCTCAAGAACGTTAGCAGGCTTAGTGCATTTAGAGGTTATCAATGTGTCAGCACAGCAACCTTTTTATGGGGATTGTTTAATTAACGTTAATCGCTCTTGGCCTATTGTGTGACTCGGACAGGATTTACGGAAAATCACCACAATCTAAAACCCTGTAAAAGAGTCATTGCTTTTAGAGGCCTTGTAACTCATGCCTGGAGACACCTTCTGATCTTTGATGTATCACTCTGATGCATAAATACTGCCCGCGTTTGCATAAACCTCAGAGGCGGCCAGGCACTCCATTTTTAGGGGGGCAGGTACACCCAGGTGAAGAGCAATGCCCCCTGTGCGTTATGATCTGGGTAGCAGTGGGTGAGAATTTGCTTTCTAAAGAGAAAAGATTTATCCAGTTTTAGTACCCAGTTCTGTGCTTTCATGGATTACATAAATTCTGTTGTCACCGTCAGCCCAGTGGATGTATGAAGTTGTTTCCACATCACTAGGACACCCCACCCCTCCTCCTTGTAGTGTCCCACAGGTCAGGGAGAGGAAGAGGCAGGCTTGAGATAAAAGTAGAGACAAGTGATGGCTCATGAGGAGCTGTGGCCCAATCAGAGGAGAGCCTGCAGGGCCTTTCTGAGGACAGGAACCTGTGTAGACACCACTAACAGGTTAGAAGGGAAAGAGAATCACTGGGCTGAGGACCAGCCTCTCTGTGCCCACCCCATGGCTAAGATCACAACCATTTGAGCAAAAGAACAGGTTTGTCTTCTTAATATTAATCTTTGGCTTCCTTGCCCTCTGCCCTCTGTTCCCCATCCCCCCCCCCCCACCCTGCCCCGCCCTTTATCTTAATCTCTGTTGTTATTTGAAAAGGGTTTTTTTGGAGTCATTCACCCTCTGCTTCAATTATCATCAACAGTAATGTATCTCCCATATTTATTACCCTCCCGAGAGGAGTTGGGCCTCTGAAACTTTTACCCTTCAAACTTTCAAAAATCATTCCTCACATTTGTTTTTTCCCTAAGAGAAGAATGTCTTTCAACTTCGAAAACAGTTTCGTTCGTGGTCCTGAAATTTTCTGTACCCCATGCATTCCACCCCCTCCTCTTTTTTTGTTTTTCTTATTTCTTTCTTTCTTTTTTTTTTTTTTTTTGTTTTGAAATTTATTGTCCAGTTGGTTTCCATACAACACCCAGTGCTCATCCCAAAAGGTGCCCTCCTCAATACCCATCACCCACCCTCCCCTCCCTCCCACCCCCCATCAACCCTCGGTTTGTTCTCAGTTTTTAAGAGTCTCTTATGCTTTGGCTCTCTCCCACTCTAACCTCGTTTTTTGTTTTTTTTTTTCCTTCCCCTCCCCCATGGGTTTCTGTTAAGTTTCTCAGGATCCACATAAGAGTGAAAACATATGGTATCTGTCTTTCTCTCTATGGCTTATTTCACTTAGCATCACACTCTCCAGTTCCATCCACATTGCTACAAAGGGCCATATTTCGTTCTTTCTCATTGCCCTGTAGTACTCCATTGTGTATATAAACCACAATTTCTTTATCCATTCATGAGTTGATGGACATTTAGGCTCTTTCCATAATTTGGCTATTGTTGAGAGTGCTGCTATAAACATTGGGGTACAAGTGCCCCTATGCATCAGCACTCCTGAATCCCTTGGGTAAATTCCTAGCAGTGCTATTGCTGGGTCATAGGGTAGGTCTATTTTTTAATTTTTTTGAGGAACCTCCACACTGTTTTCCAGAGTGGCTGTACCAGTTGGCATTCCCACCAACAGTGCAAGAGGGTTCCCATTTCTCCACATCCTCTCCAGCATCTATAGTCTCTTGATTTGTTCATTTTGGCCACTCTGACTGGCGTGAGGTGATATCTGAGTGTGGTTTTGATTTGTATTCCCCTGATGAGGAGCGACGTTGAGCATCTTTTCATGTGCCTGTTGGCCATCTTCCACCCCCTCCTCAAACACAGAACATCGATGGCTTGCTCAAGACAAGACCAAATCCTACTCATCTTCCCTGAGTTGGCCTTGTTTTGGTTTATCTTTACATTTGCTATTTCTTCCAATCTCATTACACTCCTGTGATACTGTAAATAGGGAAAGTACTGAAATTCCTATTTCACAGATGAAGAAACCAAGGTCAGGGAGCCTTTTTCTGGAAGCATAGCTGAGCCAGGGAGAAGACCTCTGGCTCCCTGTCCAGGCCAATCGTGGCCACCCAGGACTGCCTCTTCATGGTGGTCTGGGTCCTCTGCAGGCCCCAGCTGCCAGGCACTCTGGTGGCAGCAGCACTGTGCCACGGGCCAGTCAAGTCCTCTCTGCTGTGTGATGGGGCCACTATTGGCTTACCCATGGAGGGCCAAAGTCAAGAACTCCACTGAGCATAACACAGCATTTGAGCTTGGTTCTGCCAACCTATTGTGGGCACAGGCCACATTTGTCAGCACCTAGGTGCTACCTAACAATGCTGGAGTCTCCACAAATCCACCCAAATTCTTCCCAATTGGCTCACGGCACAAAGGCTCTGCTTCTCTCCAAGGTGTCTTAGGCTCTATAGTAATTGGTCTGGGAGAGATGACCCATTTTTCTTTAAAAAAAATTTTTTTAATGCTTATTTATTATTGAGAGACAGAGAGAGACAGAGCATGAGCATGGGAGGGGCAGAGAGAGGGAGACACAGAATCTGAAACAGGCTCCAGGCTCCGAGCTGTCAGCACAGAGCCTGACACGGGGCTCGAACTCACAAACCGCGAGATCATGACCTGAGCTGAAATCGGATGCTCAACTGACTGAGCCACCTAGGCACCCCGAGATGACCCATTTTTCTATACTGGGCAGCATGTGCTATCTGTGGGCTCTTTCACTCAAGTGATTCAAATTCTCTTAAATCTAGTTTCATTATCTTTGTCATTTGTTCTGTATCCCAGCTTTGCATTGTCTGCTAATCAGGGGATCTGAATTTCTGTCATTTTGCTCCTTCCAATCTGTAGATGAATTGATGGAGAATCAGTGTTGCCCAGAAAATGCTTCATTCACTCCCTCCCTCACTCACTTTTTATTGCACACTTACCTTGTCTGAAGCCCAGTACTGGGCACTGGGTGACATAAAACTGGCCAAGGCTAGGTGATTCCTGCCAGTGAACTCATCCCCCAGTGAAACAGAACAAAATGGACAAGAAGTGGGTTGCACTGAGCATGAAGTCCCTTCCATATCCCACTGGAATCAAAGCCCCACAGCAGGGATGATTGTTAGTGTCTTTTGCCCATAGATCCCCAGCACCTAGAAGAGTGCCTGGCATGCATTAGTGCTAAGTATTGAACTGAATTTCAGTTTGCATGATTGGCCCTGTTTCCCCATCCTCCCTTCTTCTTACCCTTGCCATGTGACTAGGAAACTCCCTGGAAAGAAGAGAGCATCTCCCTGCTGCTTTACTTTGGGGTGGGCCATGTGACTTTCTTTGACTTGTGGCCTATAGTGGAAGTCAGTGGAAATCACCTTAGTTGCAAGAGGCTCCTAAGAGCTGACGCACATTTCCACTCTCTTTTGGCCTCTGTCACTGCCACAAGAAGAGCAGTCTTGGCTAGCTCACTGGCCTAAGGAAAGTGAGAGGCTGTGGTAGAGATCCAAGCTGCAGACTTGCAGTGTAGAGCAGACTGCTCTAGCCTTGCCTCGCCTAAGGTGGCTTGTTCACCCCACCCAAAGATGCCTGAGTGAGACCAGCCAAGATGGGCAGAAGTGCTCCAGTGAGCCCAGCCCACCTACAGATGTGTAAACTGCAGTGTTATTTTCAGCCAAAGAGATTTGGGAAGGTTTGTTATGCAGCGTGCTGTGAAAATAACGAAGTGAAACCCTCTCCTTGGGCTACCTGATTTCTTTCAGGGTCTGGACCCTTAAGGACTTATTTACCCTCATGGTTATTTCAAGACCAGGGGTTGGCAAACTTGTCTGTAAAGGCTCAGATGGTAACTGCTCTAGGCTTTGCAGGCCCACATAGGGTTTCTGTGGCATACTCTCTTCCCTCCCCCTTTCCTTCCTTCACACCTTCCCTCCCTCTTTCTCTCCCTCCCTCTTTCCTTCCCCCCTCCCTTCCTTCCTTCATTCCTCCCTTCCATCCTTCCATCCCTCCTTCCTTCCCATGCGTATTTTATAAGAGGTCCTCTAGCTGATGAAAAGAACTCTGAGCATCACTGAATGTCCGTTCAGTTCGATTAGAGATTGGAAGGAGCAGAATGACAGAAATTCAGATCTCCAGATTAGCAGATGATGCAAAGCTGGGATGGGAAACAAATGACAAGAGACAGTGAAATTGGATTTTGGAGAATGTGAATTTGAATCATCTGGGCCTGGACCTTCATTTGTACTCTTGCTCTGGGCCCCTGTCTTTAATTTGGAGAATATGAAGTACTGACTTCAGGATCCCTCTAGTGATTCCTTTCAGCATTTTTAAAAGTTTAAAGATTAACTTATTATTTTAAACATAGGTTCATTTAAATGGCACAAAAACCAAAAGGTCCAAAATGGTATAGAGTAAAAATTAAGTCGCCCGCTCACTCTTGTACCCCTTTGTCCTTTTCCCAATTCTCCCTATGGAAGTAAGTACTGTTCTGTGCATGGAGATTATATATACACTATACACTATATATATATACACTATATATATATACACTATATATATACATTATACATACACTATATATATAATATATATATATAATATATATACACTTTTTTTTCCTTTTGAAACACAAATGTGAGCCTACTCTATATATGTGTGCCTCGGGGAGCATTCAATATCAGTACTTCTAAAGCCACACCCTTCTTTTTAATGAATGCATAGCAAAATTGAAAGAATTTGGGCTTGTATTATGGAAGATATGGCAAAGCTGGAACTTCAATATTATATGCTATTTAGTGAAAAGTTCTTAAAAAATGCATCCCCAATTCATTTAAGTAAGAGTCAGCAAAGTATGGCTTGCTGGTTAAATATGGCTGATAACTATTTTTATATTACCCATGAGCTAAGAACGGCATTTACATCTTGAAAAACAATCAAAAGAAAAATAATATTTCATGTCACATGAAAATTATATGAAATTCCAATTTTAGTGTTTATAAATAAAGTTTTATTTGAATATACCTCCCTTTAGTCATTTATGTGTTGTTTGTGGCTGCTTTTGTACTACAGTGGCAGATTTGAGAGGTAAAGCCTAAAGTATTTATTCTGGATTTTTACATAAAAAATTTGTATCGTATCTGGATTTTTATGGAAAAAATTTGCTGCCCCTTGGCCTAATCATATAGTTTAACACTTCGATCATTTAAACTTTGGGACAGGAGTATATGATCAATACTCATCAATATGATCAATGAGGGGATTCCCCAAAGCATTTCATTGGGAGGAACTCTGGAACCTTCTGACTGGGCTAAATCTACTGTAACTCTAAATCAGAAAGAAAACAGATTCTTTTATCTTATTTGAAATCCAAAAGCCAAGATGCATTAATTATCAAAAGTTATTTAAAATTTCAATCAAAATCAGACTTGCTAATGGATTAGAGTAAAGAAGTTCCTAACCTTTCTTGTAAGCATGCTCTTAATTTAGAAATCAGCTGCACATTAGCAAATAAAATATGAAAGGGAGTTCATACTAAAGGGAACTGACTTTTGGTTCTTTTCATTCTCGGAGATGAATCAGAGAGGGCAGCAATTGGCCTTTTTCAGGTCTGGAGCTGAGTCAAATTTTTCAGAGATAGTGAATCCTTACTTGTGTATTATTTAGGGATGTATCACAGTTAACAGTGGATTTGTTCCTAACATTTAAAAATGAAAATGATGTATATATAAGAAATGGCGTTTTCCCCTTTTTTTGAAATAGCAACAGTAGTAATATATATATATATTTACAGATATTTGCATCCAAGAGTCTCAAAGTGATCTCTCAACCTAAATATCAGAATCTTTTAGAAAGCCAAAGGAAAAGCAAGAATCATGTCCGTCATGAGGTAATTAATGTTTCAGATCACATATCTATTCTAACAATAGTGAAGAAGCAATAAATTAAGAAGAAAAATGTAACCGACAAGTAATACAACTTGAAAAGAAAAATTTCTGACCAGCAACTCTTGTCTTTGACTAGCCTCTCAGAACTGGATATAGGAGTGGCAGATGAAAATTGGGAACAGTATGGATTATAGATAAGGGAGGAAAAAGAGTAGTCCCCATCTGGAAAGCTGTCCATCTGTGAACTTAAGAGCTGTTACCTATGAATCGTTTCATCCAACCCGGAGTGATCAATATGTGATGTTATGCGAGGTTCTGGAGGAGTGGGCAATGTAAGTGTCCTTGCCCCTCTAAAGGAAGGGCAGTGGAGGTACAGAGAGATTCCTTTATCTGAGTTAGTGCTCAAAACTGAAACCATCACCAGACATTTCAAAACAGTTAACCAGCAGTTCAGTTTTCTTCCTCAATCACGAATCGATAGCCTCTTCTGTTCAAAGCATCGAGGCAGGCAGAGTGGAACACAGAGATCCATACAACAAGGCTCTCACCTACCTGGAACCTATAATTTTGCAGAAACATAGACTCCAAGCCACCAGAACATTCTTGGTAATATCATCTGCAATGCTGGCTGAATGATCCTAAGAAAGACTTATGGAAGTGGCACCTGACTGGCTCAGTCAGTTAAGCATGTGACTTTTGATCTAGGATTGTGAGTTCAAGCCCCATGTTGGGTGTAGAGATTACTTAAAAACAAAAAAGTCTTAAAAAAAAAAAAGAGTTGTGGATGTTAAACACATGAGAACTTATTTTAACATTTTATTTTCAGTAAATGAAAGAGAAGTGTTTCTAATTGGGGGTCAAATGCAAAATTCAGAGCAGGGCATATGGGTCTGGTTCTAAGTGGTTAGGAGATAAGACTGTCTTGTGTTCCCAGAACCAGAGGAAACACCATTAGAAAACCCACTGCATTCAAATGAGCCTCTTTTCAAGGTGGATCAGGAGGATGTACCAATGGTTACAGTATGACATGTAATTTTTTTACAGATTGATTTCTTTTTAAAATCTTTGATTTAATTGGAATTTATTTTGGTGAATTGTAGATTTTTTTCTTCCAAATAACTAATGGTCTCAGTACCATTTGTTGAATTGTTCCTTTCTCCCAATGACTTGTGAAAATATTCAGTCACCATTGGTTGAATGTCTGTTATGTAACGGGAGATTTGCTGTATTTTGTAATGGACTTGTGCATCTTCTAGACCACTCAGAGTCTGAAGTTCCTTCCTCTGTTTGGTAAATTCTCCATCTGAGGCATCTTTCTGGGAAATGGAACTTGCCTTGACTATAAAACTTGAAAATGCCAAGAACTTATTTTCCCAGCCTCCCCTGCACTTTGATTAGGAGCATGTGATCAAGGTTCAATTGATCAATGAATCTATTCAGATTTCACAACTGGACCTATTGATTCACAGGAGGTGGGCCAAGCAAAGGCCATTTGATGTGTGATGTCAAAAATTCCTACTTTGCATATGGAAAGAGCCCAAATGTCTATTGATGGATGATGGATAAAGAAGATGTGGTATATATATAACAATGGAGTATTACTCGGCAATCCAAAAGAATGAAATCTTGCCATTTGCAACTACATGGATGGAACTGGAGGGTATTATGCTATGTGAAATTAGTCAGAGAAAGACAAAAATCACATGACTTCACTCATATGAGGACTTTAAGAGACAAAACAGACGAACATAAGGGAAGGGAAACAAAAATAATATAAAAACAGGGAGGGGGACAAAACAGAAGAGACTCTTAGATATGGAGAACAAACAGAGGGTTGCTGGAGGGGTTGTGGGAGGGGGGATGGGCTAAATGGATAAGGGGCATTAAGGAATCTACTCCTGAAATCATTGTTGCACTATACGCTAATTTGGATGTAAATTAAAAAAATAAAATAAAATAAAAATTCATCAAGCCACACACTAAGATATACATACTTTTCTGTTCATATTATACTTTAATAAAAGTTTGCATTAAAAATTGGATTGGAAAATAGAAAAATGAGTGTGCTCCAGATTTGGATATGGAAAAATGTCATGAGGGGACATTGGTATTGCAACATTAAATTATTTGTTTTTGTTTTTGTTTTTTTTTTAAATCCTACTTTTCAAGAGTAAATGGGGCAGGACCAGCTGCGGCAGCCAAGTGTTCAGTGGTGGGGCTGAGTCTTCACATGCTCTCTGCTGGCCTGCCTTCTTTGGTCCTTCCTTTTCGCAAGCCTGGGAAAGGTTCTCCAACCTTCTCAGACATTTTGCAAGCAACACGATAGCCTTGAATAAATTCCTATTCTGCCCAAATTAGCCAGCGTATGTCTCTGTAACTACAAGCCTAGATTAATACATATAATGTAATACATTTGGCTCTCAAATCCTCACACCTTTCATTAAATTTAGGTGACTAGTATTTAGTAAGAGCATTAAGCTAACTATGCAGGGAGGACTGGAATTCAAATCCAGGTTTGGATTTGCCTGATTCTAAAGTTCATAACTCTTTCTACTCTAACACAATGTCAATGTTATCATGAAATACATTACACACATGCACACACATGAGTAGTTTTTCTGTCCGTGGTGATGCTCTGTTGGTCTGGTCATTTAGTCTTGTGCTGGCACCACATTTTTCACTGCAGTTTTATAATGAGTTAAAAAATCTGGTATACGGGGCGCCTGAGTGGCTCAGTCGGTTGAGTGTCCAACTTTGGCTCAGGTCACGCTCTCGCGGGTTTGAGCCCCTCGTCGGGCTCTGTGCTGACACCTCAGATCCTGGAGCCTGCTTCAGATTCTGTCTCTTTCTCTCTCTGCCCCTCCTCTGCTTGCACTCTCTCTCTCTCTCTCAAAGATAAATAAACATTAAAAAAATCTAGTATAGCAAACTTTCCTTTATTCTTTTAAATCTTTTTTTTTTTAACTCCTTCTTGAATGTTTATTTTTCTAGATGAACAACTGGACAATTTGGTAAAGTTTTCCAAAGTCATGGAGGGACAAATTAACAGCTTTAATTTAAGATGCCTCAATCTTCATGTTATTTTCACTTAACAAGGTTATGTGAGGTATTCATAGCTTCCGCATACGAATGTGTACACACACTCACAAATACATACCTATATAAAGATTTTTTTATCTGTTAGCTTCAGCACATTTAAACATTTCCCAGAAGCAGAAACTGTAGCAGTGTTGGCCCAGGAAGCTCTTTCACGTTAAGGCTAGCCAACAACTGAAGGAAGATGCCCATGATAAAAAAGTAGCAGTGAGGAGGAGAATAGTTTGTCACAGGCTTTATTTTTTATATTGCTTTGTTCCTGCAAACAGAAGCATGGATCACTTTGAGTCTTCCATTTGTTTTTCTCTCTCAAAGCATAATTTTGCTGCTATGGGAATTCTCACTGAATGACATCCAGCAAACAAATCCCAGAAGAATATCTGATTTGTGTTTGCACACAATTTGCCTGATGTAGATCCTAGGTAATAGAAAAGCTAAATAATGCCCATGGAACTGGAAGAATTTCTTCAATTATAGAGTTGTTGAGGCTCTGTTAAGAACTGATGATACTGAGAGTCCCTGCTTAGTCCAATGAACCAAGAGGGTAATTTCCACCTCTTGAAGTGGATGTGGATTTGATGCATGTATATCCATCACAAATTAATGAAAAGCCTGTGCTTTCGATCCAGGAGGACACCAAGCTCTTCCTTTTCTCTTGCAAAGAAACATTCAAGTAAAAACATCCCTGTGAGAATTCCCCATAGGACACTCCATGCAACTGCTCAGATTAAAAAGGCATCAGCTTATTTATTTCCTCTAATAGAGAGGGACTTCTCTGAACACTGAGTTCTCTTCTGAAAGGCCAGTGGCTTGGTTCTGGGAATTGTGAGCTCCGGAAGGTAGGCCTGATGCTCTTCGTAGTAGATTCTGAGGGTGTACGAATGCTGATAGCCTCGTGCCAACTGTGCTACAGGACCCAGCTGCCTTTGTTGTAGGCATGGATCTGACAGTGTCGGGGAATTTCAGAGATTCTGCGCTTTTATTCCAGATTGGGGGTTGCTCTTTGGTTCAGCAAGTTGCACAGGTATGTTTCGCTTGTCTCAGAATTGTGGATCATACCAGAAATAGAATTCAGCTTGTAGCAATCCAGAGAACTAACTTCTTCTGAAATTAAATTAGGATTAGCTGTCGTACCTCATATCTCTGAAAGCTACCTGTGCTGCATAATAAGGTGGAACTGAATGCTGTCCCCAGGAAATTTATGCCACATTTGCGGCAACATTTCTGATTAAAGAAAAAAAAATGGAATTGATGAGCACAGAGTTAATCATGTTGTAAATGTATATAATCTCATGAACCACTGTCCACTGGAGTAAGAATTAACGTTGTGTGCGCAGCTAGCCGGTAAAGTTTTCCGGTCTGGCATTCCATCAGCAAGACCTCGGCCACCAGGCAGAATGGCTTCTGAGGAGAACCAGTTAAGAAGCTGGATTTGCCTCTTAAAAGCCAACACTTTTCGTTTGTCCCGATTTGGAACAGAGCTGTTTTTCTAGCTGAAGTTGTAGTGACAATGACTCAACACGAATTTCTCTCATTGAGGCACCTTCTGAAAGGTCAGTTCTGGGCACCCAGAAAGAAAAAAGCTCACAAGTTAACAAAGTGAAGGGACAACATGATAGTTACTGTAATACTGCTGTCCCTGATCAGTAGCCTGTAAGCCCACACAATTAGGTATTAATAGTCCTTTCTCACCCTATTGCGGTAAAAAGAGAACTTGCTTTAGCTTCAGAGAAACCTGGTTTTACTATTATTTCAAACAAATTAAAAATGCATATTGGATCTCCTCTTAGCTTTTTGAAGTTTCAATACTGAATATTCTGTAACCAGTACACATTCAATTCCTCTAGTGATCATAAGCTCTGGTATTAATATGTATACGCAGTTCCTTAAAAATCAGCTCACAGTGCGATCTGCTATTGTGTTTCGAGTGAATGACTCATGACTACAAGTTTAAATGGTAGCTTCAGAGAAAAGTCATCTGAGTTTTTTAATGATGTACCTTTTCCAGGTAAAGTGTCAGAATCATTCTTCCATTTAATTTTTCTGGAATCCAATGAAAATTTATCACCTTACTTTCCTCTTCCCTTAAGTGAACAATTAGCCATTGCAAGCACTAATGCAACAGTCTGAAAATTTAAATTGAAATCTCAGATTAAAAAAAAAATTGACGATCAAAATCGCTTAAAATATTGCTCACCAAAGCTAGAAAAAAGTCCAAGGGGCCCTAAGTTATTTATTCCCTAGGTAAAACACACTTGGTGGCTTCGCAATTTTGAGGGGAGCCAAAGGTTGTTACAAAACGGTGGGGGTTCTCCTAGCATGGTGAGGGGTGTCTGTCTCTCATGGATGAAAAGAAGGAAAAGTCATTTCATATCAAATGTGTGATATAATTATGAGAACTATTCTGGGTCCTAAACAGAGCTGATTAACATCCAAATGTGGACAGTTAACTAAAACAATGCAAACTGGCCAGGCTCAGAATATGTGATTCATGAAAGAAAATGGAATGCACTCATTAATCCTAGATGCTGAAGACCCCACAATAGTTATGGAGAGCTACATTAAAATCTGCTCTTTACTGAATTCCCCATTTGAGTTTTCTGCAAGCTATAGAGCCCCTTAGATCCGTGCTCTCAAATACAGTAGCCGCTGGCAACATATGGCTATTTAATTTTTTTTAGTTTATTTTTTATTTAGAGAGAGAGAGAGAGGGAGACAGAGACAGAGAGAATCCCAAGCTGGCTTCTCACGGTCAGCGCGAAGCCCAACGTGGGGCTCGAACTCACGAACTGTGAGATTATGACCTGAGCTGAAATCAAGAGTCAGATGCTTAAATGACTGAGCTACCCAGGCGCCCCAAAATATGACTATTTAAATGTAATTAAAATTATACAAAATTAAGAATTCAGTTCCTCAGCTTGCACTAGTCCCATTTCAAGTGCTCAATATCCATGTGGGGCTGGTGGCTACCATATCAGAAACTCAGAGATAGAACATTTTCATCATTGCAGAAAACTGTATCAGACAGCGAGGTTTTAAAGAAAGGAGTGAAGAAATATTTATTGAAAAGTTACAATGTGATAGGCATCATATTTGATCTGTATTTTTCTCATTTCACAGTGAAGAAGCTTAACCTCAGAGAGCATAAGTCACTTACTCTAGTCCCAATACATACAGAGCAGACTTAGGACTCCAACCAATATCTCTTGACTCCAAGCCCCATTTCCAAGTGCCATTTCTGATATATGGCCAAGCATTTGCTCATCCATTCATCCATCTAACACATACTTAATGATAGAATAACTGTGTGTTTTAATAATTATTAGAGGACAACAGGTAAAAACTGACACTGAGCAAATCGGTCCCTATACTAAGAACCTGTGCTTGCAACTGGGGCCCTAAGGTTAGAAGGAAGAATACAGTTCCTGATTTCATAGCGTGTATAGATAGCCTAGTGGGGGAGTTAACCATTAAATATATAATCACAAAACTAATTATCAGTCACCCTGGTGATAAATATCAAAGAGGAGACTCCATCTGTTTTGGGAGAGGCTTCCAAATCCCATTAAATAATAACAACAACAATAATAATTAGCAATAAACTTTAGTTTCCAAAGCCTGTAAAGTTCAAATTAGTGAGACAAATCTATGATACTGTTAGCCTCCTGACTGATGAGTCCACTGTAATCTTTATGCCTGGTAAACAGAGAGATCTATTTCATTCAAGGTCATCCTGGGTTGGCATGACCGACTTCAATTTCGTTCCATTCTCCTTGGGTGGAAGTATTTCTGAAACGAAGAGCTGAGATCGGCTAATTTGTCAACATTACAAAGCAGGAGCCTATCGCCGTAACTCTTCCCTCTCACTGAACCTTCCCAGCAGCAGCAGCTGACATATGAACCTCGCAGATGAAGATGCTATAGCACAGCTACTTCTCAACCACACTGCTGAGGGTCAGATAGTGGGAAAATGCTTCTTCTTAGCCATTTCTTTATCATTCTTAACAGGGTCAAGCTCAAATACCCATAAAAGGAGATTGAGAGCCAATATGCTATGCCATCAAATTTAACAGGCTAGAAAAAAAAAATCAAAACCATAAACTGTTATCATTTTCAGTATTTTATTCCTTTTAATGCTAGTCTATTAGTTTCAATAGAAGGACAACAGAATGTCCATTACACCGTAACTTGACATGCCTATTATGCCAATATGATTAGTTTTTGTAAAATGCTCATGTACTGGTTATAGTTTATAGAAAAATTGATTTTACAGAATCAGAGAAATTAGAATTGGAAACATTCTATTAGGTCACTAGATACATCCCGTGAGACTAGTATAGAATTGATCCCTATTTCACAGTGTGTTATCTGATACATTTTTTCTATCAGGTTTTGATAGGTTTATATATTTATTATAGGCTGGCAATATGTACCACAAAAAATTATACCAATCCATCTGAGAAATAAAAGTCTAGAAAAATAAGCGTTTGCTGAGCACTAATTTTACTTTGGTGCATACATTTTTAATATACTAGTTTTTATAGCCTCTCATCTTATAAGAGGCAGGGTAGTAGCACCAGATCATGGGTTGGCATTATAATCAAATAGTTAATTTGCATATCTTAAGTTGTGGAAATATCCCCAGACATAGTTTCCCATCAGATTTCTACAAAATGTGGTACGAATTTTTGATTGCCAAGAATGCCTTATTTTTCATACAGGAAATTGAGCCCTGTGCCTCAAGCAAGTGCCTACAAGTGCCTCAAACACTTTGTTAGGCTGACATTTTCTTCTTTGCGGGCAGTGTGTACTAAACTGTAACTTTTGGAGAGACCATTTCAAGAGAGCAAATGGAACTCTGAACTAGGGGTCCTGGGGTGGGGTGTAGCCAGTGAGTGAGCTGGTGTCACACAAACTCTATGTATTCTTCCTCTCAGTGACTCAGAGAGGGAAAAAGTAGAGAAGAAGAAAGTGGCTTCACCAGGCAAAGTTTACATGTAATATAATCAACCTATAAACTCCTGAGGTCTCCCAGGTCAGATGGGTGTGATTGCTACTCTCTGCTTCAACACCTACCCTTTCGGGAGCTCTCTTCCCCTTTAGACCATCCTTAAAGTTCAGTTTCACCTGAATGCATTTATTAAAGATGGAGAAAAGTGCACGATGTGATTTTTTTTTTCAGTCCTGCTAGGTTTTTCCTTTACCTGTAGCTCCTTAATGGAAGTAGCGAGTGGAGTGTTGGATGTGGGCTAAATTGAAGAGTGAGGGAGAAGTAGAATCAGGCTATGTGTGGAAAAGGGCAGAGAGGAAGGCACAGAAATGTAGCATTCGGCTAAATAATGCCTAGTTCCACTTGTTGTTCACGTTCTCATGTTCCTGTTCAAAAGCCCAGATGAAATTCTTGTTTGTTCAGGATGCAGCTGATGAGTATTATGTCTGGAGAGAGTCCCAGAGAAGGTCTTATACATCTTTTATACACCTGCATGCTAAATGAGCAAGAACACCCAGGTGCTGAGTAAGACTTATGAATTCGTGGTAAATTATGCAAACAAGTAATTTTGCATGTCCAGAAAGTAGTGCTATCAGTGGTACAGTTTTCCTAAACTCTCCATAATTTAGGAGAATGCAAACTGAATGGCAGTCAAACAGCGACAAGGCCTAATTGCTCAGCCCAGTGTATCTGCTTCGATAGGCGCCAGTCACATGGAAGGATATTTGCCCCTTGGGGACACTTTTACAGCCCGAGCAGAAGCCAGTAAAACTGTTCCAGGGGATTAAAAATGGCAGAGACCTTAGCCATGTTAACCCCTGGACGGCAGCAGAAAAGACAGCTTTATCCATGGGACTCAAGCCTGAGCCAAAGCGATAGCAACACAACTGTGAGGAAAGAGAGACAGGGAGCTGTGCTTTTGGGGTCAAACAGACTTACAGTAGTGATGGAGGATCTAACCTTGCAGAATCAGCGGGTCTTGGGAATTTGTTGTGCCTACAGAGTCCTGGGCCCCACCCCAGACCTACTGAATCAGAATCTGTACTTTTTTTAATGTTTATTTGTTTTTAAGATAGATACACACACACACACACACACACACACACACACACACACACACACAGAGTGGAGCAGGGGAGGGGGAGAGAGAGGGAGACATGGATTCTGAAGCAGACACCAGGCTCTGAGTTGTCAGCAGAGAGACCCGACGTGGGGCTTGAACTCACGAGCCGGGACAAAGTTGGATGCTTAACTGCCTGGGCCATCCAGGTGCCCCAAATCAGAATCTGTATTTTAAGAAAATGCCAGGTGATTTATAAGCATGTTAAAGCTTGAGAAGCACTAGTACATGCCACCAGCTCCCTAATAGTTTTCTACAGTCAGGGCCTAAGAAGGGACACAGCTTTTCCAGCCCAGTGGGAAGTTGGTCTCATGTTCATGTCAGCAAAAGCCAATGAATGATTATGTTTCCTTCACGAATACACATTCCTCCTTCTTCTTCCTCTCTCCCTCCCTCTCTCCCATTCTCTCTCTTTTTTTGTCTGCTCCCATTATTTCCTTTTGGTAAGTATTCCTTCCTAACTGCATGTGATTCTGGTAAGGCCATACTAGGAAGCCGAGGCACCTGACTGAAGCTGGCCAGGAGCAATTTCTTTCTGGGACTGATATATACAGGGAGGGCATTTATTCTACTGAGATCCCAAGGTGCAAGGGATCTCAGCTTGAGATCCCTTGAGATATTGGCTTGAGACTGGCAGGGGTATCTTGTTACCACATGTAGAGGGAATTTGCTTGAGAATGAAGCCAGGGGAGTAGGCAGAGCAGAAAGATGGAAGGGAGAATCATTTGAACACTCAATTCAGTTGTACCCAAAGTCAGTCAACCCCTTGAAGTTCTGAGTTGTGTGAGCCAATAAATTCACAGTTTAGAGAAGTTGTATGTTGGTTTTTGGTCATTTGTAACTAAAAGAGTGGTCCTGACCAATACATTTCTGCAACTGGATTACCAGTTTTTCCAAAATGGAAACTTTTATGCTTTGCTAAGGGAATAAATTCATTGCAAAGTTCACAACCTATAAACTGACATTAGTATGTGTGTTTAAGTATAATTTGAGTATAATTAAATGTAGAAGGTTTAAAACTTTTAGGCACTCATGTGTCCTAAATACTGGTTATCTGTATAATTGCAGCAGGCTGTATTTATTTTCTAGATTTAGAGGCAATGCCTACTGAACTTAATATTCAAATTTATGCCAACTAATATGCAAATAAGCATAGCTTTGGTGCTTTCAAAAACAAGAGGATAGGATTGCAGCACTGGTGTTTCAATGGTGCTGATGCTTTGATGAAAGAAGACAAAGAGGGTTGGGATGCAGATGAAACGCATGCCCTTGGAATACCCAATGCAAATGCGAAACTCACAGCTCTGGAAACTGTTCTAAAACAGAAGACAATCCCTCAATTTAATATAGCAATTTAACCATTCATTAATTTACTTGCTGCCAATACCACAACTTCTCAGAAACGATGCCACTCATAAAGATAATCTATAACCACAAAAGAAAATATGTACTTTTACTCTTGCCAAATGTCAAAATTTTAATCTATAATTGCTTGTTCCCGGTGAAACACCGAGGTCTGCCTCTCTTCTATAACCTCTTCTACGCCTCTCTTCTTGGGCAAGGATTTCACTATTATGCGTATAGCTCAATATTATTTAGGGTGTGCGCATATGTATTATAGAATTATCAGTTAGGATTAAGTTAAGTGAGGAGTAACAACAACTTGGGAAGCAGTAGCTCAAATAAAATGGAAATTTCTTTCTTAAGCAGGAGAAGTCTGGAGGGGGACAGTCCAGAGCTGGTATGGTGTCTGCATGGTTATTGAGGACTAAAGATGTTTTTCCAGCTGGGGCGCCTGGGAGGCTCAGCCAGTTAAACCTCTGACTTCAGCTCAGGTCATGATCTTGCAGTCCTTGGGTTCTAGCCCCACAGTGAGCTCTGTGTTGGCAGCTCAGAGCTTGGAGCCTGCTGCAGATTCTGTGTCTTCCTCTCTCTCTGTCCTTCTCCCACTTGCACTCTGTCTCTCTCTCAAAAATAAACATTAGGGGCGCCTGGGTGGTGCAGTCGGTTAAGCGTTAAGTGTCCGACTTCAGCCAGGTCACGATCTCGCGGTCCGTGAGTTCGAGCCCCGCATCAGGCCCTGGGCTGATGGCTCGGAGCCTGGAGCCTGTTTCCGATTCTGTGTCTCCCTCTCTCTCTGCCCCTCCCCCATTCACGCTCTGTCTCTCTCTGTCCCAAAAATAAATAAATGTTGAAAAAAAAATTTAAAAATAAACATTAAAACAACAACAACAACAACAAAAGAAAATTCTTTAAAAAAAAAGATTTTTTTCCAGCTTTTTACAACGTTTATTTATTTTTGGGACAGAGAGAGACAGAGCATGAACGGGCGAGGGGCAGAGAGAGAGGGAGACACAGAATCGGAAACAGGCTCCAGGCTCTGAGCCATCAGCCCAGAGCCCGACGAGGGGCTTGAACTCCCGGACCGCGGGATCGTGACCTGGCTGAAGTCGGACGCTTAACCGACTGCGCCACCCAGGCGCCCCTTTTCCAGCTTTTTAAAACACAGCACCTAGGATGTGATTCTAATCCCGTAGGGTTCAATATGGCTTCTGGGACCCTAGCCATCCTATCCAGTTTTCCAGCAGCAAGACGGAGGAAAACAGGAAGGGGGATTTGCCCTCTCTCCTTTAAGGAAGCTTCCTGAAAGTTCCACAAAGTATGTCTACTTATATACCATTGATCAGAACTTAGTCCCATGCTACAGTAACTGTGAGGGAGGCTGGCAAATATGGTGTTTTAGCTGGGAGGCTATGTGTCCAAATAAAATCATTGCTCTGTTAATTTGAGAGACAAGCATAGAACAGGTACCTAGAAGGCAACTGTCAAACTCTGCTCCAAATATTTAAATACATATTTGGTCATTGATTTATTGTGTGTTTTCCCCCATGAGAAGCTAGCTCCATGAGGGCAAGGGCTTTATTTTGTTCATGATTGTATCCTTAATGCTAGTCTCTGTTAGTCTTTCCTGATTTTCTTTCATGAGGTTAGGAACCTTGGTCAATTAGAGTGCTGTGTGGAGAAGAATGCAGGAACCACATCCAGATGTGGCCAGAAAGAGTGCTGTGTTCAACTAAGAATGTCTGTGGCAGCCAGACCGGATGGCCCAGGCTTCAGGCACTCCCTCCAACCCCTAGCTTTCAACTAAAATGTTGTGCAATTGTGGTTACTGGGAAACCAGTTTAAATCAATATACCAAGAGGCCTTATTTAAATTTGTTGGTTAAAATGTTTTCTTCTGAGTGGAGATTGGGTAGTCTCTGCAACATTTTCCCCCCTTATGTGGAGCTCTCTTGTGCAGTTTTAAATTTTGCAGGTTTCCAGAGAGTTGCTAAAGGAATTATATGCAAATTCCAGGTTACATTTAGTTGGCAGATTCTAACTGGAAAGTTGCTGGGAACAGGGGATTTTTGCTGTCCTTTAAAAAACAGGTCAATGAAATTTTTGCTGTCAGAGTAGAGGTGTAAGTGCTGTGGCTTGTCCCTCTTCTGATTCCTTGAGAAGGTAGGAGGGGACAGGAGAAGTGATAAGGACTCTCCAAGTTCTACACAAATGCTAGAAAGAGAAGCTTAGGCCTTCTCTTTATTTAGCTCCAACAATCTAAGCATGGGGACAAGAGGACCAGAGTTAAATTAAGCTACAATTAAAAATAGCTAAGACTGTTGAGTAATGTACCAAACTGCATCTAAAAAAGTTTGTCTTTAAAAAGCTGTCACCGCAGCAACCTTCTTTTTCTGCCCCACACAACTCGTTTCCTCATCAGTAATGGTGACAAGGCAGTGACTTGATGTGGCTGTGATTCTTTCAGAAGGACGGAATTATGCAATACTCTGTAAAGAGAAATCAGAATTTCAAGGATGTCATTTGAAAAGCCCCCCTTGATCACTCTTATGCACTTCTCCTTGGGTACATGTCCCTCTTTCTCCCTACTTTGCTGTCTGTGAGTCAACAATTACTACCTAATTGGGATGACTTGCTTGCTTTTTAAGTTTTGTTTTATTTAGCTATTTTCATGGAGAATGGCCATTTCTATGTAATATCTGGAAATTCCACGTCTTAGTTTGGGTTCTCCCAAAAGCAGAGTCTAAGAGTCTTGGGAGCATGTATTTTATTTGGAAGGTGGTCCTAGGAAGCAGGGATATGGAGATAGAGGGGGAAGGAAAAGCCAATAAATGAGTTTGGTAGTAAGGTTACACTATGGGCAATAAAGGCTTGATTCTATCAGACCCTCTGGAAAAGTAAACATATGTCAGAATTGTCCCCCTAAAGGATGGATGATTGCAGCACTTATCCGTTGGCTTCCATTCCTATGGGTTGCAAGTTGCTTGAGGGGCATTAACACACTTCACCCTCCCGCCACTCCTGGGTTGCACTTGTGTGGGCTGGGTACCCCATGGCAACAGATAACTCAATCCACACTGCCCATAAGAAAAGTCCATGGGACTGATACTGGCAGAGCAACTCTGCGATTACTTGGAACTGTCCACTGTGCCTGCAGCTGAAGTCAGAGGTAGACTGAGTGGGAGTGATGTTAGGGGGAGGGGTGTGTGTGCCGGAAGTATCTGGCTAGAGTCCCTGATTGTGACCTGGAATTGAGTTAATGCTTAGCAGCTTGATATTTAGACTGCATGGTTGTATTGAAGGCATTCGGTTGTGGATTTTAGTTGAAGATGCAGTTTCAAGTCAGCAAGAACCCAAAGTTATAAAGTGAAGACTAACATTACAGTAGCCATATTACTCATATACAGGTAAAATTTAAGCCCTTGGATATTTTTCTCTCTCTTCCTGCTGTTTGACTTTCAAATTTCTCTTTTGCATGCTATGATCTCTACTGATGGGTAGGGTAGAAAAAGCAAGGTGGTGGAAATAGAACCTGTCAAGTATTGTCACTTGTTAGGAACTCTTCAACAAGTCCTTATGGAATAAGAGGCTGAGATTATTGGCTGAAATGAGATTTGGGGGATTACATGTGATTTTTAATTTCTCCATGCTGTCCAATTTCTATGATTCATTGGGACACGACTCATAATCCTGAGTAGTCAGCACAGAACACAGAAAAGAAAGATGTATCAGCTGCTTATTACTGTTGGGGATGCAATTCCTGTACGCAGTGGGCATGGTGGGCGAAGGATACAGAGGCAGGGTGGCATGGTGAAAACTGCAAGATCTATGAGTTCGAGTCTGCCCCTTGCAGCCATGAGACCACGTTGAGCCTCAGTTTCCACAACTCTAAGATGAGGGCAACAATAGCTTCCTTGCAGGGCTGTTGCAAGGATTAAGCATTATTATGCAAAGTGTTTGCACATCAAAACTGCATTGTTATAAATCAATTAATAAAAAAATGAAAAATCTTGGTTCCATTTTGTATCCACTTAGAAGTTGGTTTCTGGGTAAAGCTTACATTTACTGAAACAAACTTCTTTGAGTCATTTAGACTAAGTCTTTGAAGATAAAATCAGAAAACGCCTTGGGTTGATACTGAGATGAGATAACAGGTGCCAAGAGATAAGCATATTCCCCATTGTATCTACTCCAAGAAAAAGGAGTAGTCTCCCAGTGACCAAAATAACTCCTCCCAAACTGTAGTAAGTCGTTCCAGAGCACTCCCCACTCCTATGGCCACTGCTCACATTCTAGATGTAAGTTGAGAGGCAGGTCCTAAATGGGATGGACAGGGCAACACTTGGTGGTCCCTCATCATCCCCAGCCATACGGATCCATCATGGGGGAGGATCTTGGTTCAGTCTGCAGCCCATGGTACACTTCTCTCAAGAGCAACTGGTTTCAAATCTGGGGCACATGAAGACTTTCAAAGAGGTACACAGACTTTCCTAGATTTAAAGGGAACTCATTTCCAGTCCTCAACTTTAATATGTACCCTTTCTAAAATTGAGTAGCGGTGGTCTGAAAACAAGACTATTTCTCTCTACCACATTCCCTTTCATAGTTTTCCTTCACTTCCTTTAGAGAAGCATTTATTTCCTACTCATCCCAAGTCATACTATGATGCATTGCCCAGGATGTAAAAACCTCTGTGGTGCCAAACAAAGGGACAGTGAGAAATATGGTACTTTCTAAAAGACCTTGTCTTTTCCCATACTCCAGAGATTGCCAAAGGAACATTCTATTCTGGGGAAGATCGCTGTGACTTTTGATAAGACCCAATGAAGGCAGAGTCTTATTTCATGAAGGCTGGGAATATTATCTATCTCCAGTGGATGGTTGTCATAGAGACATGTCTCAACATGTTTATTTGACTTAATAAGTGAAGTCAGATATGTTCTGGCAGAAAGTAAGCCTGATTTGGCTCATTGGCTTGATATGAAGGATTATTTATATGTCAGACATTTTCCATTAATAAATGAGTTAAAGGAATAGCTCCAAAGTTGTTTTAAAAGATATTTAAAGTGGGGGAGGATCCAAGATGGCATAACAGCATGGAAGTTTTTTGTGTCTCACGTCCATGAAATACAGCCAGACCAACACTAAACCGTCCTGCACACCTAGAAAACTGATCTGAGGATTAACAACAATCTGCACAACCTGAACCACCGAATTCAGCAGGTACATGGCGCGGAGAGGTGAAATTGGGGAGTGAGAAGCCGAGAGAAGGGAGGTGCTTATGCAGGCAGAGAGAGCCGGCGGGGGTGGGGGGTGGGGGGATACGGGAAAAGCACCCCTCCCCAAAAGCAGCTGGAGAGAAAGTGGAAAATTGGAAACAGCCGCATGGACTAAACTAAAAAGGGAGAAAGGAGAAAGGAGAAAGGAGAAAGGAGAGGGTTTAAATTCCATTAAGACTGTAAACAAGGCGAGCACAAAGTCTGCAACTATGCAGCTTGATACCTGGCAATGCTCTGGTGGGAAGGGCGAATCTCCAGGAGCAGAGTGGGGTCCGGGAGGTTCTCGGGCCACACGGGAAAAAGCGGTTCCACTGCTGGAAGGACATTTGGTAGAGACTGCTGAAGCCACCTGATCCCAGCAGACCCCAGAAAACGGCCACATCCGCTGGTGCTGGAACAGGGTCGTTAAGGGTGAGGCTCGGTGTTAGATGTGTGTTGTGATTTTCCGTAATCCGTGAAAAGCTGCTGCTATACTATCTCTCGAACTTTTTCCGGGGCGGGCTGGCACCTGGCCGCAGTCTCGGGGCACTGGCAGCAGCAGGGTCCGGCAAGCGGTCCTGAGTGCAGCCGACATTCAGCCATTGCTCATTCGGCCATTGCTCGGTGAGACCCTCCCGCAGAGGGGCTGAACGGGCCAAAGCCGCAGTCCTTCAGAAGTAAGGGGCTGGGGAAAATAGCCACATCTGAGACAAAGCTCGAGAGAGAGGTACTGCCTGGGGCTTGGTCACGGACAGTGAAAAAGCGGGAAGTGGACAAAAGCTGAAGACAGACGACGGGTGCGCGATTGCTGACGGGGAGAACAGACTGGGTAGCTGGGTGGGGGCCATTTTCAACGCTACCGTGCATGCGCATACGCACCTATGAGCACCGCAACACTCCACCCCAGTAGGCTAGCAGCGCCATCTAGTGGAGAATGGAGCCATTACACTGAGCCCCGCCCAACTGGGCCAACCTCGCTCTTCAAGAACACGTGTCTTCTCACCGCCTACTTGTTTATGGACTATAAAGTACTTCAGAGCCTGACTTCTAGGGAAAAACGAAGTAATTTCAGTCCTATTTCAATCTGTTAGGTCCATCTATTCAATTTTCTTTCTTTTTTTTCTCTTTTTCACTTCTTTTTCTTGAACACAGAAAGAGAAAAAATTCATTTTTATTTTCAATTTTTATGAAAAATATTTTTCTTAAATTTTTTTTACTATATTTTTTACTTTTGTGTAAATTTTTTCAAATTCTATTTTACTTCCATCATTTTATTTCAGTCTACTTCACTGTATTCATCTTTTCAAATTTTCAAATGATTTCCTCTTTTTCTTTTTCTTTTTTCTCTTTTTCGTTTCTCTTCTTTTTCTTGAATGCAGAAAGAAAAAAACTTCATTTTTACTTTCAATTTCTATTATAAATATTTTTCTTTAATTTTTTTACTATATTTTTTGCCTTTATGTAAATTTTTTCAAGTTCTATTTTACTTCCATCATTTTATTTTAGTCTGCTACAGTGTATTCACTTTTTCAAATTTCCAAAATATCTCCTTCTTTTTTTCCCTCTTTTTTCTCTTTTTCTGTTTCTTTTCTTTTTCTTGAGTACAGAAAGAGAAAAAATTCATTTTTATTTTTAATTTTTATTAAAACTATTTTTATTTAAAATTTTTCTACTATATTCTTTACTTTTGTGTAAATTTTTTTCAAATTGTATTTTACTCCCATCATCTCATTTTAGTCTACTTCAGTGTATTCATTTTTTCAAATTCTCAAACGATTTCCTCCACCCCCCCCCCTTTTTTCCTTCTAATCTGTCAAACCACTTTCAACACCCAGACCAAAACACACCTAGGATCTAGCATCATTTATTCGATTTGTGTGTGTGTGTGTGTGTGTGTATGTATTCTTAATTTTAATATTTTTTAATTTTAATTTTTTTAATTTTAATTTTTCTACCTCATTAATTCCTTTTCTCCCTTCAAAATGACAAAATGAAGGAATTCACCCCAAAAGAAAGAGCATGAAGAAACGACAGCCAGGGATTTAACCAACACAGATACAAGCAAGATGTCTGAACCAGAATTTAGAATCACGATAATAAGAATACTAGCTGGAGTTGAAAATAGATTAGAATCCCTTTCTGCAGAGATGAAAGAAGTAAAAAATAGAATGAAATTAAAAATGCTATAACTGAGCTGTAATCATGGATGGATGCCGTGGTGGCAAGGATAGATGAGGCAGAACAGAGAATCAGTGATGTAGAGGATAAACTTATAGAAAATAATGAAGTGGAAAAAAAAGACGGAGATTAAGGCAAAAGAGCACGATTTAAGAATTAGAGAAATCAGTGACTCATTAAAAAGGAACAACATCAGAATCATAGGGGTCCCAAAAGAGGAAGAGAGAGAAATGGGGGTAGAAGGGTTATGTGAGCAAATCAGATTGGAAAACTTTCCTAACCTGGGAAAAGACACAGGCATCAAAATCCATGAAGCACAGAGGATCCCCATTAGATTCAACAAAAACCGACTATCAACAAGGCCTATCATAGTCAAATTCACAAAATACTCAGGCAAGGAGAGAATCATGAAAGCAGCAAGGGAAAGAAGTCCCTAACCTACAAGGGAAGACAGATCAGGTTTGCAGAAGACCTATCCACAGAAACTTGGCAGGCCAGAAAGGAGTGGCAGGATATATTCAATGTGCTGAATGAGAAAAACATGCATCCAAGAATTCTTTATCCAGCAAGGCTGTCATTCAAAATAGAAGGAGAGATAAAAAGTTTTTGACACAAAAAAAAATTAAAGGAGTTTGTGACCACTAAACCAGCCCTGCAAGAAATTTTAAGGGGGACTCTCTGAGGGGAGAAAAGATGAAAAAAAATGTATATAAATTACATATATATATATATATATATATATATATATATATATATATCAACAAAGATTAGAAAAAAACCAGAGAACACCACCAGAAACTCCAACTCTACAAGTATCATAATGGCAATAAATTCATATCTTTCAGTATTCATTCTAAACATCAATGGACTCAATTCTCCAATCAAAAGACATAGGGTTACAGAATGGATAAGAAAACAAGATCCATCTATATGCTGTTTACAAGAGACCTACTTTAGACCTAAAGACACCTTCAGATTGAAAATAAGGGGATGGAGAACCATGTATCATGCTAATGGTCAACAAAAGAAAGCTGGAGTAGCCATACTTATATCAAACAATCTAGATGTTAAAATAAAGACTGTATCAAAAGATGCAGAAGGGCATTAAATCATAATCAAGGGGTCTATCCACCAAGAAGACCTAACAATTGTAAACATTTATGCACCAAATGTGTGAGTACCCAAATATATAAATCAATTAATCACAAACATAAAGAAACTCATTGATAGTAATACCATAATCGTAGGAGATGTCAACACCCCACTCACAGCAATGGACAGATCATCTAATCAAAAAATCAACAAGGAAACAATGGCTTTGAATGACACACTGGACCAGATGGACTTAGCAGATATATTCAGAACATTTCATCCTAAAGCAGCAGAATACACATTCTTCTCCAGTGCACATGGAGTGTTCTCCAGAATAGACCATATACTGGGACACAAATCAGCCCTACGTAAGTATCAAAAGGTCAAGATCATACTGTGCAGATTTTCAGACCACAACGCTATGAAACTTGAAATCAACCACAAGAAAAAATTTGGAAAGGTAACAAATAGTTGGAGACTGAAGAACATCCTACTAAAGAATGAATGGGCTAACCAAGAAGTTAAAGAGGAAATTAAAAAGTATATGGAAGCCAATGAAAATGATAACACCACAACCCAAAACCTCTGGGAGGCAGCAAAGGCGGTCATAAGAGGAAAATATATAGCAATCCAGGCCTTCCTAAAGAAGGAAGAAAGATCTCAGATACACAACCTAACCTTATGCCTTAAGGAGGTGGAAAAAGAACAGCAAATGAAACCTGAAACCAGCAGAAGACAGGAAATAATAAAGATTAGAGCAGAAATTAATGCTCTTGAAACCAAAAAAAATGTAGAACAGATCAATGAAACCAGAAGCTGGTTCTTTGAAAGAATTAACAAAATTGATAAACCACTAGCCAGTTTGATCAAAAAGAAAAAGGAAAGGACCCAAGTAAATAAAATCAAGAATGAAAGAGGAAAGATCACAACCAACACAGCAGAAATAAAAACAATAATAAGAGAATATTATGAGCAATTATATGCCAATAAAATGGGCAATCTGGAAGAAATGGACAAATTCCTAGAAACATTTACACTACAAAAACTGAAACAGGAAGAAATAGAAAATTTGAACAGACCCATAACCAGTGAGGAAATTGAATTAGTAATCAAAAATCTCCCAAAAAACAAGAGTCCAGGGCCAGATGGCTTTCCAGGGGAATTCTACCAAACATTTAAGGAAGAGTTAACACCTAATGTCTTGATGTCTTGAAAGTGTTCCAGAAAATAGAAATGGAAAGAAAACTTCCAAACTCTTTCTATGAAACCAGCATTACCTTGATTCCAAAACCAGGCAGAGACCCCACTAAGAATGAGAACTATAGACCAATTTCCCCGATGAACATGGATGCAAAAATCATCAAAATGGTATTAGCCAACTGGATCCAACAATACATTAAAAAAATTATTCACCACGACCAAATGGGATTTATACCTGGGATGCAGGGCTGGTTCAATATCCGCAAAACAATTAACATGATTCATCACATCAATAATAGAAAGAACAAGAACAATATGATCCTCTCAATAGATGCAGAGAAAGCATTTGACAAAATACAGCACCCTTTTTTGATAAAAACCCTCAAGAAAGTAGGGATAGAAGGAACATACCTCAAGATCATAAAAGCCATATATGAACAATCCAATGCTAATATCATCCTCAATGGGGAAAAACTGAGAGCTTTCCCCTTAAGGTCAGGAATAAGACAGGGGTGTCCCCTCTCACCACTGTTATTCAATATAGTATTGGAAGTCTTAGCCTCTGCAATCAGACAACACAAAGAAATAAAAGGCATCCAAATCGGCCAGGAGGACGTCAAACTTTCACTCTTCGCAGATGACATGATTCTCTATATGGAAAACCCAAAATATTCCACCAAAAAAGTGCTAGAACTGATCCATGAATTCAGCAAAGTTGCAGGACATAAAATCAACACACAGAAATCAGTTGCATTCCTATACACCAACAATGAAGTGACAGAAAGAGAAATCAAGGAATCAATCCCATTTACAGTTGCACCAAAAACCGTAAAATACCAAGGAATAAATCTCACCAAAGAGGTGAAAAATCTATACGTTGAAAACTATAGAAAGCTTATGAAAGAAATTGAAGACACACACACACAAAATGGAAAAACATTCCATGCTCCTGGATAGGAAGAACAAATATTGTTAAAATGTCAATACTACCCAAGGCAATCTACATATTCAATACAATCCCTATCAAAGTAACAGCAGCATTCTTCAAAGAGCTAGAACAAATAATCCTAAAATTTGTATGGAACCAGAAAAGACCCTGAATAGCCAAAACAATCCTGAAAAAGAAACCAAAGCAGGAGACATCACAATCCCAGACTTCAAGCTATACTACAAAGCTGTAATCATCAAGACAGTATGGTACTGGCACAAGAAAAGACACTCAGATCATTGGAACAGAATAGAGAACCCAGAAATGGACCCACAAATGTATGGCTAACTAATCTTTGACAAAGCAGGAAAGAATATCCAATGGAATAAAGACAGTCTCTTCAGCAAGTGGTGCTGGGAAAACTGGACAGCGACATGCAGAAGAATGAACCTGGACCACTTTCTTATACCATACACAAAAATAAACTCAAAATGGATGAAAGACCTAAACGCAAGACAGGAAGCCATCAAACTCCTTGAGGAGAAAGCAGGCAAAAACCTCTTTGATCTTGGCAACAACTTCTTACTCAACACGTCTCCAGAGGCAAGGGAAACAAAAGCAAAAATGAACTACTGGGACCTCATCAAAATAAAAATCTTCTGCACAGTGAAGGAAACAATCAGTGAAACTAAAAGGCAACCAATAGAATGGGAGAAGATATTTGCAAATGACATATCAGATAAAGGGTTAGTATTCAAAATCTATAAAGAACTTATCAAACTCAACACCCAAAAAACAAATAATGCAGTGAAGAAATGGGCAAAAGACATGAATAGACACTTCTCCAAAGAAGACATCCATATGGCCAACTGACACATAAAAAAATGCTCACCATCACTCATCATCAGGGAAATACAAATCAAAACCACAATGAGATATCACTTTACACCTGTCAGAATGGCTAACATTAACAACTCAGGCAACAATAGATGTTGGTGAGGATGCAGAGAAAGGATCTCTATTGCATTGTTGGTGGGAATGCAAGCTGGTACAGCTACTCTGGAAAACAGTATGGAGGTTTCTCAATAAACTAAAAATAGAACTACCCTACGACCCAGCAATTGCACTAGTAGGCATTTATCCATGGAATACAGGTGTGCTGTTTTGAAGGGACACATGCACCCCCATGTTTATAGCAGCACTATCAACAATAGCCAAAGTATGGAAAGAGCCCAAATGTCCGTCGATGGATGAATGGATAAAGAAGATGTCATATGTATTTATACACACACACACACACACACACACACACACACACACACAATGGAGTATTACTTGGCGATCAAAAAGAATGAAATCTTGCCATTTGCAACTACGTGGATGGAACTAGAGGGTATTATGCTAAGCGAAATTAGTCAGAGAAAGACAAAAATCATATGACTTCACCCATATGAGGACTTTAAGAGACAAAACAGACGAACATAAGGGAAGGGAAACAAAAATAATATGAAAACAGGGAAAGGGACAAAACAGAAGAGACTCATGAATATGGAAAACAAACAGAGTGTTACTGGAGGGGTTGTGGGAGGGGGGATGGGCTAAATGGGTAAGGGGCACTAAGGAATCTACTCCTGAAATCAGTGTTGCACTATATGCTAACTAATTTGGATATAAATTAAAAAAAAAATAAAAAAATTAAATTAAAAAAATAAAAAATTTTTAAAGTGTGTGATAATATTAAAGCATTTAATAAAAAAATAGTATATTGGAAAAAGTCCAGTGAAAGAAGCCATAATTCCCAGTGCTTTGTGTGTATATCACACACACATTTTGCCCTTAAACGAAAGAGTAAAATGTACAAATGATGGTGATTTGCTTAATTTGAGTAGAGACTTTTTTTTATATAGTTCTAAGTATTTCATAAAGGGGATGGCTGCCTGAGTGACGTTTTGCAAGTTGAGTGGGTTCGAGTCTGTGCTTTCAGTAAAATTGAAGGAGGACCTAATTGAGTTGTCAGCTCTCAGACATTAAAAATAATTTGTGGTGATAGCTGACTTTGTTATTTTTGATATGGGAATCAGAAAGATTTCAAAGAAGTGAGTAGTACTTCTAAAACAGACCTATTTTCCTTCCATGCACGCCTATCTATGTATTTATGTGAACAAGGTATATCAGCAATTACACTGAAAACAAGGGTAAGTAGAAATGGAATTGCTGCTGATGCCATCTTATTCTAGCAAAAAGTAATGTTCATTCATGGAGCATCAGCTAATTGAAAAAAGAAGCTTCATCTATCCTGCTGAAAGACACATTTTTAATAAAATGTGAATTTTGTGTTTAATGATTATTTGTCAAGATTTGTAATATATTGGTATTTTGTTACTAAGAAGCATCTATTAGCATAAAATTCTGTGGGCAAGATAGAATGAAAATGTGAGTTCAAAGGAGAGAGAAGAAAGGATCATGTAAAATTTGCATTTGTAAATATGATGAATAATTTAAATGTTAACTTAAACATGTGTTGAGGGAGCACATTAGTTTTCAAATTTTATTAGAGGATATTCAAGTGAAAAAAAAAAAACCCACACCATTGCAGTAGGGGAGCCAGCCGCTTATAGTCCTTGGACTAATATGTCCTTGCTGGTATGGGGATGAGGGAGAGTTATGAGAGGGGCTAAGTGGCTCTGGGGGAATGTGTCTGGCGACTGATTTCATGAGATTTTGATTTGTTGTATAGGCTTCCTTTGAATGGGACTTGAAATTCTGGGTTAATATTGGAACCAGCCTTTTGCCTTGACCTAAAATAGGCTTTCTCTGCCATTTTAGGTTGTCTTTAGTTCAGATCTGTACGTTCTTAAAGATAGCTCCCTCTTTGAAGTTATCCCTGACATTTATCTCTGCTACCACTTGTCTCAAGATTCAGTGAAAGCGTGGCACCTGGGTGGCTCAGTCAGTTAAGTGTCCAACTTCCACTCAGGTCATGATCTCAACGTCTGTGGGTTCGAGCCCTGCGTCGGGCTCTGTGCTGACAGCTTGGAGCCTGGAGTCCATTTCAGATTCTCTGTCTCCCTCTCTCTCTACCCCTCCCCCGCTCGCACTCTCACTCTGTCTCTCTCTCAAAAATAAATAAACATTAAAAAAATTAAAAAAAAGATTCTATGAAAGCATTTCATTCATTCATTCATTCATTCATTCAAGAACTATGTGTGGGCCAGGCACTGTGTAGGCAGCTGGATATGCCATTGCAAACCAAACAAGCATGGGCCCTAATCTCATAGAGTTGATATCTCAGTGGAGATAGATGAACAATAAAAGTAAGTAATTATGCAGATAGATGACTAAAGATGATAACAAGTACTATAACTGAAAAGAACATGTTGATTATGACAAGAAGGACAGGGGGTGCTTAGTTCTAATTGAATAAACGGGGCAAATCTCTTTGAGGAGATAACAGGTAAGTTGAAATCAGCAGTATAAAGAAGCAAGCAGCCATGATAGAGATGGTGAAATGGTGTTCCAGTTACTGGAAATGACACGTGGGAAGACCCAGAGATAAGGAGTCCAGCTCATGAGGAACACTGAAAGGAGGTCAGTGTAGCTGGAGCTCATGTGTAGGGGGTGGGGGTGGGGTGGGAGACCAACTCGTGACATGAAAGAACGGAAAAAAAGCAGGGATCCCTAAAACTTTCAGAAGCTCAGATGTTATTCTCAATGCTGTGGAAATCCATTGAAAGACTTCTAGCAAGTTTTATTTGTTTTTAAAAGATAATTTTGGCTGCTGTTTGAAGACTGGGCTGGAGTAGGCAAGATAGAAGCAGGGAAATCATTTAGGAGGTGTATCAGCCAAATTAGGCAAGGCTCCCCAGTAATAACCCCTAAATCTTCGTGGCTGGTATCAACAAAATTTTATTTTTTACTCATACTACACATCCATTACAGGTCAGCTGGGAGCCCTACTCCATATCCACTCACTCCAGGATCTGGGCTGATGGAACAGCTACCATCTTGAAAATTGCTGATCTCATAACAGGAAAAGGAATAGGGCAAACCAGGTACTGGTTCTTAGACATGCCCCCTGCCACTTCTACCTGTATTTTATTGTCCATATTAAATTATATGATCACTGCTGATTTCATCGTAGACAGAACGTACCCCCTGCAGGGAGGGGCACAGCAGGAGAAGAAAATGAAATATCCAGTGGACAGTAGTATGATGTACTGCTGGAGGCCATTATTGCAGTCCAAACAAGACATGATATTAGCTTTGATTGAGGTGATGTCAGTAAAGACAGAGACAACTGGACAGATTTGAGGTTATTTTTGGAGTTCCTTTTTGGATGTGATGATGGCTTGAAAATGATGTTTTTTTTGTCTGGTCACCCTCCTTAGACTGTGGACCCCATGAGGCAAGCCGTAATTTTCATCTCCATACATCCAGGGCCAAACATGGAAACATTTACTGAATGAAGGAATGGGATTCCACAAATCAAAAATGTACCTCCTGGTGTATTGCGGCTTAGACTTTCCCACAAATGGGCTGAACCTGCTCTGTAAAGAGACGGAGGGAGAAGATTAAAACAATTTTGTTTACACGTAAAAGAGAGCCTCACTCATTAGATTTTCTGCAGGATTGTGAGGCAAATTGATTTAAGAAATCCTTCGTGCCACACAGCACTGTTCTTTTCATGGGAAAGATCTGACTTAGAGAACTCGAATGTCCTGCACTGTCCTACTCCATTTCCTCTTGGGCTTTACCTTTCTTCCATCTCTTGTCAGTTTCAGATCTCTTTACACCGCAGGATAGAATGGAAGAGTGGGCATCTGCAGCGATGCCTTTGGAGAAAATAGATTCTAGATACAGCCAATAAATCCAGCACAGAGAGTAACTCCCTTTAACAAAGAGAATGGCCGGTAGAAAAGAAAAAATCCTGTGGAAAAGAAATCATCAAAACGCCACAAGGGGGGCACCTGGGTGACTCAGTCAGTAAATCGTCTGACTTTGGCTCAGGTCTGGACCTCGTGGTTCGTGAGTTCAAGCCCCAGGTCACGCTCTGTGCTGACAGCTCAGAGCCTGGAGCCTGCTTCAGGTTCTGTGTCTCCCTCTCTCTCTACCTCTTTCCAACTCGTGCTCTGTCTCTCTGTCTCTCTCAAAAATAAAGAAACATTAAAAATAATTGCCACAAGGAAGTCGCCCTCTGCACTGGTGACAGCCCCTTGCAGTCAGCTGTGGTGGAGTCCCAGCCCCTGTGGGATGCTGGGTGAGGACATGGCCTGCAGTGTCTCTAACAAGCAGGGTGATTGGAGGCCCAGTGTGCAGGACAAACAGAAAGTTGGCTTCTCCATGTTAAGGCAGAACCCCCACCCCACCCCCACTCCCCCTGCGTCCCCTCCATGCCACTGAGTGCACTGTGGGTTAGCTGACTGCAGCACTGAGGTTCAGCATGGGGGCGCCAGCCTCCCACAAGGGTAAATTTCTCTGTCTGTAGTCCAGGCAAATCCCACCAGAGGAGTGCCTGCCACTGCGCAAAGCACATTTCTCCCTTGTTGATGCGGTCTCGATTACACCGGAGGACCAGACTCTTCTCTAAAATCTGCTTTTGAGAACCCCCTTTGGGATTTATTCTGATCCTTGCCACAATTTTGTCCACTCGGTTCAACATCTGGGGTGCTGGGTGAGGGGATGGGTAGGATGGGACTTTCAGATCGTCACCTTAATTCTCTGCTTTCT
Source organism: Felis catus (assembly GCF_018350175.1). NCBI lineage: Eukaryota > Metazoa > Chordata > Mammalia > Carnivora > Felidae > Felis > Felis catus. Next base: position 75,542,676 of record NC_058371.1, on the reverse strand, counting down.
TGACCCAGCCCTGGTCTCCCTGCAGCTGGCTTCGTAGCAATCAGTCACCCCCGCTCCCCACTGCTGCCAGCTCTTGTAAGGAGCCAGGCTCCGTCAGAATAGCCAGGGAGGAGGAAAAGGGCTGCCGCTCCTGCCTGGGAGGGCAGCAGTGGAAGAGACTGCGTGGGAAGAGAGAGGAGGCTAATGTGCTCAAGGCACAGTCCTGGGCTCAGCTACAGAGGAGGAACAGCCTTAGGCTTCACTCCTTGGGCTTCAAGCCTCACTTTGCAATGAACCAGTAGCAATCTCATGCGTAAGAGAACAAGGAGCTGCCTCTGTGGTTTGACTTCAGATAGGACAGGCAGCTCTAAGGTGAAAAGCTCCCATCTCCGGAGACTGAAATGCCATATTTTGGGGTTTATTCTTCAGAACTCTGCAGTGTCCCTCCTGCCCCCCACACTCCCCACCCCGGCCACCCCCACCGCATCTCTTAAGAAACGTTGCTATGACGTAACTGCATTTGATCTAACCACCGCGAAAATTCATTCCGCTGTACTATTTTCACAATATTTAAAGCAGAAGCATGTCAGTTAGGTGTTTTTTTTTTTTTTTTTTTTTTTTTTTTTGCATAAGGTTTTTTTTTTTTTTTTTTTGTAGTGTGTAATGTCTTTTTTTTTTTTTTTTTCAACGTTTATTTATTTTTGGGACAGAGAGAGACAGAGCATGAACGGGGGAGGGGCAGAGAGAGAGGGAGACACAGAATCGGAAACAGGCTCCAGGCTCTGAGCCATCAGCCCAGAGCCTGACGCAGGGCTAGAACTCACGGACCGCGAGATCCTGACCTGGCTGAAGTCGGACGCTTAACCGACTGCGCCACCCAGGCGCCCCAGTAGTGTGTAATGTCTTAATCATAGTCCACCATCAAATATTTTCTTTAATGTTTAGGTGGTATATTAGCAGCGTGCAATAATTGCATCCCAAGTTCTCAAGCAGAGGCAGTCTATCGCAAGGACCTTCTTTGCTGTCAGTTATCACAGGCTGTTTTAAGTTAGAAAACCGGATAGCAACACCGAATACTGTAGAAATTCACTTTGCTCGGTAGTACTTGAGTTGTTGCAACATTTGATTGTCCATTTGGTTGTTACAGAAAAATTCTTAACTGTAATTGATGGTTGTTGCCGTAACAGTATCTTGCCTGTGTTTCTACCTCTAGTAATGGGCTTTATGTGCCAGATTTTAATATCCTTGAGGCTGAGCAAGGGCACAAGTCTTTTTAAAAGAAACACGGTTTCCTTGCACAAAACGGATCAGTGTTGAGAGATCGTTAATGCCCTTGAAGTGGTTTTGTGGGTGTGAAACAAATGGTGAGAATTTGAATTGGTCCCTCTTATTATAGTATTGAAATTGCATCTACTTAATTTATCAAGTCATGTTCATTTTTGATTTCATATACGGATTTTATATACTTGTATCTATCAATAAACATTGTGATAGTTGAAAAAAAAATGAAAATCTGCCTTAGAGGAAGAACTCCAGCCAGCCACACCATCCAGTAAATGAAGGAGTTCTCTGTCAGATGCCTCTGGCTTGGGGCAGGAACAGGCGAGAACAAAAAGAACCTCTGGGGTACGGAGGGTGGAAGGTCTTGAAACAAGGAAGAGAAGAAGGGAAAGGGAGGCAGAGACTGCAAATCTTGGGTGACAGTAACAGTGGAGGATTACCAGGCCCTTCAGTGGAGCTTTTGACAGGGGGACCTGGAGCATTGCCTCCCACACCCCCGCACCCCCCAAACCCTGGGGGAGCAGAAAGGAGCCAGCCCCAGGGGAGAGCACTAAAAGTGTTTTTTTAACAAACCTGAAGCTCTGGCTAGACACTGTGCTGATTTCTCACACCCCTCACCCTGACCTGCATGGGCAACTCTAACACATGTCCCAGTAACTGATTTTTGGCAGGAAGGGGTGGTACCAGGGGGCAGTGATCCTGTCCATCTACCTGGGAGGCCAGAGTGTGAGAAAGACACCATAGGTGCAGCAGCAGCCAGGGCTCCAAGCTTCCAGCCCTGGCCAGGGACTCTTCTGCTCAGCAAGCGCTCATCCCAAATGTGCATTCAGGTCCCCATTTGCCAGTGATCACAAGGTTCAGAGAGCTGAGGGAGCCACGTGCTTCTACAACGCAGCCTGCCTCACCTACCTTCTGCACATCTGAAGGGGCAAACTTCACACAGCAGCCCTTCGGCCAGAAACCAGTGCCTGATTCTCCCTCTGTGCCTATGTGGTAGATGCAGAGGGTGCTAGTGTTGGCCCTGAACCATATTCTGGGACAACTGATGTGGTCTGCTCATTCTAGCCAGGGCACAGACGGTGCCCTCTAGGCAGAGCCCAGCCACCCCCTGACTTGCTGAGAGGCCCTCAGCTTGTTGCCAGGGCCTCGTTGTGCATGAGCAGGTGCATCTGCGGGGTAGTGGATGGCCCCTGAGAGAGGCCCATTGCTTGATGGAGAGGCAATCATAATGCAATGCTTTTCTGCGTTCACATAAGTTTAAAGTCAGCATTCTGTTGGGGAAAAAACAAACAAAACCCAAACAAAACCTGTTTCCAGAATATTCTCCTGCTTCCCATCATCAGTATAACACCTTAATGATTTGTGATACATAAAAAAGCGGTGGGAATCAACTGACATGCCAATCAACAACCTCTCTCATCATCAGACCTGGGGGAGCAGCAGATACTTTTATTCCGTGATAGCTAGCTAGCTACACAGTCCCACAGGCCAATAAATGCAAACTCCACAGCCTCCTCCTCTCCTCTTCTCCCCACCACACTGCCCAGTGCATACTAAGTACTGAATTAATGAGTTCATCATTGGGGTCAACTCTGAACCGGGCTGACTTCTTAACAACCAGTCTGAGGAGAAGCAGGCGGGAGTTGTCTACTCACTGACCTCAGATGAACATTTGATAAAAATGTTGATTCCTTTGGTTACTTAGGAGTTATAACATGCATATAGATGAGCATGTCTTATTAGTTGGTATAAATATTAAATTTTATCAATATAAAACACGTATTTCGCTCTAAAGGAAGCTAAACTGGGTTAAAAGTGAGTTTTCAAATGCCGTTAGAACTTGTGTTCCTGACTGCATGTCTGTCCCAGAACAGGCGCTCCTTTGAATAGTAGGGTCTAGCATTGCAGAGCTCAGCAAACCCACCTTCTTTCAGAGGTGAAGGAAAGGAGGCCCAGAGAGGTATAGTACCCTGTGAGAGCCTAGCCAGCATGGGATGGCAGAGCCAGAACCAGTGTATAAGACGCATGTCCTTTGGGCCAGCATTCTGGTTTTTTTTGCCATGGTCCATATGATCAGAGTTTCTAAGAGCCCCCCAAGCTGGGGAATGTGTTTTTTTTGCTGTTCTCTCTCTCATTCTTTTTTTTTTTTTTAATGTTTATTTATTTTTGAGAGAGAGGGCACGAGCGGGGGAGGGGCAGAGAGAGAGGGAGACACAGAATCCGAAGCAGGCTCGGAGCTGTCAGCACAGAGCCCGATGCGGGGCTCAAGCTCACGGACTGCGAGATCATGACCTGAGCTGAAGTTGGATGCTTAACCAACTGAGCCACCCAGGTGCCCCTTTGTCCTTCTCTTTAAAGCAAGCTGTAAGACATAATCTGCAGAGAGTATGTTTCTTTATAATTCCACGTGGGGATTATAAGCCCTCTGTGTTATTCTGTGATTGCATCATGCTAGCTTATTATATTGAAATGTTTCTTTTAAATATATTGGAGTCATAAAGTATTTATTTTAAACAAGGGGAACTAGCCTCTAGGAGATGTAGTAGTTCCTATGTTAGAAGCTCAGACATTTTAGTTTATTTTATTTTTCAGACATTTTAAATTAGGACAAAACGCCCTGGGTAAAACTTTGAAGCAGGCCAGCAAGCTTGGTGGGTGCATGAGAGAACTTATTGTGAGGTGTCAGTAGATTCCCATACACACTAAGAACTGATTAGAGACTGAACAAATAATATTTCTTACCCATAATCTCCTACAGGTCCATGAGCTTTTAAACTTTTGGGGCCAAACATATTTTGGAAGTCAGGTATTTCAAGTTTCAGAAGTCAGGTAACAGGATGTATATACCACATACTGGTAACATTCCCAGTAGAGTTGGAACAGCATCCTATCCTCAAACACCTTAATAGTTTTACAATCACGTACGGGAATGTTCACTACTAATAGAATAATACAAGACTATTAATAGCCTGATGTTAGTTCAGGTCAGGTTTTGCCCCCAAAATGAGGGCTGGGAGGACCAGTGAGGACCTAAGGCTGGAGCCTGGCTAGGAAAAAAACCACTATCTTTTAGGGCAGGGATTCCCAATCTTATTAAATAGGAGGGCCCCCTTTTAATTGTATAGACTCCAGAGCCAGATTTCTGGGTTAAAATTCTTGCTCCACGACTTACCTGTTGTGAGAACTCAGACAAATCATTTAACCTCGTTGTACTTCACCATCCTCCCCAGTTATAAATGAGGATAATAATAGTTTCTATCTCATAAGAATATTATAAGGACTAAAGTTAATTAAGCAAAACTCTTACAGGGGTACCAGGCACATTGTAATCTCTCAATATATGTTGACTATTATTATTATTATTATTATTACTATCATTATTGGTCTACATGTCTATGGTAGACAGAATAATGCCCCCCCAAGATGTCTACACCCTAATCCCCATAACTTATTGCAGAATACACTGGAACATGCCAGTATAGATGTAATTAAATTAAGGACCTTTAGATGAGAAGATTATACTGGATTATCCAAGTGTTCCCTACTTAATTTCGTGAATCCTTAAAAGGGGAAAACGATTCCTGGCTGTGGTAAGAGAAAGAGATATGACAACAGAAAGAGTCAGAGAGAAGCTATAATGCTGACTTAGAAGATGAAGGAAGGGGCCACAAGCAAACTGTGGTACATCCATCGCATTCAAGATTATTGGTCTGTAAAAGGAATGAAGTTCCGATGCAGGCTATAATATGGATGAACCTTGAAAACATCATGCTAAGTGAGAGAAGCCAAACACAAAAGGTCACATTTTGTATGATTCCATTCATGTGAAATGCCCAGAACAGGTAGATCCATAGAGACAGAGGCAGATATGGTGGTTCTAAGGGGCTGGCATGAGAGGGAAGGTGTGAGGTACTCTCTGTTAAGAGTCAGAGAGAGAGAGAGAGAGAGAGAGAGAGAGAGAGAGATTTTCTAGCACCAGACAAACTTTATTCCATAAACATCAAGAAGTGGCAGCCACAAAAAAACAGAAGATGCTGCTGGAGCTGAGCAGGGCTCCTAACCCTGCATCACCCTGCATTTCCGACCCTCCCCTAACCACGTCCGTTCCCCCCTTCCCCAAAAATCATGAGGAGGAAAGATAACCAATTAATGAAAGCCCGAGGATTCTCATCAATATGTTCCAGCTTTAAGAGAAACAGATTGAGGGGATGACTAAGCAACTCTGGGAAAAGTCCTTGAGGGAAGCCTCAGGGCTTGGTCCTGGGGCTTTGTCTGTGGCAGAAAGGGCTTCCGGGTCCCTGCATGGAGCTGCAGAAACAAGCTGATGCCCAGAGGAGTGCTCTCCACCCTTGGTTAAACGGACTGGGCTCCAGTTAAAAGATAGTGAGCTGCACCTCAGAAAGGAGTGAAACCCTGGGCCCCAAGCAAGGACTCCACTCAGGCCCAATTTGATTGCTCCCTTGCCTCATTCCCAAACCTTCAAGCTCTAGAAAAGGGGCTTGAAAACAATACCCGGCCCTCAAATTGCAACTCCGAGCAGGGAAGGAAATGTTCCATACAAGGTAGGGAGGGTGCCAAGGAAAATTCACTTACACTGTATTCTATTGAAGCAATAGACAGAATTGCCCATATTAAGCATAAATAAGATGAAAAGAAATGGCAGGGTCATTGTAAAAATGTACTAAGGAAAATACATGCATGGTAAAGACAGATGAAAAATCCTGTCTGGAAGAAACCAAAACCAAAATAACAAGCAGGTTCTTTGCAAGTGCATTGCACTATGGAAGAACTTAATAAGAACACAAATTAAATAAAACAAAAGATCAAAATAAGAAGATAAAACAACAAAATGAGACGGAATGGGGTATCAAAGAGCTAAATGAACAAAATATATTTCCAAGAAACTATTAGAAATAGAAAGAGATTGCAGACATCGATAAAAATCATGTTAATAATTAGTGAGGACTTGAGATAATTATGGCAAATATAAAGGAAAAAATAATTGATAATAATTATGGAGCTCAGAGACAATTCAGTACAAGGATTTTTTATATTCCTGATAAAAACCCGACAAGATAAACAGAAAAAAATATTGAAAAACATAACACAGGAAAAATTTCTGAAAGCGATGGAGGAAGTGAAATGGCAGTTTGAAAGATCACACAGTATACTAGGCAAATCTGATATGGAATGAGCAACATTAGTCATATAATGACTAGGCTATTCCACCTCAAAGATAAAGAACTTTTTCAAGCATTCTGCAGAAAAAGCCAAAGGGATAAAAAGCCAACTTCTTCCCGTCAACTCCCAGATGCCAGGGAACAGCATGGCAATGTCTGCAGAGGAAAAGAACTGTGACCTAGAATATTTTCATCCTGCCAAATTGTCATTCGTGGATAAAGGCAACAAGGAGAGCATGATAAAACACGACAGAGCTCGGGGAATAAAGCACACATACGCCTCGTGGAAGAAAACGTTGGAGGACAGAGTCTCTGAAGCCAGATTGCCTGGCTTTGTGTCCTGGCTTTGCCACTTGGTAGCTGTGTAATTTAGGCGAGTCACATTTTGTAACAAGTCTCCTCATCTGTAAAATGAGGATAATAATAGTCACTATTTAATTGGTTTGTCTGGTGGGTTCACTGGATTACTATGTATACGGTGCTTGGAATAGTACAAGGCCCATAGTAAGTGCTATATATACACATGTTTTGCTGTAATCAATACTGGGTGTCATTGTGAGGAGGAAAGCCATTTCACCAAGAGATAAACCAAAGAATGGTAAAGATAAACCAATGAATTAGTTGAAACACAAAGCTAAGATTGAACAAAAACAGCAACAACCGAGGGAAATAGGGCCGCAGAACAGAATGTAAATGTGTAAATCGTGACTAAGCAAACAAAAGTACCAAAAAAAAAAAAAAATTGGGAGATGATATGAGGAAACAGGAGAAGAGGTACAAGTATGCTGGTCACTTACCTTTTATAGTAAAATTTTTCAATTCATACTGTCTAAATTGAAGTAAGTAATTAGAAAGACATCTTCTTAGTGATACTCCTGATTTTTTTTTCTTATCCTTCGAGCAATCTCGTAAGAATGAGGGGAGTTCTGTGAGTTCCAGCATTTTCTTTATTTTCCCTTTAGTTTCTGGGTTTTTGGGTTTTTTTTTTTTTTTTTTTTTTGGTCTTCCATTAAATTCATGTAAAATTTAATGTTTTTTTTTTTATCCTTAAAGGGAATATAACACAATTCTATTCTTATGAGATCATTTGTGACGAGCTATCCATCCCCCAATCCAATTATGCATTTGTGTTGAGAGAAGTCTGAACTGATGTTCAACATGTATTAACACTGGTTATTGTTGGGATTTGAATGATGCATCGTTTTTCTGGTATGTTTCTTGAATTTTTTTTAATAAAAATATTTTTTAAGTGTATTTATTTATTTTGAGAGAGAAAGAGAGAGCAAGCAGGGGAGAGGCAGAGAGAGGAGAGAGAGAATCTCAAGCATGCTTCGTGCTGTCAGCATGGAGCCCGATGTGGGGCTTGATATCATGAATTCTGGGATCATGACCTGAGCCGAAACCAAAAATCAGATGCTTAACCTACTGAGCCACTCAGGTGCTCCTTGAAGTTTTATAATATGCATGTATAGAACTAGTAAAGTTATTATTCTAAAACTAATCAATTAAACAACCAACTAAACCAATCAATTGATCATTTCATGACCCTGTAAGGAATGACTCATGCCTGTTCGAACACATTTTATTCTTAAGAGAAGAGACTGTATGTATAATGAGAATCAACCTCTTCATATCTTGTCAACTATTTTCCACTCTATTACTTAAGCATTAGGGAACAGTTTTGTTTTGTCAACACCTAGCTAGAAATAAAAGCTTATATGTGTTGAAAAATAGTGGCTGTGGGGTATGGAGTGATTCACAGGAACGTGATTTCCCATGTCAGGAAGAAATGATTTCCACCAAGTAACTTGGCTGGACTTCCTGTGATGTCAAGCAAGAAGGTAGGACTGATAGGAGCAACAGTCAACTGTTTCTTCCCCTGCTACTCAAACAAATATGATAATGATGCCTTCTTTTGACTAAAGATAACCCCATGTACCTGACATAGAACCTGCCATTGAGTTTTGAGTTCTGTATTCAGTAACTGGCTGAGCCTCTGAGCTGCCCTAGGGAGTATTTGCTATTCCTTCCCTTCATTCCCATTGCATCTTGACCACTCTTGGCTTATGCGTCACTGTGGTAGTTGGCCTGTCCCCCGTGTGAGCCTGTGAGCTCCTTGAGGGCAGAAACCGTGGCCTTGTTCACTACTTCGCCCTAACCTCTGTGTCTAGCACAGAGCCTGTCTTAAAGTGGGTGTTTGGTGGACGTTTGGTGAATGGATGAATATTGCACGAGTTATCCATCCTACCCACCTTGTCCCCTTTGTCATCAGGTATATACACGTGTTAGAACAAATAGGCTGGGGTGAAGGAATCCATCTTCTTCTCATAATGTCACGTGAGACTGAAAACTCTGAATATGGCCAGCTTCGTTACTCAGATGTAGGCATGGCTCCCCTGCTATCTAACCAGATTCACTTTTTTTTTCTTTTTTAGAGGCAACGAAGAAACCAAAGAAGGAGTGAGTAAAGAGCAGTTGTTCTGGAATCACTCCACCAGAGACTTTATGAACCAGTAGACTAATATCTGGCAAAGTATTATTGCCTTGGTACCAAATGTACTAACTTGGGGTCCTCTTCATGCTGTTCCACATCCTAGAAGCCCTGGGCCTCCCTCGTAATACTAGACACGCCATTAGGGAACAGCTCAAAGGTTAATCGTTTACAGAGTTACCTTGGCGAATAACAATGGACATGTCTGAAAAAGAAATATTTGGATTTTTAAATTTCCATTAGAGGTAGACTTGGCCCTTTTAAAGAATAGGGCCCATAATTCCCTGTGTAAGTCAGATCACAAAGACCCTCTTGTGTTGAGTATGGTTGTATTCATCGGAGAAGGGCATTTGAAAAGAAATCTGGAGGAGAAACTTGCTTCTTGTTCCACATTAGTAAGAAGAAACGGGTGCAGTGAACGGGGATCAAGGCTAAGGATATGCACCGAAATTGGGTACATACAAGAGCTAGTTCTGAATGGCCTTCAGACAGCATTTTCTTCTTAATACTTAGACCACAATGCAGATGGTATTTTCTGGTGAATGGAAATAATGGGGGGAAAAGGACAGAAAGGAGAGGAACTCTACAAAATACTAAAACTACTGTGTTTCCTGACTAGTATCCAGGTTTAAGTCACGAGATGGATAGACATTTGCCTTTTGGGATAGGACAGTCAGGTGGTACTCTCTAACCCACTTAAGTTTCAAATACATCACTTAGAGATGGACTCAGGTTCACTGAGTCCTTGGTTTTGGTCCTCCTATCGATAAGAATTTGCTGTTATTGTGTAAGCCTTGCACACTGCTGAGGGGAAAAAAGTATTTTTGATTTCAGAATATTTCCAAAATTTTGAGAAAACCTAACAGTACAGGTAGACCTGGGGTGCACTCCTGGCTATTTGGGCACCTTCCCAGGCAGGAGAGGATCTTTGCTTGGGACTGTGAGAGTGACTGCCACTCCTACCGGCAGCCGGGTGCTGGGAGAAAGGGCTGTTGTAAGTAAGACACTGCTCACCAGCTAATAAATAGCAGCACAGCCGGCATCTTTGACTCTGCCTTCAAAAAACAAAATCACCAATTAAGAATTTTAAAACCGATTGCATATTGATCAGAAGTTTTCAGAAGTTCAAGTGTGAGTCTCAGCTGGAAAACATGTAAAAATGCGGATTTCTGGGCCCCATGTGCCTGAGATCTCGGGTGGGACCCAGGACTCTGCAGTGTTACAAGCTTGACAGATGTCGGAGCTGTGAACAGCACAATCAGAGAAACTTGGCTGCAGATGCTTGCACACATTCCCTCTGAGACAGCAACTGATGGGGCATTATTAATACCTGTGAAAAAGCTTTAAGAAATAGAGAAGCAGAAGATTTTTTGAAAGGCTGAGGTGTTCTGCTCTTTCAACTACACTCACAACAACTCTGGATGTCACTGATTTGAGATGCTACTTCATGCTGGGCTTGGTACCAAGCCTTCACCTGGTATCTCTAATCCACCCAGAAACCTGCAGGTTATTATCTCTGTTTTGCAGAGGAGGAAGCAGAAGCTCAGAAATTATGAAAATGTCCCCAGGCCTGCAAGTCCTAAGGGTGGGAGCCAGAGGCAAGTCCAGGTCCGTATAACCCCAAAGCCCAAAGGTGCCCCACTCTGCTGAGCTGGCTGTCATATCAATACACATTCAGTAAAACAACAACAACAACAACAAACAACACACATAAAAAACACAAAAAACAAAAAAATGAAAACAAAAAGAAAACAAAATAAAACAAAACAATGCCTGGCCGGACTCCCTTTTTCTCTTACTTGCCTTCAGGGACCCTGGGCCTCTTTCAGGGTCAATGGCATTTACTTCAAACATGTTTCTAATTCTATTTTCCCCTGTAGTGGATGTCACAGGGAGACTTACCCCTGTTTTTAGTTAGGCTACTTAGGATTCCATAAGTTTATACTGGTGTTGAGAGGCCAAGAGAAAAATTACCAGGTGTACTCACAACTGCAAAGAAAAGATCTTTCCCTTCCCCCGCCATTCCCGAAACCAGCCAGGGCGCGCCCGGTCAAAGTCTGACCTAAAGGCGGGAACCAATCAAGTTCTGCTGAATGGTTTGAAATAAAGGCGGGAACCAATCGAGTTCTGCTGAATGGTTTGAAATAAAGGCGGGAACCAATCGAGTTCTGCTGAGTGTTCACATTTAAATGTCAACCTGTAACAACTCTGTAACCTCAAAAAAATCCCTAACTTGTTTGTGCCTGTCTATAAAAGAAGCTGTAAGATCCTTGCTCGGGGCCTTTTGCGTCACCGGCAATTAGTGCGCGGAGGACCGGGTTCGAACCTGCAATAAGCGACCCTTGCCGCTTGGCTTTGGCTCTGGGCTCTGGTGGTTTGTTTTCGGGGGGTCTCTCGAATCGGGGCATATCATTGTCAAGAAAAATATAGGCTTGGAGGGGTTTGTCTAGAAAGACCTTTAGCCTACTTTTCAGAGGGTCATTTCTGCAACTGCTACTTCTGTTTGGCCCCGAGCACTAATGGGTGATGATGCTCCAGGCCAGTGACAAAGCTGCAGGCTCAGCAGAGGCATCAGAGCCTCAGTCACCAAGGAACCCTTCCCTGAGATGCTATGCTGAGTTGCGACCCAGGCCATATATCATTGATGGGCACATATAGTAAACCAACAAGTTCAACGGGAGAGCAAAGAAGCCATTTGTCTGTTTACATCCTAGAGACAATATATAATCATCTTTTTCCTTCCTAAGGGAAGAGACTTACAGAGGTGGGGGTTGAGTTAGGAAACAAGCCAAGGAAGCACTCAGAGACTAGTAATAGGCATGCTCTTACTAATACTGTGCCTAATGGGAGCAGGGAGGGGAGGGAATGAGGTTCTGGAACCTGGGGGGGCCCCCAAGGGGGGCAGGAGATGTGCCCAGAGGGATCTTCAGTTGAAGAACTGCCTGGAGACTGCCTGCACAACATCTTCAAAGCAGCCTTTGCAGAAAGAGGCTGAGAAATCTATAAATAGTCTTTTTATTTCCAAAGATAAAATAGGTTAAAGGCGGCTGATCAGAGACATTCTTTTTTCTTGTGTTCAGTCCATCAGGAGCATTTGGTCTTTGAGGGAAACCATACGTGAATGTTTATCAAACTAAACATTTGACCACTGCAAGCTTTCTACTCTACTGCAAGTCACTTTTCCTTAAATTGCTGATGCAGTAGCCAGGCTGCCTTAATTCAGGTCAGTCTCTCAAATGTACCCAGTTATCAGTCCTAAATTTGACTGAATTGGTTTAGGTGGGCCAGCTATTTAAAGAGTTAGCATCTTACCACCCATATGTTTTCGTTGGTTCTGGCTCAGCCTCCAAAGAAAACCTGACGTCAGCTCTGGTAATGAGTGCTTACTATTTTTTTGTATTGTTTCCCTCTAGTTTGGGGCATCATTTCCAACTCTATCCATATTGTTATGATAGGATTAGCCATGTTCCCATAGAGGGACACATTCAGCCAGCACCTACTTCAGTTCATGTGGCCAGGGTGGTCACCAAGCCAGAGTGTCTTTCCTGGAAACTCAGAATTGGATAACTGTGTTTCCTCCTGGATGGTGGGATTAGTAACATGTGAACTTAGAGGGTTCTCTACAGCCATGTTTTCCTACCGTGTGAACCAGAAAAGCAGAGCAAGCAAGGTCACAGAGAGGAAAAGAAGAATGGAGTAGAAGCAAAACAGACTTGGAGAAAGAATTCTGTTCTTTCCCATCTGCATTCCTAGCTCACTTCAACTTAGCTAGACCTGATGGGTCTCTGTAACTTGCATTCAAAAGAGTTGTCTCCATGACTCACTTTCTTTTCCTACACAAAAATTGTCATGGTAGATTAGATTGCCCACATGAATTTTCAAGATTGTCAGGATTCAGGATTTCAGGATTGTCTCAGAGATAGCCACGTGGGTAGGCAAAGGCATCGCATTTTCCTAAAATATCCTCGTTTATACCTTACAACTCATATCATAACGACAATAATCAATATTTATGAAACACCTATGCTTCCAAGTTGACTCGATTTAGTGATGGCAAAAAGGAGGCTGAGCGAGGTGAAGCAAGTTGCTTTAGGTAGGACAGCTAGCATATAAGTGACGGCCAGAATTCCAGAACTCTTACTTGCTCTGTTCTGTGTAAATCGAGCTTCATGGAAGGGTCATCTTCTCAGTGGTTCTACATACCAGCAGGATGACTCCATTGACCCAGTTCCCACTCCAGAACTGTTTAGTTAGAGATTCAGAGTGGGGACTGTAGCAAGTTATGATTTTAAAAAGTTTTTAAAATTTAAAAGTTTAGGGGTGCCTGGGTGGCTCAATCGGTTAAGTATCTGACTTTGGCTCAGGTCATGATCTCACCATTTGTGAGTTTGAGCCCTACATTGGGCGCTGTATGGACAGATGGGAACCTGCTTCAGATTTTCTGTCTCCCTGTCTCTCTGCCCCTCCCCTGCTCACGCTCTCTCTCACTTTCAATAATAAATAAATGAAAGTCAAAAAATAAGTAAAAATTAAAACTTTAAAAGAACAACACATGCATATTTCTCCAACAAATATTTGCTAAGTACTCATATATCAGAATTAGGTTTGGCTGCAAAATAACACCAATCATGCAGCTTAAACAAGGTGGAGGTTTATTTTCCTCTCAGGTGAAAGAAGTCCAGAGGTAGGCAGTCTAGACCTGGTATCAGAGGTTCCTGTAGGTAAGTTTACCTCATGGACACACCATGGCTGTTGCAGGTCCAGCTATCACTTTCTAAGTAGTAGGAAGGAGGACAGGCCAAGAGTGAAAGGGCATGACTTCTCTAAAGAGTGAGACTCGTTCAGTGTGTTTTCCAAGAAGCCCCACCCCATGACTTCTGCTTAGACCTCTTTGACCACTTCTATTGACAAGAGAGGCTGTGGATGTAGTTACATAGCTGGACACAACTGCTGGACCAGACTATACTGTGGCTCTGTAACTAAGGAAGAAGGGGAGCATGGATGTTAGGTGAGAAACTGGCAGCTTTAACCACAACTCATTATGTGCCAGGCACCAATTTAGGCTGTGAGGAGACAGCAGTGGCTGGCTGTTCTCCTGGTGCTTACATTCCAGTAGGGCGATTTGTCATAGTAAGTAAGCAAAACATAAATAGTATAACTTCAAGTAGTGATGGGTAAGGGTGGTGATTTTAAATAGGGCAAAAGGTGAAGTTATTTCTGAGCAGATGACTCTGAACAGAGTCCCCAGTGATGTGACGGGGGTCGGAAGAGCTTTCTGGGCAGAGGGAACAGTACCCATGAAGACCCTGAGAAAGGATGATGGATATGCACTCCGGTGGAGAACCACTGATCCAAAACCTTTAAAAATCTCATATAATCTGTTCAGAGGAGTTGAAAAATAATCTGGGTTACATTAACTGGAAGAACAATGTTAGTGACATCCCATCGGTAATATTTTATTTATTCATAAAGTACATTTTCTTTTTTTTTTTAATTTTTTTTAACGTTTATTTATTTTTGAGACAGAGAGAGACAGAGCATGAACGGGGGAGAGTCAGAGAGAGAGGGAGACACAATCTGAAACAGGCTCCGGGCTCTGAACTGTCAGCACAGAGCCCGACACGGGGCTCGAACTCACAGACTGTGAGATCATGACCCGAGCTGAAGTCGGATGCTCAACCGACTGAGCCACCCAGGCGCCCCCATAAAGTACATTTTCTCATCAATATGGTAGGTATTGACACTGCAAGTTATTAATTAATCTCATTGATTTAATTATAGTAATAGAAAACTCCTGCTCCCTAAACATGTTGCATGGGATCTATTTTAGAAAGTTAAAATGAATTATTGAAGCATACTAAATATCAGGATAGTATGGGGACTTCTAGTTGCATTTCAGGACTTCTTCATCTTGTTGATATAATTTTGGATTCTTCCCTCTCCAGAAAAGTGCCATATGAGATATATTTATTTTTCAAATTCATGTTGATTTAAGATTAAAAATGCCATTTATGGGTATTTTAGTCTATACCATTTCTTGAGAGGTAGTGTCTTCCCTAAGAGTATTTGTTCTTGCTTTTCCAATCTCTTACTTCAAGTAGTGCCATCCTGGGTTCCAGAAAAGACTTTTATTGGCCTTACCCATATCATTCATGATTTTATTGGTTTCAATAAAATTTCCATTTCAACACTTGCCTTCATCTTGAAATCATAATCTTTTAAAACTTCTTCTTGTTTGCCAGACCTCCCTCCCCTCCACACTACGCCCTTGGTCTTTTCATTGCCCTTTTCCGGCTCTGTGATGTCTTGCTTGAAAAACTAGCCCTCAGTATTCACTTTACATAACCATTACATTAAACAAGGAAGGCCATGGGATATAATCATGAACCAATGCTCTGTCTCCTGCTGTACCTGTAAATCTGCTGTGTAAGCTCTTGCATCTAGATGAAAAATAAGGCAGGCTTTTTGGTCACCCAGGTAATACAAGATCCTCCAATCAATAATTGAAACTCTAGTCCCATGTAACAGACAATACTTTGAACTCGGTTCAATACTAAGTTTTCTCTTCTTTCCCCAATTGTGACCTGTTGCAGGTGGAGGCTGGCAGCAGGGAATGGGGATGTGTTCTTTCTTCACCTTGTGCTTTTCTATCTCCCTCCTCCAACTCATTAACTGTGATTTCTGACCCCTTCAGGGCTGAGCATGGGGAGGGAGAAGAAATAACACTGGTCAGAAAAATTTTTCCTTAGCGGGTACGATTGTGAGCTCAGTGTTGCCCTCTCTGGGTCTGGGCGGTGTTTAAAGCTGACTCCTGTTCTCATCTGTATCTTGTATGTTTTTGTTTTGCTTTGTTTTGTTTCACATTCCCCTCGTTGGAGACCTCTTTCTCCCCTGTAGTTCGCTAACACGGGCAACACACTCTTCTCCAGTTCACTGCATACTCCTCTGCTTCTAGTCATTCAGCATTACCTCTGGCTTATCTCTGCTGCTCTCTGTTTGTCTCTCCAGGCAGCTCTTTGGTATGAGACTACACTTGCTCCGTATCTGGCCCCTGGAAAGCAGTCCGCATCTTCTACACTGACGAATTCTGTGAGAGCAGACCACCCAACACAGCCTCCTCTCTTGGACTATGTGTTGGTAGCTGGCCAACGTTTGCTCTTGAAAGTTCTCAGGTGGGAGACAGTCACAGTTTAATGTGTCCCACAGCTGCAGGGCACACACGTCATGCTCTCAGGCTCAGATTGAAGTCTTTTGCTAATCTGAACACAAGGGGCTGGCATCCCAATCCTACCTCCCAAGGAGGGGATTGAAATCATGACACGCATAGAGCATTCTCTGAAAATGTTCTCTTAACCTCTACTCTCTCCTTTCTTGACCTCTCCAATCTCTTATAGATGTTAGAGGTGGGAGGTCAGCTCAGGGTTGAAATTGGCTTCTGGTCCCCCACTTCCTTTTTTAAAAAAAAAAGCTTTTTATTTTGGAATAATTATAGGTTCACAGGAAGTTGCAAAGAAATGTGTAGGAAGATCCCATATAACCTTCACCTTCAGTATGAACATCTTGCATAACTGCAAAGCAATATCAAAGCCAGGAAATTGACATTGGTACAATCTACAGAACTTAGATTTCATGTGTTGTGTATGCACTCAATTGTGTGTGTGTGTGTGTGTGTGTGTGTGTATAACTTTATGTAATTTTATCACATGTGTACTGCCATATAACCACCGCCACAATCAAGTACAGACCTGTACTGTCACCACAAGGCTACCCCTGTATAGCACACCCCCTTCCCTTATCCCTACTCTGGAAACCACTAATCTGTTCTCTCTCATTATGTTATTCCATGGAATCATTCAGTATATATCTTTATGAGATTCTCAGTCATCTCCTTTTTGCAAGTTCTTAAAAACAATAATGGTCTTCGGCACCTAGGTGGCGCAGGGTGGTTAAGTGATTTTGGCTCAGGTCATGATCTCGTGGTTCATTAGATTGAGCCCCACATCAGGTTTCATGCTGATGGTGTGGAGCCTGCTTGGGATTCTCTCTCCCTCTCTCTGCCTTTCTTCACTTGCATGCGCACTCTCTCTTTATCTCTCTCAAAATAAATTAACATTAAAAAAATAATGGTCTTACTTTGGAATGTAACATGTACTGGTTTTGTGCTTCGGCTAACATGGAGACAAGAAGAGCCCCATTTAAAAATCCTGTTGCAAATACTTTTGTTTAGGTTTGGACATTAAAAAAATTTTTTTTAAGGTTTATTTATTTTTGAGAGAATGAGAGGGAGACAGAGCATGTGTCTGGGAGGGGCAGAGAGAGAGGACGACAGAGAACTCGAAGCAGGCTCCAGGCTCCAAGCTGTCAGCACACAGCCGGACACAGGGCTCGAACTCACAAAGTGCAAAATCATGACCCGAGCTGAAGTTGGATGTTTAACGGACTGAGCCATCCAGGCACCCTTAGGTTTGGACATTTTTCTATTTTATGTCTTTCTGATGATTCATTTTTTTCATTCATTTAACAAATATTTATAAAGTGTCTGGCATTTTGTTGTCTTTGATGATATTAGGCTTTATGTTCTGAGGAAAGAAACTCCCAAGGTCTTGTCTTGGCTTTATGGGTAGTTCTTAGGCTATAGTTCTACAACTTTTTATTCCTCAGGTGCTTTAACTTGAATTGCCTGCACTGAAATTCTTGTACCCTTTTCTACTTAGCCTCAACAAGTTTCTATCTTGTTGACCTCCCATTTCACTTCTCAAATGTCCTGGGGTCATCTGCAACCATGGAAGTATCACTGCGTACCTAGCTCTTCAAATCTCTACAAAATTACTCACCAAGATCAGCCCCTCTTGATCTCTGAGGACTCTTACTTTTTACAAAGAAATGACTTTTTTTTTTTTTTAATCACTCAGTTTTCCTATGTTGGAATTCAATTCTTCATTCATTTCAAATAGTCCCTTAATCCTGTGGTGACTCAATCATTCTTTACTTGCCCACAGTAAGTTTTTGGTGTGAGCTCTTGCCAAAGGCAATTCCAAAGTCTGAACAGTGACTCCCCCCTTTTCCATGTGCCCTCAAAGAATTCTGTTAATCAGATCCTGGTTCCTCTGTATAGAACCAATCCTGCCCTTGCCTCTATGGCTTGTGCTGATTTAAGTTTTCCAGAATTCTGTACTTTATGTAATGATTCTACCAGGTTGGCTAATATGGAAGGGAGAAACCCACTGGTTAGTGGAGTATTTCCCAGGGTCGCCTCTGGAAACTCAGAATAAGGCTAGCATTGGCCACCTGACTGTTCTCTATCTAACACAGCAGCTGTTGCAACAACTGGTCTCACATCACAGTCGACAGCCCGTGAATTCTGCCCATGAATTCATTCGAAATTCTTAGGTGGATCACATCCAGTCTGGGTGATTTATTGATATCTGTTTTGTCAGTTAAAACTAGAACATTCTGTGCATTTACTATGGTTTTATTGAATGTTCCAATCGGGCCATGTCAAGGGCACACATCTTCCTTGGTAAAGAGCAAAGAAAGATGTTAATACAGTCTCTCTTCTCTTTCTTTTTATCATCCCTTAGTGCATTCCATTGATGCCTTTAGTTTCTTGGTTTTGTTTTTGACATTCTTTGGGGTTTCTTGCAAGGTGTTCCTTAATGGATCATAGAATTTCAGAAATAAAAGGAATGTTAAAATGTAATTTGGTCCAAATGCCCTGGCCTAAAGATAAAAACTAAATTTGAACAAAATTATGTGACTCGATCTGACTTACTTATTACCTTATATTTCTGTTGGTTGTGCATGCTTAGTTTTTGCTATTTGTGTTAATGTAAAATTTTGAATAATAAGGGTTCCCTTTTGGCCTTAAAATGCTATCTTTTCACAAAGTTCCACAGTGTTGCTATGACAGGCATCTGATAAATGCTGTTGCATACCCAACTGCCAGCTGGTTAGTCTTATAACCTGCCATTTGGGATCCAGAGACCCTCCAGTGGACCTTCAGGATCTTAAGGGAGCAACCCCACCTGCCCAGCCCTGCCCGGTTCAGGAACCCCTTCGCCTGACATTCCCTACAGCTTCTGCCTGACACCCTCTAACAGCTTGTTCGTTTCTCCACAGACAAAAATTCCTGTTACAGTGTGTTCCTTTTATAAAACGGCCTGCTTTCCCGAAGGCTGCTTTCTCAGAGCATCTCATTTTGCCATCTCTATCAGGAGATCTGAGACATGACATGCGCAGGGTGTAAGTGGGATGGGATGAGATGGGAACCCTTTCATTTCTCTCTGGAGGGTGTGAAACCAGCCAGCTTCTTTTGACTCACCATCCTACTGCCTTATTTTTACAGCTACAACGAGGCACAAATTGTGCTTGCTTGAAGCCTTCATTCTGAACACCGCACACGCATTTCATACCGTCAGGGAGTTTTCTGTTCCCATCTGGTCCAAGTGGCCATTTCCACTCATGTGACGTTTGCAGAGGCCTTCACTAGCCACCCTTTTGCTGGATCTGGAGGCTCTGGCTCCTTTGTCTGCCTCCCATCTGGTCGGTCTATGCTGCTGGTGAGAGCACCACTGGAAAAAAAAACCCAAACGTGCTTTCCCTTTCCTCATGGCTGTTGGATCGGGTGGACCACAGCTTCATGCAGGGGTAAGTGAGGCAGGGTCTAAGTTTTCTGCTTCTTTTGTATTCTCATAGCTGCGGGGCACACAGCAGACCCTCCGAGAGCCTGTGCGCATCATTGGATGTGTTCTGGCAGGCTCTCCCTGCCTCCACCTTGGCTCCCCAGCGTTGGTCTATTATTCATGCAGCAGTCTCAGAGAACTTCAAGAAATGTACATCAACCGATGTACCGAGGAATGGTCTTGCCATTCCCCTGCCCGTTGGCCTCCTTCCCCTACCCAATGATGGCCCCATCATTACATGTGGTAGAATGAACCGCTGTCCCCATTTGTATGTCCCCATAGTGTAGTATGATACACATACCCGGCCACAGCCTCCCCATGACTAAGGTGTACTCCTGGTCCCTTGGCTTTGACTTAGTCACAAGACATGCTCTGGCCAGGGAATGGTAGTGGGCCCGACCCTGTGCCCTTGGGTTTGCTCTCCTGTACCTCTGCCGTAGCCGG
Source organism: Felis catus (assembly GCF_018350175.1). NCBI lineage: Eukaryota > Metazoa > Chordata > Mammalia > Carnivora > Felidae > Felis > Felis catus. The sequence goes on along the minus strand of NC_058371.1, from coordinate 75,522,619 downwards.
GGCGAGAACATACCCCAGGAGCTGCTGCTGCTGTAGCCTAGCCCCAGAATGACACAAGTGGAGGAGGGCTGCCCTGCCCAGCCCACGGATGCACAGTGAGAAATAGAGGCTCGCTGTTGTGAGTTGCTCAGCTTCAACAGCTGCCGTACCGCAATTGCTGATGGATGCGGGATCCCAAGTTCTTACCAGGGCCTGCCTCATGGTCCTCGGCATCCTCTTGAATGGTGTTTTTGGGCATGCCTGCCCTCATTCACCATGTTTCAGCAGTCTTCTCCTGCTTTGAGGCTTTGCTGTCCTCTGCTTGTAAAGTATTTTCTTCAAACGTTTGATTGGCTCTCTGGTGGTGATAGTGTGGTAGAGCAGGCTAAGCGGGCAGTGAGTCCTGGCAGGTGCAGAAAGAGGCTCTTTTAGAGGGCATGTCCTGAGGAGAGGACATTTGAGCAGAGAACCAAAGACGGTGAGGGATTGAGCCATGCACACACATCTGTCAGGCAAACAGTGTCTTCTACGCATTCTGAGCTCCTTCTGCTTTGGGGACTTAAAAAAACTTTGTTAATGTTTATTTATTTTTAATAGACAGAGAGAACACAAGCAGGGGAGGAGAAGAGAGAGAGGGAGACACAAAACCTGAAGCAGGCTCCAGGTTCTGAGCTGTCAGCACAGAGCCCAATGCGGAACTTGAACACACAGACCGTGAGATCATGACCCGAGCCATGGTCGACGCTTAACCAACAGAGCCACTCAGGCGCCCCTCAGGGACTTTATACAACTGTTTTCTTCATCTGTAAAGTCCTTTCTTCCCTCATCATCCTACCCACACCCTTGTTCTTCTTACTTGAGGCCACATACGTTCTAGGCTCTGTAGAGGTGGTTGGTGTCTGCTATGGCAGATGGCCCTGTGTTCTTGTGGCAACCTAGCAGCCTTCCGGGTGTTTCTCGGGGAATGCCATCTTGAGTTTATAGCCACCCAGTAATAAGAAATTAGAACACTTATGAGAAAAAAACAATAGCTAGGAAGAATTTTAAAAAATGTATTCAGCGAGACATCTGGGTGGCTCAGTCAGTTAAGCGTTTGACTTTGGCCCAGGTCATGATCTTGTTGTTCATGAGTTCAAGCCCCGTGTCGGGCACTGTGCCGACAGCTCAGAGCCTGGAGTCTGCTAAGGATTCTGTGCCTCCCTCTCTCTCTGCCCCTCCCCTGCTTGCACTCTGTCTCTCTGTCTCTCTCTCTCTGTCTCAAAAATAAATAAACATTTTTAAAAAAGGAATTCAGCAACAAAAGCCAAAAAAAAAAAAAAAAAAAAGCCCAAGTGGGAATATACCATACTAAAGCTTCTGCACAGCAAGGAAAGCCATCAACAAAGTGAAAAGGCAACCTACTGAATGGAAGAAAATATTTGCAGATCATAATCTGATAAGGGGTTAATGTCATATATGAAGAACTCACATGTCAATAGCAAAAAACAATCTGACTAAAGTATAGGCAGAGGCTCTGATAGACATTTTTCCAAAGTAGACATACAGATGGCCAACAGGTACATGAAAAGATGCTCACTATCACTCATCAACAGGGAGATGCAAATCAAAACCACAATGAGATATCTTCTAACACCTATTGGAATGACTATTATCAAAAAGACAAGAGACAAGTGTTGGCAAGGCTGTGGAGAAAAGGGAACCCTCACACTCTGTTGGTGGGAATGCAAACTGGTGTAGCCACTGTGGAAAACAGTATGGAGGTTCTTCAAAAAATAAAAAAATAGAAATATGAAATGATCTAGCAATTTCACGTTTGAGTATTTATCTGAAGAAAACAAAAACACCAACCTAAAAGGATATCTGCACCCCCATGTTCATAGAAGCATTATTGACAATAGTCAAGATAAGCAAACAACCTAAGTGTCTATGAACAGACAAATGGTTAAAGAAAATATAATATATATGCATATACAACGTGATATTATCCAGCCATGAAAAAAAAAAAAAAAAAGAAATCTTGTCATTTACAACAACATGGATGGACCTTGAAGGCATTATGCCAAATGAAGTAAGTCAGATGGAGAGAGACAAATACTGTATGATCTCACTTTACGTGGAATCTAAAAATCAGCCCCCTAAAGGAAGCTCATAGATACCGAGAACAGATGCGTGGTTGTTGGGGGTTGGGGGTGAAGGGAGCCAAAAGGTTTGAACTTGCAGTTACAAATAGGAGAGTCATGAGGATGTAATATACAACATGGCGACTATAGTTAACAATACCATACTGTGTATTTGAAAGTTGCTAGAAGAGTAAATCTTAAAAGGTGTCATCACCAGGACAAAGTTCTTAACTATATATGGTGATGGATAGTAAACAGACTTACTATGATGATCGTCGTGCAGTCTACGTTGTCCAAATACCACATCACCATGTTGTGCACCTGAAACTAACATAATATTTTATGTTGATTTTACATTGATATGAAAACACAAACAAAAACACTGTTTTCAATCTGCCATTCATCTCTATTGAAAACTGCTTCTGGGTCCAGCTAGGTTGGTAGAGAGCTGGTTACGTGGGCATCGTATCAGCCTTCTGACACAGGGCTTGATATTAATTGTGCTTTATTGCGATGCTGCCAGCCAGCGCGGTAAGTTCATATCGCACACAGCCCAGTGACATATGATGTGGTCTAGAGCCTTCCTACTCAAAGTGTAATCTGAGGACTAGACGCACTGCGGCATAGACATCCTGGGGGAGCGTGTAGACATTGAGAATCTCAGGCTCCACCCAGACGGTCTGAATCGGTTCCTCCAATGATTTGTGTTCACTTCAAAGTCCGAGAGGAACTGATCAATTCCATCTTTCTGACATCATTCGGCATCCTCTTTATTAGGGATGTTCAGGTAAATTCCTGCTTAGTTAGTCCCGAGACAAATTGTTCTTCGGAGCATTTTATTTGCTTTATTGCTCTTGCAGATAATGTTGTGAACTGTGTACAGTTTCTGTTTCCCAGCTGGCTGCTAAATCTTTATCTTCTCACCGCCTCCTCTGGTGACTTGTAGAGGGTTGAGAAGTATTTGATGCACAAATGAATTAATGGAATAATGAATTAATCCATCCCCTGGATTACTAGCAATAAGAGACCTTGGAAGGCCTGTGACAGACTGGTGTGCTTGATTCGGTGACATCAGGGTAGCAAAGAAATTGGGCAGAGGCTTTTGGGAACATGGGCCCTCCAGCAGAGCACGTGCTGACGATGAAAGAGGAGAGATGACTACCACTTTTGATGGCTAGGAAGAAGCCCACACTCTCCCGTGGTTGCCTTTTGCACAACTGGAAGCTCTGCCCATTGTACGTCGGTTCCTGTCGACTCCCACTCACGTGCCCAGTTTGTCCTCTGCATAATGATGATCTCCAGCCACGGCGTGAGGGGTAGGCCAAATGGACCTTCCCCACCCTCAAGTAGGGCTCTGGCTATGTACCCCTTCTCCCTTCATGGCACAAGGGGCTCTTGGATTGCTGGGCACTGGAACTTCTCTCACCATTTTCCAGGAGGGAGAATGTTCCAGGTGCAACCTCCCTTCCCAAACCATAGCCTCCCATGGAATCATCACTTTTTTACTCTTCTGGGTTGGGGTGGGAGAGGAAAGGTAGCTGAGCTGGTGGGTCCCTGCATAGGTCTGGTTGCCGTGAGGCAAGAGGGCAGTAATAGGTCATTGCTCCCTCCCCTGTTTCCAGATATTAGCATCTCTCTGACAAGGCACAGAGATTTGGGGCTCGTGACCTTCTGCCCCATTCCGTCAGAGATCCGGAGGAAGGTCAGGTGGCTAGGACAAAGGTGCGATTGGCAGACCCGTGCCAGCCTTCTCCTGTCCTGTAAAGGCTGGTGTCTCTAAAGTATAAGTAAAGTTGCTTACCTGTCCACTGGGTTTCTTGGGCCAGATGAAGACATACCTGTAGGAATCATAATTAGTAAGTGTGTGTGTGTATACACATATGTGTATATATTTATGCGTATATGTTTATCTACATCTATATATCTATATCTGTATCTATATCTATATCAATATTCTCCCTCACCCTGGGAACTAAATTCTGTTTTATATAGCTCATGTATGTGTATATAACACATGAAAATGCAGCTTTTCAATAATTTTTGTATCAGAAAGTAGGGAAGTCATTGAGTTTGGGACCAGGTGTAATTTGGAAAGGGTTCCTCCATCTAAACACGGCCCTGGGGGTTAAACAGAGGATGCAGATAACCTAGCATCTTCCGGGCCTTAGCAGTCAATGGTAAACACAGACAAACACAGATGCATACTTCTGTATGCCTCAGCTGCCATGTGCTCCCAACATCAGCTTGGAGGGATTCACTTGCATGTGGAAACCACCCCTTGCTGTGTTCCTCTACCCCAAAACCGAGTGGTGTTCTGGAGTCTGTAGCAGACCTAAGCACGAGTTCCAATTTGGGTCACTGATGAAGTCCCTGCAAAATGGGATCTAAGGTTCCCTGTCAAAGGGTAGTCACCCTGGGACATTTTTCGGCTGCTCTGCCCCTTCATCCATTTTGAGCTACTCCCAGGTCTCCTTCCTCAGAGGAGGCTACAAATTTGGAGCACACAGATGTACGCTCACATCTTAAATTACTTTTGCCAACGCACATAACCTTATGCTTATTTGAGTTAAATTTCATATGCCTTCAGGTTGCGCAATCCCCCAAAGTGTTCAAATGCATCCGGAGTTTCTTGCAAATCTCCTTAGTTTTTATTAGCCAAAACAATTTAGAGCCAGTTGAAATCTCTGGGAAGAGATTAAGCGACGATTATATGACAATTGCTCGTGTAATCTCTGACCAGGTAGCGGCAGCAGGGACTGCCAGGGTGCAAGGGGGGAGAGCACTCATATCAGCTGGTGCCTCTCCTGACCTCCCCGGCCCGGAGAGGTGCCAGGGAGCCTGTGATGGTGTTTGCTTCCGTGAGTGGAATATGGAGATGTCTGTGCTTCAGTGGGGGACGTGGAGGCCCCCCTTGCTGGGAGCGTGGGGGGAGTGTGTTATATAAGGGCCTTCTGTCTGAGTGAGATGGTTTTCAGGGAGAGAAGAGGGAGCAGAAGAGGAGCTGGCAGGAAGTGAGCCAGCGAGGAGCAGCAGCCTGCTCAGATATGTAAAAATACCAGTAACGTGTTTAATCGTTTAATCGAGGGGAGGAGGGAGAATTAGGAGCGAGGCTCCAAGGACTTATCCAAAGAGGCCAAGTGGTCAACTTGGCTGAACTTCAAGGCTGGGAGTGAGGTTGGGCAAGGATGGAGGCAGGACCCTCAAGACCCAGGATGAAGAAGGCAGTGAGCAGCCCAAACCCACCCAGGCAGAGAAACCAGGAGCTGTTTGCAAAAACCAGATCTCTGAGCTTGGCAGGTGCTGGGCTCTTCTGTGTGGGCAGTGTCTGAGCGGATCCCAGAGAGTTTCAATGAGCTAATCTAGTCAGCTTCAAGCTGTTCCACAGACAGTGGGTGTGAACCCAAAATCATCTCAGAAAGTTCAGCTTCATAATGTTTCTTTTCAGAAAAAACACCGAAAAAGCACCATCTCCCAAAGACCCTTTTTCCTTTGGGCCCATTACTTGAATCGGTATTGGGCCGACTGCAAAACCACAAGGCTGGTTAGGTTGGAAAAGACAAGTTGAAACGTGCCTCTTCCCTTGCAGCCACTTCCTGGGAAGAACCTTGTGCTCTTTCTGACCCAAGGATACTTGGCATTTTTCTGTCTATCTTTAAAAACAGGCCAGCAACACATAACCCCTTGTCTCCAGAGTGCTCTTTCCTCCTTGTTTGTGGTTTGTTTGCAAGCTGGGTCCTTCAACTGCATCTGCCTTGAGCAGCCCCAGTATAGAACTGGACCTTGACAGGATTAGGTAACAACAAAAGAAAGTGATCATGATGCTTCCACTGCCACAAGAATCAACCACTACCTGGCCTCCCATCAGCCACACCCGGGTCTCGCTTCATATTCCTGTGGCTATGAGGAGGACCTACAGTTAAGAATGAGAAACAAAGACTCCCAGTGCTTGGGGGTGTCAAATGCAGAGCCATGGATTGGGCTCACCCTGGCTCCCACAGCCAGATAAGGAAATAGGTCCAGAAAAGAGTCTTGCTTCATGAGTTATGGGTTCCTCTCCCTTCCTTTCTTTCTTTTCTTTTCTTTCTTTCTTTCTTTCTTTCTTTCTTTCTTTCTTTCTTTCTTTCCTTCTTTCTATGCTGAGTGGTTATATCAGTTTGCTAAGGCTGCCATAGGAAAGTATCACAGACTCGGTAGCTTAAACAATAGGAATTTATTTATTTAAAAAAAATTTTTTTTTCAACGTTTATTTATTTTTGGGACAGAGAGAGACAGAGCATGAACGGGGGAGGGGCAGAGAGAGAGGGAGACACAGAATGGGAAACAGGCTCCAGGCTCCGAGCCATCAGCCCAGAGCCCGACGCGGGGCTCGAACTCACGGACCGCGAGATCGTGACCTGGCTGAAGTCGGACGCTTAACCGACTGCACCACCCAGGCGCCCCATAGGAATTTATTTATTTTATCAAAGTTCTAGAGGCTAGAAGTTCAAGATCGAGGTGTTGGCAGAGTTGGTTCCTTCTGAGGGTTATGAAGGGAGATTTGTTCCAGACCTCTCTCTTTGACTTATTGGTGGCCCTCTTCTCCTTGTGTCCTCACAGCATCATCCCTCCATACATGTCTGTGTCCAAATTTCCTCTTCCTATAAGGACCCCAGTGATATTGGATTGTGCCTACCCTAATGACCTCATTGAACCCTAATTGCCTTTTTAAAGACTATCTCTGGGGCACCTGGGTGGCTCAGTCGGTTAAGCAGCCAGCTCTTGATTTCAGCTTAGGTCATGATCTTAACCATTTGTGAGTTCAAACCCCATGTTGGGCTCTGTGCTGACAGCATGAAGCCTGCTTAGGATTCTCTCTCTCCCTCTCTCTCTGCCCTTATTCCATTCATGCTGTCTCTCTCTCTTTCTCAGAAATAAATAAATAAGTGTACATTTAAAAAAAAGGACTCTATCTCCAAATACAGTTATATTCTGAGGTACATATGAATTTTTGAGAAAACCAAAAAGATTTTCTTACCTAAATCTAGTTATGAGGAACACCCATTTGGAGAAGCAGATCTGACAGCTTAAGATAGTTCTAAAGGACGAGTTCTGGCTTCTTGTCCTCTAATAGACATGGGTTAAGCCAGAGTCAGATTTCATTTTCTTCAGCGAGTATAAAGAGAAGCAGAGACTGGTTAATGCCCTAAGGCTTTGCCAGATTTCTGACCAAACCACCAGGGATATCTGAGGGTGTGGTAGCAATTCCTAGCATATGGGCTTGATGTTCTGGTTCCTAGTGCCAACCTGGTCAAACCTGGCCTAGATAGTGTACCCAAGTCATGGGGAAGTAGATTAGGTTTTCATTCAGGTTAAGTAACAGGGGACCCTGCATTAGGTCACTGGTCAAGGAGATAGGAGGATTTTAAAATTTGTACAGAGCCACTGATTGATCTGGATAACTCCCTCAACATTAGGAATAACCAGGATTCAGCCCCCAGGCCTAGGTCACGAGAAGTAATGATGCCAGAAATCCTTCGACTCAGGAACCTGGCACCATGGGCCGGCCTTAGACTGTGATAGTGACTATCACCCAAAAGGAGGAATTCTCAGAGCTGCGTCCTCCAGGGCAGGCAGCTTAGCTGTGGGCACTGACTCCTCCCCATCAGCCTCCACTGGTGGGACACAGAGAAGGCCTCTGTGTGGGGTTGCATCCGTGTGGGATTACCAGTGCTCCAGCGAGACTTTCAACAACACCATGGCTTCACCCAACCACAAGACCCAAGGACTGCCCCTGGCCCATGGTGGCAGAGTCCAGCCTTGACAGGGCTTCTGAGCGACTGGTGCGTGACAGCAGGTAAGTGGCAAGGGGAACTGATTCGTGAGGGCATGTAGTGATCCCTCGGGATCCTTGAGAGGGAAAATCCAGCAAAAGACAGATCTCATACCCTACCTCATTAGGTAGGGACTTTGGCCAACTTAATTTGGAATTAAAAAGGAAGTGTGGCTTTATTTTGAAGTGGCAGCTGGGGTGGTGTGAAAGATACAGATTGCAGACATAAAGAGGAATGAGAGTTTGACAGGGACAGGACAGAAGGGGGAAGGCATAAAGAGAGCCCAGCACGCGTAAAACAGGGAAAAGTGAATATGCTGGCCGTATCTGAGGAGCCTCTAGCCCAAACCTAATTTGAACTACAAATAATAAGACCGCCCATACTTTTTCGTGGGTTCTGACTCAGCCTCCAAAGAAAACCTGAAGTCAGTTCTTATAATGAGTGCTTACTACTTTTCTGTACGGTTTCCCCTCCAGTTTGGGGCTTCATCTCCATCTCTATCCATGTTGTTACGTTAGTATTAGCCATGTTCCCATGGAGGGACCCATTCAGCCAGTGCATACTTTAGTACTTCTATATCACTTTACAATTCATCAAGTTTTCACATAGTTCCTTTCGTTATATCTTCACAAAAATTCTACGAAATATTAACCTTTCATATGATTTCATTTCATGTTAACATTTTACAATAGGGGAAACTGAGGTTCAGAGTGCCTCAAGTTCCACGTGCCATGCCAAGTTCATAGAGGCAATAGTCAAGTGCCATGCCAACTTCATAGAGGCAATAGCTGCGGGCTTGAGATTCTAACCAGGTTTTCCAACTTCGAACCTCAAATTCTTGACCACAGAGCACTATGAGGTTCCTGGCATTTTTGTGCCATGGGACATGAGAGTGGTCCACCCGGGCAAGGATGAGTACTTGGCCCTGCCGTAGTTTGGAATTGCCCGTTGCATGATGGTGAAACAAAGAGGACCCGCTTTTAGTTGGTTCTATCATTCTTTGTAAAGTCCCTACAGGAAGTTCACCCCCTTAATTGCCTGCAGCCAGGGTAAACCTCTCCCTCCACCTTCCTTGGGGATCCCATTGCAATGACCCTTTCCTTGTTGGGCTCGAGGCTGTCGAGGGCAAGGCTTTAACAATAGGGCTTAGCAACATGTTTCCAGCCAGTGTCTACCCAGAGCCATGAGGAGAAACAATAAATAGCCTGCACTGAGTTTCGGGAGGGAAGTATGACCTTCTCAGAAATTATTTCACGTGGTGGGTGGAGGGGTGGGGATCCTGATCTTACTGAGCACTCGAGAGCCATGTGTTACGTCCTCTAGGAAGGGAACCTGGGCCAATGGTGAAGACATTCTGGCCCTGCCATAGCTCAGGCCAAAAACCCTTCACAGAGAAGCAAAGCTTCAGACTCCTCCTGGAGACAGCATGCAGGAAGAGCAGGGATGGAGATGTAATGTAGGCGGCAAGATTGACAGGCACACACTTGAGGGCCATCAACCAGAATTTTCACCTGCACTTGATATAGAGAAGAAATAGACATGTGCACTCTAAAATTGGCATTTTCTGCATGTTTGATTAAAAACCGACAGCATTTTCCTAAGTGAAGTTACAATTTTTGTGATAACCTTCCTCCCATGCTCCTTGAAAAGACAATCTTGAAGCAAGATCATTAGTCAGGTAACCACGCATATGTGTGTGTGTTTATCCAGGTGCCACAGCAAGATGTGCAAAATATTTTCATTCTTTGACTCTCAAGGTGAATTCTGTTAGGAGGAACAGTTGGAGTCTGGTCGTCCTGTCAGATGTAGTACAAGCGAGTTCTTTGTGCTTAGCTGGAATTTTCTATCCAGATTCGGAGCTAGAAGGTCTTCTGCACACAATGGAGGTGTATAGGTTACAGACTAATGCTCAGCTTACCTGAGTCTTCTTTACGGCCATTCCCCTGGGGACACTAGTCTGGGACATTAACTATCTGCCGAAATAAAAAGTGCCCTCCTTGAACTCCTGACTACTAGAGGACTAGTTTAATTTCTCTTGATCTAGGAATACCTTTTTTAAAAAAAAAATGACAAAAATCAGTGCATGTCCCTTATAAACCCAAAATCAAACAATATAAAGGTAAGTAGAATAAACAATGAGAATTCCCCTTAAGCCCCAATACCCATAATCTTACTCCCTTCTCTACCCATGACCACTGTTGATAGTTTGGGATAAATCAACGCTGAACTTTTTCATGCATCATCACATGAAATGTGAAATACACAAGCGAGTTCTTTGTGCTTAGCGGGAATTTTCTACATGAAAGAAATAGACATGTGCACTCTAAAATTGGTATTTACATGTGAGTGTGTATTAGTGGGATCTTACTATACTATACCATATAAATTATTTAGTGACTTGCTTCCAGTGTAGGATTTTCTATCTGTACATATGTATCTACCTTATTCTCGTAATCAATGAATACTATTTAATCATTCTCCTAATATGGACAGTTAAATTATGGGAATGCCATACCAAAGAAGCCCATGTTCCTTTTACTCTTTTATCGATCCCAATCATTTAAAATGCTCAGAAGGGCCAGATTTGGGGCCGATGCCCTCTGGCGATTTGAAGAATGCAGAAAACTACTCCTGACTCTTCTCTAGGCCCCACTCCCAAATCACTGTCCCTCTGAAGTCTGGACATTTTAACCTTTATGTTTTTATCCTTTGTGTTTTCATTCTTTCCCACCAGGAACCTCTTCCTCTTCCCTGGAGAAACTGGGGGCAGAGAGGCATGGGGCTAAAACCTTATAAGAATTCCTATGTCATGAAGACAAGAGGGCTTTGCAAAGCGTAGAGACAATTCACACACAAAGTATTGCTGTTGTTCTTGGATAACACCACATAAATAATTTCCCATGGGTTGTGCCACCTCTGTACCTAACCTCCACGGGGACACACATACAGTCTCTTTTCTCCAGGAGCCAGAAAAGACTTGGAAGGATGAAGAGGATGGAGCGTGTGGGTTGAAGAGGTATGGAGAGGGGATGGGGAGAAAAGCGACGGAAGGAGGGAGACCTGGGCCTCTGACAGCTCACATTATCCAGCTCCAACGTTGCCTGGGGTTGACCCTGCCATAAGCCAGCATGTTTCCCTGCTGACTGGGCTCAAAAGTTAAAATTGGGTTCTTGTGGATGCTGGCCAATGACTTCTCTGCCATGAGAGCAGTTCCTTTTTTGCTGTGTTTGCAAGATGTGAATTCACTCTTTTTTAATATCAGTAATACACAGTAAAGAGCTTAATCCAATTTACAAAGAAATAGGATCAGACAAAGCTTGAAAATACAATGTCCCTTTATGGTTCTAAGATGTTGGTGTGGGAGAACAAACCCTCCCCATCACTATCACGCTTCCTGTTCAGGATCATGGCACAGGAGTGACAGGATTGTGAAGGGCTTAGGGTTTTAGAGTTACCTTTTCAGGTTTCATTCCTGTGATGCAAGGAAACTGGGCTATACCTTCCCAGCAAAGGGTCATATTAATGTGCTGTTACACATATATGGAAATGAAACTCCTGACCACCTTTTAGGAAAGAAGCTATTTTCAACTTATTCATGTAGAAAGTAAGCTGATCCACTAGCACTGTCTCCCTGGTCCTTTGTGAGCAATGATGTTCATTTGCTATAGATATGACCCAGGCTAGGGCTACCATTTGCCTGGCCTGTGTGAATGACATGGCTCAGAGTCATGGGCTTGTTTTGTGCACAGGAGTTGATAGGGAGGAAAAGCTGGGAGTGGATGGGACCCTGTCCCATGAAGCTTCCACAGAGAAAAAGCTTATGGTCTATGTGTTTATGTGCAAGGAGGTGTGTCAGCTCCAGATTTGCACTGACACCCTGATATACTAATCTGGTGAGTGGGTGACCAGAAGTCTCCAGAGAGCTCAAATCCTGATGGTTAGGCAGGTAGCAGGAAAGGTGGGGTTTCCTAGTATCGGTTTGGTTCCCATGAGGCTTTGGAGCAATTAGGTCCATACACATTTTTTAAACATCAGTTATGTGCCAAGGTTGGTGGTAGGCTCAACAATAAATAAAACTCTCAATCTCCCCATCTTGAGGAACTTACAAGATGACTTCAACACCATCTGCTGAGGTTGCAATGAGAAAAAATATTCTACCTTGGATGGGAATGGAGGGAAGACTTTCTGCAGAAGGTGAGCTGAACTTTGCAGGAAGGATGAATCAAACAGGTTTATATTTTTTAAATAGTGGGGAGGACAGTTTAGGCAGAGGGAAGAGTGAGAACCTGAAAGACATGTGGATACAGCATGACTTGGCCCATGTGACTAGAGTTGCAAGAAATAAGATCAGAGAAGAAGGTAGGAGCCAGGCCATGGAAAGGTGACTGTGCCCTCGCAAGGAGCTGGGACTATAATTAGTAAGTAAGGGGATCCTTTCAAAGGTTTTAAACAAAGCAGTGACATGGCTTAACATGCACTTTCATAGATCATGCTGGGGGTGTCTGGAAAATGGAACAATTCCTTTTTTTAAATTAATTAATTATTAATTAATTAATTAATTTTGAGAGAGAAAAAGAGAGAGCAGGAGAAGGGGAGGAGCAGAGAAAGAGAGGGAGAGAGAGAATCCGAAGTAGGCTCCATACTGTCAGTGCAGAACCTGATGCGGGGCTCAAACTCATGAACCATGAGATCATGACCTGAGCCACAACCAAGAATTGGATGCTCAACCAACTGAGCCACCCAGGTGCCCTGAAAATGGAACAATTCTTGAAGCCAGGAGAGCAGCTAGGCATCTGGGACAATAAGCTAAGGGAAACATAAGGAGGTCTTGACCATGTGTGGAATCTAATTGGGAGAAAGTGGGGAGAAAAGTGTAGGGATGTGAGCTGGGAAAATTGGGAAAAGGGGTTTAGCAAGGGCTGGGCAGGTTGTCAGGACCCCATCTGAAGGAGACAAGAATTCCAAGAACAGGCCAGGGAGATGTTGGGTCTTATGGACAGGTTCCTCTTGGCAGGGATGGGGAAGAAAGCAGACAGGCAGGGAGAATCCAGCTCTGTAAACACGTGGATGGTTGGGGGCTACTCTGGGTATAACAGAATCCTGACTCAGGGCAGTGTGACATATCCCAAACCTACCTTCTGATGGGGATGGGGTCATGATGGGCTTTGGAGAAGGTGAGTAGAAGAAGGCCCACAGGGTGGAGGTCTTTAGTCATTGATGCAGGCTAGGCATGGAGAAAGCAGGTACCAGCACAATTGGAACCCACTGTGACCTACCCACCCAGTCACCCTGCAGGGGTGTGCAATAGCCCAGGTCTTTGGAGCTAAGCAACCTGCGTTCCAGTCTTCTCTCAGGCACCTCCTAGAAAATTTAGCCACTTCCTTAACTTCTCAGAATGCCGGTATGCCTATCTGTAAAAGAGAGCTGATAGTACCCACCTCACCTGGTTTTTGTAAGGAGTAGTTAAATGAATGCTGTATATAAAGTGATCAGCTGGAGTCGTTTCATTTATTCAACTGATTTTTTATACTCTGTGTCCCTAATACTGTGCAAAGAACTGGAGAACCAATTAAAGCATGACAGACAAGGTCCTTAGCCTTCTGGAGCTTCCATATCAAATGCTCAGTCACTGTCAGTAAGGCTCAGTTTTCTTATCTCTCTCCAAGTCAATGCATATTTTGGAGTGAATACCACCATGTGCAAAGCGCCTTGCTCAGTCTCCTCAGAGTAAGTCACCAGTGTGCTAGCTCCCACATCAGGTTTCCATCAGAGCATCCAGGGGGCCTTTCCAGGGGGCAGGCTCCAGGCCTTTTCACATGTACAGTGGATTACAGCTTCCACAGTGTCCTCATTCATGGGATGCTCCCAAGGTGATTTGATGAGAGTCTAGATTTGGCAATCACTGCCCCAGTTCCTACAGTGAAGAGGGTAACATTGGGCTTAGGATATCCACTTTACAGCAGGGTAGAGACCAAACTGGGCCAATGTCAAGAATTGAAAAGAACAACAGAAAATCTGCTAACTGTGCTTTTGGGTGCACTTGCTTCCATGAGGGGAGTTTTATGGTTATTTAATTAAAACATTCCACTTTGATCAAAGGTGTTGCTTTGACTTCTCGAGTATGAAATACAAGACTTGTGAGAGTCAACATCTTGTTAAATGCAAACAATTTACCAAGGGCCCTAAACAAGACAAAATATAGTAAATAATAAGATTTAGAAATTAAATGTAAATGTCTATGGAGAAACTAATTATTCCTCTTGTTATGAACATTAACTCACATTCAGTTTTAAGGCTGTGTTATTCTAATGATGTTTACCATTAGCCACTTCTGACCAAATAAAAGAATGGCAGGGGGGGTCCGCTCATTAACACATTGGGACTGGCACTGTTTTGTCACCACTTGACTGGAGTTTCAGATGCCTCAGGTTTGCTCTGTATAGAAGGGAGAGAAGCAAGAGCTGCCCTTACGTGAGGGTGAAATGTTTTGCATTTATAATGGAACTGGAGGGCTGGGCTAGCTCACTGAAGCACATACAGAAAACAGAGCTTTCCTCTCAGAGGAACTGAAGGAGAGAAACAGAGGAGCTGAAGTCGGATAGCATCCTGCTTTAAAAGTAGGCATTGGGGGGCGCCTGGGTGGCTCAGTCAGTTGACCGTCTGGCTTTGGCTCAGATCATGATCTCACAGCTCCTGGGTTCGAGCCCCGTGTAGGGCTCTGTGCTGACAGCTCAGAGCCTGGAGCCTGCTTCAAATTCTGTGTCTCCCTCTCTCTCTGCTCCTCCCCTGCTCATGCTCTATCTCTCTCTCTCTCCTTCAAAAAAAAAAAAATAATAATAAATAAATAAAAACATTAAAAAATTAAAAAAAAATTAGAAGTAGGGGCGCCTGGGTGGCGCAGTCGGTTAAGCGTCCGACTTCAGCCAGGTCACGATCTCGCGGTCCGTGAGTTCGAGCCCCGCGTCGGGCTCTGGGCTGATGGCTCAGAGCCTGGAGCCTGTTTCCGATTCTGTGTCTCCCTCTCTCTCTGCCCCTCCCCCGTTCATGCTCTGTCTCTCTCTGTCCCAAAAAAATAAATAAACGTTGGAAAAAAAAATTTTTTTTTTTAAATAAAAAAAAAATTAGAAGTAAACGTTGGGGATAGTGGATTGTAGCCGTGCTATGATAGGATCCAGCTCTTTATCTATTCATTCATTCCATTCCTTCAGCCAATGTGTAGTGAACACCTACTATGCACCAGGCGCTGTTCTGGGCCCTTGGGACACAGCAATGGCAAAAACAGATAAAAGATTTCATTCTAGAGGAAAGAGTCAGACAATAAGCCACAATGCATGGATAAACTATAAGATGCATTAGGAGATTATAGTGAAAAAGAAAAGCAGGAGTAGGGTGGGTGGGAGTGGAAGTGTAGGGTGGGGGTGTGCTGTGGAATTCAGAAAGGTAGGGAGGGGAGGCCTCAGGGAGAAGGTGACTGGAACCCAATGGACTTCTGGGTGAGGAGCAGGAAGGACACGGGTGTGAAGCAAGGAGTGTGCTAAAGATGCAGCAAAGAGACCTGTGTGGCCAGAGCCAAGAGAAGGAGGGAAAGAGTGAGAGAGAACATTAGCGAGAGACAAGGCAGACCACCTCAGACCTGGCGGACCGTTGGGAGGCTCTGCTCTTACCCTGAGTGAACTGAACTGGGGAGCTATGGCAGTGTCCGCAGCACACCATGGCATGTCCAACCTAGGTTTCAGATTAGCCGGGGGCTGTGGCAGGGCATGGAGTCCTATGGCGGGAATCCAGTAAGTGCAGAAGGGCAGGGAGGTTGGCGGCTTAGACCAGGTGGTGGCCGTGGAGAGAGTAAGCTTCCACGTGAGTTGTTGAGACTGGCTTCCTCAGGCTTTGCTGGTGGACTACATGCAGGGTATGAGAGGAAGAAAAATCGGAGCTGGGAAATTGCAACGATGGAAAAGAGAATCTAAAATAAACCAAGTGCACTCACAATCTAACGCTGGGTCACACGGGAGGATGCCGCAGGGATGGGACGGTGTACCGACGCAGCTCCGGGTAAGGAGGCATCAGGGTGCCGTGGGAAGAGACTGGGTTTTTGTATCAGATGGTCTTGGGTTCTAAACGCATTTGCTTTCTCTGTGGTTTTGAGGAAGTGGTTTGACCCCCCAGAACCTCAGTTTCTTTGACCTGTGATATGGGGTGATCATATAATAATACTCCTTCTGTAGGGTTTCTGAAGATTAAATGAGATAATGCATGTGAAATTCAGGGTAGCCAGTTCTGGAAATGTCAGCTGTTCCCTCTCCTTCCCCTGAGAGGCTGGATAAATCATCCCGACCCAGAGCTGGTGGTGGGAATGAGGAGAGGGCAGAGAAGCTGTTTCGGGTGCAGCGTCAGTTATAGAGACTGTCACCTCTGGGGGACGTTTACCATCTCTCTCTGAGACAATGGGACAGGGTGCGGCGGGGGGGGGGGGGGGGGGGGGGGGGGGAGGTCTGAGGATTCTGGCCGGAGGCCAAGTTTCTGTCTGGCAGCTGTGACCTTCTGTCGGTGGACCGCAGCCAGATAGGCCTAATGAGTGATTTAAAAAAATGCAGCATGGAGGTATGTAACCATGGCAGAGCAGGACCTTGTTTCCGTGGGAGCAGGAACACTTAGGGGCGGATGTGACCCCGCCGCTGGTAGAATGGTTTAAAAGGCAGGGAGCCTGTGCGCTGAGCTCTTCAGCCTGGTAAGACCAGTGGACTCCCAGGAATCAGGAAAGGGCCACCGTCCCACCCCATCACGTGTATTTATGTGGAGGAGCCTCTGCACTCCTTGATTGCTGATTTGGAACTAACAGAAGTGAGAAAGCAGCTTGCAAAGCTCCAGTCTGAGCCCTCATTTCCATCAATCTTCAGATCTGGCCTAGCTCATTCCACTCCCCTCACTTTCTTTCTGCCCTCCTGTCGTAGTCTGCTCAGGCTCCCATAACAGGACACCATAGACTGGAAGGCTCAAACAACAGACATTTATTTCTCACCATTCTGGAGGCTGGAAGGCCAAGGTCAAGGTGTTGGCAGGTTTGGTTTCTTCTGAGGCCTGGCTCCTTGACTTGTATCTCTCGTCCTCTTATTGCCCCTTCCCATGGTCATCCGTCTGTGCACGTGCACCCCTACTGTCTCTTCCTCTTCTTAGCATAAGAGCACCGGTCATATTGGATTAGGTCCTATCCTAATGGCCTCATTGTAACTTAATCACATCTTTAAAGAGCTTATCTCCCAATAGGGGTACATTCTGAGGCCCTGGAGCTGGGGCCTTAACATATGAATTTAGGGGGACAAAATCCAGCCATAACATTCCCTCTAGCTTCTGGGATTTTTGTTTGTTTGTTTGTTTTGCCATGGTCTGGACTGGGGTCCAAGCTTCTTGAATGTTTCCTGTTTCTGTCTCCATCATCCCTTTCCCTGCTTGCGTTTCAATCCTAGAAAAATAGATTCAATGCCCTAGAGAAAAATGGATCAGAGAAACTAAAGATGTCTGAAGACCTGGGACCTGGCTACTCGGCCCTTCTGAATGCCATGGCGTAGTGTCCACTGTCCTGTGCCTAAAACCGTCCTGGAAATGGTACGCACTCCTGTAGATCTGAGGCACCTGAGCCAGGCCTTCCTTGGGGAAACTTTCTACCATTTTTCCTCCAGAAGCCTCTCTTGTGTCAGTCATAAGGTTCAAAATCTAAATTAAAATTTTACATACATTGGACTCCTACTAGCTTCCAGACATTGTACCAGCTGCTTCCACACATATTAACCATTGTAACCAATTCAATGATGATTTAATTTAAGAGGGGTGATTGGATTTGGACCTGAAAATTTTAAAGGGTAAGCCAGGATATAATTCTAAAACATCTTCTATGGTTCTAATGAAATATATATCGGGAAACGAAACACCAACATTGAAATTTTTTATTGTCAGCACGGTTGATGAGTTTGCTGGGTTCATTTGGATTGTAGTGGGTGGTTTAGCTTTAGTAATAAGGGCTGGATATAAGAGTTCATGAGGAAACTAGGAAGACAGAAACTCCAAACGGCCCCAAGGATGCTTAGGAAGATCCTACAGCCTAACTGTAAGCACATTCAGGAACTGTG
Organism: Felis catus; assembly: GCF_018350175.1. Taxonomy (NCBI): domain Eukaryota; kingdom Metazoa; phylum Chordata; class Mammalia; order Carnivora; family Felidae; genus Felis; species Felis catus. Next base: position 75,504,589 of record NC_058371.1, on the reverse strand, counting down.
CCCCATGGCAGCTGGCCTTATCACATCAGTGCAGCAGCAGGTGGATTTTGTGCTCTGGAGCTCCACCTATAAGGTACTCAGTTACTCTGTCTCTGCTTTTGAATTTCAGCAGCTACTACAGAAAACAGAAGCTCCCTCTGAATATTCTGAGCTCAAACCTGAACGCAGATGTGACAGGTTCAGCCCTAGTTGGCAAATTTTTCACACCAGGTCATATCATAGGTACTGACCAGCCTTGAGGACAGAGACCTGTCCTATGCAGCCGCATTATGGTGGGATCACACAGTGCTCTGAGAAGTTTCTGCAGGGAGCAGGAAGACTGGGTTGTCTGGTGTAATTGACCAAAGTAAGCCGGTGGCAGAGGACTGTGGGTAGAGCACCGTACTGGACCTCAGAAGGTCATTGGCTCATTTCTGCCATGGGCTTTTCATGTGAAATGCCTTAGTTTCTTTATCAACAAAGAGAGGGAGTGGGTGGAAATGTCTTACCTTGACTTAAGGAGCTATGTAATGATTAGGTAGAAAGACAGAGAAGCAGCAGGTATTCTCTAATTGCAGAACAGCCTGGGTATTAGAAACTCAGCCAATAGACCTAATCAATTCAGCAGAAGACATCATTAGCACTTGGCTACAAGGCTACCAGTGAGAAAACAAGCTGGTGGTTTTTATTATATTATATATGAACTGCTGATGTTCCTCCTGCTGGTAGGAGTCTGTGCTGGAGTTGTTCGGAATTACTTTGTAAAGCCTGGCTAGGTGGGGGATGGGAGGAAAAACAGAACTGGGGGCATTGTTTGCTGTGAACAACCGTCAAATCCACTTTGAAAACTGAAAAGTTGTAACAGAGATAAGGTGGCTGGGAACTGGCTTTGGCTTGCTCAGGGAAACAAAACAAAACAAAACAAAACAAAACAGCAAAAAACCCAGAGAAGGGGATTCCATTCTAAGAGGCTGAGTGGCAGAAACATCTCTTCAGGAAGGCAAGAACCAGTCCCAACAGGTTCTGCTCCAGGTGATGCAGTAGCCAGGCGGGTAGAAGAAGAACGGGTGCCAGGTTGTTCTGTTCAATGCTTCTTCCTGCTAGGGCTAGGGGAAAAGGTAAGGGTCTGATGCAAAGATGCAGTTGGGGAACGTGTCCCAAGTCTGGCTGCTCCAGAATGGCCAAAGCCAAGGGCTATGATGAACTTGATTGCTTCAAGGACACCAGAAGCATGGTATCTGGGAGGTCAAAGGCAGAATTCTGTCCCTTGGGGGAGAAAACGGACCAGAACAATGGAAGGTGTAAAGACCTTGGATATATAGTCCTAGAAGAGTAGGGATAGACATGAAGTCAAGAGCCTCCAAGTGGTCCATCCCAGGACCTAAGTAACATGCCACTCTGGGGGACTCAGAGGGACACAGTCATGCCTGTGCTAGGGAAGTTTGGTTCTGGCTGCTGTAAAAGGGGCTGAGAGAGGCAGGGGCAGCTGTTGGAGCTGGGACTTGGGTTGAGCATAAGCTTAAGTCCTGGCCCACTTAACTTTGGTGACTCAAGAAAAATAATGATCAGTTCAGGGTTTGATCTTCTTCCCTGTAAAACAGAGTCAGCAATAGAGCGCACCTTGAGGAAGGGGATGAGGGAACAGGGAGAGAACGTGGAGTAGAACGGACTGGAAGTGCCCCGGATGCAGCCATTGGACTAGAACACCCGGAAGCTGGAAAGTGAATAAGCAGTCAGTTCTTTGGCCCCAGATTAAGAAACAGATACAAAACTGAACAGCACAAAGTTGTATGAAAGAAGCAGACTCTGGGAAAGGTTTTCTTTTCTGTCCTTTGCCACTCACTTTTCAAACATCTGTACTTTTATCCATACAGAAGTCTCTGAGGGCCTGTCACATCTGGGAGAACAGGCCTCCTGACCAAGATAGTCAATTGCAAACCCAAGACAGCACTGGGACTGTGATCTATCACTCAGGGCTTTCCAGGAAGATCCTATTCAGAAGCCAGGCTCTTAACAGGCAAGGAACAGTGTTAATAAAAGTCCTTTTTACTTGAAAGGGCACAGGGAGAAAAAAAACCCAATAAAAGCTGAGCCCAGCTCTTAAAAAAAAAAGGTTGATAAAACTGACAAAAAATAAAGAAGCAGTTTATCGTGGTTCTAAAGGAAAGAGGAGGGTTTTTCTTTCTCTTTTTTACAGGCAGAATTAATTAATCCACCATCCCCAGCTTGTGCTCTGAATGGAATGTTAGCTCTAACTCTGGGGGGTGGGGAAGTCCTCCGGACCCTGGATAAGCTTCCATTAGAGCAACAGTGTTTAAAATAGTGAATTTAAATTCATCTGCTAGACAGAATAGGGCAGCAGGAGTAGAGAAGAAAGCAATCTGACGAGAGTGCTGTTAAGAAGCAGTTCTTGAGAGTAGAATTCCAGTTCCTTAAACTTCCCTCAGGGGTAAGATGGTAATGATATCAGAATAACCATAGTGGTATCAGTGACCGTGGTTTAGCCTCTTTCTTCTGCTTTTCTCACATCCTCCCCACTGAATCCATGGAGTGTCTACACCGTGAGCGAGCATGACAAAAGGAGGCTGTCCAACCAGTGGGGCCAGGGACCGGCCAGGACAGCTGCTGCTGCCCTCCTGGGTCTCTTCACTGCAGTTCCAGAGCCTAAACCAAACTCCCCTAGTTCAGGCCTGTGTCCCTCTGAACCCCCCAGGGTGACATGTCCCCCGCATACTGGGATGGACTGCTTGGGAGGCTCTTGATTTCTTATCTGTCCTCACTCTTCTAGGCCTGCATGTCTGAGGCCTTGATGTATTCCATCCTTCTGGTCAATTTCCTCCCCTAGGAACCGAATTCTGCCCTTAGCCCCCAGGCTAGAGTCCTGTCAAAAATGGGCAGATTTTGTGGAAGCAGAGCCATAGCCTGACTGAACATTTGATTGACATCTGAATTCCCTGCTGCTATGCCCACTTCCTGTTCAGATGCCCAGGAGAGTCCAGAGTGCTGTGGCATCTTGGAGGCTAGCTCTGTCCACTTTTCCACATTCTTGCTTGTCCAGGCCTGGCTTTCTCCCAGGCCTTCTCACTCCAGGTGTTGTAGCATGCCTCCCATCTGGCCCACTCAACCAGCAATCTGGAGCAAGCCATGGAACCCTGTGGAAGATCTGCATCAAAGACAACGGATACACTGCAGACACAATAGAGACTATACAATGTGTACAGAGAAGCCTAGACCTCAGATTTAGGTAAATTTGGGATTAAATTTATTCACTGATTCATTCATTCACTAAAAAAATCTATTGAGAGCTTATTATGTATCAAGCCTTGTTCTAGGTGCTCAAGATAGAGGAGTAAACACAAAACTACTTGTCCTTACGGAAGTGCTGATCTAGTAGGGAAGGTGGACAATAAACAGGTGAAGTGGGAAAAAAGTATATTAATGCTATAAAGAGAAATCAAGCAAGAAAGAGGACAGGCCATATGGGATAAATGTTGTGACTTTAGATAGAGTCAGAGAAGGCCTCATTGAGAGGCTGACATCAAGTAAAGACCTAAGGGATGTTCAGAAGTGAGCCAGGCCATGTAGGAGCCTGGAAGAGAGCATTCCAGGAAAAAGAACAGCCAACGCCACGGCCCTGAGGTAGGAGTACGCCTAGTGTATCTAGGAGGCCAATGGACTGAAACAGAGAAAATGAGGGGGAGATTAAGTCGGGACATCACTCAGAGCCTGTGGGCCTAGGATGTTGGCCTGTGACATGAATGTGTTAGTCAGTTTGGGCTGATGTAACCAAATACCGTAGGTGGGTGGCTTTAAAAAAAAACCAAAACATTTATTTCTTATATTTCTGCAGCTGGAAGTCCAAAGTCGGAGTGCCAGCATCTGTCAAGTTTTGCTGACAGCCTCTCCTTGTCTTGTAGATGGCCACCTTCTTGCTGAGTCCACGCAGGGCAGAGGGAGGAAGCTTTGAAGTGTCTTCTTCCTATGAGGGCACTAATCCTATCATGGGGGCTCCACCCTCAGGATCTTATCTGCAAATTACCTCCCAAAGGCCCACCTTCTACTACAATCACATCATCAACATATGAATTTGGAGAGTGGGGTCCCAATTCCATCCTGTAACAGGGAGCTACTGTTACAGGAGCTACTGTTCTTTTTTTAAATTTTTTTTTTTAATGTTTATTTATTTTTGAGACAGAGAGAGACACAGCATGAACGGGGGAGGGGCAGAGAGAGAGGGAAACACAGAATCGGAAGCAGGCTCCAGGCTCTGAGCCATCAGCCCAGAGCCCAACCCGGGGCTCGAACTCTCAGACCGCGAGATTGTGACCTGAGCCGAAGTCCGACGCTTAACCGACTGAGCCACCCAGGCGCCCCAGGAGCTACTGTTCTTAACCGGTAAGAAGATTAATTCTGAAGTATTTTACCCTTCTTTATATCAACAGCTACCTGTCTCCATTTTTCCCAAACTCCATCCTGAAACTTTCCACAGAAGCTCCTCAGGTAATGGGAATGAGTTTTGCGTAAGAAAATTTGGGGCTCCTCTGGGTACTGCTTTGGCACTTTTATGAAAATCTTTGTTTTCTCCATTCAGCAGAGATAATGCTTTTCAGCTTATAAAGTTCAACGATGTCAGCTTTAAAGTTTTCCTTTGGTCCTACTTCTGTGGATATAAAAAAAAGTCAGCAGTGGTCCACATGAAAGGATGTTTGGTTACCCCTTTGACTACAGATTAGACCAAGAAGCTCTGGCTTCAGACAATGTTAATCTTAACCTAGGCTGGATTTATTAGGCTGCCTGGCATCTAAGATCACAGATAAGCACATTTTCCACTCAAGCTTTTGCTGTATTAAGCCTCACAGGGAAAATTTCTAAAGGTTCAGAAAAGAAACGTTCCAAACTGTAAACCACATAAGCCTTTCTTTTCAGTCTTGTCTTTTTTTTCCTTTTTTTTTTGGTACAATAATGAAACCATCTTCTATGACCAACGGATTCATCTGGAAGCCTGATCACCGAGCTGAATTATCTTCGCTTCTTAAAAAGCAAGGCGAACTATTTGTTCAGAACAAAAAACTGCACACCGTGATGTCTCAGTAATTATACTATTGCCCCCAGAGGCAATAGTAACACCGCAATCCAGCCACGACAGGGAGGTGGATGCCGGACTGAGCGGAGGGGGACCTGGTGCTCTGTCCCAGGGCCGGACATGAGCAGATTGAATAGCGCTGAACACAGTCCTGTGGTCCCAGCCCCAAGATTCCCATAGGATTCTGGCCTAGTCCGTGGTGTGCACACCCATGTGTGTGGCGCACCCATGTGTGGACCTGCGCTGGCTCCAGGAGTATCTCTGGTGCGACCAGGAGCCAGGGCTGAGTCAGCTACTGCGCTGCCCTGGGCCCAAGGTTCTCTCGCCTGCGGCTGACGTTCATTTATTCAACGCAAATTGTGCATTTATGTGACAGCACTGTTCTAGGTACTGGGGCTGCAGTAAAGAATAGGACAAACAAAGTTCCTGCATGCACGGAGTTTGCATTCTAGTAGGGGTGATAGACAACACACAAGTGTTGATCTCGGCCCGGAGTTCCAGGGTGGTTGTGGATCGGAGAGGGGTGTAGGACCACTATGAGACCCGTCTCCTGAGTACTGAGCTGCACTGGGCTAGGCTCCAGGACCCAGGAACCACGATGGGTCAGCCAGACCCCGCCTGAGCCACAGCTCCTTACCATAGTCTCCAGATGGATTTGCCTCTATGAAATCCTCTGGCCAGGAACGCTTTTTAGAACCAGTCCCTCCTAGTTATAGTTAGGCATAGCTGAAAATATTGTTCACTTGTGGAATTCAGGATAAAAGCAGCTTAAATTGCTATGATGGCTGAAGAATAAAAATCCGAGGGAGAAGGATGATTTGTCCCTGGGGAGGTCAGAAGCAGGAGAGGATGAAAGAGGGAGCCTGGAGATGTAGGCTCTGAGATGATAAAAAGACTCCTTGAGAATTTGATGTTTTGCTTCCCAGAGCTGCACCCAGCACTTAGACACACACCCCTGGGCCCTCTCAGAGTTCCGTATCCTGTATGCAGTAAAACAGAGCGCAGAATGCAAGAGAACATAAACTGGGCATTTATCTGCGGCATGGAGTATTTCAACTCCCAGGATAATGACTTCTTACCCCAAATCTTTTAGAGGGATAGAAACAGTGACTCAAAGCCCAGCACTGATTTCAAACCCATTAGGCGGACTTGATTTTAGCCATGCAGCTTCCTTCTGATTGAGGGTGTGTGTGCATTTATGTCCAATGCCTCTGTGGTTGTGAACATTTGTGAGAAAAAATAACAGGCTTGAAGGTTGGACTAGTACGTTCACCTGGAACTGCACTGGCAGGGCAAGTGAGGGGACATCTGCTGTGGGGAGCAGAGGGGAGGGCCGGGATAGCGAAAAATCCACACAAAGGATAGCAGGGTATGTTGGCAGCCAAGAGGGATTTTCTGGTCACACCGGAATGTCACTGAAAGCTGGGAATAAAAGGCTCTACACTGATGACCGTCTAAGTTCAGGAAAGCACCATTGATCGTGACGAGTCACAACCACGCCACTAGGATTACCTGTCAGGTAATAGAGGAGGGGCGTTTAGGCAGGATGGGGAAGTGCAGTGTTTGGGAGGGGGGCGGTGACCCCCTAAATGTGCCCTCCTAAGGCTTGGGCTAGCCAAACGCCCCACCTTTGCTGAGTTGTTTGCAAATGTCGGGCTTCCAGAAGTGCAGAGCAAGTGACACTGCTGGGGCACGGGGGAAGAGGCAGGAGGGAGGTGACTGGGCTGGCAGGGTGGCCAGGCAGAGAGGGGAGCAAGGGTATTCACTGTGGTTTCTGGTCTCTGAGGAGGACTGAAGGTAAGTCCTACACACACCAGTAGACTCTGGAGGTGAGGATGTTAGAAGGCAGATGGGCTTGAGAGTGATAAATTTGCAAAGAACGCATGGATGGCAGAAGAATGCTGGAAGGTCACAAGCTGGTGGTTCGCTGGAAAATCTGACTGAATTTTATAAGGAGTTGTGTGACGGAGACTTGTTTGTCTACTTAACAGCCACACTCGTATTTTTCCTTCCTAAGAAAAGAACCCCATTGCTTTAAGAGGAAGCAATAAGCCTGCCTAAAAACTATATTGCCTAGTTTCTCTAGCAGCTCAGGGTGTTCAAGCAAAACATGTCTGGCCAATGAGTGGAAGCCTGCTGGGGATTTCCAGGAAGGTTCTGCTTTTCTGTTATAGACAGTATCCTTTCTTCTTTTTATTATTTTCCTCTTTCTCATTTTTGGAACTTGGATGTGATGCCTGGAGCTCCAGCAGTCATTTTGTGAGAATGGGGATGAGTGTTATACTGCAAGGGCAACTGATTTAAGTCACTGGCTACATTGTGGGGCCTTTGCACTAGCCTCAGACTATCTGCTTTTAGACTTCTTATTACCATTTTCTTAGTTAAGCCACTATTATTTATGTTTTCTGCTATCTGTAACAGCATTTTATTCTCTTTTTAAATGTTCATTGATTTATTTTGGGAGAACATGTTCAAGTGGGGGAGGGGCAGGAAGAAAGGGAGAATCCCGTGCAGGCTCCACACTGTCAGCACAGAGTCCGATGTGGGGTTCAGTCCCATGAACCCTGAGATCATGACCTGAGCCAGGGCTACAGCTTCTCCATGGCAACAGCATAAGGAGAAATTACTGCCCACTCTGCTCCTTGTTCTTGCCCCGACACCAAAGGGAAAGGGGGAGAGTGTGAGTACAGATACGTGTTCCCTGCCACCAGGCGACTGCCCATCACTAAGCCTCTAGAGACACGAGTCCAGTCCGTGTGACAGTGTGTGGAGTGAGATTTTTAACCATGCTTAAAAATTGAAAGTGACTTTTAATAACCAGAAGTAATTGTCACGTCTTGGAATCAGGTTGAAATGTCATTAAGGAATCATGTGACAGAGACTGTTTGTCTACTTAATGGCCAGTGTGAAAAAAAGTTGAAGCCAATTTGGAAAAATTAAGATGATTGCATTTCTGTACCCCCATAGAACTAAAACATCTCAATAAACTATTTCCAAAACAAATCTGGTTAATTTTGGTTGTCTTAAATCCATGCCACATTTTTATGTACTGATATGGGAAAATTTCCAAGATAGATTGAAAACTATAAATACGTGTATATATATTGCGTTTATATATAAGGAGAGCCGGCTGGTGGGGGTGGGCAAAAGGCACAAAATGGTGTATATAATGAGCAACCTTTCGGATCATAAAAAGAGGCAGGCAAGGATTTAGACTTGCACTCTCATAAAAAACCTGGAAGCACAAGCAGGGCCATCTACAGGGCGGGGTGAGAGGAGACTGGGGAGCAAGATTTCTCTGGACATAGAGCCTTACGTAAGTTTGACTCTTGAATTATGTGAATGTCTCACCTATTGAAAATTTTAAATTAAAAATGATAGTGCCAGAGAGTATTCCATTTTCTCATAGAAAAGACATTTAGAAGGTTAGCAGAGGACTGAAATCGGACAATCTAACACTCTGCTCCATACTCTTCAAACAACAAAATCAAAGTGTTGCCGCATTTTCACACAAGTAGCTCTCTTCACTCCCACCCAAAACCCTTGTTTTATGAGACTGGATGGTTTAGGTGAACTGTGGGTTAGTGGCAACTAATAAGGAACAAATAAGGAAAACAAATCAGGAAACAAATAAAGGAATTTTAGCTTTTGTTTGAGAGGAAAAAACCTGGTTTGTGATTTTATTTTATTTTATTTTATTTTATTTTTTAGTTTTTTATAAATTTTTTTTAACGTTTATTTATTTTTGAGACAGAGAGAGACAGAGCATGAACGGGGGAGGGTCAGAGAAAGAGAGGGAGACACAGAATCTGAAACAGGCTCCAGGCTCTGAGCTGTCAGCACAGAGCCCGATGCGGGGCTTGAACTCATGGACCGCGAGATTGTGACCTGAGCCGAAGTCGGCCGCTGAACCGACTGAGCCACCCAGGCACCCCTGGTTTGTGATTTTAAAGAGAAGGAATGACTAATGTATTACTGTATATAATTTATTATCATGTTTTATTCTATTAATTACACTAGTTAATAAAATATGTTACATTAGTAGCCCATTATATATTAACTCAATGTGTAATACAGTATATTTATATATTATATATTATACATATTATAACATATTATTGCATATAATTTTTATTAACTTATTTTTTCAAATTTCTTGTGATCAGATTCCTATATCTTAGAGAAATTTTCTGCAACTATGAGAAGTGTCACAATAGTGAGAACTCTAACCATTCTGTCTGTTTAAGGCAAGGGTTGGCAGACTGTGGCCTGTGGGCCAATCTGGACAGCTGCCTAATTTTTTAAGATAAGAATGGTTTTTACATTTTTGAATGGTTATGCTTTACATGGTTGTAGAAATGCCTACATAATACACTTGCTTTTGCCTCTTGGCCTGCAAAGACTCAATTATTTACTACCTAGCTCTTTAAGAAAACCGTTGTCGACTCCAGATTTAAGAGTTTTTGAGACTCACTTTCCAAGTTCTGCTCTAAAATATGTAGCCCCAGCTGGGACCAACCTCTCGACAAATACTTCCCTCACCCTGCTGAAAACCATAAAGGCCATTTAGTGATGAGGCAAGGGTAGTCATCATGACCTGTAGTTTTCACTTGGGCCCCATTAGGCATAGCACACACACTCACACACACACACACACACACACACACACACTCACACACACACACACTCACACACACACACACATACACACTCACACACACACACTCACACACACTCACACACATACACACACACACACACACACACACACTTTCTATATTGGAAGTGGGAAAATATTGATCTTGGTTGGATTTTTCTATTCCATAAACTTTCCTTTTGATAGTCAAAGCCCTGAAGCAACAAGATATAGTTGGGCCTCATTCCGGCTGCCAGACACAGAGGGCCTACCATGCATAGCTCTGTATGTCACTGGCCCATGAATGTGGCTCTTAAGTACAGAAAAGGTGACACATGTCAGCCCGTTGCAATGTGGTTCTGCGGCTTTAAAGAGACCTCTGTATTGTATGTGCATCTAAGTAACTGGAACTTGGACTCATCACATCTTTTTTAGCAATGACATTGTAACAGCATGGACCCATCCATCATCATGTCACCCTTATGGAAATGGTTTCCAGTGGTCAACTTGTCAGAGTTAATTAGTCTTCTGACGTATGAATAGTCAGAAGCAAAGCGACTTTGAGAGCCAGGTTTTTAGATACCTTTAGCAGTGAACTCTACAGGTATCTGATCTTTCCTGCCTTTTAATTAGAGCCCTTTCATCTAAGAGGGAGTATCTTTCTGCTTAGAGGTACAGCTAGCCTGGTTCTGCCTTCTGTTCTCAGTTCTGGGGCTAATTCATAGTAACCATAAGCAAGCCAGTGGGTCCTCTGAAACCTCAAATATGTGAAATCCAGGAAGTTCTAGTATAGAACGTGGTTAGTTGATGACTGTTTAAATGCAGATATCATTAAAGTTTTAGTGTGAAAAGTAGTGTACCAGCTATACTGCTCACAGACCCCAAAACTTAGTAGTTTAAAGAAGAAAAGCAACCATGTCCTTAGCTCAAGATTCTGTGAGTCACCAATTTAGTCTGGGTTCAGTGGAGGTTCTTTAGGCACCCACAGTGAGTTGTGTGTTTGTTGGTATGTTGGGCAGGTAGTGTTGCTTATCTTGGCTGGGCTCTCTCACACGTCTTAGGACTTGGCTGGGATCACAGAACTACTCATCTCTGGTCCATGAAGCTTCTTATTCACCAGCAGTCTAGCTCGGGGTGTTCACATTGGGGTGGGGGGAGGGGCAGGAGTCTTTAAAGGGATAGTGGATGCATGTAAGGCCGCTTGAAGCCTTGGCTTGGAACTGGCAAAATACTGCTTTCAACACATTCTAGTGGCCAAAGCAAGTCACAAGGCAAGTGACAAGGCAGCCCAGATCCCAGGGGTGGGGAAATAGACTGCCTCTCAATGGAAGGAACTTCAAAGTCACATCACAGTGGCATGGATGCAGGAAGGGGAAATGTTGTGGCCAGTTTTTGCAATCTACCGCTGGGAGCTAAGACATTAAGGAACACGCGTAAGGTGTCCGGTAGCCCAGAGCAGGTGAGGGGGGAAGAGGCCATTACCATGAACTTTGGACACTACACCTTTAAGTGAGGGACTGGTATTATGCCACTCTGGTTGTCCCTGGGACTTCTTTCTGGCGGAAGAAGGTGAGAGAACGTCCAAGGGGAAGGTCAGAGCTGCAGTGGATGGGTAAATGTGTGAGCAGTGCCCATCTGGGTTTTGGGTTAATTTAAAAAAGAAAAGAAAGAGGGTATTTTTCCACATACATTGGGAACCCAAGAGTGAATACAGGCCCTGAGTTTGGTAATCTATTGGAGTAGAAGCTTCTGCACCCAGGCAAGAAACCTACTAAGCAAGAGGCAGTGCAGTTTGATGCTATGAGCACAGTCTTATGGGGCAGACAGAGCTAACTAATTGTGGTTTAACACCTTCCTAACTGGGTGCCTTGGGGAAAATTACCTAACTTCTTTAAGGCTCAGTTTCCTCATCTGTAAGATGAGGATAACACTATATATCTCGGAGGGCTATAGGAACCATTAAGGCAGAGAACACACGTTAAGACGTCTAAGGCAACACTAGCATAATAATAGCCCTTCATTAGTGTCACTGCTACTATCCTTCTAACCTTTGCGGCTATGGATTCTTCACAGTTTTTCCATGGTTCTTCTTTTGCAGTCCTGCCCCCCTGTATGTGTGAGCTCCTCCTGGTAGTTTAGACCAGCGGTGCCCTGTGGATGTCCCAATGTCAACGCCAACTCAACATGCATACCAAAGGTACACAAATCTGTCCTGAAACCAGTCTCCTTTTCCAACCTTTTGTATCTCTTCTTTCAGAACTACCATGTAGCCACCTGGATTTGTCACTGTGAGGCTTATCTTTGATTCCTTTATTTCTTTTTGGCCTCTTACTCAGTTATTAGACAACATGCAATGCCTCTCACTCTTGTCCTCCCCTTCCATTTCCTCTACAAATGGCAGAAGCTGACTTCTTCTCTTCATGCTTTGAATACTGTCTAGAAATTTCCCCACCTCCAGGCTCTGCACAGTGGCCCAAAATTAATCTTCCAAAAGACAACCCCTTGCCCCAAATCATCAACAGGGCCTTGCTACTCATAAGATGACATCTACATGCTGAGCCTGGCACTCAAAGCCTTCCACAACTTTACCCCAGTTCCCATCCCTAGACTTACCCTCCACCACTCCAGGAAAATTCTTTTGCATTCTAATTATTTGTATACCTATCTTGTTCCTAATAAGGGTGACTGTCTCTAGAGCAAAGGTTGGCAGACCATGGTCCACTGACCATTGCCATGTTGCCAACAAAGCCTAAAACAAAACAGAATTTACTGTCCCCTGGTCTCTAGGATAGAAGCAGTCCTTAGACTATTTTGTCCTACACAATTTCAATACGCATTTATTGAATGAATGTTCCACATACTGGGCCCTAAATATCTCTGTCCTTTCTTGATCCTATAATTTGTTTCCCCTGTAATAAAGGGTCTTACCCTGGTTTGCCTACCTGAATAAAACTTTCCAATACTCTAGAACTCACATCAAATCCTCTGGGAATGTGGTGACTGATGACTTCTGCTGTATTCTGAATTCCAGTAGCACTAACCCACTTATTTGACATTTAATCTTCTACTTCTGTGGTTTCCTCGCATCACAGAGGGTCACAAACCTGACTGATGCCCATCCCTCACCCCTGCCTGGCTATCTTCTCTGTGTCAGAACTCAGCAGATGTTCCCTGGCCCAGGGAAGTTTTCTCGGACTCCCTTCCTCTCCCTTTCTTTGTGTTCCCCCAGCTCCCTGAACTTTCCTATCCTGATGCTTACCCTTGTGTATTGTAACTGTTGCTTTGCTTCTCGGATTATCCAACTGTGCTGTGAGCTCCTTGAGGATATGGCCAGTGTCTTATTCATTGATATATTTTTAGTATCTGGCATAGTACCCGGCTTGTGGAATTCTCAATTAATATTTTGGAATAAAAGGTTGATCAATCAATGGTTGTTGATTGATTATGTAGCTAATTAAAATATCTTGTCTTATACCTCCATGGTCCATATTTTCATATATCAGTTCCTTCGCTTTTCTGTTATGTATAGTCATTTCTCTTAGTTATGTGTCAATAGGTAGTTCGTATCTCTGGATATCAGTGAATAACTAACAGATTTTATATGCATGAGGTGATGAGGCCACAAGTGGGGACTCCTTGAAAGAAGCCACGCTTTGAGATCCCCAGGTCTTTAGTGAGAATGATAAGTGCCCTTTTCCGGACCCACCGTTGCCTTGGACTGCGGGCTGCTAAAACCAACAGCAGCTCTTCCTGTGTATGAATTAAGCATTCCAAGGACAGCCTGACTGCTGAACAAAAAGATCCATGACCAAATTACAGCAGTCACAGCCAGCTTTCGAATCCAGCCTGAGCCTGCTAAGAGCCCCACGTTCACCTAGCGTAAAATAATACCAAATGTTTGGACTTGGAAACCATTTGCCAAATGTTGGGATAATAGAACGAAGCACACACAATATCAGAAATGGAGAATGGGATCCTGGAAATAGTTTAGCCTGCTGCAAATGAGTAGCGGGGACCTCCTTCAGCAGACATTTTCTTTCCCACTCGCGTGTCTCCCCTAGAGCTGTGTGCCTGCTTGGGCGCTCCTCCTCCTCCTCCTCCTCCTCCTCACTTGTCTGAGCCAGTCACGCTGCAATCACATTCTGCCTTGCTGTCCACGATCAGTTTTTTAAATGCAGATAAATTAGAGACAGGTTGTAAACTGATCAGCCACAGCAGCCCAGATCTTGCAGTAAAACGGGTGCATAATAACCGAGTTTCTATTCTCTGGATGTGCTGGTGGCTTCCACAGAAGCCCTCCCCCATGGAGTTAAAGTGGAAATGAAGCGCAGAAGCTCATCCGATCAGACAGAGAACAGACATTTGGCATTTAAAAAAATGCCTTTTAAATGTCTAGATAGACGGTATATTACCCTGTAGCCTTTTCAAAATCTGTGAGACACGCCATGAATGCTGTTGCCTAAAAAAGCCAGCCCTGGAAAGCCCTCAGACGTGCCCGGGTGTGAAGGGCAGCAACCCAAAAACCTTGGGGAGGGAAATGTCCCCACTTGCTCCAGGAAATATCTCTTTTCTGCAAGAGTCACGGGACAAGTCGAGCAAGCAGAATGTTTTGCTCATAATTTTCATCTGATCAGTCATGTGTGATAGGCAAACGCGGTCTGGCCACTAAAACAATATGCCAGGTGGAACATTTACTGCTTCAAGGGCGGGCACAGAGGGGCATGGCGCAGGTTTGTTCGGAACAACACAGAAAGTCACTCACTGCCTCGAATGGGTGTCGGGATTGTAAGTTCAGGGGAAATCGGTACTTTCATAGAGAACCAGAGAGCCCGAAGATAGTGCCTAGGTGTTTCCTCAACTGTCACACGCACCTGCACATCCCAGGGACCAAGCAAAGCAAGGGATCAATCTGGTATTAGCTGGAGCTAATTCTCCCCAGGGAAGAATGATCTTGAGGCACGTGGTCCCTGGACCAAAAGTAGTCTGAAAAGTTTCCTTTTGCTATTCCTTCCCAAAGTTCGTGCGTGAGTCATATTTATTACCAGCCCCTTGTGAGAAAGGCCAAGTCAGAACCCACAAGCCATTGACAAGAGTCAGAGAGAAAAGAGAATCTGCTCCAGTAACGAGTCACGATGGTCTCTAGGGCAGCCTCAAGCAGGCAGACACCTGTACCTCCCCAGCAGCTCTAGGCTTCCTCATCGTACCGGCTGGGGACAGCGGGACAGCAGAGCAGGGCAGCCCCCTAAGGCCTCACCAGCTCCCTTGACCTTGGGCATCGAGTAGAAGCCAGTCATGGTCCTTGTTTGCCTTTGGGGGAAAAGACTGGCGGGGGTGGGGTGGAGACGTGCCTTGCTCTACTGTTGGAGGCCAGTGAGGATCAGTCAGTAAATAAAATGAAGAAAGTAAACAGTGACTGTAACAGCAGCATTGGCGAAGCTGAGTGTGGAGTGGAGTGCTTCTGAGGCATCTCTGGGAGGCTGAGGTACTGCCCTGCCCAGAGAAAGCCTGGAAGGTGAGGCATGGTGCTTCAGTCATATAGGATGGGGCGGGATGGCTGCAGGGAAGCCTGATGGATGCTGCGAGCCCCAGGCAAGTTCTAGGCCATTGGCCCTGCTCAGAATGGTTCTTTCCAGTCATTACTGGTGCATCCTTAGCTTCAGCAGCAGCTCTGGCTTCAAAAGAGGGGGTCGGTCTGGATCACTCCCTGGATCAGGGGGGTCTGGATCTGGATCACTGATGCTGGGCACCATGGAGAAACAGCTAGGGGAACTTGTCTGAGGACCCCACTGCCATCTTCTCTAAGCTTATGTCTCCTTGATCAATAACGTTAGGAAAGGTTCCATCATTTGACTTTGAGAGCTTCTCACCCTACTTTCTCTGGGAACACTCTGGGCTTCCTCCTGCTACTGTCTGCCTAGATCTCCCTTCATTTCCCAGGCAGTACCTCCATGCTTCTCAGAACACAGTTCCCTGGGCCCCAAGCTTCCCTGGGAATCTTGTCCCCAAGCTTCCTGTTCAACCATTTGGAGACTCAGCATTTCAAGGGCCTACCTGCAAAACAGCAGAGAAAGCAGTGCCCTAATTGTGCAGTTGCAAACAATTCCAGCTGGCCTGTAGTGCAGCACAGCCACTCTCAAGGCTGGTTGTGCGGCAAAGCAACCCACAGAGAGAGGGACACTAGGAGCACCTTCCTTCCTCTGCCTCTTTACTTCCCTCGGCTGCTCGGTGCTTTCGGGAGGAAGCCCTATCCCTGCTTTTCTGATAATTCAGTGGTAAGTCCTAGATGACCACTTGGGGATAAAATTTAATATGATGGTTCCTTACATCCATGCAGTATTTCACAGTTTTCAGAGCACAGTTTTTATCTGCTCGCTGAAACTGAGCACACACACTTAAGACACGGGGTGAAAATGAGGCAGGAGTAATCATGAAACGTTACTTGTATTTCAGTTGGAACTTCAAGCCAGAAATTGTTTTGTTCTGATCCAACCTACTGCTGATCTCTCTGCTAACATAGTGTGAATATGACTCCAGTGGAACCCCCTGTCCATACAGGTAAATTCTTTCTGCGCTGTTAGCCTGGGGCGCCCATCCACTTGCTCCCCACCTCCGTCCTTCCCGTTATGCTAAGACCAATTCCCATTACACAACTATTGATTTCACTGAATTGTACCCAAATGTGATGCACACTCTCATTATTCCCTCTCTCTTCCTGCTTCTCCCCTCTTCTTTTCCTTCTTTCTCTTTCCTTCTCTTCCCTCCCTTGACCCCATGCTGGATGGTATTTGCTGTCCATCAGCATTCCCGATGAGGTCTATGATCTCCCTTGTTATCTCAGGGGCTGGACACGTGGAGACTATACCTTTCAGACTCCCTGGCTTCCAGGTAAGAGGCACTCAGGGAGATTTGGAAGGCAGAAGAGATTCTTTCTTCTCTGGCAGAAGTATGGCAGATATGTGGACTCTAGCACATAGGAGTTTCTGCATGGAAACTCTCCGTGTGCTCCTGTCACTCACAGCTTCAGGGTCAAGGGAAGCTATGAAATCCGTGGCAGTTTCTAGAAGTTTCCTGAAGTCTCCCGACCCTGGGGTATAAGTAGCAACTTGATCTCTGGAGTACAGCTATAGTAGTGTAACCCGAAAGCTAGTGGCAGTGTCCCTAAATAACCTTCCTTTTGCCCAGTCAACAATTTTGCTCACTCAATTCTCTTCCTGCTTGAAAGACCTCTGTCTGCTTGAAATACCTACAGCAGTGATTCTCAAAGAGTAGTCCTTCACCAGCAAGCACCACCATCACCCAAGAACCTATTAGAAATGCAAATTCCTGGGCCCGGACCCAGACCCACTGAATCAAAAACTCTGGAGGTGGTACCAAGCGCTCCATGTGATGACAAGCCCTCCAAGTGATTCTGATGCTCACCCAGTTGGAGAGCCACTGGCCTATTGGGATGTTTATTTTCCTATCACAAACCATGACTGACAGACCTACACCTTCTCGATGTGTGTAGCTTTTCCATAATTATAAAATGCTGGGTTTATTTTAGAAAATTTGAGGGAAAGAAAGGAAATTTGGAAAGGTACAAAAATGTGAACAAGAAAAAAAACCCAGGAAGTTCCACTCTTGAGAGTTAACTATTATTAACATCTTGGTTTACTTTCTTCTAGTCATCTCTCTATGTATGCACATTTATGTGTGAAGTTATATAACTGGCTTGTTTTGTGTCTGCTTTTTTTCATACACCATTATCTGAGGAACATTTCTCTGTGCCATTAAATATGCTTATTTAAGGCCCACTTAGTGTTCCATGTTATGGGAGAACCATAATTAATTAACCATGCTGCTATTACATAGTCTTTATGTTTGTTTCTGGGCTTTGCTATTTTAAATGAATGCTACACTGGACATTCTCAGATAAAGTCTTGTCCCATTGCTGGTTGTCTCATTGGCATGAAAAGATAAATTAGGATATGGATGAAAAGAGATTGAGCCAGGGCAGTGCTAGGTCCTTCCCAGAGCAATGGTTCCTGATGTGCAAAAATAAGGAAGGCCTTATGGAAATTAGCATTTAGGTGGGAAAGAAGAGAGGAATTTAAGAAAGTTGCTTAGCATTTATTTCTGAGTTTGAATGATAGTTCTGAGAGCAGAGGTGTTTTGGAAGGAAGTTGATGCAAAACAGAGGAAAGTGAGAATTTTTCAGGTAGCCTAACAATCCACTCCAAAAGGTAGTCTGTGTTTGCTGTTTATGAGGACACAGGACTTACCCAGACCTGAGCCTGGGGAGGCTGGATGCATTCTGCTTTGGGAATTTACACTGGTGCTGGATGGACTGAGATCTTCCTGAGAAGTCCAGGCTGGGGTCTGGGCACATTATAGGTGTTCCACTGATACCTGCTGCCTGAATACTAATGAAAAAAAAAAAAGTAGATGGATAGAATATTCCTAAAATCCCAGACAGGAATAATATTATCTCAAATGTCACATGACTTAAGGACTCTCTATAAAATCCCAACGGATCTGCTTCCCAACACGCATGGAAGCAATAGGCATCCTTGCCTCTTTTCTGTGCTCTTGTCAGTCTGTGTCCAAACATTTATTGGAGACCTACCATATTCCTGGTGTTTTTACTGAAAAAGAAATAAGACAAAGTCCTCCCTTCCTTCAAGGAGCTTATGTTTTATTTTTTGAAGACCTACGATAAATATTCAAACACATCAGTAGTGCCATGAGAGAATTAAAAGAGTTTAGCCTGCTCCACAGTGACCAGGCTGGTGAGAGCACTTCTTTTGTCATGTCATAGCTCCAGCTACAGCAGTAGAGTCTCAGTGAGGGAAGGTAGTTGTCTGTGGAAATACATTTGCAAACTGATGGGCCAGGAATCACCCCATAGCTTCCACTCAGGCCCTACAGTGGGTGTGATGGGTTTGGATAGAGCCATAGGTTTTATGCCTTAAGAGGCTTCATGTGGGGGTGCCTGGGTGGCTCAGTTGGTTAAGCGTCCGACTTCAGCTCAGGTCATGATCTCACAGTCTGTGAGTTTGAGCCCCACGTCGGGCTCTGTGCTGACAGCTTAGAGCCTGGAGCCTGCTTTGAATTCTGTGTCTCCCTCTCTCTCTGCTCCTCCTCCACTTATGCTTTGTCTCTCTCTCTCTCTCCTTCAAAAATAAATAAACACATTAAAAAAAAAAAAAAGAGGCTTCATGTGTTAGTGCTCCAGTCCTAGTGATGTGGGGTAGTGGCCAGTACCTGGCATGACTTGGTTAGGAATTAAACATTATAGTCAATATATGAGTAATCAATAACATCAAGAACAATGTGCTTAAGGACACCTAGTTGTGATGGCAACTAGGTTCTCTTCCCATGCTGCTTCTGGTCAATTGACAGGGTCTGTTTAGAACAGTCTTGAGAAGAATTCTTTTTTAAATTTTTTATTAAAAATTTTTTTAATGCTTATTCATTTTTTTGAGAGACAAAGCATGAGTAGGGTGGGCAGAGGGAGAGGGAGACGCAGAATCCAAAGCAGGCTCCAGGCTCTGAGCTGTCAGCACAGAGCCTGATGTGGGGCTCAAACCCACAAATCGTGAGATCATGACCTGAGCCGAAGTTGGAAGCTTAACTGACGGAGCCACTCAGGTGCCATAGTCTTGAGAAGAATTCTTGAATGAAGAATTTCAATTTCAGAAAGAAGTAGAAGTAAGATGAAGCATAAGGGGTGATTATTGTTTTGATACCCTTGGAATCCAAGGGTAGTAGGTTTTTAGGTCAATTATGCTTGTGGTTTATGAGGACACAAGGACTTAGCCCAGCCTTTTTCTATCTGATCCAAGACATAAGCCAATGAGAAAGGGTGCAGTGATTGATTGGTGATGTCTGCCATGAGCCCAGTGTAACTATGGTGGTTCAGCTGCCCACTCTAGTTCTATCCATGATGGTGCTGTCCTATCCAGGCCCAAATGCACAGAGAGACAGGAAATTTTGGTCATTGCACAGGACTTAGGAAGTTAGGTATTATTCAAAAATGTCTGAAATATAGTATGACCCTGTAGTAGATGATAAAGCCTTAGGGGTTTATGGAGACAGCATGGAATATTCGAAAGACCAGTGAGCTTCTAATGGCATAATCCTTACAGTCTAGGTTTTTTGGAACATTAACAAACTGTGTGAACTTGAGAAGGTCCGCTTCTTTTGCTAAGCTTCAGTTTCTTTATATATATATATATAAAATATTAAATATATAATATTATATATAATAATATAAATATAAATAATTTAAATTTAAAAAATAATTAAATTAAATTTAAAATTTTAAATTAAATAATTAATAAATTAAAATAAAAATTTAAATTAAATAATTTAATAAATTAAAAATTAAATAATTTAAATTTAAAAAAATAATTAAATTAAATTTAAAAAAATAATATAAATATAATATATATAAATATATATCTAAATATATTTATATATTTATATAATATATAATATTAAATACATAATATTATATATAATAATATAAATATAAAAATATATAACATAAAATATTATAATATAAAAAATATAAAATATAAAAAATATATAATATATTATATATAATATATATTATATATATTATTTATATAAATTTAGATAAATTTATATATATTTATATAAATTTATATAATTTATATATTTATATAATATATTATAATATATAATATATATAATATATTTATATAATATATAAAATATACTATATATATTTATATAATATATAAAATATAAAATATAAAAAATATAAAAATAATTATAAATATATAAATATATTTATAAATATATAAAAATATATATATAAATATATACATATATATTTATATATTATATATAAATATATATTATATATAAATATATATGTATTAAATATATATAAAAATATATATTATATATATATTTCTTCTATATATATTTATACACACACATCTATAGTTATAATTTTATATATAAAACAACCTAATAATCTCTGTTCTTCCTACTTCACAGAGATTTTGTGAGGACCAAAGGAGATCATGTATGGGAGAGCACATTTTAGGCATTAGACAAGAACAAGCGATCATCATTAGTTTGTTGGTTATGGCGGAAACTGCTTCTTTCCTCCCCTAAGTTCCATTCTTTTTTTCAAAGATGTGGCCATTTATGAACCAGAAAGAACAGTTAAATTTCTAGCCTGCATGCTTCTCTTATTGAAATGATTTAAAGCCATGTGTAAATAGCACATAAATTTATTATGACTTAGGTCCAAACTAGGGATGTGTCTATATATACCCACATGCAATCGCCTCTCGGCATCCAACAGTGAAAAATATTGCAGCCTCATAAAAAACAAAGCCACCTTCTTCCCAACTCATGACAGCTAAAACGTCCTCGGAAAAAATGGGAAAGGTTCACTTTACACACCTGCGCAGTGGAGTTTTTATGAATCAGACAAATCTTGAGTCTGTCAGGTAACGTCAGACCCGAGAGCAATGCGTACATTCCCCATATTTTCGCCCTGCTTCCTGGTGATTTACCCAGGCAGCTCTCCAGGCACAAGGGTGTGGAACCTCTATTTATTCACTCCAAAGAAACAAACAAACAAAAAGTTAGCCCTGAGACCAAGTTAATCAAAAAGTTTTTAATAGAATACTTGAAGGACCCGAGGCAAGCACTTGGAACCATAAACAGGTGGCACAAATCATTTTTAGCCTTGTTAGAGAATACAGAGCAAGCTGCTGCAGGAGATTATTTCCTGAGTAATTAATCTGCATGTTGCCACCCGGACATTTATTCATATGGGGGCATGGAATCCCATCTGTAAGGCCAGTTGTTAGAATTGGTGAGAAAAGACTTCCTTCTTTCTTTATTTATTAGAAGAGAGAGAGAGAAAGTGGAGAGAGCCCTTGTGGTTATATTTCAGGTTGAAGCAAATCAAATACTCCTCTAGGCATTACTGTTTGAAAGAGGCCAAATGGCTGATGCAGGACGGTCTTTTACTTTCATCTTCGGGAAGGAAAGACATTGTGTGTGTGTGTGTGTATGTGTGTGTGTGTGTGTGTGTGTGTTTTGTGGCAAAATCTAATTTGGTAGTAGCTTCCTGAAGGTACTCTCTTGAGTGTGAAGTGAGATGTTGGGAAGCATTGATTCATTTGGCCGGTAGGGCAGTGCTGCAGTAGTCCCTATGGTGTCTTGTCAGAATTAAAATCAGGCACCCCTTGGGACGCCTGGTTGGCTCAGTCAGTTAAGCGTCTGACTTCTGCTCAGGTCATGATCTCACAGCTTGTGAGTTGCAGCCCCGCCTTGGGCTCTGTGCTGACAGCTCGGAGCCTGGAGCCTGCTTCCGATTCTGCGTCTCCCTCTCTCTCTCTGCCCCTCCCCTGCTCACACTCTGTCTCTCTCTCTCTCAAAAAATAAATAAACATTAAAAAAATTTCTAAATCAGGCACCCCTTGCTCAAGACATCTTACTTCCATCTGCTGGAAACTGTCATAGTACACTGACTCTGTTAGAATCGGACACTTTACTGCCACCTGCCAGAAAAAGAGTCATAATAAGAATGCAGATCTACAATGTCTTCGAAGTGAAGGCCACCTGCTTAGATGGGTGGCTCTTATCTATTACATGACCTGAACAATTGTACCTGTTGGCACCCCATTTATGTCGCATTTAGCAAATTATTGGGGAAAACTGGCTAGCTAGGTTAATAAATGCTCATACAGAGCTAACTTATGGCATACACTAGAATAATTTCCAAGTGGTTTAAATAGCTGAATTTTAAAAGTAGCAATACAAATTTTATTAAATATTTGCATAGAAAGGGATTTTTTAAGCATAAAAAATTTTTTTAAATGTTTATTTATTTTAGAGACAGAGCACAAGTGGGGGAGGGGCAGAGAGAGCCGGAGACAGAATCTGAAGCAGGCTGTCAGCACAGAGCCGGACGCGGGGCTCGAACCCATGAACCATGAGATCGTGACCTGAGCTGAAATTGGACACTCAACCGGCTGACCCATCCAGGTGCCCCAGCATAAAAATATTTTATTAATATATTATTAGGAAGAGAGAAAGAGCGCACACACACGTGTGCACGTGAGCATGAGGAGGAAAGGGGCAGAGAGAGAGTGAGACAGAGAATCCTAAGCAGGCCCCACACTGTCTTGAACTCAAGAATGGTGAGATCACGACCTGAGCTTAGATCAAGAATCAGATGCTTAACCCATTGAGCCACCCAGGTGCCCTAAGCATAAAAATAATTTTTAAAATTACTAAGTAAAGTAAACAGGTATGACTTATAAAAGAGTTTAAAACTTCAGTAAGTATGTAAGTCAAATCACTATAAATCAAATTTAAAACAGACAACTGAGAAAAATACCTTCCACAAATAAAACAAAGAATTAATGATCCTAATAAGCTGGTATGCATTGATTAGGAAAAAAAAACCAAGTCCTCAAATAATAGAAAGAATTTTGTGAATTACAGAAAATGCAATAAAATAACTAATACAATCTTTAGCTTTATTAGAGATCAATGAAGTAAAAATGAAAACACCCATTAAAAAATATCTTTCATTTATAAAATTAGAAAAATTATTTTTTCCTGTTTTTAATTTAAATTATAGCTAACATACAGTGTAATATTGGCTTCAGGAGTAGAATTTAGTGATTCATCACTTACATATAACACCCAGTACTCATCACAGCAAGTGCCCTCCTTAGTACCCATCACCCATCTAGCCCATCTCCCACCCCCTTCCCTCCATCAACCCACAGTTTGTACTCTAGCATTAAGAGTCTCTTGTGGTTTCTTTCTCTTTTCTCTCCCCCCACCTTCCCATACGTTCATCTGTTTTGTTTCTTAAATTCCACATATGAGTGAAATCATGTGGCGTATTTCTTTTTCTGACTGACTTATTTCACTTAGCATAATACATTCTAGCTACATCTACATCATTGTAAATGGCAAGATTTCATTCTTTTTGATGGCTGAGTAATAGTCCATTGTGTGTATATGTGTGTGTGTGTGTGTGTGTGTATGCACACATTGTATACACACACACACACATTGTAATAGTCCATTGTGTGTATACACACACACACACACACACACACACGCCACACCTTCTTTTTCCATTCATCAGCCGATAGACATTTGGGCTCTCTCCATACCTTGGCTATTGTTGATAATGCTGCTAAAAACATTGGGGTGCACGTATGTCTTTGAAAATGTATTTTTGTACCCTTTGGGTAAATACCTGGTAGTGCAATTGATGGGTCATAGATCTATTTTTAGTTTCTTGAGGAACCTCCATACTTTTTCCAGAGTGGCTGCACAGTTTGTATTCCCACCAACGGTGCAAGAGGGTTCCTCTTTCTCCAAATCCTCACCAACACCTGTTGTTTCTTGTGTTGTTAATTACAGCTATTCTGACAGGTGTGAGGTGGTACCTAGTCATAGTTTTTATTTGTATTTCCCTGATGATGAGTGATGTTGAGCATCTTTAAAATTAGAAAAATTTAAAAACTAATCAATTCAATGTTAGCACAGGTGTGTTCTTGGCATATAAATGTGTACAAACCTCCTGTATGGCAATATGGCATCATGTACTAAGAACCTTTGAATCAACAATGCCATCACTACAACTCCATCCACAGGAGATCACCAGAAATATGGAAATGCTAAAGTAAGATGAAGGTTATTATGATACATTCATATGATTATGTACTTTGTAACCCTTAGGAGTGATACTTAGGGAAAAATTTATGTCTTGAGGAAATGCCCCAAGAAATGCCAATTGAAAAAATAATTTATACAACTGCATATTTTGGGGATTCCCAAAGTTAGGGTTGGTGGCTGGGCTTCGAAGCATCTGACCCTTTGGGTGCATATATATTTTTTCTGGGGAAGTGTTCATGTTTTGCACCTGGTGCTCCAAGAGATCCATGACCCCAAAGAGACAAGAAACTATAGTAGAAGGAAACCAAGCCAAAGCCACTGACTCTTGGCATGAACACGTCTCCTATCCCCTCGCCTATTCTATGGCTTATAACGTGCCAAGCACTGTGCCAGCAGCTATAGACACATTGATGAGCAAAAGCTGATATTGTCTCTGCCATCAGGCAGCTCTGTCTAGCTGGGAACACAGATGTTAATCAAAATAATCATATAAATACCTGTACGATGACAAAATGGATAAGTGCCTTGAAGCCAAATTCCAGGGTGCTAAGGCGCTTCTTAAATGAGATGATGAACATGTATCCAGTGCTTCAAATAGGTAAGTGTGTAACCGATGTCTAATGGGTTGGGGATTTCACAAGCGACAACTAACTACAAGGTGGAGAGAGGGCATTAGGTAGCAGAGCTTTCTTCATAGAACTGATTTTAATATCACTCTGAGACCCAGCTTGCCCATCTGGCAGGCAATGCCAAACAGACACGTGAGGGTAAATCAGCCTTGTCTTGTGACTTTCATTCAAATTCAGTCTCAACCCCTTCCTAGCTGGTAAGTCTATGGAGGCACAGTTGCCTGCCTTGGTTCTTTTCGGATGAATTACAGGAAACCCTTTGAGGCCTCCCCCCTTGCCCCTCCAGGCAACCTATTGAAACTGGGAAGTCGATGCATTCTTTCTGCTACTATGTGGGCCTCTTGCTGGAGCCTGAAAAGTGTATTTATCCCTTCCATGCTGCTTTTAAGTCGGGACTTGTGATGTCCCAGTGTAGCTGGCTGCTGTCCTGACTTGTCCCACACCAATCATGCGGGATGGGCTGGCAGTGCCTCCCCTCCCACGCTGCAACCAGGAGATGGTACATCAGAGGGTCTTCTCTCGGGGTGCTCAGGGTCAGCTACATGGGCATGTGACCTGAGTAGATGCAAGGGCTCCTTGCTCAGGACTGGCTGTGCTTGATTTAATGCTTTGCTGTCACTGCCTAGAAATTCTTAATCATTTTATCTTTAACTTGTGTTTTGTAAGTGAAGTAATGCATACACATGAGCAGAGGAGAGATGGTCAATTTGTGCGTCCACTATTTCTTCCTGCCCTATTCTCATATATAGCTCATGACGTCTGATGACACAACGTTCATGCGGACCCCGATGTGTAAGTGGGTGATGAGGGAGATAACACAATAAGCACAGGTAAGTGTGATGCCTCTGTGAGTAAGTGGGGCACTGACAGCCCTGGGAGGTCACAGTTTCCATTTGAACCAGAAATTGCCTTGCGTAGAGAAAGTAGGAAGGCAATGGTGTTCTAACAGAGACAACCCAGGAACGCTATTATATTCTTTCTTATGTTCTTTTCCTCCATTGACCGCCACTCAGTTGAAACTGATGATAGAGAAGAAAAGAGAGAGAGCAGCCCATGGTTTCTCTCCCCTTCAGGCCTTCCTTACCCATCGGAAACCAAAGGTAGAGAGTGTTGGTAAAACGTGCATGTATTAAGAAGAGAAATAGGGTCGCCTGGGTGGCTCAATCGTTTAAGCGTCCAGACTTCGGCTCAGGTCATGATCTCATGGTTCATGAATTCCAGCCCCATGTCGAGCCCCACATGGGGCTCTGTGCTGACAGCTTGGAGGTTGCTTGGGATTCTCTCTCCCTCTCTCTCTGCCCCTCCCTTGCTTGTGCATGTGTGAGCACACACACTTTCTCTCTCTCTCTCTCTCAAAAATAAATAAATAAACATTAAAAAAAAAAAGAAAACACATTGAGTTAGTTTTGTGCCGTGCTTTCACTGTCCTGGAAAGAACGGAATGCATATGCACGTACAAGCTATGAAATACGAGTTGTGTAATTTCGGGGATTCTGCTTATGGGTCAGATGCTCTCAAATTTGCATTTGAAACTGGCATTGCACAATACGAAGCAGACTGGTAAAACTCTAGCTAATAATTTAAAATTGTAATTTTTCTTTACTGAGAATCACATTAGATAGCAAATAAAAAACTCCATGACCCGCTGAGGGAGAGGTAGCAGAAGAAAGGCAAACACTTTATATTTAAGCACTTTATTTTCCTGCTGTGTGAACACGGGGGTGACATTTTCACTTTGCACTAGGCCCTGAAAATTATGTAGCAGGCTTTGCTGATACTTCACGCTTGTAGATGGAGGATTCTCAGAATTCCTTCCTGACTTTTCTTACCCCTGGACAAAGTGTGAAGGGGTGGGTGGGGCAAAAGTGTCACACTGCTTTGTGTACTTTATATTTCTTCCCCCCTAAAACTCCAATCTTTTCCCTTAAACTCAAGTTTTCCCAACCCTTGTTTCCAGCTCCTCCAAGGGCCAGATGAGAGGGGCCAGTTTAAGCATCTCTGCTCTCCTGGGAAAAGTGCTGTGGCCTCTAGCCGGGAGTGGTGTCCTCTGAACTTGGTAATCGAGAGACCGGGTCTCAGCTTTTAGGGCGGCCCTATCTCCACAGCTACTCATTGTCCATTTAGCTGGGGCTTCTGGGGGAGAAGGACAGGTAAGGGGCAAGAGGAATCCAGGGGGAACGTAGGGACACGGTCCATTGTGTTTCAGACACTTCAGAAGGACCTGCTATGTAGGGTGTGGCCTCTTCCTTGAGGGTCACCTGGAAGGCAGGTGGGGAAGCGCAGTGGACATGAAGGAGGAGGCAAAGGAACCTGTGAGGAAGGAACATCGCCAGGGTGCAGAGATGGAAATCCTCATGGCGAGGCTTTTCAGGCCTCCACCCCACAAAGCACTGGCTTCAGCATCCTTTCTAGGAATTATTCATCACCACAGCGCTTTTTCATTTTAGGCAATTGGCATATTTTTATTCATGAAAAAAGATAAAATATCCTCATGCAAGGGAGACCCCAGAGGATGGCCATGCTCGGGATGGCTGATGGATTTCTTTACAATGTGGCTTAATGCAGCAAAGCAACTTAAGTACTTAGGGTCAGTGGAGTTTTTCCTTTGATGGAGGACGGTGATCTGAGAGCTTTAGATGTTGGGTACTTCAGAATTCACAAGCAGGCCCTGGGCTCACAGAGGCTGAGGGCCTTTGCCTGTGAGGCTGGGTGACGATCCCCAAGAGACCAGCAGTGGTGGGATGTGGGCCAACTCTCCAGTTTCACCTCTCAGGCCCAGGAGGGAGCCTCTATAGGTCACCAAACAACAGCTGTATTGTCCTCTGTAAAAATCGTGCATCCTTTGAGCGAGAAGGAGCCCTAACACTAGCAGTTGGGAGGCCAGCCAAAGCAGGGAGGGCTAACTTTCTGTGATGAGCTCTTCCTCTTCATTTTCTAGAATCTGAGAATCCTAAGGTGATGGTGGAAGGGCAGATCCCCTCTTCTGTGGGTGGGGAGGGAGGGAGGAGTAAGGAGACAGTGTAGCTGACGCACTTCTCCCTGAGAATCCTGGCTGACCAGGGAGAAGGACAGTCAGAGCAACGGCCCCATCTGTGACCGACCAGAAGTTTCCTGATGTCCCCTGGCTTAGAGGGCAGAGAAAATGTGGGATTGCAGATACCCCATAAGAAAGCCAAATTCATCCTTAGTTTAGAAAAATAGATATAAGGACAGAATGTCCTTCTCTACAAGAGTACCGACCTCTTGTAGAGAGGCACTTGAATGTCTTCGTGGTCAGGGACAGGTCAGGGTTGTGGAGGCTGATAGAGGCTTTCTGGGGGAGAAGGGCTCCACTGTTGGCTGTCACTTCCCTTCCTCTTATTTTTTCCTTCCTCTCTCTGTTTTGATCTACTACTACTTCTGTGTTTCTCCTTTAACTGGCTTTTCTATCCTTGTAGATGCAGTCAAAGGAGGCTCCCAGCAGGTGAGAAGGAGGCAGGAGATAAGAAAGAAAGTGAGGCAGCAGGGAATCAGACAGTCCTGTTGTGGAGCCAGAGGTCAGAGCACTTGGAGGTCAGTGTCTCTGGTATGAGGGATCATATCTCTGTTAGAGGTATAAACACATAGGGTAACTTTTGAAATCTTTTTTCCTCTACAGTACACATTGAGGCGGTGGTTGCAACAATTTTTTTTTTTATTTGCTTGAAAACAAACAAATGAACAATTCCTAGTGAAGAAAATAATTTCACCTTCCACAGGTTTTTGTTGTTGTTTTTGCTTACCCTTCGCGTGGATTTCTGCTTTCATTCTCTACCTTGTCTTCTTTCTTGGAGTGTAGGTCAGGGCTAGAAAAGTAGGCTTGAGAGACAAGGTAGTTTTTAAGTACCATAAAGAGCATGAAATATCTGATGAAGCAAATATATAAAGAGAATTAAAAAAAATAACTTTGGAAGGGGGATGCCTGGGTGGTTCAGTCAAGGTAAGCGTCTGACTCTTGATTTCAGCTCAGGTCATGGTCCCAGCGTTTTGGGATCAAGCCATGCATTGGGCTCAGAACTGAGCATGGAGCCTGCTTAAGATTCTCTCTCTCTCTCTCTCTCTCTCTCTCTCTCTCTCTCTCCCTCTCTCCCTCTGCTCCACTCCCACTCTCTCTCTCAAAAATAAAAATAAAAACAAAAAAAAAATATAAATAAATGACTTCAGATGATAAAACTTTTTTAAAACAAAATTTTTAATGTTTATTTTTGAGAGAGAGAGAGAGACAGAGCGTGAGTGGGGGAGGGGCAGACAGAGAGGGAGACACAGAATCCAAAGCAGGCTCCGGGCTCCAAGCTGTCAGCACAGAGCCCAATGCAGGGCTTGAAACCACAAACCACGAGATCATGACCTGAGCCGGAGCTGGATGCTTAACCAACTGAGCCACCCAGGCGCCCCAAGATGAGAATACTCCTAACTATTGATTTTGAATCTGATACATTTAAGGGCTTTTTGTATATCACTTCATTTAATCCTCTCAGTGACTCTCTCTAAAACTGCAGTGGAGATAGACTACATTAAGGGTCAAGAAGAAGTCAGTAAGTACCTGAAAGTCAGAAAAAGGAGAAACCAAAAAGAAATGTGGGATCACAAGACATGTGGAAGAGGAAGGTGAATGCATTCAATACACCCCACTACTCCCCTTTACGTGCCTGTAACAGGCCTGTTAATCAATCACTGCGTTCTAGACATAACTTGAATGGTCTTCTCAACACAACACTTTAGGCAGCCATGACCAGCTGGTAGAAGTGGGCACTGAATTTAAAATTTATTTGTTATTCTTCCTTGATGTAAGAAAATCAGATGAATGTTCCACACGGGGAATGGCCACAAAAGACCAGGTGCTTCAGAGGGCCTATCTGGAAAACACGGAGAGTTTGTGCTGAAGGCCCCTGTTAGTTCTTGTAATGAGAATGATGTCTATTGCGATGGTGGAAGGGACTCCGCATCATAAGGAGTTAAAAAGGTGAGGGAAGGAGAAGTAGAAGCTGAGTGTATGGGTCACCTGTTCTGAGAGTTTGTCAGAAGTTTTCTGATGGGAGCAAGGTCCAATAACTGAGAGGAACACCTACAAAACTATAACGTTAGAAATGTGAACAAAAGAAGACAAAAATAGGAAAATATCTGACTTTCACCTTTTCCTCCTTAAAAATAATGGCCAGATTAACAATGGTC